>NC_065582.1:77492677-78119344 GCF_024542745.1 Macaca thibetana thibetana
GATATAACATATGCAGTACAATGAAAGAATCTAGGAGGTGGCTATACGATGTTCAGGATAATGTTATTTCTATTTTGTGGTACATTGAAAAATTTTCATAATAAATCACTGGGGAAAATACAGGATGAAGGACAATCTTATACATTAATGGTGAGAATGTAAATCTATACAACTTTTCTCTAAAATGATCTCTTGATATGTATATAATACTCTTACCAAGCTTGATATAATAACTAAAAATCAAGAAATAATACAGGCTGGGCCCAGTGGCTCACATCTGTAATCCCAGCACTTTGGGAAGCTGAGGCAGGTGGATCACATGAGGTCAGGAGTTTGAGACCAACCTGGCCAACATGGTGAAACCCCTTCTTTACTAAAAATACAAACATTAGCCAGGTGTAGTGCTGTGTGCCTGTAATCCCAGCTATTTGGGAAGCTGAGAAACTAAAATCGCTTCACCCCAGAAGGCTTAGGTTGCAGTGAGCTGAGATCGCACCACTGTATTCCAGCCTTGGCGACAGAGCAAGACTCTCTCTCTCTCTATCTCTCTGTCTCTCTCTCTCTATATATAAATAAAATAATCCAATAGGAAGTGATAAAAAATAGTAAACACAGCTTCATGTTCATAAAGATGCATTAAAAATAAATGCCTAGTTTTAAGAATAGTTAAGTAGTTTTTTAGATACACTTTTTATTTTAGAATTGTTCTTTGGTAGGCTGAGGTGGGCAGATCACTTGAGGTCAGGAGTTCAAGAGAAGCCTGGCCAACATGGTGAAACCCTGTCTCTACTAAGAATACAAAAATTAGCCAGGTGTGGTGGTGCACACCTGTAATCCCAGCTACTCGGGAGGCTGAGGCAGGAGAATTGCTTGAAGTCGGGAGGTAGAGATTGCAGAGAGCCAAGATCATGCCAGCCTGGGTGACAGAGCGAAATGCTATCTCAAAAAAAAAAAAAAAAGAAAAGAAAAGAAAAGAATTGTTTTAGATCTACAAAAGTATTGCAATGACAGTAGAGTTCCAATTTATCCTGTACTGTTTCCCTTATTGTTAATATCTTACATTATTATGGTACATTTGACATAACGAATAAACCAATACGCTTAAATATATACTTTATTTAGATTTTCTTAATTTTTACCTAATTTGTGGGTTAAATATTATGTAGCCATTAAGGCAATTTTAAGGTTTTTAACAACATAATAAAATGTGATTCAATATTAAAGAAGCAACATAATTCTTTCTTCTTGTATTTCTTTTCCATTGAATTAAATATTTGGTGTTCAAATATACATGTTTATTGTTTGAATGGGACGAAAACATAAAGTTCTATTTAAATCACAGTTAGTTAGGAATGACTTTATAACTGATATTGAGCTATAGATTTTGAAACAGGTATCTCAACAAAATATCAACAACCTATTTCCAAAGAAAATATTTAATGTAAAGTAACTTTTGTATATGTTTTCCCAACCCATTGATACTAATACATAGTATTGTAATGGAGTTCATCTGGTACAAAAACCCATACAATGTGTTAAACATTGGAAAACAGAATGAAAGCTGACACATAACGATGCCCATCAAAATGTAGGAGGAAACTGGAAACAGATACTGTGTTGGGGAGTAATGGCTGTTCTAATGTTATATGGTGTGATTTGAAAAGGTTACTTCAAATGGGATGTGTAGCTCTTTTGCCCCAGGATCATGACTGCTATACTCATGATTTATTTAAACATGTGGCATTCTACAATGCTCTCCCTCCATAAAAATCATCTTTAGCCACCTGGGTGATGTTAACTAGGAACTAATCATAAACATCTGGTTAGTTTACATACATGTTTTCTTTTTTCCATATTTTCCTTAAATGAAGTATCTGTCCACCTTCATACAAATTATTCTAGCTTAAAAAAATTGTCTCATAAAGAAAAAGGAAAGGAAAATGCTTCTTTTCAGTGCTTTTGGTACCAATACTTTTTGTTTATTTCTTGGACTAACAATTTAACAAAACTTGATCTGCTTAAAATACATAGTCTCTTACTATATCATGATCTCTGCCATTTTCTCTTTAATTTCGCAATGCATTTTTTTACTTATGAATAATGGCTCATGACAAAGTATTGCATTAGAAGAGCAATAAAAAGTTTTTCAAATTAGTCTTACATAAACTTATTTTTCAGAAATATATATATAGCACTTAGGTTATGTATAATGTTTAATATATAACATTTAGGTATTCAGTTATAAATGTTAGTGAAGACTCCTCACTTAATCATGTATTAGCTGTATTCTCCCTTCCTCTCTCTCCCTGCTGCATTCCCCCCCCACCGACTTTTTTGAATTAATCTACAAATTCTTGCTAAGCACTATATCCTTTACAGTATGCTTGTAGTACTAAGCTTCTTTCTAGAATTTACAAAAATCTAATTGAATTACTCATTTTTTTGTCTGTCTTCACCACACTTTTGTACAGGGAAACTACTGCCACGAAAAGCTGAAACTGTATGAACATCAAAAATATTTTCTCTTTTAAATTCTTAAATTCTGATTTAATCCATATTGTTGAACACAAATTCCTAAACGAAAAGTACATACCAGAGGGATAAGTCTGCTGTTAGCTTAAGCTTCAGGATCTTCATGATCCACAAATGTTGACATTATCCTTTAGAAAAAATTTTAACATGATCTCCCATGTGATATTTTTACTCACTTCCATTCTCTCCTCTTTTTCAATTAATTTTAAATATTTTGCACCAGACCTATTTCCATCAGAAAACTACCTAAACTTCTGCTTAGTTTGTCTCTCCACATATATCATAAGCCTAGATGAATGTTTGTGGTTTTTATTTTGCTTTTGTGTGTATTCTGTGTTTTAAATCTCTAGCTAGATTTTAAATAAATTGAGTGCACAGGCTGTTTTCTACTGATAAAATACTCTGCAGAAAGTAGCTACTTCATAAAAACATGGGCCAGGGTTACAATGTGCTCCATATAGAGACATAAAGGTCTTGTTTTTTTTCTATTGAATGCTCTTGTTAAACTAATATTTTTATTATATTTTATTTATAGAATTGGATAATTGAGCTTAATATTTTCACAAAGCATGACAATAAGAGCCCTTTAAAGTTATATGTTGAATTTTATTTTAAAGAATAGAAATTATTTCAGAAATATAATATATGCCATAGGTATTCTAAGAGAATTTGCAACTATATTTCCTGCAGTATTTAGAAAAATAAAAGGCGGAAAAATTCATTAAGAATAATGTATAAAGAGAATTTTTAAAAAACTTAAAATGCAAATTCCAAATATCTATATGGTAGTTGAACATGAATTTCTGTTACCACTGTGGTTTCTTTATACTGACAATATAGTGTTTGATCTCTAGAGTCTCTTACCAACCTAAAAGCTATGTTAGAATATTTCTATGCATTTTTTATTAGACTTATTTCTCAACAAATTTTGTAAGGCTGTGGTTTATAGATTAATGCCTAATAACAGACAAATTTAAAAATTACTTTGACAAGTGCAATGCATCCTTCTAGATTATACAGAACAGCTGCCAAGGAACACTTGGGCAACCTTAAATTCAGCAGATCTTGATATTTTCTTCTTAAGCCTGAGAAAGACTGCTTCAGTTCTAAATTCATCTAAGAGAAATTTGAGCACCTCTGAATACATATATTCAAAAGGGAATCCACAAGAACTATGAAAATATGGGATGAATTTATCTTGCAGTATTTTCCCAAGGTAACAATTTATATTCATGGTGGCTAAGTGTTTAGACTGAAGCTAATGTTTAGCTATATGTACGTTGCTAACATTATACATAAAGAAAAAAACAGCCAATGAGTATTTCAGGATTCAAACTAAGGTTGTACTACAAATCAAAAAATTGAGCTCAAGATAGGCAGAGCCTTGGAGTAGGTATGGGGGAGGAAGGTGGGGGTTTGATACAGGTCTTGCTGTATTTTACATATTGGCAGTGCAACCTAGTGGATATGTATAGCAAACAACTATAAATGTGATTGATTCTGAGTTTGAGAAAATCTAAATACAATGTGAGGTTTTAGAGAATTGATAAAGAGATAAGAAAATGTGTCTAAGCACAAAGTGAGTTGAAAAGAAAGAAGGCAAATTTTCAAAAAGAGATAAAGGAAAGCCAGCCAAATAAGTATCAAATGATGATAAAAATAAAGAGAAATGAAATTTTAAAAGGGGAAATAGGTTTTAAATGTCTCATGGAGCTATAAAAAAATGAGATCCTGGCCTTTGCAGCAACATGGATGGAGCTGGAGGCCATAAGCTAAGTGAATTCATGCAGAAACAAAAGCAAATACTGCATAGTCTCACTTATAAGTGGGAGCTAAACATGGAGAACACATGGACATAAGAAAGGGAACAAGAGTCACTGGAGTCTATTCGAGGGTGGAGGGTGGAGGGTGGGTGGAGGGCAAGGACTGAAAAAGTACCTATTGGGTACAATGCTGATTACCTTGGTGACAAAATTATCTGTACACCAAACCCCTGTGATATCAAATTTACCCAAGTAACAAAACTGCGCATGTACCTGTTGAACCTAAAATTGGGAAAGAAAAAAATAAAAATAAAAACAATAAAGGTTAAAAAATGCTGCATGGAAATAAAGTTAATAAAACGGGAACAAAATTGAAGCAGACCTACAATTTGTCAAGTAAGTTTAAAAAATAATTTATTAAATTAAAAAACCTCAGGGCTACAAAGTCATCTGTGTAAAATCAGTTTTAAGAATTAGGGTGAAGTAAGGAACAGACACTTCTAAACATTGTTTCACCACTCGGGCCTTTTTTTAGAAACTCATTAAAAATTTCCTGGCCGGGCACTGTGGCTCACGCCTGTAAGCAGGAGAATGGCGTGAACCCGGGAGGCGGAGCTTGCAGTGAGCCGAGATCGCGCCACCGCACTATCTCAAAAAAAAAAAAAAAAAAAAAAAAAAATTCTCAAGTTTAGAAATATGTCACATCTGCCTCTCTTATAATTCACATGAATTCCAATTATTGTGGAGGTAGATTTGGAGGGCTGCTTACTGAAAACTGATTTATATTATCATTCAGTGATTTTGAACTGATTTCTCTGACTTAACTGAATCGAACAGATTCTGTTTAATATTGAATAAGCAATCACTAGAACTGAATCTTGCATTCAAGGAACTTTCAAGGAGCTTGAAATCTAATTGGGGAGTCAGATACATCAAGAGATAATTTCCGTATGGTAAGTCCATGATTGATAGATGAATGGGATGTATGGGATGCTGTGGGAGTGCCTAGGCTGTGCGTTCAGTTCAGCCTAAGATTTTTATTTTATTTTATTTATTTTTTATTTTTTTTATTTTTTATTTTTTAATTTATTTATTATTATTATACTTTAAGTTGTAGGGTACATGTGCATAACGTGCAGGTTTGTTACATATGTATACTTGTGCCATGTTGGTGTGCTGCACCCATCAACTCGTCATTTACATCAGGTATAACTCCCATTTTTTTTTTCTTGTAAATTTGTTTGAGTTCTTTGTAGGTTCTGGATATTAGCCCTTTGTCAGATGAGTAGATTGCAAAAATTTTCTCCCATTCTGTAGGTTGCCTATTCACTCTGATGGTAGTTTCTTTTGCTGTGCAGAAGCTCTTTAGTTTAATTAGATCCCATTTGTCAATTTTGGCTTTTGCTGCTGTTGCTTTTGGTGTTTTAGACATGAAGTCTTTGCCCATGCCTATGTCCTGAATGGTACTACCTAGGTTTTCCTCTAGGATTTTTATGGTATTAGGTCTAACATTTAAGTCTCTAATCCATCTTGAATTAATTTTCGTATAAGGAGTAAGGAAAGGATCCAGTTTCAGCTTTCTACTTATCAGCCTAAGATTTTTAAAGAAAGTGATGTCTAATCTAATCTTAAAGGATGAGTAAGAGTTTGCCAGATAAAGGTGAAGGGATGTTCCTAATCCATGGGACAGAATGAGTCTAGTTTCAAACATGTGGAACAGTGTATATTGTGAGGAGACCTAAGAATTAAAGTCCAACACTTTCTTGTCAGATAATAATAACCAAAAGCTTAATTGACCCAGAACTTTTTGTCAAGGAACACATTTGGTTTGCATTTTTTTAACCAATAAATCCTAGTTTTGGGATTTGGCTATGCATTTCTACAAAGCAAATTGCTTTTTAAGAAGGATATCAAGTTCTATTGCTTTAATAAGGTATCACATTCTTTATAACTTCTGGATATGATTTAAATTTATATTTCAAATATAATATTTACAAACTTCTCTCAGAAGAAATAAAGATAATAAACTATATGTAATGGTTGTGTACGGGCAGAGAAATATAGGACAATTAACACTCAGTGGAGAAAAAAGATTTTTCAATGTAGCATGAGCGTGACATCAGCCACCCAAATTTGTTTAACCAGAACATAATTTCTTCATGTATACCACTTGATTATAAATGTTAGTAATATAAACTTTTTTAAGAAAGTTTTACATTTTCTGATTGCAAATTATTGGAAAGAAGAAAATGATGAGAATCTGTATTTGGTAATGTGATGATTATATATATTTTTCATCATTCTTGTCTTCTTTGTATACAAGTATTACAGAAATATTTTAGCAGTAGAGGAAAGCATGAGTATTGACCTTTTCCAGTTTTGGGGGTAAAGAAATTAATTTGCTCATCTATATGATTCACTCAACAAATAGTTATAGAATTTTGTGCTCACTAGAGATGCAGAGAAAGAAGAGAGATGTTTTTCATTTTCTTGGTAAGTCAATGCTCTGTAATTACCCAAACATTTCCATTTCCTCCTGGAGGATCTCAGGGTTGGTGTGCATCATAGGTTATTAGGGAAAGAATAGGTCTTAAACATACTTCTCTAGATCTAAGAGGCATCCAGAAAGATCAGTGACTACAATCAAACTATTAAGTCAGATAGGGTTGTGCTACAGATTTTCTCAATTTCACGAAGTTCATAAATCCCAATCAGGTAGCAAGGAACCCCTTCCCAGACTAAAACCAAAAAAATACTCTAAAGCAACATTGGCAAACTTTTTCTGTAAAGAGTCAGGTGATATTATTGGTTTTGTGATCATAAGGTCTCTATAGAAATTATTTGACTCTGCTATTTAGCACAAATACAGCTATAGATAGTATGTAAACAAATGAGTATGATTACGTTCTAATAAAAGTTACTTATGTAAGAACACTGTGAGCCAGATGAGGTTTTTAAAATTAAAATCTAAAACAATTAATTTAATTCAGATTTATAATAAAATAGTAAATATAAATTAAATAACTTACATTTTATAATTTACATTTACTTATAATAAATAATTAAATTCATTATTAGATAATAAAAGCTGAGTTTCTCAGTCCCACGAACCATATTTACATGCTCAATAGCAACACATGACTCATCGCCACCATATTGGAGAGTGTGGATTATAGAATATTGGTATCATTGCAGAAAATACTATTGGACAGTACTGCTCTAGAATTTCTTTGTAGCACCTGACTACTCTATTCTAGACATAGGAAGATGAGGAAGGGGTGGTTAAGTTTGATCTTTCTGAACATCCAAAGAGAAATAATGCAAAAATGTGGTTAGGAAGTTCTAAGAAAATATATAAGGCCTGTTCTTTATTTGTATTATGTTCTGATTAAACAAATTTGGGTGGCTGATGCCAGTCTGATGCTACATTGAAAAATCTTTTTTCTCTAATGAGTTTTAACTGCTTATCTTCCTCTGCCCATACACAACCATTACATACAGTTTATTATCTTTATTTCTTCTAAAAGAAGAAATGAAGAAGGTAAGACCAGTTACCTTCACCATATTTTTTAATTAAAAAATTAAATTTTAAATTAAATTTATAATTTATAGTGGACAAATAGTGATTATACATATTTATGGTGTACAATGTGATGTTTAAATGTTTGTATACATTTAAATATGCACATGCCTGCTAAAAACTGATTTACATTATCAATAATATAAATTATAATGATTAAATGAGGATAATTAACATATCCATCACTTTACATATTTATTATTTCTTTATAGTGGCAACAATAAATATCTTCTAGCTATCTTGAAATACATGTACATTGATATTTGCTATAGCATGCATAGTATTCACTATATGTATTTAATAGAACTCTAAAACTTTTTTTCCTATCTAACTGTAACTTTATATCTATTGATCAATGTTTCCTCATTCCTGCCTGTAACCTCCCCTCCTCAGCATGTGGTAACCACTATTCTACTCTCTACTTTTGTAAAATCAACTTTTTTTAGAGTCTGTGTATGAGTGAGATCAAATATTTTTTGTTTTTCTGTACTTGGCTTAATTTACTTAATATAAAGTCTTCCAGGTTTATCCCCATTGCCACAGAAAATAAGATTTCATTGTTTTATGGCTGAATAGTATTCCACTGTATAATATATATACCACAGTTTCTTTTTTCATTAATCTGTAGAAGTACATTTAGTTTGATTCCATATCTTGACTATGGTGAATAGCTCTGCAATAAACATGGGTGTGCAGATATCTCTTTGACATACTGACTTCATTTTCTTTGCATATATGCCTAAGAAAGCAATTGCTGGATTATACAGTACTTCAATTTTTAATTTTTTAACTTGTACTTTAAGTTTTGGGATACATGCGCGGAACGTGCAGGTTTATTACATAGGTATACACATGCCATGGTGGTTTGCTGCACCCATCAACTCGTCATCTACACTAGGTATTTCTCCTGATGCTATCCCTCCCGTAGCCCCCTGCTCCCGGCCCTGACAGGCCCCAGTATATGATGTTCGCCTTCCTGTGTCCATGTGTTCTTGTTGTTCAACCCCCACTTATAAGTGAGAATGTGCGGTGTTTGGTTTTCTGTTCTTGTGTTAGTTTGCTGGGTATGATGGTTTCTAGCTTCATCCATGTCCCTGCAAAGGACATGAACTCATCCTTTTTTAATGGCTGCATTGTATTCCATGTTGTATATGTGACACATTTTCTTTATCCACTTACTGATGGGCATTTGGGTTAGATCCAAGTCTTTGCTATCGTGAACAGTGCTGCAATAAACATAAGTGTGCGTGTGTCTTTATAGTAGAATGATTTATAATCTTTTGGTACATACCCAGTAATGGGATTGCTGGGTCAAATGTTATTTCTGGTTCTAGATCCTTCAGGAATCAATCGCCACATTGTCTTCCACAATGGTTGAAATAATGTACACCTTCCACCAACAGTGTAAAAGCATTCCTATTTCTCCATATCCTCTCCAGCATGTTGTTTCCTGACTTTTTAATGATTGTCCTTCTAACTGGAATGAGATGGTGTGTCATTGTGGTTTTGATTTGCATTTCTCTAATCACCAGTGATAATCAGCTTTTTTCATTTGTTTTTTGGCTGCATAAATGTCTTCTTTTGAGAAGTGTCTGTTCATATCCTTCACCCACTTTTTGATGGGGTTGTTTGTTGTTTTCTTGTACATTTGTTTAAGTTTCTTGTAGATTCTGGATATTAGCCCTTTGTCAGATGGATAGATTGCAAAAATTTTCTCCCATTTTGTAGGTTGCCTGTTCACTCTGATGATAGTTTCTTTTTTCTTTCTTTCTTCCCTTTTTATTTTTTCTCGCTCTGTCACCCAGTCTGGAGTGCAGTGGTATGATCTTGGCTCACTACAAGCTCTGCCTCCCAATTTCACGCCGTTCTTCTGCCTCAGCCTCCCAAGTAGCTGGGACTACAGATAGTTTCTTTTGCTGTGCAAAAGCTCTTTAATTTAATTAGATCCCATTTACCAATTTTGGCTTTTGTTGCAATTGCTTTTGGTGTTTTAGTCATGAAATCTTTGTCCATGCCTATGTCCCGAATGCTATTGCCTAGGTTTCCTTCTAGGGTTTTTATGGTTTGGGGTCTTAACATTTAAGTCTTTAATCCATCTCAAGTTAATTTTTGTAAAAAGTGTAAGGAAGGGGTCCAATTTCAGTTTACTGCGTATGGCTAGCCAATTTTCGTAGCACCATTTATTAAGTAGGGAATCCTTTCCCCATTGCTTGTTTTTGTCAGGTTTGTCAAAGATCAGATGGTTGTAGATGTGTTGCATTATTTCTGAGGCCTCTGTTCTCCATGCAGTAATAATGAGAGACTTTATCACCCCACTACCAATATTAGATAGATCAACGAGACAGAAAATTAAAAAGGATATTCAGGATTTGAACTCAGCTCTGGGCCAAGTGCACCTAATAGACATCTACAGAACTCTCCACCCCAGGTCAACAGAATATACATTTTTCTCAGCACCACATTGCACTTATTCTAAAATGCTCCTCAGCAAATGCAAAAGAATGGAAATCATAACAAACTGTCTCTCAGACCACAGTGCAATCAAATTAGAACTCAGGATTAACGAACTCACTCAAAACCGCACAACTACGTGGAAACTGAACAACCTGCTCCTGAATGACTACTGGGTAAATAATGAAATTAAGACAGAAATAAATGAGTTCTTTGACCAGTGAGAAGAAAAACATAACATACCAGAATCTCTGGGACACAGCTAAAGCAGTGTTTAGAGGGAAATTTATAGCACTAAATGCCCACAGGAGAAAGCAGAAAAGATCTAAAATTGACACCCTAACATCACAATTAAAAGAACTAAAGAAGCAACAGCAAACAAATTCAAAAGTTAGCAGAAGACAAGAAATAACCAAGGTCAGAGCAGAACTGAAGGAGATAGTGACAAGAAAAATCCTTCAAAAAATCAGTGAACCCAGGAGTTGGTTTTGAAAAGATTAACAAAATAGATAGACTGCTAGCCAGACTAATAAAGAAGAAAAAAGAGAAGAATCAAATAGACACAATAAAAAATGATAAAGGGGATATCACCACTGATCCCACAGAAATAAAAACTACCATCAGAGAATACTATAAACACCTCTATGCAAATAAACTAGAAAATCTAGAAGAAATGCAGAAATTCCTGGACACATATAGCCTCCCCAGACTAAACCAGGAAGAAGTTGAATCCCTCAATAGAACAATAACAAGTTCTGAAATTGAGGCAGTAATTAATAGCCTACCAACCAAAGAAAAAAAAAGAAAAGCCCTGGATCAGATGGATTTACAGCTGAATTCTACCAGAGGTACAAAGCAGAGCTGGTACCATTCCTTCTGAAACTATTCCAAACAATAGAAAAAGAGGGACTTCTCCCTACTTACTTTATGAAGCCAGCATCATCCTGATATGAAAACCTGGAAGAGACACAACAAAAAAAGAAGATTTCACGCCAATATCCCTGATAAACATCAGTGTAAAAATCTTGAATAAAATACTGGCAAACTAAATCTAGCACCACATCAAAAAGCTTATCCACTACGTTCAAGTCGGCTTCATCTTCACCAGCAAGGCTGGTTCAACATATGCAAATCAATAAACGTAATCCATCACATAAACAGAACCAATGACAAAAACCATGTGATTATCTCAACAGATGCAGAAAAGGCCTTTGATAAAATTCAACGCCCCTTCTTACTAAAAACTCTCAATAAACTAGGTATTGATGGAACATATCTCAAAATAATAAGAGCTATTTATGACAAACCCACAGTTATTATCACACTGAATAGGCAAAAGCTGGAAGCATTCCCTTTGAAAACCGGTACAAGACAAAGATGCCCTCTCTCACCACTCCTATTTAACACAGTTCTGGGAGTTTTGGCCAGGGCAATCAGACAAGAGAAAGAAATAAAGGTTATTCAAATAGGAAGAGAGGAAATCAAATTGTCTCTGTTTGCAGATGACATGGTTGTATATTTAAAGTCCCCATTGCCTTAGCCCAAAATCTCTTTAAGCTGATAAGCAACTTCAACAAGGTCCCAGGATACAAAATCAATGTGCAAAAATCACAAGCATTCCTACACACCAGTAATAGACAAACAGCCAAATCATAAGTGAACTCCCATTCACAATTGCTACAAATAGAATAAAATACCTAGGAATACAACTTACAAGGTATGTGAAGGACCTCTTCAAGGAGAACTACAATCCACTGCTCAAGGAAATAAGAGAGGACACAAACAAATGGAAAAACCTTCCATGCTCATGGATACGAAAAATCAATATTGTGAAAATGGCCACACTGCCCAAGGTAATTTATAGATTCAGTGCTATCCCCATCAAGCTACCATTGACTTTCTTCACAGAATTAGAAAAAACTACTTTAAATTTCATATGGATCCAAAAAAGAGCCCGTATAGCCAAGAAAATCCTAAGCAAAAAGAACAGCTGGAAGCATCACGCTATCTGACTTCAAACTATACTACAAGGCTACAGTAACCACAACATCATGGTGCTGGTACCAAAATAGATATATAATCCTATATTTAATTTTTAAGGAACTTTGATGCTGTTTCCATAATAATGCCTTTACTAATTTACATTTCCACCAACAATGTACAAAGGTTCTCTTTTTTTCTACATCCTTGCCAACATTTTTTTGGGGGTCTTTTTGCTAATAGCCATTCTATCTGGGGTGAGGTGCCATCTCATTGTGGTTCTTATTTGTGTTTCTCTGATTAGTACTGTTGACTCTTCTCTGATTAGTACTGTTGACTCTTTTTCCACATAATCTCAACACAGGCATTCACAATGAGTTTCAGTTTATCAAAACATTTAAACTCTTACTGGCTTTAATGTATTAATCCATATGACATTACATTAATAAAAGTTAAGATCAAGTGACTAAGTAGTTAGAAATTCTGTAGAACTTTGTATCCCACTGAAAATGTCATTTTTCATTGTACATATTTTTTTCTTATTGAAGATTATTGAATAAAGCACGAACCTTAATATTTTCATTTCTCTCTGCTGGCCCTTATTAGTCAATGAGAAAAACCTACAGAAAATTGTTTTCTTTCCCGTAAGTTTAAGCTTTTGTCATGACAGCATTATAAAATAGCTCAAGTCTTCTAGACAAATAGATAAATCTCCTAGATAAATATAAGTTAAGGAAAGAGTACACTTGGCTCTAAAGCTGGTAAGAAACCAAAGACCAATCTAATAGAGCAATGAAAGAGAGAGAACAAGTATTAGATTACATTTTAATGTAAACGGTACTTGAAGAATTCAAATTGTTAGGTTAAGTTAATCAAGTTGTAAAATGTAAATACAAGAAGAACAATTTAAATATATGTTATTGATAATAATGATTCAAATATTAATCATCTTTAGTCATTTCTGAGTAACTTGGAAATTACCACATATGATGATAATTTGGCAAGCCTGTTGACTCTACCTGTGATATTTCATAATGACAGTTTCTTTCAGAAGTGTTAATAACTAAAGCATTTTTTGGCAAAGATGCATATGTTCAGGCCACCAGCATTCTGTGGTAGCTAGTTTGTTTTATATCTTTCTTCTGTATTTTGCAAATATTGATGCTTTGCATCATCTAAGGACTAAATAAAAGAAGTCCTTCTAACAGTAGGTACTTCACTATTGGTTGCTCTTACTTTAATTATATGTTAAATTGCAGTTTAAATTTTAAAGAAATAATCAGGAACTTCTCTTTGATATCTATATGTCATTAAATATTAAGGAGCATAGAAACATAAATCATATTTCAACACAATCATTTGTGTTGACAGTTTTGAATATATAAAATGAAACTTTCTACTTTTATTTTCTATGGATAGAAACCTGTTCTGTGGAACACTTTGTCTTGTCTATGGGTTTCAACTTGAATGTCGATGAGTAAGAACACTGGCAGTTCTTCCTGTTGCTGTTACTAAAAGATACAGGTACATATGGGACTTTCTTGTGCTACCAAAGTAGAGCAGGGAGGCACATAACAGAAAATCGTAAAGGGAAAAACACAGTTCATTGCAAAAATTGAGTTTACCACTGAAAGTCTGTCCTAACCACAAGGGAATTTAAACCAAATGTCCAAAGGAGTCTCAAAATGTCGAACCTGATACTTAAACCATGAGCCATTCTCTGGTGTTTATCCAAAGTGATTCTTACACTGACCCCTGGATATTAGAAGGACCCCATGCCCTTGTGGAAGCCTTTCCACATGCTTTCATTATTAAATGAGTTTGTTTAGCTCTGACTTCAATTGTGATAGTAAATAGTATTTCCTACGTTAAAAAGTGAGGATGAACTCTGGGTGGAAATAGTCAGCACATGAGTGTCTCCAGTGATTTTTCCAGTTTGAGAAGGGAGCGTGAGTATTACAAGAACTTACAGATGTGTTGGGCCTAATTTTTAAAACTCCTTGCTCATCATTTCAAGAGCATATTTTATTTTACTAGTGCCCTTTGATTTTAACAAATTCTATGGAGTCTATTTCATTAGTTTTCTCCTTAAAAATCATTTCTTCCTGGAGAAATCCTCAAACACATGAAAAATTTGTATTCAATTCAAGCTCCAAGCTTTGCGTGGAACAACACTTCAGAGACCACTCGGAAGCATCCAAAGCTTCAGACCCTGAAAATGCTGTGGTCCGCTTGCTTAACTAGATTGGCTACAGGCAGCGTGTTACACCTGTGCTCTGCCGTCTGTGTTGATTGCCTTTTAGCTTCTGAGTGCAATTCAAGGTGATCATTTTAATCTCTCAGGCCCTGTATGGCTTGGGACCCAGTTATCCGATAAATTGCCTCTTTTCCTGGTCATGGCAATTAATATCAGCCAGAGTGCTGCTACTCACAGTTCCGTGTTGTTAAACTAAGGAACTGAAGGCAGGAGAGTGAGTGTGTGTAGAGGAGGCACACCCGCGAATGTGGAAGACCCACATCATTGGCACTTCCTTTCAGGTGAACAAGCTTATATATTATACATATGGACTTTGCCATCAAAGTTTCTAACTGGCAGTCTAATTTTTGATAATCAGTTTTTAGATTACTTTTCAGCACCTCACATAAAATTTTCTCTTTTTAAATATGACTAACATTTTGCTTTGAGTATATATTCATAACTCTTCAGTGGATGAGTCACACTTTTTAAATTAAAAGTCCCTGCATTATTTAAATTCTCAGAAACATAAATTATGACTGGATTCAATGGAAAGGTGAAGTATTTAATAACTGTGAAGAAACACATTCATTCAAAAAATCATTTATCAGTCTCACTATGTGTCAAGCATTTTTAAGCACAAAGACACAGATATAAAACACATTTTTATGAAAAAAAACTGCTCAGAATAACTGGTGTACAAAGTTAATGTTTACTACTTTCCTCTAATACAAAATTAGAAGTGGCATTTGACAAAAATTAATAACATTGTTTAGTCACACAAGCATATACATCTAAACACTGGTAATAATGGATTTATTTGACACTGTGTGTTAAGATTACACATGAATTGGTGATATTGCTTCAAATTTGTCCAAATCTAGGTACCTTCACAAAAAGAAATGCATTAGAAGACTACAAATTACTTTCAGAATTAGAGTGACAACAAAATATTCTATTTTAGCAAAAACAGGAATTTGGAAAAATCTCCAAATCTAGGAAAATACTATAGGAAAATCTCCCAAGATGCTTTTCTCAGAATGGATTAATTCCAACTGTTTTTAGATACTGCACTTTTCCACTTTAGATTCAGATATTAGAGAGTGAGGCAAAGGAAAACACTAAATCATTTGCTACAGAACGTAGAAACTAGATAGAATTGTCCATTTAAAATTGGCAGGCGAAAGCTCTCTCTAATGGTTTTAATATTTCTCCAGTCCTGTCATAGAAACTAGCTCTACTTTCCCCCAACTGCAGACTAAATTTCAACCTAAACCTTCTAAATAAATTTTGGCTCTAGTTTGGGAGGATATTGAATTTATTACTTGACATTCTGGCCTTGCTTCTGTGGTCCCCATAATTGAATTTCTGCGCCATATACAAGTTTTCAGTGACAAGATCTTCTGCTTTAGTCCCAAGTCTTTTAGTAATTAGATACCTGGCAATTATTATTGAACCTTCACCACTCTAAAAGTCTACTCAGAGCACTTCCATTATTTGCCTATTCATCTCTACTAATTGATTATCTTACTTTTGATAGAAAGGACGTGGACATTGAGATTTGGTTTGACTTTGGTTAATAGTACTTAACACTCTTGTTCTCTTCTCTCTGCCCGCTTTTTCCCTCGGACTTTCTTCTGGTTAAAAATCCAGTTCGTGGATTCTTACTGGTGGATACATTTTTAAAAACCTAGTTTTCATTGGCATATATATATTCTTCTCTTCTGATTTTGTTTTGTCAATGTGGCCATCGAATCACCCAAAGCTTTATTAGTCCCTCGGGGTCTTCCTCCAGATTTTTTTTGCTCAGTATGGCTTTCTCTTTTCTCCCCATGTACCAGTTATGATACTTCTAAAATTAATTAACTCATACCACTGATTAAATCAACAAGTTCTTATTGAGCTCTGTATAGATATATACCTGTTAATGAAAAGGATGATTTCAAACTTTTAAATTGTTTATGGCCAAGTGAAGAAATGACACACAGAGTGAATGCAGGACTTACAAAACAGTGCAAAGTTATTCCACCCAATTTAGTGCCAAAATAAGAGATACAGACACAAATACTACAGGGATTCAGAGAAGAGAGAATGTTATATGGATGTGCCTAGACGAGATTTGATCTTGAAGCTAAAGTGAGGATCAAACCTGGGTAAATAGGTTGAAGGTAGATGGGGGAGCAATACCTGAAAAAAAATTTATGTTAAAGAGTTTATTTGATTTGTTCAGTCAGAGAACAATGTTAAAATTGGTTGAAGCCAAGACCTAAATCATTGGAAGAACAACTGGGAGATACATTTGCAAATGGAAAGTGGTATCATTGTGAAGGCCATGGCCTTTCAATTTCTGTCTAGTTATTGCATCTTTCTGAACAAGCTGAAATTATGATATGTTATGTAATTCTGTTTTTGAAAAGTTTGACGTGGAGAGTGGAAGGAAAATGAAAACAAAGCAAATTTTTTTTGCAAGATTGACGAGACCACACATTTTGGTATTTTTTTTTCTGATTATTAAAAGATGTGGATCAATGTATAAAATATAGCAAAGCTGAAAAAATATCTAAAATCCTTTTGTTCTTACAGCTGAGAAATAGGCCTTGTTAATATTTAAACAAAGGCATTCTAGTTTTTAAAACTATTTTTTTATATAAAGTTGTTTGCCATTATCATTATATCATAAGCATCTTCTCATTTTTTAGAACGTTGAGATATATGTCCTTAATCTGAAACTGTCCATCTCCTCTATGAATATACAACTTCTATCAATATCTGAGAATCTCTTCACTGCATGTATTCATCACCCAGAGTTCTGCTTCCTTCTTGTTTTTTAAAAAATATTTGCAGCATTTTAAAACCACGTGCAATATTGCAATTTACCAGTTACTGTGAAAATCTAATAAGAACACTGAATTATCAACTTTAAAATGATAAATTTTATGTTATATGAATCACATCCCAATAAAGCTGTTGGAAAAAATCCAGTAAACTCTCTTCTTGTTTCAAATATATTCCTGTTGTAGCAATTTCTGTAAAATATTTAAAAATGCAAAAATTCTATAAACATTTTCCAGTTGCATTGCAGCAGTTAAAATTTGAGCGTTACTCAGATTTATGTATTTTTGTTTTTCAGTGCAAATGGAGGAGATTTTTAAATAGTTTCTGAAAACTTTTTCTCTTGGGATCATGGAATTTAAGTGTGTGTTCTCATAATATGACATGTACTAAGGTTGACATCAGAAGAGAACAATTCCAGTTACATGCTGTGTGACTCTAAAATATCATTTAGTCTTCTGACCTTCAGTTCTTTAAACTGCAGAGAGAACTTTATAAAGCATTCTCTGATTTTTACCAGTCCTAATTTGAATTTGCATTGTTTGAAAAGTACCTGCCTAATGAATGACAGCTACTTATGAATATGATTAAGCCAGTGCTAAAGTCAAAACTAGACATAAAAATGAAGCGATACTAGGTTTATAAACGACCCCTAGAAAACTAAAATGGAATATATAAATCTATATCTTGTGGAATAATTTTCTAAAATTATATAGTTTCTTAACTGTTACTACTTTCTCTTTTTTAATACAAATTCAAGATTTTATTTTCTTCATAATAAAACAAAAGATGGCAGAACTGGATTACTTGGCCCTTTCTCTCGTTATCTCCTCCCAGTAAAATACTTGCATCATTTAATAGCCAACATTCTCTTAGATCTGCAATTGGGCTCAATGCACTCAAGCCTTAGCCCAATCTTCTTTGTACTTTTAGTCTTTTTCTGGAAAATTTGGCTTAGTCTGCCCAACATAACCTCTCTGCTTCCTGTCATAATGCTGCCTTCCCTGGGCATACAGAGAATCCTTGCTCTTCTTGTACCGTGTCATTTTGTGGGGTTGGTGCTTGCACACTTCGTGCAGAAAGTCTGGCAGGTTTTTGGAATGTTTGCCATGTTTGTAGAGTGCTATCAGCACTGTTATTACTCTCAATTGTACAATTTATAATTTAAAACATTTGAAGTTCATTTAATATCAGGATGTACATTTTTTTTTTTCTATAGAGTAGCTACTTTTTAATTCTTTTGACATCACAGCAAGGAACAAAATATCTTCCCTGGACTTTCAAAGAGAACTGAGACCAGATGACACCCTGATTTGCCTTCCCATTCTTTAAAAACAACAGAATGATGTTTTATGAGTTAGAGACTAAAAATCACACAGTATAGAAACTTAGGGTCCCACTCCTACTATTACATGTTCCACTATATTGTGCTGCTTAAGACCTAGATTTAAAATTAATTTTAGTGGAATGGTCCATGACATGGATTAATTTCCAAACATGAATCCTCGTAAAAGTAATGCATGCTCTTGAAAATAGTGCTGTTAAAAGAATGTAAGTTTTCAAAAAAAAAAAAAAGGTTTTATAAGGTTCTGAAGACACTGAAACTGTATCAGGTCTGCAGGCACCTGTTCCCATCTCACACACTGCATGCATGTCATAGTTGGGTAGTCTCAGTCATCCAGTGTCATGACCGTCAGGACAAAAGAGAACATCAGTGCACAATGATAATTTTTGATTATTAACACTCATTATGTGTATAAGACAAGTTACCAAGTGCTAACTATTGGTAATTATTAAATTTTTATAAATATAAAGTAAAAATGAGATCTTGTCTACTTCAATGACAGAGCAGCAGTATCTTATTTTGTTCAAATTATGGTTGGTTGCTGTTTGCTACGTTTAATTGATATCTAGACTACATAGATTTATATACATATATTCACATGCCACAGATGAGCGCATATATGTATGAATAGATGAATAATACTGGTAGTATTGGCATTTGAAGAGAGATGTAGGATATTTTTAAGATTGGAATTCCTAACAACATATGGGGATCCAATTTCCCAGCATAATTCATGTATGACTATGGCATAAAATTATGAAAAATTCTTCTTGTTAGCTATAATTTACTAATGGCCATAAATTTAAGCATTTATGCATTCATTTAGGAGAGTTTATTTATAAGCTTAGAAGTCAGTTGGACCTGCTAATAATCACCTGAAGTAATTTTTTAGGACATTTTTAATTCAGAAGTGTTAAAACATGCGGTTACTACATTAATTTTATTTTAATTTAATGTCTCTCCTCTAGAACTTCTCTTTTCTAAAATAAATTATATTTAATTTTTTAGAAAATTTATTTTGGTTTCAGGGGTACATGTGCATGTTGGTTTTATAGATAAATTGCATGTCATGAGGTTTTGGTGTACAGATTATTTCATCACACAGATAATAAGCATATAATACTCGACAAGTAGTTTTTTAATCCTCACCCTCCTCCTACCCTCCATCCTCAAGTAGGCCCCAGTGTCTATTGTTCTCTTCTTGGTGTCCATGTGTACTGAATATTTGCCTCTCCCTTATAAGTAAGAACACGTGGTGTTTGGTTTTCTGTTCCTGTGTTAGTTTGCATGGGATAATGGCCTCTAGCTCCATCCATGTTGCTACAAAGAACATGATGTTGTTCTTTTTTATGGCTGCATAGTAGTCTGTGGTGTGTATGTACCACATTTTCTTTATCCAATTTACCATTGATGGACATTTAGGTTCATTCTATGTCTGTGCTATTGTAAACAGTGCTGCTATGAACATATGTGTGCATGTGTCTTTATAGCAGAACAATTTATATTCCTTTGGGTATATACGCAATAATAAAATTGCTGGGTCGAATGGTAGTTCTAAGTTCTTTGAAAAATTGCCAAACTGCTTTCCACAGTAGCTGAACTAATTTACATTTCCATCAGCAATGTATAAGTGTTTCCCTTTATTTGCAACCTTGCCAGCATCTGTGAGTTTTTGACTTTTTAATAATAGACATACTGAATGGTGTGAGATGATATCTTATTGTGGTTTTGATTTGCATTTCTCTAATTGTTAGTAATGTTGAGCATTTTTCATATGCTTGTTGGCCATATATCTGTCTTCTTATGAAAAGTGTCTGTTTATGTCCTTTGCCTACTTTTTAATGTCTTTTTTTTTTTTTTTTTTTTTGCTTGTTGATTTTTTTAAGTTCCTTATAGATTTTGGACATTAGACCTTTGTCAGATGCATTGTTTGCAAACATTTTCTCTCTTTCTATGGGCTACTTATTCTGTTGATAGTTTCTTCTGCTGTGCAGAAGCTCTTTAGTTTAATTAGATTCCTTTTGTCAAGTTTTGTTTTTGTTGCAATTGCTTTTGGCATCTTTGTCATAAAATCTCTGCCAAGGGGTATGTCTAGAATGGTCTTTCCTAGGTGATTTTCTTCAAGGGTTTTTATAGTTTTAGGTTTTACATTTAAGTCTTTAATCCATCTTGAGTTGATTTTTGTATATGGTGTAAGGAAGGGATCTAGCTTTAATCTTCTGCATATGGCTAGCCAGCTATCAAAGCAATATTTATTAAATAGGGAGTCCTTTCCCCATTGATTGTCTTTGTCACCTTTGTTGAAGATCAGATGGTTGTAGGTGTGCAGCTATGCTTAACTGAAAGTGTACCAATCACTTATAATATTCTGGCAATAAATTTGTAAAAATATATGTATTGACTCTGAATACTAATTAAAGGTTTAAGTTACAATGAAAATTCTTTTAAAAAAAGAAACAGTTAGCATGAACTATCACTTACAAAGCTTCCCACTATATTCCTACCTAGCTGTATGTAGTTAATATCATATGATGTATGTAATTTAGTTGTGTTTTTGTCCCAATGAAGTGTGAAAGAATCTTAATGCATAAACATTTATGGCTTAGATTATGTCCTTGTTATGGGTTACTAAGAATAAAATGTGTTTATCCATACTTATTTTGAAATTACTTCCCATAAATATTGTACTATGTATACAAATTCCATCAGTGGATGAGACATCCTTTCTTCACAATCTTGTTAAAGTATTAACTCCTAAAAATCTTTCCAAATCTATTTGTTGAAAATTGATTTAATTTTTAATTAAAATGTCTTTTACTTCTCTTGATAAAAATTATTTTTACCACTGGCCCTCTTCTTCTTTATTTCTCCTTGTCTTGGTTTCTTCTTTCTGACATAGCATTACCTTTATATTATAATTTGATATTCTAAGTGGTATCACTTTTCATATTGTAAATATCTATGAGATGATGCCAAAAATAAATAACCAGAGTTTAAAAAATCATTATAAAATGTATTTATATCAGAACTAAGTTTATTTGGTCAGACCCATTGATTAGGAAATGTGTATTTGGCACTTGATGTTAGTAGACATTTTTTTCATCAGAAATTTCTAATTGTCTTTGTTTTATCCCATTTACAAAAAGAAATATATAGCTATACTCTCTCAAACACATTATTTCTTAATTATATCAGTTGCTAATTGAATCTACTTGTTTCTGAGAATATTCACTACAGAGCTCCTGACTTTCTGCTTTAATACTGATACAATTTTGCCTTTTAGAACTGATGTAATCTGTCAATTACATCTTACATATTAGGAAGTCAGGAAATATCTGAAGTAATATCAAGAAATAGAGGTTTTAATTCATTATTTAAGATTATAAATACTAAAGTAAAAATGAAAAGTAAAAAGTGTCTTCATACTTTTTTAAGAAGGAATGTAGTAGTGTAAGGGAGTAAAATTCATCACTTTTTAATGCAGGTGAAACTACTGATAACATTTAAATTGAAATATTTGGAAATGAAGGCATAAGCACACTATTTTGAATTATTTAAACAACTACCGAGAAAAAAAAGTAGTTAAATGTGTTTCTCTCCAGGGAAAAGACTGAGGATGTATAAGAGAAAGTTTTACTTGCTAATGTCTAAACATTTATATTTTCAGAATGTTGTCACAATCTCTTTAAAATTATAATATTACTAAAAGATAGCCACTTTGGAAAAGAAAAATATAATCTTTGTCATAAAGTAATTTTATCATAGGACAAAATATCTAAAATGAGTTTATTTTGTTTAGCAAAGGGCAAATTAAAGAATATATATTTTACAAGGGAAAGTCTACATCACATCACAGTAACAAGTATTCATAGAGGGCCACTTATGTGACTAGAAGTATAATTAGGGTTCAAGATTTAGCAGTGAACAAGACATACATGCATCTTCCCCTCATAAGCATCGTAGTCTAGAAGAGTGTACAGACAAGAAAAGAAGTATACAGGCTACCTTAGGGAAAAAAGAAGAGCATATTCTGAAAAGAAATACTTGAGAGGGCTATAAATCTAGATCTGAAAAGGCAGGAACACTTCACAAGAACAGGCATTTAATCTAAAGGCTGTAAAAAGACAAATGATACCCAAAATGACACTTTTCACATACTTCCATCCTTACCTCAATGCACTGTCCTTTATGTCTAATTTTTCAACTAAGTATCAGAAAACTATCCCTCCTCCCCATGAAACAAAACCAACAGAACACTTACACAAGGAAACACATTTTAAAAGCTTTCTGCATTTATACTGAAGACGAATCCGATTTAGCATCCTAAAGACTCACATTAAGATCCCTTGGAGTCCTAGACAGTGAAAATGTCATGGTACTACACCCATACCCCACTATGTAATTTCCAATAAGAACAATACTATTGACCATGCTGTGTAGGAAACTACCATAAAACCTTATTAGCCAGCCACATTCAGTATTTATTTAGTTGTTTATCCAGACAGCTGGAGGTCAGCGGATTTAAGCCTGGTGCAGGTGCATGGCTCTGTCAATTTCAGCTGGCACTGCTCAAGTGTGTTAAGTTGAACCCAGATGATCTAGATACGGCTCCATGTGACCAGTTCAGCTAGACTCCATGTGTTTCTCATGCTTCTTCTGGGACCAGCAGGCTAGCCCAGGCTTCTTATTTTTAAGTTGATGGCAGAAACCTAAGAAGGAGCCATGGAACAAGAAAGGACTCTTAAGGCCTGGCCCATTAGTCTTGTCTTATTCATTTGACCAAAGCAAGCCTGGTGGCTAAATCTGAGGCCAAAAAGTAGAAAAATGTACTCCGCCCCCTCAGAAGGGAGAATCTGAAAAGTCACAGAGTATGGAGATAGTGAAGAATGAAGAACTGAGACATTCAATGCAAGTATACAAATACTAAAACACATATTAGTTGTAAGAAGGGTCAGTCACCATGACTCACGAGTATAATTCAAGCACTTTGGAGGCTGAGGCCAGTGGATCATTTGAGCTCAGGAGTTCGAGACCAGCCTGGGCAACATGGTGAGACCCTGTCTCTTAATGATAATAATAATAGTAATAATAATAATAATAATAGTAGTAGTAGTAAAGATTAGGGCCGAGTGTGGTGGCTTATGCCTGTAATCCTAGCATTTTGGGAGGCCAAGCGGGACAGATCACCTGAGGTCAGGAGTTCAAAACCACCCTGTCCAACATGGCGAAACTCCGTCTCTACTAAAAATACAAAAATTAGCCAGGCGTCATGGCATGTGCCTGTAATCCGAGCTACTCGGGAAGCTGAGGCAGGAGAATCACGAACTCGGGAGGCGGAGTTGCAGTGAGCCGGGATCGCGCCATTGCACTCAAGCCTGGGTGACAGAGTGAGACTCCGGCTCAAAAAAAAAAAAAAAAAGATTATTTGTAAGAATGTCCTATAATTTTTTTTATTATATCCATGTTATACCTTTCTTGAAATAACAAACATCTTACGGATTCACTGATGTAATTGTCATAACACCTCCTAAAAATAGTGTGTAATGAATTAGAAAGTGCAGAACCAACTGAAAAAGATTGGAAAGCCAACACCATAAAACCTGTTATACCTATGTTTTAATCTGCTTCTTTTGTTAATCAGTTTTACATGATAAAATCCTAATTTTCAGGACACATTAAGTACATAGTACATCTTTTTGACTTTAAAATAGACATTCCATATTACTATATTATTTTGGAAATACACACAAAAAGGCACAGGGAAAGAAAATTGTCAAATGTCAGATTCAAACAATTGATTTTTCTCGTTAAATAGCATAAGAGCTAATGTCTATATTGCTGGAGTTCTAACTACTTTATAGATATTAACACGTTTAGTCCTCACAACAACCCTGAGATATACATATTATCTCCATTTTTATGGATATAGAAACAGGCACAAATAATTTAAATGACGGAGTCCAAAGTCAGCCTGCAATTAAGTGGCAGAGCTGGGATTCAAAGGCAAATAGTCTAGTACCATTTTGTTGTCTTAATGACTCCACCATACTTTTTCTGGAGCAATGATTATTAATTATGAAACTTTATCTAATTTCTTAACATCTTAACATTACCTTAGTTGTGTCAACACAAAACAAGATAAATCATAAAAGTTTCAATTATGCAGGATTTAGATTGTATCAAAAACATCAGAATAATTCTCTTTTCAATTTTATTATTTTTATTCTATATATGGCTCATACAATGACCAGTTTATCCCAAGATATCATATAACTTCAACAATGTAAAAATCAGCACTCTCAAATGGTTATCAAACCAAATATCATTTTGTACTAAGATTCTGTTCTAAATTAATTTTTCAAAGAAACTAGAAATGCGTATTTGTTATTTCATGTTATAAACGTTGACAAAATAGATAATAACATTACATTCTGTCTAATTTGACAACAAGAACAAAATAAAGCCCTACAATAGAATCTTACATCAAAGTTATCTGCTGATGTTTATGTTTCCAGATCCGTTTTGAGGGGAAGTTTTAGGTCTTTTTCCACATTTGTTTTTAAAATTACCATCATTACTACATTTCACTTCATTTGTATCTAATATTAACAACATTCAGTGAAGAAGAAATAAAAAGTCTGGGAAGATTATTTCAATCCATTGTTTTATACATTCCTTAGTTATGGAGGGCTGTTTTGTCTCAGAACAAGTACAGTGCACTGTTTGTAATTATGGAGGCATCTCAGTGGAATTACAAGCACCAAGAGAGAGAAAGCACTGTGATCTGGCTGTGATTGAGAAAGATAGACTACTTCAGTGGAAATTCAGTCCCCTTAGAAACTAAAAATATTCTGAGTTTTGAACTAACAGTAAAAATGTAGAGTTAGAGAGGAATTGCTTAATCTTGAAATGACATTCTCTTTCTGAAAAGTACAGATTTGAAGCATTTTTATAAAGAGGACTTTCTTAACATTAAATAACTCCTGCAAACACTTATTTTGATGAGTTAAGGGTAAATGAATCAGCCTATGTGGATTAAATTTTCTTTGACATGCTTAAAGATTTACATAGCTAGGGGAAGTGTGATGGCCTAAATCATTTGGGGTTTTATTGACCCCAAAGCATTGAAAAGTCAAATTGAGCTTCTCAGGCCACTGGAACTCAATTGCTCTTCCAATGGTGATATCTGATGTGAAACCTCAAGAAAATATTTCTATGTTTTCTTAACATAACAGAATTATTTTGGAATCAGTTATTAATAGTCATATAAGCCAAAGTAAGCAAACATTTTTTTCTTGATTTTTAAAAATAAAATATCATGATGTTTATCTGGTTATGAACATGACTAGTTTCATTTTCACGTATTGCTAAACTCTGCTTCTCAATGAGAATTTACTTGCTTTTTCAGAATGTAGTTAGAGTCAAGGGTGATGAGGTCCACAGGGAAGTGTGCAGGTGGAGAACCAGGAAATTATACCCTTGAGAAGCTTTGGGGTTTTTAATCATTGAGATCTGACTCATAATGACTGATGAAAACATTCTGCTCCTCACTAGTGACTTGCAGATGGTGGAGCTAGTTTAAACTCATTTTAACTTCTTTCTTCCTTAAGTTATCAAACATGTGCATGTATGACTATGTGTATATGGATATAGGATTTAAACAGTGAGGGAAAAAACCTCATTTCTGCTATTCATGACCTCTAAGATGCTAGGTGAGATTTTCCATACAAAAAGCTATCCTACAAAAGTGTTTCACCATTCAGATGAAATCAAAAGCTTATGCTGTATCATTTACCTCTATCCCAACTGCCTGTGTGCGCGCGCACACACACGTACTCACATTTCCTAATACTTTTGGCAGTGTTCATTAATACTGGCTTGGTGACTGAAACAACTAACTTGTCCTCACCTATAATATGTACATGTAATACATATATTCCAGTGTGAATGCCAGTATGCACACATATATTCGGTTGGTGCAAAAGTATTGTAGTTTTTGCCATTCCTTTCAATGACTGAAAAAGGATATCAGACCAAAAAATTATGTAATTATGAATCATAAATGGCATTTACTCCATTATCTTGTTATGATTTGTAAGGTGCTTTGTGCATACAGTTGATGATAGAAGAGACACAGACCTGGCAAGCTGAGAAAAGTCAGAGATAGCTTTCCTATATTCCCCCACACTAAGTAATCTGTGTTTACATAATTCATTTTTGTTTGAGAGGGGCAGTGACTCCCATCCTCCCTCCTTTTATCCCCATTGGCTTAAAAAATTCTTAAGGTCTTTTGAATTAACCAGAAAATTTAGCTCAGTTGAAATTAAAGCTGTATGATGATATTAACAGTGAGATCACTATCACTATCATAATGCTTAAATATAAATTGTGCTCATAAAATTTTAATTTTTGTTTCATTACAAAATAATGAGCTTCATATTAAAAAATGTGTTATTGTCTGGTCTGTCTTCTAGAATAAAGAATTAATCTTGCTGTGGAAGAAAACACTTGAATGTAGTTTTAAAATCTTGTTAGTATATTTGTAGAAAAACTTTAAATTATTTATCTTAAAAAACAGGAGAAAAATTGCTTTTAATCAAGTTAGCATGGTTATTAAGGAAGATTTGGGACTGGCATATCTTGTAAGGACAGCATAAATATATCTGATTGTTATATAATTTGTGACATTAATACTTTGCTTAAATCTTTTAAAAATTATATTCTGTTAAATGCATACAGTAACACAGGTATAAGTAATTTAATAAAAATTCTTTCCTCTATTATGACAGTTCATACTCTTACATAAATGTTCTAAGCAATTCTGTTAATATATTTTATACAGGTAAAATATGTATCTATGTATATGTTTATATATGTGTCTGTGTATATATTATGCTTGGAATGTTCACAGGTAAAAGACAAGTTGTATAAAGATAAATCATAATTTTCCATAAATATATCTCTATTATGAAGGAAAAATATAAATTTCACTTATATAGATATTTATTAATAATATAGATGTTTAACCATAGAAATATGCCAATAGCACTTGCAAATTACTTATCTCAGAAATTACCATCTGGCCATATGTCTCTGAAATTGTAAATATGTTAGTTTGTATGAATGGATAAATTCATTTTAGCTACCTTACTTCATTGTCTTCAATTTTTTTAATTAAACTTTTAAATATCTGGTGATTTATTATATTTTTATATATGCTGACACTTTTAATATTCTTTATGTCATTGAAGTAGTAGAGTTACTCTCTCTTAAGAAATACAGCCCGTGCTAAAGTATATCATATTTGAGCTATAACTGTTCCACTTACTCTTCTCCTCTCTCCTCTCTTTGTGAATATACATTTATTTGAAATCTACAAGTTTTATTTTTTTAATGTTTGAGTCAAGCAAATTGCAGTCTATCCACACTCAATACAGTGGGGTAAAGGTGGGAAGGGGTTATCCTAAAATGACAGCCTGGTAGTCCTGGTCATGTCCTGGGATTGCTAATAGTCCAGGCTGATCTGACACATAGCAATATTTACCTATTTTCCATTTCTATTCTTACAGTCTGTGTTAATCTAGCACATCCAGGGCCTGTTGATCAACCAGATAACATTATCTTGATACTTAATATTGTGTAGCAAGGGAAATCTCTGACTTATTTTCTTGTATTTTCAGGAAAGAAGGTCAGATGTGTTATGTTTGAGTGGAGGACTAAATTCAGTACTTTTGAATCTCTGTAGATTTTGAATATTGAAGGCCCTGGCAAATTCTGCACATTGCCCCAAACCAAAGGGTGAATTATATTGTTAAGAAAATGCATCCTTTAAGCAGAGGTATTTTAAAAGAGGAATGGGCTCTGAAATTGCTGATACATTTCTTTTCTAATAGTAGTTAGTGCTAAGCCTTGAGAATGAAAGGGCATCAGTTATAACCAGATTTCTATGGTGTAAATGGAAGAGAGGCAAAATCACAAAATCCAGTGAGTTTGCCTGGGGCTCTAATAATATTGAATCATCCTCACTTCTCAAACAATCTGGATTGCTTTAACTTCTTGTGCCTGGTCTTTCCATGTCACAGCAGACCAATGGGAAGGCCAATAATGCAGCAACCATGGCCAATTTCTCTGTTTAGAGTCCCATCTGGTTATAAAACCTTGCTTATTCCTAGGAGATAGACCAGAACCATGGGTCCAATTTACATGGGTTAGGTGGTACAAGTGCCTCTTCAGTTGCATGGTCTTTACAAGCGGCAACTGATTAGTGTTGTGACTTATTTACTTTGCGACAACCTTGTAACAGCATTAGCAGCCCTCGCAATCACATGGCTTGACTGCTATTATGACCTCCTAAGAGGACTCTCAGCAGATTCTGTGGGATGCAGCAGCACAACCCCTAAGCGATGTGAGTAACCAAGATGAAATTTTATGTCTCTTCCCCAGCTTGGTTTAGGTCTGTGTGGTCAGTTGGCTTTGCAGATTTTTAATGAGGAGCAAACATTGTTTTGGAGCAGCACAGCTGAGGAGCAGGGGACTGGTAGAAGATGTTGTTTTTGGCAGAAATGGTGGCATGGTAAGGCATAACAGTTGGTAGGAGTACACTTACTGTGAAAAAAAGAGTGTCTACTAATTGGAAAACTCATAATTGTGTTGGTGAAACTTCCGTCAACAGCTCTGATTTGAAAGCCATTGATCTTGCAAATTACTTAGTCTGGAGTTATTGCTTCTAGGAATCTAAAAAATTCCTGTGCAGAAAATAATAATATTATTATTTCCTTAGCATCTCTAGTGAATTTTTCCTTTTTGTCACTAAACTGTTTATTTATGCATCCGTTTCTTTGTTCATATTCCATCATTGAGTATTTGTTAAGGACTTACTATTTGCCCTTCTGATGATAAAAAAGTTAGTTAAATATATCTCCCATCCTTTAACACCTTACAGTCTTGCCAGTGAAGGAAAATACCTGTAAATAGCTATGCAAATGAGATGCATATATAAGGTATTAAGAGAGTTCAGATGAGAAAAGGGATTTTTCAAAATCTATCTAGAAGGATTAAGAAAAGCTTCAATATTGAGAACACCTGATTTTAGCCTTGAATGATGAGTCAAATTTAGAAACTGAAACATGGGAAAAATACATATCAATTGGAAAAAAAAAAACAGCCTGAGTAAAGGCAAGGATAGTGTACCAAAACTTGATAGTTCTTTACTTTTACTAGAATGCCTTAAGGTGAACATGGGGAGGTAAGATCCAGGAAGTGAGTTGGAGCTTTATCTTGGTGGATCTTAAAAGCTAGTTGAAAAAAAAGTTAGGTTTTACTTTAGGCAGTAAGACGTTTCATAAATTTTTAAACAAATACATTTAGGGAGTTCAATATTGTAAAAACACTTTAGGCTATTCTTTAATTGTTTATTAGTATTTATACTCTGCCTATTAATGAATATATTCTGATATTTGTCCTTATGTATCTGGGCATATAATGTAATACACTATTCTTTTAAAGAACTTACTACTAAAAAGGAATTTGAGATAACATGGGCAGAAATGGTAATGAAATTTAGATTTTTCTTGTATTTATAGATAGTTTTTGCTAAGAAAATTAATACTACAAGAAAGATGTGGTGAGGTAGACAATAATAAGGTAATAAGAACAGATGTTCTGTTATTAAATAAAAGGCTTTTGTTTTCTTGATGGTAAAGTGATGGCTTGTGTGGGTGTGTGTATGCATATATGTATAGATATGTATGTGTGTAATATATGTATATATATTTATAGAGAATATATAAACTTGGAAGGATTATATGTGTGTGTATGTGTCTATACATATATGTGTCTATACACACACATACACACATATCCTTACAAGTTTGAATCAGAATTTCAGAGAAATATTCAAACTTTGTTAGCAAATATGAAATTTTTAAGCATTTTAAAGTTCTTCAGAAATATTCAGTTATTCATATATTAAGGATAGGTCATTTAGAAATCATTTTCATTTTTTTGTCTGTTGGAGCCTACAAGAATCACCCAAGTAATGCTTTGCTACTCCATATGCAGTCAACAGTTCTTTAGAGTAAATCACTGCATTTGTTTAAGAAATTTGCTATAATTCACAACTGTTATTATTCAGGCCAGAATTCTTGCTAATCCATGTGAGTCCATTTTATGTTTTTCCCCTAAAGTGAAGGCAATATTTACTAAAACATAAAATACTCACAGAATTAAGAAAATGTCATAAAACTACTTAATAGTTTTTATGAAGGCAGGAACTTAATCTTACATTTATCAGAAAAAGGAATGGGTCATGAAACACCCTGACCCTTAGCCTAGCATTCTACTTGTAAACTAACTCATTTAAATGTGATGGAGAAGAAAGAACGTAATCTCTTAAAGAAAATTTTCCTTATCAGTTCATATTGCTGGAGTGCAGTCGACTCTTTCCCGCTCAACTTTTGAACATAATAAAGTATCTTTAGGAACCAAATTGCTGAATTCCTTTTACACTTTACTTTTCTATTGGTTGATAAATGCATAACGAGAATCCTGAAAAATATCTTTTGTGGCAACTCATTGTAATTACTCTAAAATGAAACAAAGAGTATTTAAATTATTTAATAAGAAGAATTATTCACTAAGAAAAAGAATGATTTAACAAGAAAGCCTATCAGCTATTATTGTTGTAGCAACTGAAGGGTACCAGTAATAACAAAAATATATGCTTTAAATATTTTTGCCATATCTTATTTTCTTCTTCCAGATGAGCCTTAAAACAGTTACCTTTGAATATATGTAAAACTCAATAAAATAATTAGTAACTTTTTGGATACTGCCACTGATCCCACAGAAATACAAACTACCATCAGAGAATACTGTTACCACCTCTACACAAATAAAGTAGAAAATCTAGAAGAAATGGATAAATTCCTGTACACATACACCCTTGTAAGACTAAACCAGGAAGAAGTCGAATTCCTGAATAGACCAATAACAAGTTCTGAAATTGAGGCAGTAATTAATAGCCTGCCAACCAAAGAAAGCCCAGGACTGGATGGATTCACAGCTGAGTTCTACTAGAGGTACAAAGAAGAGCTGGGATCATTTTTTCTGAAAGTATTATGAACAATAGAAAAATAGGGACTCCTCCGTAACTCATTTTATGAAGCCAGCATCATCCTGATACCAAAACCTGGAAGAGACACACACAAAAAAAGAAAATTTCAGGCCAATATCCCTGATGAATACTGATGTAGAAATCCTCAATAAAATACTGGCAAACCAAATCCAGCAGCACACCAAAAAACTTACCCACCATGATCAAGCCAGCTTCATCCCTAGGATGCAAGGCTGGTTCAACATACGCAAATCAATTAATGTAATCCATCACATAAACAGAACCAATGACAAAAACCACATGATTATCTCAATAGATGCAGAAAAGGCCTTCGATAAAATTCAACACCCCTTCTTGCTAAAAACTCTCAATAAACTAGGTATTGATGGAATGTATCTCAACATAATAAGAGGTATTCATGACAAACCCACAGTCAGTATCATACTGAATGGGCAAAGGCTGGAAGCATTCCCTTTGAAAACTGGCACAAGACAAGGATGCCCTTTCTCACCACTCCTATTCAACATGGTATTGGATGTTCTGGCCAGGGCAATCAGGCAAGAGAAAGAAATAAAGGGTATTCAAAAGGAAGAGAGGAAGTCAAATTACCTCTGTTTGCAGCTCACATGATTGTATATTTAGAAAACCCCGTCATCACAGCCCAAAATCTCCTTAAGCTGATAAGCAACTTCAGCAAAGTCTCAGGATACAAGATCAGTGTGCAAAAATCACCAGTATTACTATACATCAGTAATAGACAAACAGAACAAAATCATGTGTGAAATCTCATTCGCAATTGCTAAAAAGAAAATACCTAGAAATACAACTTACAAGAGACGTGAAGGAGCTCCTCAAGGAGAACTTCAAGCCACTGCTCAAGAAAATAAGAGAGTACACAAACAAATAGAAAAACATTCCATGCTTATGGATAGAAAGAATCAAATATTGTGAAAATGGCCATACCGCCCAAAGTAATTTACAGATTCAAGGCTATTTCCATCAAGCTACCATTGACTTTCTTCACAGAACTAGAAAAAACTACTTTAAATTTCATATGGAACCAAAATGAACTCATATAGCCAAGACAATCTTAAGCAAAAAGAACAAAATTGGAGGCATCACGCTACCTGACTTCAAACTACACTACAAGTCTACAGTAACCAAAAGAGCATGGTACTCATACCAAAACAGATATATAGACCAATGGAACAGAACAGAGGCCTCAGAAATAACACTACACATCTACAACCATCTGTTCTTTGACAAACCTGACAAAAACAAGCAATAGGGAAAAGGACTCCCTATTTAATAAATGGTGCTGGGAAAACTGGCTAGCCATAAGCAGAAAACAGAAACTGGACCCCTTCCTTACACCGTATACAAAAATTAACTCTAGATGGATTAAAGATTTAAATGTAAAACCTAAAACCATAAAAATCCTAGAAGAAAACCTAGGCAATACCATTCAGGGTATAGGCATGGGCAAAGACTTCATGACTAAAACACCAGAAGCAATGGCAAGAAAAGCTAAAATAGACAAATGGAATCCAATTAAACTCAAGAACTTCTGCACAGCAAAAGAAACTATCATCAGACTGAGCAGGCAACCTGCAGAATGGGAGACAATTTTTGCAATCTATCCATCTGACGAAGGGCTAATATCCAGGATCTATAAGGAACTTAAATTTACAAGAAAAAAACCCCATCACAAAGTGGGCAATGGATATGAAAAGACAGTTCTCAAAAGAGGAAGTTTGTGCAGCCAACAAACATATGAAAAAAATCTCATCATCACTGGTCATTAGAGAAATGCAAATCAAAACCTCAATGAGATACCATCTCACGCCAGTTAGAATGGTGATCATTAAAAAGTCAGGAAACAACAGATGCTGGAGAGTATGTGGAGAAATAGGAATGCTTTTACACTGTTGGTGGGAGTGTAAATTAGTTCAACCATTGTGGAAGACAGTGTGGCGATTGGTTCCTCAAGGATCTAGAACCAGAAATACCATTTGACTCAGCCATCCCATTACTGAGTATATACCCAAAGGATTATAAATCATTCTACTATAAAGACACATGCACACATATGCTTATTGCAGCACCATTCACAATAGCAAAGACTTGGAACGAACTCAAATGCCCATCAATGATAGACTGGATAAAGAAAATGTGGCACATAAACACCATGGAATACTATGCAGCCATAAAAAAGGATGAGTTCATGTCCTTTGCAGGGACATGGATGACGCTGGAAACCATCATTCTTAGCAAACTAACACAGGAACAGAAAACCAAACAGCACAAGTCCTCACTTATAGGTGGAAGGTGAACCATGAGAACATGTGGACACAGGGAGGGGAACATTACACACGGAGTCCTATCAGGGAGTGGAGGGGGGGCAAGGGGAAGGAGAGCATTAGGACGAATACCTAATGCATGAGGAGCTTAAAACCTAGATAACAGGTTGATGGGTTCAGCAAACCACCATGGCACATACATACCTATGTAACAAACCTGCACATTCTGCACATGTATCCCTGAATTTAAGTATAATAAATAAAAAGAAAAATATTAGTAACTTTTAAAATTTAGTAAGTGTTTAAAATATCTCTGATATTTTGATTTAAAATAGCCTCTCATTATTTCATTTGCTGCAACTAGTTTTTTCTCCAAAATATCTATAAAAACACAGAAAAACACAATTTACAATATTCTAATTTAGAGTGGAAAGTCAACTTAATATGAACATTTAGAAGCAATTATTTCCAACATAAAGTCCTTTGTATTAGTGCAGGAGGGCCGCCCACCCCCCACCTCACCCCCTGCCTCATTAGCAAACACAGGACTTTTGGCATTATCTGGACACTTTCTTTTTTTTTTTACAGCTGCGATGGAGATCTTTACTGGCATCTAGTGAATAGAGGCCAGAGATGCTGCTAAACATCTTAAAACGCACAGGAAACCTCCAACATAAAAAATAATTATCTGGTTCAAAATATCAGCAGTGCTGGGATTGAGAAACCTTGTATTAGAGCAAAAATGAAAATAACTGAACTATCCATATAATACCCATAGTGACTTTGTCTCCTGAAGTGATAGTTTTATTTCCCTCTCCACTGATGGTTCACTGATTCAAGAATATAAGAGTATATCAAGATGGGAGAAAGAAAAATACTCCAAGAATTGCAGTAGTAATCTAGAAGCCAGAAAAAAAGGATTATTGTCTTTAGTGTGGTGAGCAAAAATAGCTTCCAAGTTAGAATTCATTACATAGTACATATTTCTTTGGACAGGACAAGGGTGACTTAAAGATAGTTTTGAATCAACAAGATTGAGACTTTACAACAAAAGTTATCTCATTAAGAAAAAATTTAAAGATATATTTAATATAATACATGTTTAATGTTACCAGATGATAGTCTGGATGCAAGGAGAAATAAAGAAAAAAGTGAGAAAAGTGTTAGTCAACTTTAACAAATCTTGACTTTTTAAACTAATAATATTAATTTTAAGGTTAAACTTATTTAAATTATAGGAGAAGAGTGAATATACATATAGAATTGTGTTTGATTATTCACATACATATAGAATTGTGTTTGATAATACACTATTTAATTTTAGATCTTGGTAACTAAAACCAGCATTTTCACTGATTACAAAACTACTTAAAAAATAATGGAGGGCATGGCTTCTAGTAAACTGATGAAGCCATATTAGTAAGAGTTTAAAAAGATGTTTAAAATTTTAAAAGCATATCTGGTAATAAAGAGAGCAAAGAATAATTATTAAAAGATGTATTTACAAGGGAAATATAAGTTTTAATCTGCAATGCAATAAGTAACATAGCCTTAAAACAATAAAGCAAAAATAATACCACTATAAAGACAAATATAAAAATTCATAAGCATTGTGGAGAAATTTAAAAATGCCTATCTCAAAATTAGATAGATGAAGCAGACAAAAGTTTCAAATAATAGCATAGAAGTTTCAGTCAACAAAACAAGTTAGATCTAAATAAGTCACATAAAAGTTTTCATTCAAAAACTGCGAAGTGCATATTATTTTTAAACACATACTGTACTAAACTTTGAACATATACTGGGCTATAAAGTAAAACTCAGCAATCATCATGGCAATAATGTTCTCCAACAACAAAGCAATTACGCTGAAAATAAACAACAAAAAACACATAAAAATAAACAGAAACAAGCCAAGTTAAAAAATTTAGGAACACATTATAAACTGACAAATAGCTTTAAAAAATCATACTGGTGAAAAATGCTTAGAATGAAACAATAATGACAACCCTACATTTTAAAACATGTGATACTCAGGTGAAAATTTTTAGAACTTAGTAAGTTAATATATAGCATGAATCTTTATAATAGAAAGAAAAACATTATTTTTCTAACTAACCATCTTACAAAGTTCAGAACAGGAAAACAGAAGAATTATCATCCAAAATAAATTAGGAGGAAATAAATTATAGATATAACATAATAAGTAAAAGAAATTAATGATAAACTAATACATGGTGAAAAAGATGAAAAAAGCAAATATAGATGCTTGAAAAAAATCTAATAAAATTGACAAACCACTGGCAAGGTTGATCAAGACATGAAGGATGGAGGCATAAATAAGTGATTTTAGGAAAGTAAAAGAGAACATAACTACAACTGCATTGTAGTGACTAAGAGGTCATGTAATGTGTACAGTTATGAGTCCAGATCCCCTGACCAGATTGGGTATGTTTATATCTAAACTCCACTACATATTAACAGTGTCATCATAGTCAAGTTAGTTGATCTTTCTCTGGTTCATTTACACCACCTATAAAAAAGGGAAAATAACAGGATCTGTATCAATAAATAGTGTTGAGATTAAATAAGCTAATATATGGTAATGGTAGCAGTTAGAACAGCATAGTACATAGTAAATAGTATATAAGTATTTTGTTATTTTTATACATGTATTATATGTGCATTGTATCATCATCAGTAATATTAATTTTTAAATGGCTTTGTGCAAATAAAATTCAAAACTTAAATAAAATGGACAAATTCCTAGAAAAAATATTACATAAAAACTTCAAAAAACATAGAAGACCAATTAATCAAATAACAGTTAAATAATCAAATAATAATTTAAAAGCATCAACATCTCAAAAAACTTTCCATAAAGATGCTTTCACCAATAAAAGATACTTCTACCAATAAAATATACCAGTTATTCAATTAGCACATTTATCAAATCAAATCTTACACAATATGTTCCAGATTGTAGAAAAAGTAGAGATACTCCTTAACTCATTTTATGAACATAGTCTAACTTTGGTCCTCAAAAGTGGTATGGAGTATAGACAAGGAAAATTAGAGACTACATTCACTTGGAAACAAAAAAATAAATTGAAAAGAAAATCAACAAATTAAATCTAGCATTATATAAAAATAATAAATCATGATCAAGATGATGTTACTTCAGGGTTTTTAACAATAGAAAATTCTCCTAGCATGATCTACCATAATGCTAAATCAGACAAAAAGCTGTCCCTGTGGCTCTCAACCACACTGTGGTCTGGATAGTCTACAGTGTGCATCTGAACTAGGAATCAGAAGCCTTGGAACAAGGGTGTGATAGAGAAACAGGTTCTGTGCCTATCTATCTATGACGCAGAGCTGGTAGAGCCCCCTCACCTCCCTCCCACCACAGAAACCTCAGTACACTTCACCAGGAATTCCTCCCAGACACCCTCATCAAGACTGTTGTGTGGACTCCCATTGGGATATTTTTGGCTAACCCAGGAGTTCTAGCTCTACCCAGCTATGTCCTCTCCCACAGAAAAGGAAGGTCAGGCTACCAGGCACCCCACTGTCCAACTCTTCACCTGAAACAACAGAGAGCACCTCATGGTAAACAAAGATCAACTCCATACCCACCTGCTAGTGCAGCAGCTGGCTCTTACCTATAAACACCATCTTCTGGCCCATAGGCCAAACCACACAGCTCAATAGAAAACCTGTTGACAGAAATACACAGCACTATAGAAACAAAACAAAAAAACCCCTGCCCAACACAACCTTCTCCGGATGAGAAGCAATCAGAAAAGAATTCTGCCTTCATGAAAAATAAGTGTTATGACATCACCAGAGGCTTACTCTGACTCCCAACAAAGGTCCGTAGCCAAAATGGAGGCATAGAGATGACAGATGGAGAATTCAAAGCATGGATTGCAGGAAAACTCAATAAGATCCAAGATAAGATTGAAAATCAACACAAATAAATTTGTAAAGCAATCTGGGAAATAAAAGAAGTAAACACCTTTAAAAGATGAATCAGAGCTACTGAAACTGAAAAACTCACTTAAGGAATTTCAAAATACAATTGAAAGCTTTATTAATAGACTAGACCAAGCAGAAGAAGGAATTTTAGAGTTTGAAGATTGTCTTTTGAACTAATCCAGTCAGACAAAGAAAACATAATTTTTAAAAAAGTGAACAGAGTCTCAGAGAAATATGGGATTATGCAAAGTGACCAAACCTATAAATTATTGGCATTCCTGAGAGAGACGGAGAAAAAAATGAACACCTGGAATGTGTATTTGAGTAAATAATTCCAGAAAATCCTTAATATTGCTAGAGAGGTAGACATCCAGATAAAAGTAATACAGAGAACACCTGCCAGATACTACACAAAAAGAATATCGCCAAGGCATATAGTCACCAGACTGTGTAAGGTCTATGGTAAACAATAAATCTGAAAGGCAGCTAGAGAAAAAGGTCAGATCACATACAAAGAGAATCCCATCAGGTTAACAGTGGGCTTATCAGCAGAAATATACAAGTCAGAAGACACTGGTAGCATATTTTCAGCATTCTTAAAGAAAAGAAACTCCAACAAAGAATTTCGTACCCTACCAAACTAAGCTTCATAAGTGAAGGAGAAATACAATCTTTTTTAGACAAATAATCACTAAGGAAATTTATTACCACTAAATTAGCCTTACAAGAGATCCTTAAGGGAGTTCTAAACATGACTATGGAAGAACAATATCTGCTACCACAAAACCACACCTAAGTACATAGCCCATAGATCCTTTAAAGCAACTACCCAATAGGAAGTGCAAAATAACAAGCTAACAATCGTATGATAGAATCAAAGCCTCGCATATCAATGTTAACCTTGAATGTAAGTGGCCTTAATGCCACACTTTAAAGAATAGAGTAGCAAGTTGGATTAAAAACAAACACACACAAAAAAACCACAACCCATTCCTCTACTGTCTTAAAAAAAAACTATCTCACATGTAACGATACCCATAGGCTCAAAGTAAAGTATACAAAAAATAGTACTAAATAATGGTAAAGGCTTCAACCCAACAAAATGATTTTGCTCTACTAAATATATATACACCTAACAGTGGAGCACCCAGATTCATAAAGCAAGTATTCCTAGACCTATGGAAAGACTTAGCCACAAAATAATAGTGAGGGACTGCAAAACTCCACTGACAGTGTTAGACAAATTATTAAGGCAGAAAACTAACAAGCCCTGTATCTACATTTGATAGCTGATCACCTGGACCTAATAAATATCTCCAGAATACTCCACCCATTAACCATAGAATATACATTTTTCTCATCTGCACATGGAATATACTCTAAGATTGACCACATGCTCAGCCATAAAGCAAGTCTTAATCAATTCAAATTAATCAAAATTGTAGCAACTATACTTTCAGACCGCTGTACAATAAAATTATAAATCAGTACCAAGAAAATTCCCCCAAAACTACAAAATACATGGAAATTAAACAATATACTCCTGAATGACTTTTTGAGTAAACAATAAAATTAAGGCAGAAGTTTAAAAAATTCTTTAAAATAAATGAAAACCAAACTCTCTGGGATATAGTTAAAGCAGTGTTAAGAGGAAAGTTTATAGCATTAAGTGCCTACATCAAGAAGTTAGAAACTCGGAAACTTACTGGAAATGAAAACAAACAAACAAACAAAAAAACAAAAAAACAAAACAACAACAAAAAAAAAACCCACCTCCAAACTATCTGAAATTAACAATTTAATACTACCCCTAGAGGAACTAGAAAAACAAGAACAAACTAACCCCAAAGCAGGCAGAAAGCAAGAAAGAACCAAAATTAGAGTACAACTGAATGAAATTGAGAGCTCCCAAATCCATAAAATGATCATCAAAAAAAAAACCTAGTTATTTTTAAAAAATCAACAGACTGATAACTGCCATCTAGAGTAACCAAAAAAAAAAAAAAAAAAAAAAAAAAAAAAGAGAAAAGTTCAAAATAAGCACGATCAGAAAGGAAAAAGTTTACATTATAACTGATCCCACAGAAATATAAAGATCCTCAGAGCTCATTATGTGAACATGTCTATGCACAGAAACTACAAACTAGAAAACCTATAGGAAATGGATACATTCTTGGAAACCCACAACTCCCCAAGAGTAAGCAGGAAGAAATCAAAACCCTAAACAGACCAATATCAGGATCTGTAATTGAATCAGTAAAAAACTACCAACAAGAAAGAATCCTGGATCAGTTGTATTCATAGCCAAATTGCACCAGACGAAGAAGAATTTGTATCAATCCTACTGAAACTATTTTTAAAAATAGAGAAGGAACTCCTCCCTAACCTATTCTATGAAGCCAGCATCACTCTGATACCAAAATCTGGCAAAGACTCAACCAAAAAAGAGAAGTACAGGTCAGTATCTCTGCTGAACATAGATGCAAAAATCCTCAACAAAATATAAGCAAACCAAATCTAGCAGTACATCAAAAAGTTAATTCACCATAATCAATTAAGCTCCTGGGATTCAAGGCTTATTCATCATACACAAATCAATAAACATGATTCACCAAATAAACAGAATTAGAAGCAAAAACAATATTGTTATTTCAATAGATGCAGAAAAACTTTTTATAACATTCCACATCCCTTCACAATAAAAACCTTCATCAAACTAGGCATCAAAGGAACATAACTCAAAACAATATGAATCATCTAGGACAAACCCACAGCCAACGTTATACAGAATCGGCAAAAACTGGAAGCATTCTCCTTAAGAATTAGAATAAGATAAGGATGCCCACTCCCACCACTCCTATTCAACATAGTAATAGAAGTCCTACCCAAGGCAACCAGGCAAGAGAAAGAAATATAAGGCATTCTAATAGGAAAAGAAATCAAATTATTTTTATGTTGATGATATGACACTATGCCTAGAAAACCCTAAAGACTCCATGAAAAGGCTTCTAGAGCTGATAAATGACTTCAAAAAAGTTCCAGTATACAAAATCAGTGTTCAAAAATTAGTAGCGTTTCTATACATCAATAACATTCAAACTGAGAACCAAATCAAAACACAATCCCATTTCAGTAGTCACAATAGAAATAAAATATTTTGGAATAAAGCTAACCAAGAACGTGAAGGGTCTCTACAAGGAGAACTATAAAACACTGGTGAAATAAATGTTAGATCATACAAAGAAATAGAAAAACATCCCATGCTCATGGATCAGAAGAATCAATATCTTAAGAATCAATATCTTAAAAATGGCCATAATGCCCAAAGCAATCTACAATTCAACACTATTCCTATGAAACTACCAATGTTATTTTTCACAGAATTAAAAAAAAACTATTCTAAAATTCAGATGGAAGCAAAAAAGATAACAAATAGCCAAAGCAATTCTAAGCAAAAAGAACAAAGCTGGGGGCACTACACTAACTGACTTCAAACTAAACTATAAGGTTACTGTGATGGTTAATATTAGGTGTCAACCTGATTGGATTGAAGGATGCATAGATGACTGGTAAAGTATTTTTTCTAGTGTGTCTGTAAGGATGTTGCTAGAGGAGATTGACATTTGGGTCGGCAGACTGGGAAGGGATGACCCACCCTCAATGTGTATGGGCACCATGCAATCTGCTGCCAGCGCAGCTAGAACAAAGCAGGTGGAGAAGGTAGAATAACCTTGCTTGCTGAATTTTCTGGTTTCCTTCTTTATCCTGTGCTGGATGCTTCCTTCTGCTCCTCCTGCTCTTGAACATCAGACTTCTGGTTCTTTGGCCTTTGGACTCAGACTTGCCAGAGTCTTACCCAGGTCTTTTGGGCCTTCCATCACAGACTGAAGGCTGCACTGTCGACTTCCCTGGTTTTGAGGCTTTCAGACTCCGACTGAGCCACTATGGGCTTCTCTCTTCCCCAGCTTGCAGGCAGCCTATTGAACTTCACCTAGTAATCATGTGAGCCAATTCTCTCTGATAAACTCCCTTTCATATATACATGTATTCTATTACTTCCATCCCTCTGAAGAACCTTAATACAGTTACTGTAACCAAAAACAGCATGGTACTGGTACAAAAACAGACACACAGAACAATGGAACAAGATAGAAAACCCAGAAATAAAGCCACACAGCTATAACCATCTGATCTTTGACAAGGCTGACAAAAACCAGCAGTGGGAAAAGGACTCCCTATTCAATAATTGGTGCTGAGAAAACAGGCTATTCATATGGAGAAGAATCAGCTGTATCCTTACATTTTACTATAGTTAAAAATTAAGATGGATTAAAGATTTAACTATAAAACCTCAAACTATAAAAATTTTAGAAAAACCCTAGAAAATACCCTTCTCGACATTGGCCTTGACAAAGAATTTTTGGCTAAGTCCTCAAAAGCAATTGCAACAAAAAGAAAAATTGACAGCTGGAAACTAATTAAACTTAAGAGCTTCTGCACATCGAAAGAAACTATCCACAGGGTAATTCCACAACCTACAGAATGAGAGAAAATATTTGAAACTATGCATTTGACCAAGGTCTAGTATTCAGAATTTATAAGGAATTTAAACAATTAAACAGAAAAACAATTCACCTCATTAAAAATGGGCAAAAGACATGAACAGATACTTCTCAAAGGAGGCATATATGCAGTCAACAAATATATTTTTTAAATGCTCAACATCACTAGTCATCAGAGAAATGCAAATCAAAAGTACCAGGAGATAACATCTCACGACAGTCAGAATGGCTATTATTAAAATGACAATAAATAACCAATATTGTCAAGGTTGTGGAGAAAAGGGGATGTTTATATACTGTTGGTGGGAATGTAAATTAGTTCAGCCATTGTGGAAAGCAGTTTGGATATTTCTCAAAGAATTTAAAAACAGAGCTATCTTTTGATCCAGCAATCCTATTACTGGGTATTTGCCCACCCCCTACCACAAAATAAATTGTTCCACCAAAAAGAACCATGCATTCACAGTCATATATTTATTTCAGCACTATTCACAATAGCAAAGACATGGAATCAACCTCGATGTCCATCAACAATGGACTGGATAAAGAAAATGTGGTACATATACACCATGTAATACTATGGAGCCATAAAAAAGAATGAAGTAACGTCCTTTGCAGCAAATTTGTGAATTAAATTTGAATTAAATGGATGCAGCTGGAGGCCAATATCCTAAGCAAATTACCACAGGGAAGGGAACCAAATACCACATGTTCTCGCTTATAAGTGGGAGCTAAACATGGAGTACACATGGACATAAACATGGGAACAATAGACACTGGACACTGGGGGGTACTTGGGGGAAGGGGGAAAAGGGGCAAAAGTTGAAAAATTACCCATTGGGTACTATTCCGACTAGCAGAGTGATGGGGTCATTTGTGCACCGAACCTCAGTGCACCAAACATCAGTTACACACCATTTGCCCATGTAACAAACCTGCACATGTACCTCCTGAATCCTGAGCCTTCCTCTGAGGAGGGGGGAAGCCACTTCTCTTCATGGAAACACACACAGACTGAAACTGTATGTGGTGGCAGGAGGCAGGGAAAAAGGGGAGGAAGCCACAAATCGAAATTTGGGAGAGGATATTTGCAACATCCAATTCCAATAAGATTTAATATCCTAAAAATTTTAAAAATACTGTGATTCAAAAAGAATAACAAAACAAAATAAACAGGAAAATAGGCAAAATAAATGACTGGGGGCTTTATAGAAAAGGAAATAAAAGTCGCTCATGAAGAGCTGAGAAAGTGCTCAACTTCATTTGTAATCAGGGCACAGTGAGGATAAATCAGAGGGTTGATTTTTTTTTTTTTTTTAATTCACAAATTCTGCCATAGAAGAAATTATCTCAGACAAGGGTGAACTTGGGACTGGAGATCCTAGAGCATTTCAGTAGAAATGAGGAATTAAGAAGAAATGGAAGAAAACAATCCTGAGTCATTGAATAGAAGAGGGAATAAAATTTCCTATGACCATTAGACCCTCCATAAGAGTATCAATCACTCTTCATTACTGAATAACTGATTACAAATATAAGTTGAAAATTGTTAAGTTGGGCAGTTGCAGCTGTTTTTCCTATAATTCTTTATAGTTGTAGTCTTAAAAAAGACACTATTTCTTCATCTTCTCTAAATGTTGATTGTCTTTTAGCTGACCAATTTTAGTTTACTTAGTAATCTCTATGAAAATATTCCTGACAATGAATTTCACAGGCTTAGCCAGTCTCTCTTAGCTGATTCACTATACATCTGTCTGCTTCTTAAAACTTCATAGTGATTTTACATGCTTCTCAAGGCCATAACTTAGATTTCTGCTCAAAGACATCATACACAAAATAATTCTGGTTTCTCTGTTATTGACTACTTATTAAAATTCATTTAGTTAACCAATGTTTATTGGTACCCTAATATATACTCTAGGTTAAAGGAAATAAAAACAAATAATACTTGCCTCAACCCCATGGTGTACCTTATAATAGAGCTGGGGAGACAGTTACATCAGGGATTATTGGAAAGTGTGTTGAGTGAAAGGGTAAGGCTGTCTCAGGGATTTTGTATACATATATAGCATTTTTATAAGTGCTTTCAATTTTGTAATTTTTTTTTGGATTCTTAGCCAAAGTTTTTGCTTACATTTTGTTTTTTGTTTGTGTTTCAGATGGCTGACAGTATTAGATAAGTGAGTTCTGCTGAAATTCATCTTATTGATCATATGAAACTGATCCTTAAATTTGGATCTTTTCTCAAATTGTGAATGGCTCATTAACTTGGGAAATGTTTTCACTCTGACTCCTTGATTTTCATAACTTTGTGAATTCCTCATTAAAATACAATTTAACATCCCAAGAATGTTTTACATTAGGATTTTTTTCTTTAGTTCGATGAATTTGCTTTTGCAGGAGATTTCAAGTATTTAAAAGGTAGTAAGTTTATATTAAATAGAACATTATCTTCCAATAAAAAACAATCTGAAGCTCTAGAACTACTTTTGCCAATAAATAAGAAAATTTTGGGCCTACTGAGGTCTCAGGTCAAATTTCTTGATTTTATTTTTAAGAAAGGATCTAATTTGGCTCCATATAGGTTAATTTGCTGGCCAAAGCAGTGTTTTCTGAGATAATGTCAACAAGAGAGAAATTTCAAGAATATCAGAACTGACATTTTATCAGATTAAAGTAAGCTTACTCAACCACTTAATTTTTAAAAAATTTAAACACTTTAAACACGTAAGTTGACACAAGGCATTAAATTATAATTAATAAAATTTATGTCAATGTTTTATAAAATAAATTTAAATTAAAAATGTCCTCAATCTAAAATTTTAGTTTAAGCGAAGATGCACATCAAAAAGGAATATTTCATATGTTCATTATCTTTAACACACATAATTATAGTTTTGACTCTTGTATTGATCTGTTTCATTGTCTGATAATAAAATTTGTGAATTTGATTCCAAAATCAAGTAGAAAATTTGAAAAAAACACTACACAATTTTTTGTTTGGACTTTAACATAATATCTGCGTCTAGCGATCACATGAAGACCAACCAATTTAGGTTTGCCAGAACATAACTTTAAGAACTGAAAATCAATTACATAGCCAAGCTGTAGAAATTCTTATATAGCAATGTACTTTTTAAGGCTTAACTGTAAAAGTTCAATGATGTGTAGACAGAGACTTATAGAAGATTACTGCTATCAGCTTCTGAAATGTGTGTAACAAAATCTGATGCTGCGTTGAGGATCAATGTCTCTGTCCATTTTGCATATGAGTCCTGCTGGAAAGAAAGCAACTGTCAGACTAGTGGAGAGATCACAGTTGCTGAGCAACGGTTGCATCATGAATATGTTCTTTGCTTTGAATTGGTGCAAAGATAAAAAAAATATACATTTTTATCCATGATAAAACAGGTCTACCATTGAATAGAAGTCTATCAACAGCCAAAAAAAAAAAAAAAAAAAAAAAAAAACATGAAAATAACTAATGTTAAGGTTACTAGTATTGATCTTTAGAGAAACTAAATTTAGTAGTATCAATGTGAAAGGAGAAAAATTTTTCAAGCATTTTACAAACACTGTGCATCAGCAAATGATTGTTTTGTATGTGGGAAAGGACCAAAATGAGACTCCTAAAATATTTCCTTAGGGTCTCATCAGTGATTATATTTTCTCCAGCATCAGACTGCTCATCAGACAGCATGCAGTGACACAGGTGGTAGTTATTGGAATTATTCAAATCACTTTTCAGTTTGAAAGCACATTATGGTTCCTGTTAAATAGAGACATGGATAGTTGGGAATACTTTGGATTAATGTCTAATTTACTCTATTTGCCTTTCTCCTTATAACTGGACAACTACTTGTAGTCTCATAATTTTTGAATCATCATCCACGAGTCTTAGGTCTTTAGAATGAGCTTCCTGAGTCCTAGTTATTAGTTAGCAAAGTTAAAGAACAAGGTGCATTGGTCAAATCTCCATATGCAAACCAAATGAAACGTGGAAATTAAATGATCTAATGTAACAAAAGAACAAAATGAAATTATATCTGTCAGTATCCTTTGTTTGTCTATTCTTAACCACCATCCTAGAGAAGTGTAAATTAAAAGTCGAAATGATTTATTTCAGAAACTAAATAAATAGAGCACACTGCTGCTTTTTCATTTCATTGTGTACCTTCACTTCTGGTATTTTTTTCCTCCCTCTGAAAGTGCTATTTCAACAAGACCATGTAAATGTCTATAATTGCGAGAGAAAATGTTAATATAACATTTACACAGTTCAACAGCTTCAAAGCTATTTCATTGACTATGCTTAAAAGGAACCTTACACACAGAGGTCCCAAGCCCATATAAATGCTAGTTTAGTGGGACATTTGGTGACAGAGCCTTAAAAACAGAAACAAAAAGGAAGGGAAATCAAACAGCCCCATCTTCCAGCCTAATTCAAGCCATTTAGAAGCTCTGTGCTTAAGCCAAGGATTACTAGTGATACTATCTACATCAGCCTTGCTGTTCAGGAAGGGACGTCTCTCTTATTAAAGAAAAAGAGAGAAAAAGGAAAAAAAAATAGTTTAAAGCCAAGTAATTCGGGCCCGCATAAATCTTTAATGGGTTCTGCCTTCATATGATTGGCTATGTGTTCTTTCCTCTGCCCAGGGGAAACACTACATGTCTTAGAGGAGAATAATAGTAACTCCATCTTGTGTGTTATATGATATCTTCAAGTAATCCCCAGGATTTTGGCTTTGTCTGTCGTAAACAAAAGGCCACCCATACATAATGTGTCTGGGCTATTCCAGACTCTTCACCTTAGCAGGTGACACCCGCAAGATGGACGTGGGCAACTAAGCCCATTTGTAGCTGGAGGCCGTTTTGCTCCCAAGACAGCTCAGAAAATGTAAAAACAAAAAGCATATTTCTCTTCTCATAAGAACAAAGTGTAACCAGCACCCTGCAGTTGTTTCTGGGCTTTTCTCAGGAGTATTAATGAAATGCCAAAACACCAAATAATATATTTTGCTTTGTGAGTTAATGAAGAAAATACCATGCTGTAGATTCATTTGTTGAAAATATATGGATGATTCCAGGCTCTCTAGGTCAAACCACAAAACAAAAGAAAAATAGAGGAATAAAAGAATATCATTTACTGTTAAAAGATGAATAAAAATTATGTAGAAAATTCTGTCTTATCGTAACTCTGTCCTTTCCCCTGGGGAATGGAAGGAAGCTGTGCTTACTGAGCTAGGTTCTGAGCAGTTAAGCTTCCTAACTGTTGGATTTATTCACTCAATAAATGTACATCTATTATCTGGTAGGGACTTTCTTCAACTCTGAAAAACATGAGAAAGCTTTGTCTTTCAGTGCACTGCAAGCTAACTTTGTAAAATTTTAAATCTGAAAGAGAGTCAGACTTGCATCTGCTCTATTTCTTTTTATTAATTATTTTTACGTTTATTTTAATTAATTAATTAATTGTTATTTTTTGTTTTTTGAGACGGAATCTCACTCTGTGGACCAGGCTGGAGTGCAGTGGCGCGATCTCGGCTCACTGCAAGCTCCGCCTCCCCGGTTCAAGCCATTCTCCTGCCTCAGCCTCCCGAGTAGCTGGGACTACAAGCCTCCGCCACCATGCCTGGCTAATTGTTTCTGTATTTTTTAGTAGAGACGGGGTTTCGCTGTGTTAGCCAGGATGGTCTCGATCTCCTGACCTCGTGATCCGCCCGTCTCGGCCTCCCAAAGTGCTGGGATTATAGGCGTGAGCCACCGCGCCCCATCCATCTGCTCTGGTATAGCAATTCTGGTTATACCAACATAAGGCATGCTCTTTATATTGCAATGTAATCAGTAAGCATAGAATTGCAATATAAAGAGCATGCCTTTATGTCATTACTCACTAATACGGTGCCAACAAATGGAGATAAATTTCTAAGTTGATTGACTAAAATGAACTTTAAAAAACTAAGTCTTTTAACAATGAGTAATTTGAATTTAAGACAAAAAATAAAATACAGTTTCTGTTCTTCCATAAAATCACAAATTGTCTCTAAGACACATTTAATTTTATACATGAGCACATGTTTATTTTTATTGCAAATTTCCAGATAAAGTTTGTGTGTAAGGTAAAAAAGAGTGTGCTTTAGCAAATACTAATTTTGAGCAAAAAGGTAAATTACAATTCTAAGTTAATGAATTGCTGTATTGTAATAAAAGGCAAGATGCTCATCAATAAACACATATAATCTAGTATCACAAGTTTACTTCAATCTGTAATATATAGTGGCAAGTATAGTAAATGAAAAAGCAAGAGTGGCTGGTGAAATAAAAAATTAATTCACAGATACACTATAGTATTATTTAACATAAGTTTAAAGCATCCATTTTACAACATATTTCCAAACAGGGTTGATACCTTTGTAGGATACTTTCTTAGTTTACAGAATTTTATTTAAAATTTATTCTTAGCCTACACATAATGAACTAACAAAAGGGAAAACAATTAATTATTCAACAGATCAAGCTGTTGCTTAATTTTGCTCAATGTATTATCTGTGAATGTCATGAAAACAAATTTTTAAAAACCAAAAATAGAAAGGAAACATCAAAATGGCCAATTTGTATTACACCACCATGGCTAACATGATAATGTATTTTACATGACTCATAATTAGATGTGAACATGTATAGAAACCTTTTGTTAATTTATTCTATGTGAATGAAATGCACCAAATTTGGTCATAAAACTCAGTATTTCGTGAGATGTTGAAACAATTAGGAATTCAGTATACATACTCTAGATCTTAACTTTTGAAATTGATCATTAACTCTTTAAAAACAATGTGATAAGTATTATCTGACTAACTGAGCTTATTAATGTCTTAATCCATCAAAATTTTATATTTTGGCCAGGCGCGGTGGCTCACACCTGGTGACAGAGCGAATTTGGTCTCAAAAAAAAAAACAACTAAGTTACATCTTTGCTTAATTAAGATGAACTGGCCTTAACATTCACTTTGCACAATTTCACCGTAAGAAGAAAGAATTTGCCATATGTAGTCACTTCTACAGTGAATGTGCCAGTCTTCTGATTAAGAAACATGTCTCTTAAAGATATATTTCACCACAACCCATATTTCTCTAGACAATGCTGTTCTTTCCTTGTCCATACCATTCCACATCGTCTCTGAGTTCACTTATGTTTTTTGCCTATGTTGCTTTCTGAAACTCTTCGTTTTATACAGTTCACAAAGATGTAGTCTTCCTTTTATGTGTCTTAATCTTATGTCACTCAACTTACAAAGGGCATTCTCTTATCCAAGTTCAGTTTATAAATATATGTTAAGCATTATTTTTTATGGTTTTTATCATAAAAAACAATGAGAAGATATTGAAATCCGAACACTTTCTTGCTCTACATACACATTTTATAAAATATAAAAACTTGAATTAATATGATATTAAAGAAGGAAAATTTAATCAATTAAGAAATTATTATGTTTTCACTTTGTAATGTAGATCTAGTGGATGCTAAATAGAAAGTAGATATGTAATTCTATTTTGTAAATATGATAATGCTTTATTAGTTATATCAATTAAAAAGTTAATATATAAATAGTAAAATCAAATGGAACCAGTATTACTATCTTTGGTGTTAGTACAAAATTTGGAGTATAATTCACATTTTTCTTCATATTTCTGCATATCATTCTTTCACTGAGATGCATTAAAAGAGTAATATCTACTACTCCTTAAGAACCTCATATTTTCCAGACAGTCTCTCAGACACTTTGATTAAAATAAATATTATTATATATTGAACACTTACTACTTTTAATGAATATGAACAAGAGTAACTTTAACTGCCATAACAAATGCAACTCAAAATGTCAAGGGCATGGCATAGTAAGAATTTTTTTTCTCACATAGCAGTTCAATATAGATAGGTCTGGTTAGTGGGTGGCTTTCTTACCTGCGGTAATGATCTCAAACTCCTAACAACATGGCTCCATGATTCTCCAGGCTAGGATCTCTTAGTGCTTTTCATCTAGCTGGGGAGAAGGAGACAGGACCTGAGAAAGGTTATTAGTCTTAAAAGCTCACATCACTTTGCACTTTCTCTGTTGCAAGATCTAGTGCCAGGATCTCACTGGATGTGAATTTCTAAATAATAGTCTCTCTCTGAATAGCTGCTTCCAAAAGATAATTTCACAATATGAATATTTGAGTCAGACAGCTATCTGTCTCTGACACATAAGATACAGTACTGGGAACCCTGTATTCATTATATATTGCATACTCTCACAAACGATTTTACGATATTATTATTCACTGTTTTACAAATGAGAAAAGGGGCTCAGGAATTTATTTGCACAAGTAGTATTTGAACCCAGGTCAGTCTAATGTAGAAAAATTAAGCTGTTAGTAATTATGATATACAATATTAAATGATAATGGATGTAATTATTCCCAATAATAGCAATAATAACTAATATTAATTGAATCTGAACTCATATTGTGTATTTGACAGTATTCTAAGTGCTTTTCATGTATTAGCTTATGTTATCCTCATTATAAATTTTTATGACTTTGCAGATACAAATGAGACACTTGTTATAAGTACAATGGAAATTCAAGTATGAGACTTTTATCTTCCTTTGTTACTGAACCATGCTTAGCATACTTGGGGTTGGTTCAACACATATTCCTTAGCATCTTCACAGACACATTATCTTTCCCAAAGAGGCAGAAATCTTTATCCAAAGTTTGAGAGCTAGCTTGAGAGCTAGAGAAGACCTCAAAGGTAATTTGTTATGAATATTCATCAAATATGTGTTCCCTATACTATTTTCTGGGTAAATATTTCCAATAACAGAACCATAGAACCATAGAAATTAGAACAGTACAAGTGTAGTTCACACATTCTTTCACAATACTGTTCTTACATGGTGAGATCATCTGCTTTTACTCCCATATTTTATTTGGGAAAGTGGAGGCCATGAGGGTTTAGGAGACCAATTTGCCAAAGATCACATAGCTAGTCTCTCTGTAACTTCAATCCATTGATTCTGGCTCTGCTGTTAGAATTACTCAAAGCAATTTCAGTTCCAATTTCTTGCCTACAGATTTTCATATATTTGAAAACAACTACCTGTTTTCCTTTATTGTTTTCTCCAAAATAGGCAGTTGAATGTTTTTCAATTATTTTGAATATTCAGGCATTGATGGCTTTGAAAGTCTTGTTTTTCAATATGCCTCGTGAATGCTGTTTCGCATAAAGCCAGACTCCATGTGTGGTCTGACCAATGTGAGATACAGAGGAAATAATTTCACCTTATTGCTCAGCACTCTGCTTTTGTTAATTCCATTTAAGATTAAATTAGCTTTTTTGGCAGCCATAGAAAACTATTGACTTATATTAAACTCTTCAATTTGTCATTGTGAAGCCTTTCAGGTCTTTTTCAAATGACCTACTGCTGAATTAAAAAAAAAAAAAAAGTAGAATCAAATGTATCTTTTTCTCTTTTATTTAATCAACTGCTATGAAAGTTAAACGTGTCAAGGGAATATGACACAAAGGGAAAGAGTGAGCATACCTGGATTAAATTTCATCTCCGTCATTTTTTTCTCAAGATTTTGCTTATTTTATATTTTGAATGATAAATACAAACCCTCTCTAGCTTATGCCTTCTGAAAATTTGATTCACACTTCTGTTTGTTCATCAAAATGCTTAATGTTTCTAAGTTAGCTATGATTTTAGTGATTATAGCCTGTTAAAGAAGGGTAGAAGACATTACGAATAGTGTTCAAAAGATGAAAACAGAAATGTTGGATCGGGCAAAAAGAAAAAAATGACTTCTGTCCTTAAAGACTATCTCAGAATGACACTTAAGAAACAAATCAAAACAAACAAACAAAAAAACAAAACCCTGTGTGACTTTGAGTCCTCATCACGAAAAAAATCCATGTATTAGCACTGCTGTCTATTCTTGCATACCTTTTTGCACTGTCTGTATGTGTACTGTTAACGGTTCTATTCAATTCTCTGTTGACTTTCAGATTCAGTTAATATCTGAAATATATATGAATCTGAAAATGAATTTCAGATTCATATAAAATCTATATTATTCTGTGATCCACCTGTCCAATCTCTCGCTTTTTTTTTTTTTTTTTTTTTTTTTTTTTTGAGACAGAGTCTTGCTCTATCACCAGGCTGAAGTGCATGGTACGATCTCGGCTCACTGCAACCTCCATCCCCCGGATTCAAGCAATTCCCCTGCCTTAGGCTCCCTGAGTAGCCGGGATTACAGGCGTGTGCCACCACTCCCAGCTAATTTTTGTATTTTTAGTAGAGACGGGGTTTCCACATGTTGGCCAGGATTATCTCTATCTCCTGAACTCGTGATCCACCTGCCTCGGCCTCCCAAAGTGCTCGGATTACAAGCATGAGCCACCCGTGCCCGGCCTCCTATATCTCTTTTAAGTAATGACATGCTAGTAATGACATGCTAATACTTTCGGCGTCTATTTCAGTGAACCAATGCTGGCTTCAAGAAATCATTAATTTCTTCTCCATTAACTTATAAACTAGTTTTTTTATAGTTGATTGTAGAATTTTGATGATTGTTAATGTTTAATTGTTCCTTCTTTTGGGAAATTGAAACAATGTGTCAATCTGGTGGTATGTTTCTAAGTTAGCTATGATTTTAAGTGATTATAGCCTGTTAAAAGAAGGGTAGAAGACATTAAGAACAGTGTTCAAAAGTAATTAAAAGGTGACATTTTAATTAAATAATTAAATGAAAAGTTATAATATTTTTGATATTTAACTTCATTGATAATTTGGAAATAGATGCTTTCAAATTATATGAAATTGGATATACTAACATCTGTATTATACATGGAAAACTTTTACAATGAAAGATAATAAAGAAAAAAATGAAGTAATGGAATCATGAAAACACAATGGACTTTTAGTAGATCTTAATAGAACAGTGCTAAAACTATTTTGGGAATAGAACACAATACTAAACTAGGTTTGGAGATGAGAAAATAAACATCTTTCTAGTAGTACTCTAATTTAGTTTTCATATTATAACTTAACCTTTCTCTTTGTAGTATGTTGGCAACAAGTTTCTGTAAGAATATCATTCAACTGTCAACATATTCTTAAATTACTATTAATTTTTAATTCAGATTGCCAACATTTTTGCCTACGCAATTTTTTGTTAGACACTGTTTTTTATGATATACATATTTTCAGTTGCTGTTCAGTAATAGGAATTATGTGTTTATTAATGGGAAAAATCAGTATCAAGAGATTTATGTCTAAAGAACTGATAAATAAATTGAATTTTCTCTTTTTTTAAATAGGATTTTGTTGTTGAGATAAAATATAGGCATTTTAACAACAGATGATAGGTGTTTTACAATCTTGAAGCGTTCTTTAAGCTTAATTGTCAAGAGTAAAATCACAGATACAATCATATCAGTTCCCTCTTCAAATGTCTTTGATATCTTATAATTCTCTTCATTAAAAAAGAAAAGAAACTGTAAAAAAGAAAACCATAATAAAATAGAGTTACCACATTGTATTAGTTCATTTTGTGCCACTATAACAGAATACCTGAACACTCTGTAATTTATACATAACAGAATTTTGTTTCTCACAGTTCTGGAAGCTGTAAAGTCCAAAATCAAGTCACCAAAGATTCAGTGTCTCAGGTAAGGGCTTGGTCTTCTCTTCCAAAATTGCGCCTTGAACACTGCAACCTCTAGAGAAAAAGAATGCTGCTCATCACATGGCAGAAGAGTAGAAGATTAAAGAAAGTGAGAGACAGAGAAAGAGCTCCAAAAAGGGGAGCCATACTCACTAATTTTTTTTTTTTTTTTTCCTGAGGCGGAGTGTTGCTCTGTTGCCCAGGCTGGAATGCAGTGGCGCGAGCTCAGCTCACTGCAACTTCTGCCTCCTGGGTTCAAGCAATTTTCCTGCCTCAGCTTCCCAAATAGTTGGGATGACAGGCGCCTGCCACCATACCTGGCTAATTTTTTTTTTTTTTTTCTTCTAGTAGAGACAGGATTTCACCATGTTGGCCAGGCTGGTTTCGAATTCCTGACCACAAGTGATCCACCCAGAACCCACTCATGCAATCAAGTCATTAATTCATTCATGAGGACAGAGCCCTCACAGCCCCATTACCTCTCAAAAGTTTTACCTCCTAATACTGTCGCAATGGTAATCAAATTCCAACATGAGTTTTGAAGGCAACATTTAAAACATAGCACACGTGATCCAGCAATTTTACTTTTAGGTATATACACAATATAATCGAAAGCAGAGACTTGAAAACTTATTTGTACACCCATGTTCGTAGCAGCACTATTCACAAAACCAAGAAGATGGAAAAGACTCAAGTGTCCATCGACGGATAAATGGATAAAGAAAATGTAGTATACACATACAATGGAAGAAAATTCTAACACGTGCTACAACATAGATAAACCTTGAGGACATTAGGTTAAGTGAAATAAGCCAGTCACAAAATGACAAATACTGCATGATTCTACTTATATGAGATGCCTATAGTCGTCAAATTTATGGAGACAGGAAGTAGAAAGATGGCTTCCGGGGCTGGCAGGGAGGAGGAATAGAAAGTTATTGTTAAATGGACACAAAGTTTAAGGTTGAGAAGATAAAAAAGTTCTGGAGATGGATTGTTGTGATCGTAGAATTATATGAATGTACTTAATGCCACTGAGCTATATACTTAAAAATAGTTAAGATGGTAAATATTATGTTATATGTATGTTATCACTATTTAAAAAAAGACCAAAGTTACCAACATAGCTTGCAAGCTCACAATAATTTGGTACCAACTGTGCGATTCTCCATCTTCCTTACAAATCTCTGTCTATACTAGCTCTTTGCTAAACGTACCAGATGGTTTCACATTTCTATGCTGTTGTCTAAGTAGTTCCTTTTCCTTAGATTTCTTATACGTTTTCTCCAATTTTCCATATTTTTCTCATTCTTCAAAATCCACCTTTCTGCATTAATTTTTTTTCAAGGCCTGTATCTCATAAATATCTCTTTTTGTGCTTCTTTAGCAATTTGTTTTAGTTTCATAATAAAATTCCTGATAATCTTACTAGAATTTTTTGGATATACTCTATTATATTTTTAGCATGATATTATCCTAGTTGTTAGTGTAATAGGCACTCAATATTCCGTAGAACGAAATGGAATAGAATAGAAGAGAATGGAATGAATATAAAATTATGTAATTTAAAATAAGCCATGGATTTAAAAATTCCGTTTGGAAATGTAGAATTTTAATATTTATCACTCAAAGAAAATAGATAATGTATTATTCATGCCCAGAAATAAAATGTAGGTTTTAAACTATTTTTTAAAATTCATCAATATATTGGAGACCTTTGAGTTTATAATTAAAATTATAACATTTCACTGTATAGATGCATCTTCATTTATTAACTAAAATCCTCATTGATGAGAATATTACATTGCTTGCAACTATTGGTACAATACAATTATAAAGAACATCTTTGCATATTTGTCTTTGTAAGAATTTTTAGGATAAAATTTAAATATTAAAATTGCTAGATTAAGAAAAATAAATGTATTAAAGATTTTGTTAAATATTTTAAATATTTAATTTTGGGGGGAGAGCCCTTGAAACTGGGTTGCTAGTGTATTTATTCTTCATATCAAAGTTGTCTGTATAATTACAACTTTCTAATTGGATAATATGTACACAGTTCCTTATTACAATTGATACTATGACTGTGCTCTCAAGACTTTAAAAATACTATTTTTCTCTGGAAAAGAGACCATGTTTATTACCTGTTTTATCACCCATGCCTAGTAAGTTGTCAACAAATAGAGTGAGCTCTCAACAAATTCAGATAGGTGGGAACTGAACAATAAGATCACTTGGACTCAGGAAGGGGAACATCACACACAGGGGCCTATCATGGGGAGGGGGGAGGGGGGAGGGATTGCATTGGGAGTTATACCTGATGTAAATGATGAGTTGATGGGTGCAGCACACCAACATGGCACAAGTATACATATGTAACAAACCTGCACGTTATGCACATGTACCCTACAACTTAAAGTATAATAATAATAAATAAATTTAAAAAAAATAAATTAAAAAAAAAACAAAAAAAAACTGCAAATTCAAAACATCCTTGAGATTTGATTGGAATAGTTTTAAATCACACAAAGACAACCTAACAAAGTGATGAAGCACATGAATTCTAAGGATAGGTCAGATTCTGGAGCTAGATTGCACTGCCTATGCCCCATCCTAATTACAGCCTCATCTCCAAAATTGTCTTATACTAACCTGATATCTATGGTATTTCACTGTGTCTAGGGATACACAGACATGCTTTACCCATTTTTAACTTGCTGCTGTTAAGCCTTTTTCAATCCATGAATATTTTCTCCATTTCGTTTTTCCCTTTACAATCTATCTGTTAAAGAGCCCAGATGATTTGATGTATGGAGTTTCCAAAAGTCTAAATTTTGCTGATTGCCAGCTCATGCTGTGGATCTGTGCTACTTTTTCTCTGTCTTCCGCATTTCCTGAAAAATGGGAGTTGGATCCAGATGCATATTCTGACTCATGTTAGATTCTTTTGGTGAGAAATATGGGTGGTGGTTTGTTCTTTCATAAGGAGGAATATAATTTCTGTTTTCTTTTTTTTACTTTTTTGAAGTTAATATTTATTGATACTCAATGCCTGGTCCATTAATTTATTGAGGTCTATACAATGGTTATATTCTAATTCAATCATTTTGCTTCCATGTATTAGCCAGAATACTTTTACAAAGAGATGTGTTCCTCATCTACTCTTTGGTTAAACAGTGCTACAATTCATATACAGAAAATAAATGTAGGATAAATGTTGGATATTTTTTGGTTTGGTTTTACTCTATTTTAAAGATAATTATGGCTAGGCATGGTGGCTCATGCCTGTAATCCCAAAACTTCCTGAGAGGCCAACACAGGAGGATTGCTTGAGCCCAGGAGTTCAAGACCAGCCTGGACAAAATAATGAGACTCTGTCTCCACAAAGATAAAAAATTAGCTGGTGTAGTGGTGCAGGCTTGTAGTCCCAGCTACTCAGGAGGCTGAGACGGGAGAATCGCTTGAGCCTGGGAGGTTGAGACTGCTGCAATAAGCCATGATAGTGCCACTGCACTCCAGCCTGGGTGACAGAAGGACACCTGGTTTAAAAAAAAATCAATAAATAAAATAAAAATTGCTTCCCTGTCATCCTCAGAATATGACAAGTTCATTTTTATTTTAATAATATTTTAAATGTAATGTTTAATAATTTATTTTAATACTAATTGGTTTTTAATATTTTAACAATAAATTGGTTATTATTTAATAATCATAATCAATTTTTAATGGATTTTACTCCATTCCAATTTTTATCCATATTAAAGCTAAAAAATTCTATCTTTGGCCAGTGAGAGCATCTTTAGGTTGGCTCTTGACTCCTTTTCACACAAACTTATTGGACTTTGATACTTGCCTTGCTCTCTGATATGCCAAAATGTGGAACTCTCATCTTGCATATTTCATATTCTAGATCTGTAATCAATCATTATTCCAAAAAGCCGTGGTTTATTTCAATGAGTCATGATGCTTAGACACATCATGGGTACTAGAAATGCTTGTTGCTACTGGATTGTTTTATTATTTCTAGGCCTTTCTGGTGGATAGAAGTAGATATATACATATTTATTTGCAGTGGTATGTTTAAAGACGAAATATTTATATTCCAGTTCAAATTCAAGCCTATAGGGATTTTATTTAAAATATTTTTTATACATCCTCATTTCCTTTTGTCCACATCAAGAACCCTGCAATTATTATAAGGTTAATCCTATAATTATTTATTTGATTTATCCAATATTACTATTCAGAATATAACAATTTCAGAATAATATTTCTACCAGCATTACCAAATTAAAATTTTTTATGTGCTAGTTCCTTTCTTCTCCATTCTTCTTGTTTGGATTCAGTCTGCATTTTCAGATTATTTGTCCCTTACATTCCATAATTCCTGCCTTTTAACCTCATTTATGTTAGTTCTATGAGTAACTACATAGCTAATCACAGGTAATCATCATGCGGACTTGGGTTTATGTCTGTCTGGACATTTTGGTTGTCTGAAACACATTTTTAAATAGATTCCTTAAGAAGTACACATGAGAATAGTAGCCCTTGATTCTTGTATATTGTACTGAAGGTCAATTTTGAAGGATGTAAAATACTTGACTCATTATTTTTCCTTGAGCATCTTAAATATGTTTTCCCAATCTTCTAGCAACCTGTTAAAAAAATAAGTGATCTAATTTTCTTTCTCATATAGGTCTCTTGTTATTTTTGTCCTCATGACAAATGACTTTTTTCTTTATAACATCCTGTCATTTTAGTAGAATATGACTTGCCTTTGGACATTTTGGGTCTATATTCTCAGAAAAATAAATGTGTGCTTTTTCAATATAGGCAGGGACTCAGTTAAAAAAATTAGTACAGTTTTCTTTAATAATAACTTTTAATATATTTTCTGTTCTTTTGCTTTAGTTGTTGTTTTCAGGGACTCTGATGATTCTTACGTTGGATTTTCATTGCTCATCTTCAATGTATGTCACTACCTCGTAAATTATTTTACTTTTTATTTTTAAAATTAAAAATGTTATTCTTCACTGTATATTTCTCCTAAGGCATTATTTGTTTTTTTATATGTTGCTGTGTTTCTTCTTGTTTATTCTTCATTTTCAAATAACTTGTCTTCTAATTTTATTTGAGTTTTATCAGCTATTCTTGATGAAACTTCTAATTTGATTTGAGCTTCATCAGATCATACCTGAATTATTGTAATTATGTTTTATATTTCATTTTCATGTCTTTTACTATTTTCTTAATGTCTACAGCATACTAAAGAGGGATAGAAATTCCTTGCCACTCCTCCTATTGATTATAAGAGTGATGGTAGGGTTTACGTTTTCTCTTTTTTATTCTAGGCTGGTCAGTACCTGCTTTGATAAATAGATTATACCTGAGGTGATACCACAATGAGTTAAAAAGAATAAGATAGGATATTTTTCTTCAAGAAATCCACAGATGGAAAAGTGAAATTAACATTAATGTAATTAACAATAATATGGTAGGGAGTGACTACAATTTTAACTTTGTTCATTGTTTATAAAAATCTCCCTCAAATACAGGACAACTACCTGACCTTCACAATGCATAGAAAAAGCATTAAAATTTCAAATTTAGGCTAATCTAAATTTATTTAATGTGTGAGCTTTGGAAAAAAATATCAAAGCATACAAATACTCTATGTCTGTATTTTTATTTGTAAAGCACAAGTTCTCACTTTTGAAGAGAGGAGATCATTTATACTTCTACGACTTCTTGTCAAATAACTAAGACACATATGTATACTCTGACCAATCTCAAGTTATTGATTTTCTGTGCACAGTATTGGCAGTATAATTGTGCAAAGTAAAATCTAGAGTTCTTAATATGCATTAGTGCATCTACATATGCACAAAAGCACACATTTTGTACTTAGATTGTAAGTGGATCTTATAGCTTTCTAGCATTTTTCTAGTGAACAAAAGTCCATTTGTATCATGATCATCATTTTGGAAAACTAATCTTGTTTGAATTTACAAATTCCTTTTTGTTATCCTTCCTCTTGATTTATATTCCATTAATTATTGAGTCATTTGACTTTATTTAGTCACCTTATTATCCAAGTACATTATATCCAAAGGACCTGGAATTCTTTACATACTAACAATATCTTTTGCCGTGAGTGCCTCAATCTGTGACCTGACCAGTGATCTTGGAAGCATAAGGGATAGAAAAGAGAGCATCCTTGATTAAATCAATCATTTAATCAACAAGTATTAAGAGCTGTGAGGGAGATAAAAAAACACAGAAGATAATTATCTCTGCTATCAAAGAGCTTACAGTCTTGTTAGAAATGTAATATGTGCAAGAGGCAATTAGAGAGTAAGACAGTATCTAATGAAGTGTTTAATCGGGGTGGGGGTGCAGCATCAGCTTCTATTCCTGTGAACTGAAGGGTTAGTCAAGATGGACTCTTAGATCCCTTTCAGGAGTATGATCTATATAAAAGTTGCATGAGTAGACAACTGTGAAGCTTAGGTCTTAAAGAAGTAATTTATCTCTTTGCCAACTATGTTTATTTTTTCCATTTCACTCATATCTCTGAATATTGAAGAAGTCTTCTCTTTATAAGATCCTTACTAAGAAGTGCAATTTAATTGATCATACTTCATGCCCATAAATCTAAACTTTCTTTAGCCAACAAATATGTTATCAACTAAAATAGAATAAGCCACTAAAAAATACCAATGCCTAAAATTTTTTAATTACTTTTGCAGAAAGTGGACATATACCTTTTCAATGAAAGCAAATATTCTAAAATACTAAAAACAATGACTGCAATGCATCCATGTATCAAACTCCACTTGTACACCCTAAATTTATGTAAAAAAAAACAAAAACAAAAACAAAAAAACTCAGCAATGCCTGGGTGGGTTTGAAGCTCATCAGCATTAGAAGGCAAGAGACTAATTACTCATGTCATTCAGAGATAAAGTAGGTACTAAAATTATCATCTGAGACCACCCAGAAAGAAATGCACACTGAAGGCAAGGCATTGACATATGACATGACTCCTTCAGTGGACCATTATGGAAATAATGGGGAATACAGAAACTGGTGTAGAGTAGCTACTTCTAAATATTCTTGTGAGTTTTTAAAAGAAATGAATATTTAGAATTATAAATTATCAAATCAAAATCACATCAGATGACCATGATCATCCATGGACTTCCTAAAACAATCATCGCTTTATAATCTCTAACTGAAATTGCCTAAATAGATGATGGCCAAGTCTGATTCTGAGCTGCTGAATTACCTTGTAGGTTATGCTCTGAACCTCTCCAAGATTCTCATAAATTTGGGGGCATTAATTGGGAAAGAGTGACCCCAAGATTAGAAGAAGGATATTACAAGGATTCAGGTAATTTTGAGTGTTCCACACCACAACCCAACCACAAGGATAGTCTTTCTTTCTTTGAATACCTGGCAAATACCTCACCTGATTAAAAAAGTTTTTCTGAAATACTTTTCAAGGTCTCTGGTCTTGAAAAATTGTGGTTATATCTGATGGAAAAGGATAAGCAAGGTGGGGCAGAAGCAGAAGTTCAACTCTTGAAGGCCCCCTCCTACTTCTGGGTCATCGGTTTTTTTAGCTCTTACCCCAGGTCTGTGTTTACTAGTGTGGTCATTAGATAACTGCCCCTCCCCCTGCTCAGTAATGGATGATTACACGTTTAGTGATGTGTTAGCTCCATTGTCAACAACTGATCCAGAGGTTGTTTCTTTACTGAAGCACATCAAACCAATTTCTGGCCCCAGGCATGTTAATTTATCTAGTAAATGCAGTTTTTCTGTTCCAAGAAACAGGACTCCAGAGGTAATTTGTTTTCATCTTTCAGTGATGGTAGTAAAACTCCACTGCATTACTTCATTATGTCATTTTTCTGGTTTAATTTGGTCTGCAGGAACCCCAGTCAATTCACCATTACATGGAATGTCATGTGGGCCCAATTTATTGAGGTCAGTATGCAGGAAATAACTATAATCTACATGTGTAGGTAAGATACATGCATGCAAGAGGGTGAGAATTGCACCTCACAGTAATTTAATGATGATTATAGAGATCCAATGGTGTGCAGCATGCAAGGTAATCAATCACCTCTAAAGTTAAGGAAAAGTTGCAAACTCTTACATCAACTAACATCAAAACAAGTCATAATGCTTGTGGGTTCCTATAGACTGAGAGGCAACTTAAATCATACTTGTGAGTCTTTTTGTGATGCATTTACTGAGGATCCCTTAAGACTGCCAACTTTAGGCTGAGCCCAAGAGAAAGAAAATACTCTCCAGCTGGTCTAGGCTTCAGTAGAAGTAGCTTTGTAACTTGGGCCCAGTGAATATAAAGGTTCTTAAAGGTTAGAAAAACATTAGAATTCTCTGACAATGCTGGTAACAGAATCACAGCCTAGGTCATTTAGGTTTGGAGTAAAGATTTCTGTGATAATTACTGCCTTGGCATGCTATTGGAATATGCTGACCATGATACGCCAATAACCAAGTGTCATAGGCTACCTATCACAAAGTAAGGTTCTTATCACAAAGCCATTGAGTTAGAAGTATGTAGCAACATTCCACTAAGTTGAAGTTGTTTTTGTAAGATCAATCAGGAGCACTTTTTAAAATCACAAATAAGATAATTGAGAAGGTATCTTATACTCACATTGTACCTATTTTTGCCCCATTACTATCCTTCCCTTCATTTATATGTACGGCCTCATAGAGAATTCCCATAAAACCAGTCTGCTAGTTTACAGATCATTGAGCATGATATGCTTTCCAGACAGAAGTAGATAATTCCAGCAGTATAGCTGTGTTCAGAAGTGGGCTTGAAGTACGACTCTTACTAGTAGGCAGAACCTTGAGCTACAGTTTTCTAGAAGAATATATAGGCAGAACCAAGACTCCTCACTGGCTAACGCTTTGGCCAGGTGAACAGGTAGAAGACAGGTGACAAGAAAAATGCAAAGTCATTCTTAATTAGATTACTGCTATAAATCATGGGCAGGGAAGAGACTGTCTTCATCCTAGGATTCTTCTGGTGTGTCAGTTAGTGTTACCATGCCCATGGAGGGAGGACTACACATCACTCCACATAGGCAAGTGTATTGTGTTACTCTGCTGTCTAAAAAACTGATATGCTAGAGGTTCTGACTGAGAAAAAAAGGAAATTTGGATTGCTATAAGAGGAAGAAATTTGCTATCTCTTGACTCTGACTTCAATGCCATTTACACAGAAGACTATGGTTTGTATCCATGTTGTATACATTTATGAAGAAAAAAACCCCACATGATAATATTCCCTGCAATAAAAGCATTTCAGACATACCAACATTGGCCATGACTCCCATCTTTCATTCAGTCCCTGTTTTCAAATGGTGTGGATATAGTTTTTTCTTCTGTGTGTGTAGAGGAATGAGATAGAAGGGGTGCAGCCTAGCAAAGATGCATAAAGCAACTCCATCTTAGTAAGCTTGTGGGTAGAAAGTGGGTCCCTCCATCCTTGGCATTCTGGCCCCTTCCTGACCCAATTTTCTTCTATTAGGGTGAATGGAATCACTGCTCATCCTAAAAGTCACAATCAGGGCCATCACAAAATTCTCCCTGTTGATATTTAAGCCCAAACAGATAGAAATTCACTACCATGTGGTCCCAAACCGCAGTGGGGCCAGAATTTATTTGACTTGCACAGTTGGATCACCAGCTAGCTTGCAGTACTGGCTCACTCCAGTCAATTCATTAATTTCACCTGGCCCCACATGTCATGTGACTGGGTTTTTTTGAGTTCCACTTATTCCTCCTCTGTCTCCACCCCTTTTATATAGTATATGATGATTGTTGTTAAATATATTATTTAGTCCATGGGTTTTAAGGTAATAATAAAGGACTCTGATCAGTTAGAAAAGAATAAAATTATCAGAAATAAATGCAGTAATGGATAGGCTTTGCTTTCACCCTTGAGGGGGATGAGTGAATTTTTATTCCTGTTCACCATAGTTGTATGACAGGTATGACAATGTTATTCTCCTTGTTACTAACATTACGTTTAATAAGATGTGTATAAACAGATGTTAGGAGTCAAAAGGATGAACTATGGATCTCTCTTGCTGTCCTGTAATGAAGAGGCCAAAGAGCTAAAAACTGTATTCCCAGGCTCCTTTCATGGTACACACTGGATGTGACTGGTTTCTGCCATTCCAATCCAATCACTTGAGACTGGAAGACAAAGTGGGACAGAGAGCATGCTTCTGAGATATGTTTTGTCTTTGCTGGCAGACAGTATCAGAAAGGCATTTGATTTCTCTTCTAAACGTGAGCATTGTACTAGTGTCTAGGTCAATTTGGTAGGTATTGAGAGGCAGGGCACAGGGAAGCCCCTAGTAGGTGTATTAGGCTGTTATTGCATTGCTATAAATACCTGAAACTGGGTAGTGTATAAAGAAAAGAGGTTTAATTAGCTCATGTTTCTGCAGAATGTACAGGAAGCATAGTGGCTTCTGTTCCTGCGGAGGCCTCAGGAAACATGCTATCATGGTGGAAGGCAAAGGGGGAGCAAAGCATCTCACATGGTGGGAGCAGGAGCAAGAGAGAGAGGAGGGAGGTGCTATACACTTTTAAGCAACCAGATACTGTCAGAACTCACCCACTATCATGAGAGCAGCACCAAGGGGATGGTGCTAAACCATTCATGAAGGATCCACACCCATGATCCAATCACCTTCCACTAGGTCTCACTTCTAATGCTGGGGATTACAATTCAACATAAGATTTGGGTGGGGACACATATCCAAAACATATCAGTGGAACGAATTATATTAGGCATTGGATCGTTCCAGAACAGGTAAAGTTAGCAGTTCACTTACTCAATTAACTCAACAAATATTTATTGAGCATCTTCCATATGCCAGACACTCTTCCAGGTCGTTGGGATATATCAATGAACCAAACACATCATACCTCCCCTTGTGGTGCTTACATGCCAACGGTGGTTTCCTGATTTGGTGGCTTATGCATTATGTCCCTAATTGGAGCAGCAACTGTACATTATTGGCCAGGGTTTCCTGATTGTAGAAGAAATAATAGTTCCCTTGTGGCCTGGCTCTATAGTATGACTTTGGGAGTAATTTCTGAAAGCCCAAATGAGAGCATTTTTCAGCCCTGCCAAAGATAAGTTAAATAGCACCCTGTTTTAAATTTCATTCTGCTTAACTTATTTAGAGATAATTACATTGTCAGCAAAGGGACACTGACCAATGAAAACTATCTTCTTAAAGTACTCATTCCTTTTCACTTCAACTACATTGAAAATCTGAGACTTTCTTTAATGTCTGCCTAGCTGAAATGTCACCTCTGACCTTTTCTTATTACCCACACAGTTAATTACTACCTCCTCTGAGTGCTATAGAATTTGCCTCTTTTATAGGGCTTATCAAACTGGGTGACTTAGTTGACTCTCCTGCTCTCCTACTGTTGCGCATACAAACACACAGGACTGGGACTTGGTCTTATTAACTTACCTACCTCTGAGTCCTAACAGTAATAAATTATGGTCACCAATATTTTACTTACTTACATATGAATAAATAAGTCACACATTTCCTTATTTCAAAAGTTTTTTCCCTTGCATTTATACTCTTCGGTTCCCTATATCATTTACTGGTATATTTTTAAGCATTTTATGTGAAATTGTCATTGAATTTTAGGTTTAGGAATAATGTCAGAAATTAGGTAGTACAAACTCCTTTTCCAGATCAGGCATTTCAGGTCAGAATGATTTGGCTTCTTGTTTCAAGTTCAGTGTTTTTTGCTTTATTATATATTTACTGATAATATCTTAGCTTGACCTTGGACTAGTTTGTAATTTCAGTGAAAATATGTATTGTCTTTATAATCTCTCAGGGCTCCTCATGCTATTCAGATGAGAGGGTAATTGGCAACTGAAGCGCTTCCTTATACTTCCACCAAAAGTGAATGTATGGAGACATGTCATGCAAAGGCGGGGCATTCTCCATTCAAAGCAAGTGCTTTTGTCAACAAATAGGTTCATGGAGAGACACTAGATAAACTGTCAAATATTTGATTCTGATTCCATAAATTATATATCAGTCTCTTCCGCATTATAACTTTCCTCTGTAAAGTACAAAATGATACTAAACTATGAATATTTGTGGTTTTATTTACAAAATTGGAGTGTAAACCAGTTAGGTCATCAATGTATTAAAAGAGCATTTTTGTATAGTTTTTTCCCTTCATTAGTTAACCTATTTTATTGCAAATATGTTGTTCCATCTCCCAGGGGACTGTGGACTCCATGAGAGCAAGCCTCATGTCTTCATGCTAGTAGATTCAATTCCTAAGAAAGTGCTTGGCTGAGGGCTACAGGATTTATGTTTGCTCATTGAAGCTTTTTTTTTTTTAAACAGAAATAGACCATCTGTAAGATAATAAGCCACAAACCTTCCCAAATTAAATGATGTGAAACCAACTTATTTTATTTTCTTAGACTAAGAGTTTCTTTTGATTTTTTTTTTTGTAGAAATTGGTAGGTGCTTCCTGCTTGTTCATGGATCATCCACTTAGCTTTAGCAAGTTCCTAGAATTTTTATGATAATTCAAGGAATAAGAAAGTTTTGTTTGTTCTACATATTTTTTTTTTTTCCAAAAGCTGTTCTTCTTCCAAAATTGCTCCACACGACATAAAGTATTTAGAGCACAAGCAGGCTAGTTAGCACTTTGAAATGACCCCAATTAACAAACTTGACAATTGCTTCAACAAATGTAGTCAAAAGTGGAAAAGGTCCATTTTTAAGTGGTACTTCTGAGAAGTGTGAACTCATGATGGAAAACATACTCACATAATCACTTATGAACGAATCATCTTGAAAATTAGTCCTACACAAGTTAGATATAAAACACTGTAGTTTTTACAGAGCACACACATGTGAACTCTAGAGTGTAATATGATTCAGCTCCATGTTGACAGCTGTGGTTGATGAGCAGGTGCTGTGGGTGAAGACCACTGAATAAGAGATACAGTTGTTCAGGAGCCTCTACATCAAATGAAGTTCAGACACAATAATTCCTATATACTTTAGAACTGAAAGAATGAACTGTAATGATATTTCCTGATCGAAATTCAAAGACATTGCAAACCTAAGTGACATAATGAAAGACAAATTTAGTACTTAGATATTTAGCTCACTTAATCTTTTTGCCATATTTCCCAAGTGAGTTGGAGAGTAGATAGTAGGCTATTTTTGGATTAATTTTATATATCCCAGGGGATAATACAACTTTTCATATCTCAGACTAGCAAAAGCAAAATGAATAAGATTATTTTCTCCTCTCTAGAACCTCACTTGTTTACAAATCTGTGTTGACCATAAATCAGAGCCTCCCTATCCTTTAATGCTCTCATTGGAGCACTCGGTTCTAAAAGCAATTAAAGTGTTAACTTGGTTCATTAATGCAGGGAATATTCACGATTTTCCACCTTGGAAGAGACAGATTCTGTCATCCCTTTAATAGAACTCTGCTGGAAATCAAACACAATTTTTATTCTGGGGAATGATTACTGTGTCTTGTTTAATTCTCCCTAACAAATGTCAGCACTAATGTATTACAGATTATTCAGTCAATTTGATGGTTCCAGGTGAAAGAAAGGAACACAAATCTCTTCTTTTAGTGTAAAAAGGGTCAGCCGGATGACTTCCCCTGCAGGAGCCGAGATGAGGCTTGACATGAATCAATCAAGAAGGCTCAATTTTACAGTTATAGTGCCTAATGCCTAAACATGAGCGTACTGGTGGAAATTAGCACCCGATTATGAGCATACATGATCTTCCCCTGGAAGACAATAATATTGGCATTAAGCTTCTCAAGAGGGAAGATGCTGCTGGTTTTTAATATGTCTTAAATTATGTCAGGAAAAACACTGGAACATCACACAAAAGCCACAGTCAGTGTCTATTGCTATCTCATAAAGCTGGAGATCTTTACAACAATATTGACACAGGAGCAGGCAAGCAAATGTCAGCCAATATAACATATGAAATACTTAACGTAACCAATTTTCACCTGTCAATCAGCAGGGAATAATGACTGATGCAAGGAATCAATACGCCACAATTGAATTCCAGCTCACAAACTTGTTTCGTTCTGTGCTATAAAAGACTGTCAAATGTCACACCCCAAGAGATGCAACAGGATTCCAAAGATTTATTTATTTCAAGCTCTGAAGTCTATTAGCAATAGTGCTCCTTTGCTATTGGAAATAGAGCTTCGATGACATTAAATTTTCAGAAATGACAACTCTCTTTTCTGACAAATTAATGAGAGAACGTCCTTAGTCCCATATTTATTTATTTTTGCTAACATTAAGTACAATTATATTCAACCAATTCTTGAGATTTCAGAAAGCAAATATTTGACATAATTTGTCAAGTAAACTGCTCACAGTGCCAAATATTCCCTTAAACAAGTTGTCCTATACATGGTTAATAAGTGAAAATTGCACATGACAAATCTTAAGCTTATGTTAAATCCAAACCTTAACCTTATGCAGATACTTGATAGCAAATTAGATTTACAAAATTTTGTCCTCTTCACATAATAATATGCAACTCTACTCTTTGTACAGTATGATGAACTTTTAGAAAAAAATGAATCTGTAAAAATGGTTGTGCTATCTAGAACAAAGGAAACTTATTTTATCTTTTTTCAAGACAGCATACTTTTTAGGGTTGATAGTCTGAACCTATTTTTAAAGAAAACAATTTGATACCAATTAAACATTTTTAGAAATGTGACTTTGATGTGTTGTAGTAACTAGAGATGTTTTTTATAAATCAAGAGAAAAATAAAACATAGAAAATTGCTATTAATCCCTAGATATTTATGCAGGAACATATGCTGTCAACTCAATTATTTTATACTTTGCTTAATATTCTTCCTAATCAAATAGGGAAAAATAAAATATTAGTTTTATGAAATAAAGATATCTCAATGGTAATTTCCTAAAAAAAAAATTCATTTTTTTCCCCCTTTTGGGTCAAGAAAAATACAAGTTACATATTTTCTATACAAAACAAAGTAACAAGCTAATTATCCCTCAAGATCTAATTGTGTGTGGTAGAAATATCAGAGCTTTGCAGCATCCTCAGTGGCTGTAATGGCAGAACAAAGTCAAAGCCTACTACGTTTTTGGCAAGAGCTCACAGAGGCATCTGCTGAATGAGCACAGTTATCATCAACATTATTATTTGCCCAAGCCCTTGCCTGTAGCCCTTTACAGGAATTTTTTTTAATATGGATTTTTACACAGTGCCAATATAGTGGGACCATATATTAGAGAGACTCTGCACTGTACCTGGGCTGATTCCTTCTGTAGGTTTTAGGATCTCATGACAACTCCTGTTATAAGGTTGATCTGACCTAATATGAAATGTTTAAAAGGAAATTTTTTTCTTTAGATGTATTTGGCATAGAAATAGATAAAACCCAAATAAAGCATGCTGAGAATCTGTTGTTTGTTTATGAACAGACCAGCAAAACGTCTGCATTGTTTATAAATGGGAATAAAATACTGTTAAGGCAGAGTTACTCATGTGGTTGAGTGGACTGATTAAACCCAGAGAGAGCATCTTGGCAGTGCTGCTGTATCCTTCATTTGTTCTTCACTGAAAATGATAACATCGAACTGTAAAAGTTAAGATTGAAAAGCCACTAGTGTGTTGTCTAATTTCAACTGCAGAAGCTGCTGTGCTCTCTTGGTGACTTTATGAGGGAATAAGATTATAGGTCACAAGAGCTTCTTTATTTCCCACCTGTAGCTTCTAACAACATTTTATTAAGGATTTTCCTATCTTCTTTCTCTGACCTACAGGGGTTGAAATCCTAACAGCTATAACAAGACCCTGACCAAAATGGTGTCAACATAGATTAGTGATTCTGAAATGAAGTGTTCTTTTATCAGAGCTCCATTTATGAATGGTTACTAATGTTTTTACAGTGTGAATAAGATAAACATGATATATCATTATGTAAATAGAAAAGCAGCCCTTAATATAGTTAAACACTTAGAGCTTCATGTTTGCTTCACAGAAAATCACAGCAACCTATTACTATTTGAAGATTTAATGTTAATTTGTAAAGCAAACATGTTGGAAAGTAATTCACAAATAACTTCTTGACATGCAGTTACTTCCTGACTTGTTTAGGTGGTTTCTTAATTGCTCATTTATAGACTACATCTCCAAAATAAAAACTTGGGGGAAGGGAGATTTTAAATGCATATATAGTATACATACTTATTGGACAATATAAACTCTCATTGTTGAAGATCATTTTTGAGATGAGATTCATGATTTCTTGCCTGAATAGTTTTGAAGGGTAATAAGAAGATATTTGCAGGCCACTTGGAGAGCAAGGAAAGGTGCATAGTACCCAGTATATCATTGGCCTTCATTCAGAGATATACTCTAAGTATATCTTAGAATAAAGGTAAATGCAGTAGAATAATAACACCCTATTCATCACTCTAGTAGACTAAAAATTAGAGGCAACACATCGGTCACTGGAATGTGTCTGAGGTTTATACTTTCCTAATATTGCTTTATGCTGAAGCCAATACTGCTTCTATTTTTTTTAAGAAACTAAATGTATTTTCCAGACATTATGTCATTAATCCTAAATCAACTTAGCTCCAGATACTGTCAAGTCAGACCATCTTGAGGATTTTGTGGCTCTTAAGTTCAATTCCTAAAATTGTTAACTCAAACGTTGACTACTATTAGGCAAATTGATTATAGAGCCCACTTTATTTTTTCCTGTAAAATTTGTAAAAAGTAAAGTTTCATTTGTTCTGTGGTCAGAGAATTTGAGAACAGTTTGACAATAATTGCGTTTATATGAAACAGATCAAAAAAGAGTCAATCTTGTGCTTTCAGCTGTCTTAATGACAAAATTGGATTGTCTGCAGAGCTGATTCAATCAATAGTGGAGAAATCAGTTGATATGGCAAAGAGGGATTGGGGAAAATACTAGCAGACTCAGTATAGGCATGGCCTGTTTACCTAAGAACCAAATAGCCAATGTGTTGTTTCCCTTGAGAGGTATTTCTCTGCTTTGCATTTGTCCTCATGAATATGAATGAACATGTAACAGAGAAATACAATCCTATTAGAGGCTGTCTTTGATTATTAAAATGAATCAGATATTGGGCAACCACCAAAATTGTGTCTAACTTTTTTTTATAATTTGGATTATGTGTTGGTAGAAAGATTCATTAGATGAGAACGGAAGAAATAATGAACATTAGAAACATATTTCAAAGGCACATATTTAACTAAAAAGAGGCAAAACTAAGTTGACATTATTTTAGATGCTTTCTTTAGCCTTCCTTAATCTGTCATATTCTTTTTTTATATAATACAGTCCTCACAAGGAAATCCCAATGTTCTAGTCTGGGTTATCTTAGAGTTTAACAGGATGGAAATACAAATGTCAAACTGGATAGACTCAGTGTTATAAGTTGAATTATGTCCCCCAAAAGATGCTGAAGTCATCACTCCCAGTTTTTGTGAATGTGACCTTATTTGGAAATAGGGTTTTTTGCAGATTATTAAGTTAAAATAAGGTCATTAGGGTGGGATCTAATCAAAATGATTGTGACCTTGTAAAAAGGGGAAATTTGGACACAGGGTAAATGCCATATGAATATGAAGAGACCAGGGTGATTTCTCTTCCTTGGTGTCTATAAGCCAAGGAAAGCCAAAGATTCCCAGAAGCTGGAAGAGAGGCATGAAACAGTTTCTCCCTCCCAACCTATATTAGTCTGTTCTCTCACTGCTATGACAAACTACCTGAGACTGAGTAATTTATCAAGAAAAAAGGTTTAATTGGCTCATGGTTCCACAGGCTATACAGGCAGCATGGCTGGAAAGGCCTCAGGAATCTTCTTATCTTGTCCAGAAGGTGAATGGGAAGCAGGCATGTCCTACATGGGTGGAGCTGGAGGAAGAGAGAATGAAAGGGGAGGTGCTACACACGTTTAAAACAACCAGATCTCATGAGAACTCACTCACTATCACCAGAACTGCAAAGGAGAAATCCAACCCCACGATCCAGTCACCTCCCACCAGGTCTCTTCTCCAATATTGGGGATTACTATTTGACATGAGATTTGGGTGGGGACACAGATCCAAACCATGTCACAGCCCTTACAAGGAACCAACCCTGACAACATCTCAATCTCAGACTTTTGTACCCCCAGAACTGTGAAACCATACTTCGTTGTTGAAGCCACCGAGTTGGTAGTACTTTGCTACAGCAATCTAAAATAGTCTAGTTTATAGCAAACTAATACACCCAGTAATCATAAACTAATCCATATCATCAAATTTTTACTCTTCTTTCTTTCATTTATAATATGAAAACAAAGAATAAAATCATGAGAACCTCAAGAAACCTAGTCAACTGAATCTTTTTTGTGAACATGTGTCTGGCGTGATGAAATGACTTCAATTGTGCTGGAGAGTCTCACATACAAGGCACAACTCCAGGAACTTTCAGAATGCTCTGGGTCTTTTGCTGAGTAGGATCTTATATACTCTTGGGCAGTATCACACTGGTATTCTTTGAGAAAAATAAAATGTTTCTTCTTTGTAACTTGACATTATGGAAATATATTTTATTTGCTGCTTTATCAATAAATTTAGAGCAAAAATTCTCACCAAAATGCAGTGACACTCCTAAATGAGTCAGATAGCATGTGTAAGATACATATACCCCAGTTTAGTCCTTTCTTTAAGGAAACCAAGTCATTGGATTGAGGGTAACTTTGGGTAAGATAGCTCCATGGTTTTGTTTTTGAGTCAGATATGCTCTCCATAAGCACAAACACAAAGCCATTGAGTTATCTAGTCTAAAGTAATAGAGAGCCTATTTGACTATTAAGTACCTGATGCCAGTGGCTTGATATAAGTGATCTATTCCTCCCCCAAAATAATTTCTCTCTAGCACTTTCTGTATAATCTATGTATATATTTATAAACAAGGCATATGTATGCATATGCCTTAATTGAATACAATCTATTCCTCATCAAAAAATATTTTCCTCCAAGATTAAATAAAATTAAACTGACCAAAAATATATAGTGAACACCCTACATTTTATTGGTTAATATAGTTTAATTTTATCATTGGAAAATAACATAAGCACAGATTTATGTGTCCATATCTATAATATTTATTATTAATATTTTGAGATCATTAATATAGACAGACCTCCCAATGCACTGTATATCGTTAAGTATGAGGGAAAAGGTGGAGCCTACTGTTATGCACATGAAATTCTAAAACCTGTCTATTCTCCCCCCTCTCTCTTTCTCTTTGCTTTGGCCTAAGTAGTCCCGTTTCATAGGTGAGAAACCTTGGCATAGCACAATAAACTTGGAAAAATAATGAAGTCAGTGAAAGAATGAGGATCAGCACATTCAGCCTTCTGATTGGAAGCCTAATATAATTATTCTCCAAACCAAACTTCCTGTCCATGTACATAGCATGAAATATATATTGGGTTGAAAATGATATTTTCAAATCCTCTTTACAATGCCAAAAGTACCATTATACAGCCTATCCTTTTTATTAAAAGATAATACTAAAAGGTTATGTAAAGGCAAAAGATTAAATCATTTAAAGTAAAAATAAGGGTCCTTTACAATTGAACTATTGCCTGCATTTTATAAAACTAAAATGAGTTTATTTTGCTAAGTCAAGCAGTGAAAAGAAGGAAATACTTTGCTTTTATGGTCATGCACCTCTAAAATCACTGTCCAGGAATTTTCCAGCACTAACATTTTTCATCTACAGAGACCAAAAATATGCAGATAAAGTTAGTTTCAGAAAAGATTCCACAATGTAACCAAGCTTTACATACACAGGAGAAAAACAAGCTCATGGATTCAATGCAATTTTTAAAAAATATGGCCTTATAAAACTGTCTTTCAGAAGCTAGTAAGAACTCCACTCTACTTAGTGCTGGACATTAAAACTCTTCTAGGCAGATATGGTCAAAATAAGCAAGATCTTTCACAGTAATCAGCTAGAAAGCCATGATAACTTGCAGTGCGTCCTTTTTCCTATGAAAATATTTACAATGCTATGCAAGGGTTCATATGATGCCAGCAACTTACTAGCTTGAAGAAATCCAAAAAATCTTGGAAATTGGGATGTGTAACAAAAATAGAGACTTCTTCCAACCTGTATTTTTAAAGCATCTAGAAGGTATCCAGAATTTTTCTACCAGCCACAAATTTTATCTTCCTCTACCAAAAACAAAATTATCATAAAGAACTGGTATGTCTGATTTTGAAATGTCTCACTCCAAAACGAGCATCTGTATGTTTGGAAAATACTTTAGTCAGCTATTCTGTGGTCTGGGCTTTGGGTTCCTCAGCTGACAGTGGTCAGATAACATGGGTGGACTGTCTGGGTTGGTTTGGTTTATTGGGAGAAATTGCTGATTAATTTACGTCGTCACATTTATTTGTTGTCCCCAAATAATCTTTTTTAATCTCATTTATTTTTAATAAAATCTTGTCATACCAACCATAGGTTATGTATGAAAAAAGCAGTCATAATTCTCTTACAGAAAAAAGAGGCATTGATTTTACATATCACCTATCAAATTTGCTCATTTAAAAGTCCTCTTTAGGAATATTACATATAATATAAACAGCATTTATTATTTTTCATATTAATGTATATTTTAGTGGATAATAAATTTTTTCTAAGTTAATGACTTTTCTAAGTGATCAACTTTCAGATAATATTGAAGTTCACATTAAAAGTAGTGGCAAAAACCACAATTAAGTTTGCATCAACTTAATATAGTGATATTATTCGTCTTGCTTTCTTAAGCTATCTGAAGCTATTATATTATATTTAAAACAAAGAGTTTTGGACTTGGATTTTAGAGATGAATATATTTTCTTAAAAAAGTGGTAGTGTGAAGGAACCAGGAACAACATAGGTTTTCTAACTTTTAACTTTGCTAAGTAAGGACATTATTTTAAAAATTTACTTTATCACCACTATTTTATAAAAGAAAGTAACTCTATCACAAAATAATTTAAAAGGGCAGATTCTTGGACTAAAAGGCATATTTTATAAAGCAGGATAATTGACAATTTTACATTCACAGACATAAAAATTTTGTCTTATTTTTCTCATCTTATCCAAAACCAGCTCTGGTCTGAGAACTGGCACATGGGAACCAGAGCATTATATTGCCCCAAGAGGAGAAAAAGAAAATTAAACCCAAATTTTGCCTTTTATAAACTACCTGCTCTAAATTAAGGATGCCTGTGTAATTTATTTGGCTATCCGACTATCCAGTCACAGTTACAATACTAGATTGTGTTTTAAGAGACAAACTCCTTGTATCTTCTTGCAGGAGCCTGAATTTCTGTTGCCATTCATTTTAAGTGCCTCTATTTACATCCATACAGACCTGGGAGTAGAGGCTGGTTGGCACCCTAGGAAGGAACAAAGAAGGACATGTTGGCATCTAGGTGACAATCTTAAAAATCTCTCCATTTTACTTTTATGTATTACTTTCATTTTGGGAAATCGAAGAAATGAATCCTTTGTCAGTGATAGCCCTTGGACAGATGGTGCCCCAAAAAATCTAAAATTATTTTGGAATTTTTTTTCCTGTAAACTTTCAGATAATATTGACTTTCACTTGTATTTAGTTTGAACTAAAACCATAATAGATAATTTCACTGATTTCCATAGTCAGGAAAAAAACATAAGAGTACTATTCCTCCGGGCTTTTTGGATAGTTTCTTTCTCCTATCCAGAAAGAAATCAAAAGTGCCAAATATATGTATTTTTAATTTTTTCCTTTTAGTTTTTCATGTATGTGTGTGTGTGTGTGTGTGTGTGTGTGTGTGTAGTTTGAATATATGGTGCAATGGGTATTTTTTAAATATTTTAAAGTAAACTGAAAAACTGTAATTTTTAAAAAGTTTATTCTATACCTTGATATCTTTCTTTCTAAAATTGCAAGATAAACTCATTTAATGGCATAAAAATTATATGATTTTCTTGCTCAAATTTAAAAACTATATATATATATATATAATGAAATTAATTTAAACCCATGAAACATAGAATTTGTTACCCTTCATCTGAAGTCCAGGATCCAGACAAATTTGTGCTATTAAAAGTTTCCTTATCTCAAGCAGAGCTTTGGCAAAACTGTTTCAAAAAATGCAAAGTAACAGCACAGATTTTCCACTTATATGAAATCACCTTACTTTTGTGGGTTTCAGTTAAGATCTTGATCTTAACATTTTTCATTCATTGTGCCATTATATAAGAGGCACATTTTTTCAGAGGAGAAGCTTTTTTTTTTTCTTGTTAATATTTAACTTATAAAACTATGCCAAGAAATGATAGGGTCTTGAGAAACTGGTTAGAACTAAAGTATTTTAAGTTGAAGTTGGCAACAGCTGTCAAACGTGCATGTGTTATTAGGGGTGCAGTGTGTTCAGACTCTAATAATATGAATTGTGTGAATCCAGTACAGAAGCAGTGATGCTGATGCTTTTCTTACTCCTATGATAACACGATAAATATGGGATGTGCCACTAGAAGCATTTTGCCACATATTTTGTAATATAATATCATGAGTTTTTAAAAAGATTTAGTGGAGTTTTAAGTAAAGAAGAAAAAAAAATAGCAGTGGCACTTAGTACTCTTCAAAAATCTTTCAATCCAAAAAGAAAAAGCACTTTATAAACTCTGAAGCTCATTAACCTTCACAAAATACTGGTAAGTTAGGTGGCAAATGTTACTCTCCCCAGGTCATAGATGAATCAACAGAAGCACTGAGAGGTTAACTGATTTTTCCAATTCACAAAGCAAGTCATGGCATAAAGGGAGGTTACACAGAACTCTTGAGTATTGGTTTACATGGGGCTCTACTCTCTGGACAAAATGATTTGTTGAATAAGCACCTATTGGTTATAACTTGCTGGATAATGTCATTTGACATTTGTCCAAATAATTTGCTCATACTATACAACCTCTAAAAGGAGGTCGTATTGTCTGTTTGACCCAAATACTATAATAATTTTGATCAATGCAGATGAATAATTGATGGAAAAATTTTAGTCTGCTTTTATATTAATTAAGGTATAAAAATATATGAATATTTGAAGGAATTAGTATTTTTTGTTCAGCAATAAGTAAAATGAACTCCACCTTAATGTGCCTTCTTTAATGGGTTTTCCAATATCCTGAAGAGAGGAAAGTTATATGTATCTTTATTCAGCTACTGTAACACAAAATCAAAAATATATCTGATTTTTTAAAATTAGGGATTTCAAAAAGGTAGGAATTTAACTCTACTTAAAAAAGTATTTGCTATGATATTGGCAAAGTTAGGTGAGCAGTTCCTTTGATTATTTTGTTTCCCATTATATCTATTTTAAACTCTACATAATAAAATATTAAAGCATTTAGCACAGTGCTTGCTACATATAAAATAATTATTCTTAAAAGCAAAATATAAAAAAATGAAGAAATACATATTTGAAAGTGTACATAAATTTGACCTGTTTTTCAAGTGATCTGGAATGTTATTGCATACCAAAAGCTATTCAGATAAAGTATTCCCAAGCTGAAAAGTGTTAAAAGATGATCTCATATGCCAGTTTCCTTTTTAAAGGACAAAGCAGATAGAAGTAAAACAATTTGCTCAGTACTAAATAGGCAATGCCTAGAAAATCTTACACCATTGTTTCTGGAAATTTGGGGATCCTATTGGTCATATAGTTTCAGACAACAGCAGACTATCAGAACAGATCCCAATAACCTTTCTTGCCTTTGTTAAGGTGAAATTGTCATCAGTTTAATTATAGCCAAAATAATGAGAATATAGAAAAAAGAAAGGGACACAAGAAGGAGAAATGAGGGAATGAATAAAATAAGGAAGAAATAGAGGCGGTGAAAGAGGGATGGAGAAAGGAATCCAGTGAATAACAGTGGACAGCACAGAAAGTTAATTAAACTTAAGGATTTCTCTCTTTTTTTTTTTTTTTTCCATTTTTACAGCAAGCTTGCTTCTAGTTTTTAGGACTGGATATGAATATGTTCCTGTAAGGATTCAATAGGCTCAGATGTCACTTCTTAGATTCTACAAAGAGTGTTTCAAACTTGTTGAGTAAAAGTGCAGGTTCCATTCTGTGATATGAAACAGCACATCACAAAGTATTTTCACACATAGCATGTTTCTAGGGTTTTATTCGTTTATTTCTTTTTTAAAAAATTATTTTACTTTAAATTCTGGATACACATGCAGAACGTGCAGGTTTGTTCCATAGGTATATGTGTGCCATGGTGGTTTGCTGCGCCTATTGACCCGTCCTCTAAGTTTCCTCCTCTTGCCCCCTATACGCAACAGGCCCTGGTGTGTGATGTTCCCCTGTGTCCATGTGTTGTCATTGTTCAACTCTCACTTATGAGTGAGAACATGCAGTGTTTGGTTTTCTGTTCCTGTGCTAGTTTGCTGAGGATGATGGCTTCCAGCTTCATCCATGTCCCTGCAAAGCAGATGATCTCATTTCTTTTTATGGCTTTGTAGTATCCCATGGTATATATGTACCACATTTTCTTTATCCAGTCTATCATTGATGGGTATCTGTGTTGGTTCCATGACTTGCTATTGTAAATAGTGCTGCAATAAACATATGTGTACATATCTCTTCATAGTAGAATGATTTATTATTCTTTGGGTATATACCCAGTAATGGGATCACTACTGAGTCACGCAGTATTTCTGGTTCTAGATCCTTGAGGAATCACCATGCGGTCTTCCACAATGGTTGAACTAACTTACATTCCCAGAAACAGTGTAAAAGCATTTCTATTTCTTCACAGCTTATTGTTTCTTGACTTTCAATAATGGTCATTCTGACTGGCATTTCTTCTAGATTTTCTGGTTTGTATCTCATTGTGGTTTTGATTTGCATTTCTCTAATGATCAGTAATGTTGAGCTTTTTTTCATGTGTTTGTTGGCCATGTAAATGTCTTCTTATGAGAAGTGTCTGTTCATATCCTTTTCCCATTTTTTGACTGAGTTGTTTTTTTTCTCTTGTAAATTTGTTTAAGTTCCTTGTAGATTCTGTATATTAGACCTTTGTCAGATGGGTGGCATGGTACTGGTACCAAAACAGACATATAGACCAATGGAACAGAACAGAGACCTCAGAAATAACACCACACATCTACAACCATCTGATATTCATGAAACCGGACCAAAACAAGCAATTGGGAAAGGATCTCCCATTCAGTAAATGGTGCTGGAAAAACTGGCTCACCATATGCAGAAAACTGACACCGGACCCCTTCTTTACACCTTATAGAAAAATTAACTTAAGATGGATTAAAGACTTAAATGAAAAACCCCAAACCATAAAAACCCTAGAAGAAAACCTAGGCAATACCATTCAGGACATAGGCATGGAAAAAGACTTCATGATGAAAATGCCAAAAGCAATTGCAACAGAAGCCACAATTTACAAATAGGATCTCATTAAACTAAAGAGCTTCTGCACAGCAAAAGAAACTATCATCAGAGTGAACAGACAACCTACAGAATGGGATTTCAAATCTACCCCTTTTCTCCTGTCCTTCTTTCCATTACTTTAAGTATGTTTCTCATGATTTATCACTTGAGCTGTTGTAATTATATCTGTTTTTTTTTTTTAACTTTTAATTTCAGGGGTACCTGTACAGGTTTGTTACATACATAAACTTGTGTCATGGGGTTTGTAGTACAGATTATTTTGTCACCCAGGTATTAAGCCTAGTCATCATTAGTTATTTTTCTTGATCTTCTCTGTCCTCCTACCCTCTACCCTCTCATAGGCCTCTGTGTCTGTTGTTCCCCTCTATGCATCCATGTGTTCTTATCATATAACTCAAAACGATAAGTAAGAACATGTGGTATTTCTTTTTCTATTCCTGTGTAGTTTGCTAAGGATAATGGCCTCCAGCTTCATCCACGATGTTACACGCAACATGATCTCAGTTTTTAATGGCTGCATAGTATTCATTGGTGTATATGTATCACATTTTCTTTATCCAGTCTACCATTGATGGGCATGTAGATTGATTCTATGTCTTTGCTATTGTGAATACTGCTGCAATGAACAAACATGTGCATGTGTCTTTACAATGGCAAACAGAGATAGTTGGATTTCTACTCCATTTCAATGGCCTTTATTTCTTTATCTTGCCTGATTGCTCTGGCTAGGGCTTTCAATACTATGTTGAATGTTGGGCATTCTTGTTTTGTGCTGGTTTTCATGGTGAATGCTACCAGCTTTTGCCCATCATGTATAATGTTGGCTGTGGGTTTGTCATAAATGGCTCTTGTTGTTTTGAGGTATATTCTTTCAATTCCTAGTTTATTGAGAGTTTTTAACATAATGGGGTGTTGAATTTTATTAAAAGTCATTTCTTCATCTATTGAGATAATCATGTGGTTTTTGTCTTTAGTTCTGTTTATGTGATGAAACACATTTATTGATTTGTGGGGATAAAGCCTACTTGATCTTAGTGGATTAGCTTTTTGATGTGCTGCTGCGCTTGGTTTGCAAGTATTTTGTTGAGAATTTTTGCACTGACGTTCATCAAAGATATTGGCCTGAAGTCTTCTTTTTGGTTGTTTCTCTGCCAGGTTTTGCAATAAAGATGAACCTGGCCTCATAGAATGAGTTAGAGAGGAATCCTTCTTCCTCAATTTTATGGAATACTTTCCATAGAAATGGTACCAACTCTTTCCTATTCATCTGGTAGAATTTGACTGTGAATCTGTCTGGTCCTGGAATTTTTGTTGTTGTTTTTGGTAGGCTATTTATTTCTGATTTAATTTGCGGGCTCATTATTAGTCTGCTCAGGGATTCAATTTCTTCCTGGCTCAATCTTGGGAGCGGCATGTGTCCAGAAATCTATCCATTTCTTTTAGATTTTCTAGTTTGTGTACATAAAAGTGTTCATAGTAGTTTCTGATGGTTATTTTTATTTCTGTGAGGTCACCAGTAACATCCTCTTCATCATTTCTAATTTTGTTTATTTAGATCTTCTTCTTTCTTATTTGTCTATATATTTAGTAGTCTATATATTTTATTTTATCATTATTATTATTATTTTGAGAAAGAGTCTCACTCTGTTGCCCATGCTAGAGTGCACTGGCTCAATCTCAGCTTACTGCAACCTCTGCCTTCTGGGTTCAGGCAATTCTCCTGCCTCAGCCTCCCAAGTAGCTGGGATTACAGGTGTCTGCCACCACACCTGACTAATTTTTGTATTTTTAGTAGAGATAGGGTTTCACCAGTCTTGAACTCCTGACCTCAGATGATCTGCCTACCTTGGCCTCCCAAAGTGGTGGAATACAGGTGTGAGTCACCACACCTGGCCTATATGTTTTATTATTTCTTTCAAAAAACCAACTCCTGGATTCACTTATATTTTGCTTTTTTTTTTTTTTTTGGGGACTTACTCTCCTTCAGTTGAGCTCTGATTGTTGTTATTTCTTGTCTTTTTGTAGCTTTGGAGTTGGTTTATTCTTGGTTCTCTAGTTATTTTAGTTGTGATGTTACATTGTTAAATTGAGATCTTTCTAACTTTTGATATAGACATTTAGTGTGATAAATTTCCCTTTTTTTTTTTTTTAAATGGAGTCTCGCTCTGTCACCCAGGCTGGAGTGCAGTGGCACAATCTTGGCTCACTGCAAGCTCTGCCTCCTGGGTTCACGCCATTCTCCCACATCAGCCTCCCGAGTAGCTGGGACTACAGGCACCCGCCACCACACCCGGCTAATTTTTTTGTATTTTTATAAGAGACTGGGTTTCACTGTGTTAGCTGGGATGGTCTTGATCTCCTGACCTCGTGATCCACCTGCCTCGGCCTCCCAAAGTGCTGGGATTACAGGCATGAGCCACTGTGCCCGGCCATAAATTTCCCTCTTAACACTGCCTTATCTGTATCCCAGAGATTCTTGTATGTTTTATCTTTGTTCTTATTAGTTCTGAAGAGCTTCTTGATTTTTGCCTTAATTTCATTATTTACCCAAAAGTCATTCAGCAGCAGGATATTCAATTTCCATGTAATTGTTTGGGTCTGAGCAAATTTCTTAGTGTTGACTCCTAATTTAATTGTTCTGTGGCTCAATAGAGTGGTTGTTATGATTTCAGTTGTTGTGCATTTGCTGAAGAGTGTTTCTTATGTTTGATTATGTGGTCAGTTTTAGAGTATGTACCATGTGTCACTGAGAAGAATGTATATACCATTGTTTTTGGGTGAAGAGTTTGGTAGATGTCTAAAAGGGTTCATTTGATCCAGTGCTGAGCCAGGTTCTGAATATCTTGGTTAATTTTCTGCCTCCATGATCTGTCTAATACTATCAGTGGGGTGTTAACATCTCCCACTATTATTGCATGAATATATAAGTCTCTTCATTGGTCTCTAAGAATTTATAAATCTGGGTGCTCCTGTATTGGGTACATATGTATTTAGAATAGGTAGGTCTTCTTGTTGAATTAAACCCTTTACCATTATTCAATGCCCTTGTCTCTTTTGATCTTTGTTGGTTTAAAGTGTGTTTTGTCTTAAATTAGGATTGCAACTCCTGCTTTTTCTATTTTCCATTTGCTTTGTAGATTTTTCTTCATTCCTTTATTTTGAGCCTATAGGTGTCACTGTGTGTGAGATGGGTCTCTTGCAGAGAGCATGCAAATGGGTCTTGGTTCTTCATCCTGTTTACCACTCTGTGCCTTTTCACTGGGGCGTTTAGCCCATTTATATTCAAGTTTAGTATTGATATATGTGGATTTGCTCCTGTCATCATGATGGTAGCTGATTATTATGTGGACTTGTTAGTGTACTTGCTTAACAGTGTCACTGGTTTGTGTGCTTAAGTGTGTTTTTGTAGTGGTTGGTAATGGTCTTTTTTTCCCCCATGTTTAGTGCTTCCTTCAGGAGCTCTTGTAAGGTAAGTCAGGTAGTAATGAATTCTCTCAGCATTTGCTTGTCTGAAAAGGATCTTATTTCTCCTTCACTTATGAAGCTTAGTTTGGCTAGATATAAAATTTTGGGTTGAAATTTCTTTTTTTTGAGTTGAATATACCCCTCTAATGTCTTCTGGCTTGTAGAGTTTCAGCTGACAGGTCTGCTGTTAGTCTGATGGGCTTCCCTTTGTAGGTGACCTGCCCTTTCTCTCCAGCTACTTTTAACATTTTTTTTTTTCATTTCAACTTTGGAGAATCTAATGATTATGTGTCTTAGGGATGGTCTTCTTGTGAAGTATCTTAACTGGGGTTCTCTCCATTTCCTGAATTTGAATGTTGGACTCTCTAGCTATGTTGGGAAATTTCTCATGGATGATATCCTGAAGCATGTTTCCCAAGTTTGTTCCATTCTCCGTCTCTTTTAGGGATACCAATGAGTTGTAGATCCAGTCTCTTTACGTAATACTATATTTCTAGGAAGTTTTGTTTATTCCCTTTCATTCTTTTTTCTCTATTTTTGTCTGATTATCTTATTTTAGAAAGCCAGTCTTCAAGGTCTGAGAGTCTTTCCTTTGCTTGGCCTATTCAGCTATTAATACTAGTGATTGCATTATTAAATTATCTTATTTATATATTTATTTATTTTGATACAGAGTCTTGCTCTGTCGCCCAGGCTGGAGTGCAGTGGCACAATCTCGGCTCACTGCAAGCTCCGCTTCCTGGGTTCACGCCATTCTCTTGCCTCAGCCTTCTGAGTAGTTGGGACTACAGGCACCCACCACCACACCCAGCTAATTTTTTGTATTTTTAGAAGACACGGGGTTTCACCATGTTCGCCAGGATGGTCTTGATCTCTTGACCTCGTGCTCCGCCTGTCTCGGCCTCTGAAAGTGCTGGGATTACAGGCATGAGCCACTGCGCCTGGCCCCTATTAAATTCTTGTTATGTGTTTTTCAGTGCTTTCAGGTCATTTACATTCTTTTTAATACTAGCTATTTTTTTTTTTCTGTCAGCTTCTGTGTGATTTTATTGTGATTCTTAACTTCCTTGAATTGGGTTTCAGTGTACTCCTGCATCTCAATAATCTTCATTATTATCCATATTCTGAATTATATTTCTGTAATTCAGCCTTCTCAGTCTGGTTCAGGACCCTTGCAGCAGAGGTGGTGTGGTTTTTCGGAGGAAAGAATGTACTTTGCTTTTTGAATTGTCAGAGTTCTTGTGTTTATTCTTTCTCATCTTTGTGGGCTGATGTTTCTTCAGTCTTTGAGGTTGCTGATCTTTGGATTTTTTTAATCCTATTGATGACTTTGGGGGTTTGATTGTGATATAAGGTGGATTCAGCTGACTGAATTTATTTCTGGAAGGTTTTAAGGGGCCAACACTCAGCTCCCAACTCCTGACTGTATACTATAACTCTGGAGGACTTGTACTGGGTCTGAACTTTTTTCTCTGGTTTCTTGAGCTTAGAAATCGACTGCACTGGGTTGCCCAAGGTTCTATCAGGCCTCTGGTCACTACACTACAATGGGTGGTTTAGTGAAAGCCTTTGACAGTGTGGTGGCAGCAGGTTTGGTCCTTGTTAGCATGTGCCAGCAGCAGCACGAGCAGCAGCATGGCAGGGTACAGGCTCATTTGTTGCAGCAGGGTGCTAGTGGGTGCCAGGGTGCCTGATTCCATGCAGGTATTCACCATAGTGGCAGGGGCAGCACAGCTGCAGGGATGGCTCTTTGGTGACTATGTGTGCCACTGTGCTGGTGGTGGTGTTAACAAAAGGGCAGGATGCTGGCAGACAAAGGTTTCTTTGCCCTTTCTGTGGGCCATAGGCAGGGGTGGTTACTCAGGGTAGGAACAAGTCCACTGTTCTCTGTGCAGAGTTTCATTCTGGCAGCAGTGTTGGTTCAAGGGCAGGGCACTGGTGAAAGCAGGGCTAGCTTGCCCTATGCCTGCCAAGTCTCCAACTGCAATGGCAGTCATACAGGGGGAGCAGGGCAGACTATAATCCCACAGCAGCAGTGGCAGGGCAGGGTACATGTACACACATGCATGCACTGGTGGGGCAAGGAAAGCAAAATCTGCCATGCACAAACCTGCAGGCAAAGCAATGTGGGGGTATGCCGTGGTCTTAGGGAAAGCTGAAATGTGAGAAGTGAACAAGTGAGTTGGTGTGTGGCCATGGGAGCTGCCCCACTGGAGCTCTTTGCAGGTGAAGGCATGGTCCACCAGCGCAATAGCTATCACGTGGGCCTCCAGGGAACCCAAGGCTGCCCTGCAAGCAGGCATGGCCAGTCCCGGCCCTGGGAGAGGCCAGGAGATCAAGGGGTGCTCAGATTGTACTGACCACATTTGATGAGGAAGACCACCCTGCAGAGTTTAGTCCGACAGTTCTCCTAGGACTAAAGTCTCCTGTGAGAGCAATCAAGATTAGGAGTTATCCTTTCCTGGCCATGTTCTGCTACACATGCTCTTGCACCAAAGTCTCTTGAGTTCTGCATCACCTGGCTTGCTGCCCCTACTGCTTGTCTAAGCAGCTCTCTTTGCCAACTTGAGTGTTGTGGCTGAAGAGCTCCTCCTGTTAGGATTACAGAGGCCTTTGACAAGAGTGGGTTGCTCCTTGCTTGTTCAGTTCATTCACTCCCCTGGACTCACTGGGGGCCAGGACTGAATCCCAGTGCTCAGTAGTCTCAGGCAGGGTTCCCAGCTTCCTCCCCCTTCAGCCAAGCTTCTGTGTCTTCCCTCTGTCCACTCTTGGTGCCTTCCCTCTGAAGATCTGTTAGGAGTGCGCCAGTCATTTCAGTCCCTTGGTGGCAGCTGTTCCACCTGACTACATTCGGTTGGCCATCTTTCACCTTTCCTTTAATTATATGCATGACTATTTTCACTTTCTATTTCCTCCAGCTTCAATCTACCCACATGCCATTACTAGAATCATCTTTCTGGTTTTTTTTTTTTCCCCCCAGAATTTCCCTCTTGTTGCCCAGGCTGGAGTGCAGTGGCATGATGTCGACTCACTGCAACCTCCGCCTCCCGGGTTCAAGTGATTCTCCTACCTCAGCCTCCTGAGTAGCCTGGATTACAGGTGTGTGCAACCATGTCTGGCTAATTTTCTTGTATTTTTAGTAGAGACAAGAGTTTTGCCATGTTGGCTACGCTGGTCTCAAACGCCTGATCTCAGGTGATCCACTCGCCTTGACCTCCCAAAGTGCTGGGATTACTTCTGTAGTTCATTACTGGAGTCATCTTTCAATAGGTAATTCTGATTATATTAAGTCCCCTAATCACAAACTTTCAAAGGTTCTATGTTTTCCCCCAAATTAAGAAAGAAATTCTCACCTGAGAATCAAAAATCCTTTCCAGCATGACCACTACCTACTTTTCTAGCTGCATTTCTAATAATTCTGCATTTCTAATAATTAGCTGCATTTCTAATAATTCTGCATTGTAAGTTTTAATCAAACTTGCCTCTTCCTTTTTTGTGAACATGCCTCTGCTCTCTAGTCATGCATATATGCACATGTACACATTCATACTTGGCATTTACCATTGTGGGTGCCTGGCCTAAGATGGATAAGATTTTTTTTTTTTTGGCCTTCTTTCCTGCCTTCTGTCTTTTCTTTTTGTACTTTGTGGTCAGTTCTGCTTCTCAGTCCACAGAAGTGCTGGGGAGTTGTTTCATTAGCAAATATAGAACCAGGAACTCTCTCTTTTGTTGGTAATTTTGACTCTGTGTTTTCTGCTAGTCCTGCTTCCGAAATAACTAGTGGAAGGGTTTCTCAGACTCTCTTTGCTTCCAGGAGTAGATTAAAGAGTTACATTTTAACCTCTGGGTTGCTTTATTTCAGTAGAGCTAGTTCTTAAGAAATTATAAAAGACACCCAAACACAAGCAATTGGTCAGCATTCTTGGAACTAAGACCATAGATAGCTCTATATGGTAACCCTCTATGTGAGGGCACAATATTTGAGAAGCCCTTAATATTGATGTTTAAATAATAGTGTGTTAAAGACAAAAAGATGAGATATGTAGGAATACTGGGTCTAAGAGTTGATCAAGCGTGTCACAGTTGTGAACTGCTTGAGATATACAATATTCCTCTTGTAAAATGTCCTGTTAGTTAAAAGTGATGAATATCTTCTTGTTTAAGGAAAGTATAATGCAAATTTTGCTTTTTTTCTTGGAATACCCGTAAAGAAGAGAGTTGATCTGCTTGCCTTAGAGAGGCAAACGTATATCAAATATTTTTAAAGATACTGATTTATTGTCAGCTGAAAAGGAGTTAGAATAGGTGACCTGTGATTTTTGAACAAAGACCAGGAGACACAATTGGATGTGAAAATGCCCTCATGGTTTTCTACGTTTTCATATTGTCTTTTCAGCATGTAGGGATTTTTCTGTCATTACACTACTTTCAAAAGGCTGCACAATTTTATAAGTTTTCTCAAATGCTTACATTGATGTAACGTTTTTGTAATTCTCTCCAATTCTGTTTTCCTCCTCTACTGTCACTTTTCTTAAGACATTCACCTTCCTTTGCCATGTAAAATTCTGATGTTTTATGGCTGCTCCCTTTCCTCTGCTCTCTTCACACAGACACTGGACTGAAGATTCTTTTGTGAAGTGCCTGTGTTATTTTTTCTTCTTTTATCACACTGTCTTAACATAGTAGTTGCTTATATTGTAAAGCCATCATTTTTGTCTGTCCAGAATTGGGTCACTCTCTTCAAGTAATAGTATTTCAGATTTGTTTTATGGTGAAACAGTTCTCCCTTATGGGGCTCAGTTTATGGAGTAATAAGGTAATAGGGTATATAATGTAAAATTGGCTGAGTCAGCATTCATAGAGGACAATGAGTATCCTTCCATTCTAGGCTAGGAATTCTGCGATGCTGATTATGTGGTAGCAATACCATTCATTAAATGGTCAGCTGTGTCTTGGAACCTAGATAATACAATAATCGGGGCTGGAGTTTTAGGAATTTGGTAGAAAAACTTTCAGAGGCTTCTTCTCTTTGTGAACAAGCAAATCTATATGGATTAGAATTCAATAGCATTAATCCTTGGAAAATTGAAAAAAAAAAAAAAACCTGAAATCTATGCCTCAGCTATAGTTAGTTCCAGCAAAGGCAGAAAGATAAGAGTGAAAGTGTGATAATGCTGGGACATGCAGAAAGCCTCCCCAGTATTTCCTGCTATTTTTCCTCTTCCAATCAAAGAGCAATTGCCATCATTGTAGTGTCATAAATTTAAATGCACCATGGTATAATGAAGCAGATTGACTATACCACCATATACTATGCTATATTTGCATATTGCTCTGAGAAGAGTGGAAAGCAGAAAAAACTTAGTCTTTAGACACTGCTGGGCTCTAGATTCAAGGACCATGATTCTGCAGGATCTCTGTCTTTAGTCACTAGCTCATGGAACTCAATGAATCCAAATAGAAAGTAAGCCCACAAATGTTTAGTAAATTACATTTGTCAAGAAAATCTACTTTCATTTTCCTTTTCAAAATTATCTCCATGTGCTGTACTTCATGTGTTTTGAGTGGGACTGGCTCAGTTCTTGGTTTTCAGCTTGGATGCCCTGATTGACCCAAAACTGGCAAAGTTCCACATCACCTTGACCACAGAAATTGGTTCACAGATGGACACTTGACTCAAAGTGGCCAGTGATCTCAGAGGTAAAAGTTTGTTTTATTTTGTGGTTGGCATAGGAGAGGAATTTAAATTTAGTTTCTGAGTGCCACTCATAGAAAATTCTGCTTGAAACAAAATCAACAGAGGAAAGTAGATATGAAAGACTGGGAAATGGAAAATGCAAGAACCAAATACATCATTTGAGTTCATAAACTAGCCGTACATGAGAACTCCATGCATGAACTTCTATATATGTGAGGTAATATATTTCCTTTTTCACTTATGCCAGCTTGGGATGAAAAATTAATGGTAGAGTAGATTCTAATTTAAGATGGTTAGTATCTCCTGATGTAATTTTGTCTAATTCCTACTATAATGTTTAAGAAGGCATCAAAATTAGTAAACTTAAAATGATACTGAAAGCCAGTGCTGAATGTTATTCTAATGCCAGAATTAGGGAAGAATTTCCACTAGCAGCAAGGCTGATATAACTGGATTGAAAACACGAATCATACTGCACTACAGGATAAAAACAAACCTCCTTACCTGAAAGTGAATGGAAATATTCTTCACTATTCCCACAATCAATTCTCTGTTCCCAAAATGCAAGCTCTGAACCAACTTAAAAACTCCAGAAGCCCCTTCTACAGCCTTCTGCCTCTATTTCTCTTTTCTCTTATTCCTCAACTCTATGTCTCTCTGCTGGTGTATTATCTGTGAGTACATGCCCTACAAACAAAATTTATGATGAAAACTAGGAATTGGTTGTCAAACACAGGGTTCTAAGAAATTGGGTGAAAGAAGCTCTCATTTCAGGACACGGAAATTTCACTAGATGCATGCCTCCAAAGATTGGATTTGGAATGAGTTGTGTGTTTCTGCCTCACTTACAGCCTTATATCTAAGAATGTCAAATACGTGCATAGAGAATGGATGCAAGTCAGTCTCCATATTCTATTGACTAACATATTTATGTGTATATAGTTTTGATAATTTTTGAGGATTGAGCTAATTTATTTAATGAGAGCTATCATAGTTTCAGAATAAATAAGAAATAATCCATCATGAAAATATGTATTTTACACATACTTGATTATAAGAATATGGCACTGACATTTGGAAGACTCAAAGGAGAAACAGACCTCATAAAATGAAATAACATGGGGATTGTAGAAAGATTTTATAGAATTGTTATAAAATCTATGAAATATAAAACAAGGGTTTGTGTGATATGGTTTGGCTCTGTGTCCCCACCCAAATTTCATTTCAAACTGTAATTCCCACTTGTAGAGGGAGGGACCTGTAATTCCCAGATATTGAGGGAAGGAGGTGATTGGATCATAGGGGCAATTTCCCCCTGCTGTTCTCATGATCGTGAGTGAGTTCTCATGAGTTCTGATGATTTCATAAGTGTTTAGAAGTTCCTTCTTAGTTTTCTCTCTCCTGATGCCTTGCAAAGAAGGTGCCTTACTTCCCCTTCAACTTCTGCCATGATTGTAAGTTTCTTGAGGTCTCCTCAGCCATGCAGAACTGTGAGTAAAGGAAACCTCTTTTCTTTATAAATTACCCAGTCTCAGGTAATAAAGTAAAGATCTTTATTTTATCTCAGTAAAGATACTACTCAAGTAGTATCTTTATAGCAGTATAAAAACAAACTAGTACACTGTGGTTCTTTGAAATAGAAAGAAAAAAACACTAAATAAAAAGTTAGCCGAGATTAAAAACAACCTCATGATATGAAAACAATGTATACTGAAGTTAAGTAGGATTATATATAAATAAAATTTTAATAGCAATATAATAGTATTATTGGAGCATTAAATAAGATTTCTGTTTTTATAAGTTTTGGCTGATCTTTCAATCATTGAAATCAGATTTTTTCTAAAACTTTCTTTTTATCTTTTAAATGCAGAGCTAATAAATAGTGGCTCATAAAGGAAAAGAGGGAAGCAGGAATCTGCTAAGCATGGGGAGAGGAAAATGACATCTCTGTGTTGCATATGAGCCAAGATTTCTACTGGCTTGAAGAGTCTTAGCCCAGTCTTAGTGGGTTATACATTCCCCTGAGGCTTATTTAAAGACGTCAAAGAGAAATAAATGAAAGTTGGTTTCTGCTGTATTATCTTTGAATTCCTCTAGGGAAAGAAAGATCATCAATAACAACAATAAAAACACCTGAAACAGAAGGATTGACCACCTACACAATTGAAGATATTGCAATTAAGTTTGTAGATAGAATGGGTTAAAAAAAAAAAAAACTCAATCTCAATCACAAAGATGCTTACTATCAAAAAGGCAGGAGAAAACCTTAAAGGTACATTCAAACATTAAGAAGCTAAATCTAAATTAAGAAACCAAAGGAGGTAAACTTATAGTAAAAGTTATGATGACATTCATTTAAATTAGTCAAGTAGGGTTAAGGTGGGATACTTCTAAATTTCTTCTTAAATATATTTGCAAATTTTAAAATATATATTTAAAAATAGAAAATAATCAAAACTAAAATTTTGATAGTGATGCTCTTTTTAATCATTTCCTTAATTAAAGTAATGAAACCTGGAAAATGAGGAGAGATGGTGACAAGAGCTGAAAGGAAGAGCTGAAAATACGTTAGTATAGTTTCAAATAATATAAATAATTCATGATTTTGGTAACTAGATAAATATGTTTAAAATATTTTTTAAAAAATAAAGTACCACCAGTAGACCTTATAAAAATTAAAACCATATTCACTAATGCACTCAATACTTAAAAAGTTGGAAAAACAAAAGAAGTTAAAAGCCAACAAGAAAGCATTAAAACAAAAGTATCAAAACATCAAAATGTTATAAAGTAGTTCCTTCTTATCTGCAATTTTGCTTTCTGTGGTTTCAGTTGCCACAATCTGAAAATATTACATACAACAAGATATTCTGAGAGAGGGAGAGAGGCCACACTCACATAACTTTTGCTATATTGGTCTAATTGTTTTATTTTATTATTAATTATTGCTGTTAATCTCTTACTGTGCCTAATTATAAATTAAACTTTTTAACAGGTATGTATATGTAAGAAAAGACATAATATATCCAGTGTTCTGTACTATGTGTGGCATCAGGCATCCACTAGGAGTCTTGAAACATATCCTATGGATGAGGGAAAAGCATCGTATTATGTGAGAAAAGCAAACTTGGAAAGAAATATGTAGTATAGGCAATTAAATCCAAGAATAAAATTTATAAAATGTTAGTAGTAGTTTTCTTTGGTAGTAGAATTAGGAATTATTTTTTCTTTATAATTGTCTTTGTTTTATACCTGGAGCATAAAATTACTTTTATACTCAGAAAAGAAACTTTTTTCTCAAGAAAGAGAAGAAATGAATGTGACTGTCATTGTAGACTAATTCTAAATTAGTCTACAAAGTAAGAATTGAGGAGATTTGAAGAGTTAAGAGTTTGAAGCAAGAATTTAGAGGTATATAAAAAGTTAGACTACATATTTGTGGGGCAAGAAAGATGAGAAGTTCAGCTTAGATTTGCAGATGAGTTTTTCTCGACTTAAAGACTTCTCCCTAGAGCATAACTTAAATGGAGAGAAAGCATGATTGGTTCTAATAGGATAATGAAGTTTATAAAGTCTTATCTATTCCTTTTTTTAAAAAATGCTATCACACTAAACACATGGGTACCTTCATGAGCTCGTAAGAGACCTTAAGCAGCAAAGAAAAATACAGAGCCCTACCCACAATATAATTTCAAATGGTGTTAAAACAAAATAAATAAAATAAAATGATTTTTTTTACTAACTTCATCCTTTTGGGGGGATATCATATATTGAATTATTAGGGGAAAACATTCTGCCTTTGCTTTGCTAAAGCCTTAACAAATATTTAGTGATCAAAACTACAATAACTTTGTGTTCTTTCCACAACCAAAATTTCTCTTACATGATTCATTTATTAGCATTAAAGTTTAAGTAACTGATCAAATAATACTTAAACTATGACTTACCACAGGTAATGTCAGTTAAAATATTCAATATTTTAGACTAGTTTGAGTCATTGGTCAATAGGGAGTAATCTTGGAGAAGCTAAAGTTTTCTCGTCATGACTGTTTTTGCCTAAAGCTTAAGAGCCACATAGAGCAAGCAGTACCTCCCCCACCCCTTCCCATTTCATGTTGATATGAAGCCAGTGAAGTTTATGGATTCCTTCTGAAAAGAATCATCAAAGCCACTCCAAAGATAGAAACGAGGGGGGCAGTGATTGAGGGCTGACATAAAATAACTATGGCTACTCTCTGTTCCATGGGTCTGCTTCTTACTCTTCTCTCAGGCTAAATGTTTTTAAACTTTCATCCTGCCCATATTGTTTTTGATGGATGTTCGGCCAACATTCATGTCTTCTGCTAAGTATAGGACCTTGTGCAATATACTTAATCTTTGTAAAATAAAGAAATTAGATGAGATTTATTAAATTGTTCATTTAATCCTTCCACAAACTTTTATTTAGTGCTAAGTCCAAGGCACTTCACCAAGAGATGAGGTTATAAAGATAAATAGAACAAATCTCTGCCCTCATGGAGTTTACGGTTCAGTGGCTTGTGATTTCAAAAATATTTGTATTCTACCACCTATTATTTCATTACCTTGTCTTCAAATACTTTAGAGAATGTGGAGAGAGAAGGTAGGGAGGCAAGTGAGGTACACATTGGAATTTTCCACGAATCTCATCCTCATTTGTCAGAGTTCTTTACCTGATATCTGGGAATTACCGAAAGCCAGGTCTGGCCAAAAGAAAGCTCTGTCCGCCTCCAGGGGTCAGTCTCTCCTTGAGAATCCTTCCAAGAATTGCCTAAAGCCATTTCCAAGGATAGCAGATGTTGCAGATGTTCAGGTACGAAGAAGGCTTCAAAAATTTTACTTTTATAGAGAAACCAGTTCTAAGTTTTCTTTCAGATGTGAATTGAATGTCAAGCAAGTACTTTGCTTTGATTGAGGTAGAGGGGTTTTTGAGTGTGTGTGTGATTTCTGTGTTTACACGCACTTTCATATGTCTTTGAAACCTAGACAAAGATTTTTGCCTTAGGCCACTAAGGGAGTGAATATCACAAAAGGGATTAGAATGCTGTACTTTAAAACATCAGGTCTTGTATTGGGTTATTAGATCATACTTTTAATTCAAATAACGTCACATATGTCCGGTTCAAGTCAGAATCATAAAGGCATATGACTGAAGGGGGAAAAATAATTATCTTTAATTTGAACTGAATCTATTAGTATGGCTTGAGAGATAACTGCAAGCATGTACACTCAATGTGGTAACATTCTAGTCCTACTAAGATGCTGATCAACAGCCACAGGTGTGTGCCTTCTAAGAGGTGCCTTCTGATTAGAAACCCCTTCCTTCATTCTACCTTGTCCTGGAAACTCATTTAGCAATTAGCAAAATGAAAGCATTCTCTTTCTGGAATTTTGACTTCAGAAGAGGGAATTTAATTTACAAAACTGCCTGCAACTAATTAAAATGAGTAGTCATGTTGATTTGAAATGGATTACCTCTGGGAAAATCACACTTCAGATTGTCAAAAGAGGGTTTACATCCTGATTCTGAAAAAACATTTCTCTCCGTTGTTCAGTAGACTGATGCTCTTTCAAATTAGTGGAATCTGAAACCTGAAGCCACACACAGAAGATGGTTAATACTGGAAGGTTAGTTTCATACAGAGATGCTTTACTTTAGAATATTTAAAGGCTCTTATTTCTTATTCCATTCTCTCCCCAATTCTTTTGATTTTGAAAAATTATTTTAATTTTGCAATATATAGCCAATGAAATGAAATAAAATTCTGTTTTATATTATTTAAATTAGTTCCAGATGTAAAATATTTTTTAGCTCACCGAATATTTATGTGCACTGAACATTTTCATGAAGACTCTACACACTTAATCAATTTGGTGTTAGTTTCAACCTGGTATCACTGTGTGTGTCATAACCAGAGGATACACAGCAATAATGCTCCCAGGTTTCAAGCAAATCTCTATATGCCTGAATGCTATAGTATTTTAAAGCAACCAAACTTTTTCAAGTTTAACTTGGAATTTCATTTTTATTATGTAGAAATACTCTATGGACTCCATTGTCTTTCATTAATTGACTTGAATTAATTTAGTCTAATTATAGTAAAATAGGCCTACTAACATTATCTTCAGAGAGTTGATAACAAGAAATGTTCACAACATGCCTATTTTTTACCGATTACTCAAATTTTTTTAAGGAAGTCAATTAACTTCTGAATAAATAGGATCACGAAATAATAAAAATGAAAGGAATTCTATGTTCAAATAGAAATATCATTAACCTACTGCTCATAAATGCAATGGTAATCTAAACAAAACAATGTTCCCTCAAATTTGAATGGCGATAGATGACATAAAATTAAGTGAATCTCAACAATGCAAGAAAATGAACAAGGGCAGCATGTCATATTTTGAACTTATCATGTCAGTAGATTCAGAAAGAAATTCTAATTTAATTCTTCTCTTGGGAATACTATATGACCAAATTTATAACCTTTACACGACATTTTGAATTTCTGAAGAGACTTGAACTCTTGGAACCATAGAAAAGAGATACTACTGCTTAACTTTCTTAAATGATCAGAAATCTAATTTCTAATCACAAATGGCCAGTGCTTTTAAACAAAATTTCATTACATAATGATGTTTTAAAATCTCTAAAAATACTCTGAAGTGAAGGTAAAATATTAATTTATTTTTAATCTATATAATTGCATATATATTTTATTATACCTTGTTTATAATGGATTGGAGCTGGTTAGGAATTGTATTATAAGAAAGACATCCATAAATTATAAGTAGTATTAACATTTTGGAAACATTCACTATGATTCTTCGATTTAGATTATGCTACAAGTTATATGTAGTTTAAAAGAAAAATAAATGTACATCATATAGGAGTATGCCTGAAATAAAATATGCTAAGAAATAAAAAGTATTCAGAGAGAATGGATGTTGATAAAATGCATAGCAATATATGTTAGAAGTATAGGAGAAGAAATGTGGAGTATATCAGGAAGATGATTTAAAACTCCAATACATTTTGAACATACAGAAATGGGCCTACAAATCAAAACTGAAATTTTGTTTTCTGGCTATGTGTTGCTCCCATGAAAAACACTGATAGTTGACTTAGCTAATTTATGGGTTAACCTGGGTCATTCTTACTAATTTATCAAAAGCTTTAATGCCGTTAGCAATGCTTCTCTCTAAAAATTTCTTAAGTTTGCCCCAGGATTCTTTCCTGAAAACTGTTAGTTTACCTCCCTCATTTTTTACGATATAATCCTCAATCTTTCACTCACTTGTGTGTTCCTAAGGTGGTGATCTGTGCCCCACTAAATCACTTCAATTTTCCTTAATGGGTAAGGATTAAGAGTTTCCAACTTGAACACACATTTAGATGTTTTTTAATGTATATTCTCTTATCACTTTCTATGCCAAGGGCAATGTGGAGTAAGTGACAGCCTTAACAATTAATATATTTTATGTCTTTGGAAATCACTATTAGGATAATTGGAAAAAGAGTTACAGTTGCTTGAGGCATAACCTATTAGAAGAAGCAAAATACCCACATCTGCCCCATTAAAAATTCCCACAGATAATGCTATCAGACTACCAGATAAAGAGAGCACAGCTAATTCTTCTTGCTAGAAGTTTATCAAAACAAAGTTATACATCTTAGAATATGTCCCTGACTCAGAAGAGAGCATGGTCAGTAATTTCACTGAGCACCAAAACATATGCTACCATTCCTGGGAAAAAATTAGACTCACTTTACACTAACTATGCTTAATGACATCCATTCTGTTTGCTATAGCTCAATCCTAAATATAAACAAGTCTAACATAAAATCTTTAACTTCATACCAAGACATATACCATAATCTTTTAACAATTTTTTTTTCTGTCACAATCACAAATCAAAATAGAAAGGCCAGCTAATGAAGTGGACTGGCTATGAATGCGGGGTCAAGAGAGATCTGTGTTCAGACTCTGGTTTTACCACTTTACTTATTTCTGTCTTAGTTTGTTCATCTATAGGAAGGGGTTGATAATATCTGTTTTGCATAGTAAGCCAAGTTTATCTGAAATAATGTATAAATGTGCCCAACACAATTTCTAGAACTTAAGGAATATTCATTCATTTCCACAACCCCTTATACAGCAGCTCAACTTTGTATCTGAGAGGAAAGTAAAGTTTTTTTTTAAAAAAGCAGGTAGACATGTATTTTAATATTTCTAATCATGATGGACCACTGGCAACCTTGAGGGATGCAGTTACAGTTACAGATAGCAAGAGGTCATTCTAGATCTTATTACTCTTGCATGGATCTACACTTGTCATGGTTAAGAACCATGGGCTCACCTAATCTAGGATAACCTGAGTGGCAGTAGGTCAGGGAGGTCTACATTGGGAATACAGATAGCTTTTCATAAAGTATTGTGTAAACCTTTCCTTTATTGGAACAACTTGGTTTTAACTGAACATGTATATATATAGATCATATTCCAATGGTAGTTTCCCAAAAGTGTTTAATCATCCATTTTTTCCTCTATATGTGGGTTCACAATGGCATTTTCTAGACACTCACTTTCTTCTTGGAATGAAAATTGAAAGTTTAAAAAAACTCATTACGATCTGGAGTCTCAGGGAATTTCAGATTTCACTGAGGTTTATATCAAATAATTAATATGCTGAAGTGTAAAAAGTTTTTGGAACTATCCCTGGCAAGTGGGACTGCTCTGTATTTCAAGAATAATTTGGGTACTGCTACTATCCTGACTTGAAACACAGGGATAGCCCAGAACCTACAATTGAGCAAAAGTAGCAGTTCTGGATACCCTACAAAATCTCTTATCTGTAACTGAGAAGGCTTTGACCAAAACATAATTCCTCAATTTGTGTTTTTCTAAAATGTATGACAACAAAAATGCAAATGGTAGAAGAGAACACTTAAATGTTTCAAAGACTCAAGTATTTCTATTTAGGTAATGGGAAAATAATTTATATTATGCTGTTGTTAGGAATGCATAGGACAATCTCTAGCGTAACCACTACAAGAATGAAAACAAATTATTAGAAGCCACTGAAAAATTGGATCCTTTTTACAGAGCATAGGAAGACCTGATACACAGATATACAAAAGACAAGTATGGAAGGTGTACGACAAGAAATTATAAAGAAATTAGAAGACTGATTTGAATAACATCTGTCAATAGGAAATTCTATGTGTCGAACAAGGTTTAAGAAGAAATTGAGAATAAGTTCTTTAGTTTTATAATTATTATAAAGGCAGAATAAAATAAAATTGGGTGGGCTGTGGTGCATAGCATAAAAAGCAGATATGCTGTGATAAAGTAACTATAACTTAGTTTGATAGTCATAGAAACAAAAGGTTGAAGAGCGCATTGAAAATCATTTGACCCAAAGTTAAATCTATAAGATGACTATTTGGTCTCTGCTTAAATACTTTAGTGTCAGGAAGCTCATCATGCTTGAGAGATCTCATACCATCATCCAACGTTCTGATGCTCACAAAATACTTTCTTGTTTTGCTTTTCTGAAACGTTTTCTCTTTGATTTTATTTATAGTGCACACACCTATTCAGAAGTATGATATCTTTCCATATGACTAAGAATATAACGTTCCAGCTTCTATCATCCTGTCATTTCTCTTTTCAATTCAGTATGCACTATGCCTCCACCAGGACATAACAGAATGTATTATAATGTCCTGTTTACATTCTATCTGTGTAAGTAGGGTTTAAATTTGTTGTGGGCTAGGATGGGGTCTACATCCATATTGTTTGCTGTATATCCCTAGTACCTGACACAAATATAATACACAGTAAATACTTAGTGAAAAACTTACTCGGTACAGCAGCTGGAAGCCTTTTTCTAATAGTCAACTAATTGGAAAGTGTATCAGTTTGGGGTCAACCAAGACAGACAAAACAAGTAATTATAACAAGAAAGCTTAATCTGAAGAATTATTAGCAATTAATATAATGGGATTGAAGCAACAAGGAATTGGTTAATATTAATAAAAGGGAACTGAAAAAATACAGAATTAGTAGTAAAAAGCAGCTGAGATGGAACATCCAAGAAAGGGCCTCCTGGTTTGCCTCTCAGAGCTGCAGTTCAGACCTGTGAGCACAGCCATGCTCACTGGGTGACAGAGAAGTCTTGTGGTGCCATGCTGGCAGAACTTGCAGAAAATTCTCCCTCTGGGGTGCTGAGGAAAGCTGTTTACCTTAGGCACTCTGAAAAAAAAAAACCATACAAAATCAGGAGGGAATGCTGGAAGATGCTTCTGGGTTTCTGAGTGCTGCTGGCTGATATGCACCTGCACCACAGGAGCTAGGCACTGAAGAAGCCGCGAGTGCTGTTAGATCCTGGTGTTGAAGAAACCAAGCATGTAGTAGAAGCCTGGAGAGAGAGAAAGAAAATCAGAACTGGGAAACAAAACCTTTACCTCCTGCAGTGACTCCTCAGAGCCCTATATTGACAAAGCTTCCGTGCCAGATGAAAAAGGAAAGCATAATTAAAGGGCCCAGATTCATTCTCACTGAGCAGTCAAAACAGGTGAATTTGGGGCTGAGAAAAAATAAACCAATAAGTGGCATATCAAGTAAAAGTATTGCTGTCACTGCAGGATGGACTTCACCTACTAATCAAAAGGTAGTCATTCAGGTACTGTGAAGCATAGCCAGATATCTACCCAATTCTTTTACACTCTCTTAGTACTCAGTCATTTACATCAGTGATCCCTGGTTCTCTTCATAAAGTTATAACATTTTTACTCAAAAAATAATTTAGAACATTCACTGCTCCCAAGTTCTTCACATTTCTTCCCACTTTTTCATTGTCCTTGGAGATTATTCTTAGATCTCTTCTGATAGAGAATCTAACCAATTAGTGGTCACTGAGATTCGTAAGGATTTCCAGAATTTACCACCCAACACATACAGAATGGTATAGAAAGACAGAACAATTCAATACAAGTCAACATGCAGTGTTTCTGTGCCAATTAGCAGGATGTTTCTGCCACCCTAATGCATATCTGCCACTCAAGGACAGTGACAAGTAATCATTTACCTGCTCTTGCTAAAACATCCTTTATGCTTTTCTATACTTCTGGAGGTCTGGCTTTACCTTCTGTGAGACAAACTACATGTAATTGATCAAAAGTTGGTCCAGGGATACAGAATTTTGTCTTTGCTTTCTGGATCTAGTTTCTCCCATCAATATTAATTTGGCATTTGCTTTAATTTTCTTTGATTTTGTGATTGCTTTTGAATAAGATTTTCTCTATTCTACATAGATAAATATCACATTCATAAAAGTTCTGTTACAGATAGGGGCTTGACTATGTCCTCTTGCTTTAATTCAAGATATGCATAATTGATGCTTGCCTCTTCTATCACTAAGAATAACAGAATAGCATATCCAATATGAAATATAAGAACATTTGCCTCTTCTTCTAAATCACCTTTATAAGAATGAAACATCAGATATTTTAAGTATCAGATATTTAAGTATATGTTTTCCCTTACAGTCTAGTGACCGTTCTTAAAATTCAAAGAATCCTAATCAGAAAGAAACTTTTGAAAGCACTATTAAAAAGTTCACATTGCATAGGAGTTAATAGGTGCTTTAATTATTGTCTGTTTCAGTTAAAGTATGGTCTGCATCACCTATCTATCCATCTGTCATCTATCTATGTATCTATCTATTAGATATCTATCTCTGTATCATCTACCTATTATCTATCATCTATCTATCTATATTACCAGAGGAAATGTGAAAAATAGTTTTTCAGTGGTAAAATGAGTAATTCTTATGAAAATTATATTGGCTAACAATATTATACAGGCAATACTTCAACCAACCATATGCATAATAATGTATAGCAAATCATTATATTATTTTACCATTTGAAATAATAGTAAAATTTTTCTTTTTAATTTATGTTCATGAAAGCATAATCATGAAAATCATTTTTAAAATGATTCAGAAACATGAGGTAGCAGGCAGAATTCTAAAATATCCCCCAAGATTCCAACTACTTGTATACACACCCCATATATCTCTTCCCCATATATGGGAATGAGGCCTATAAATACGATAGAATATCACTCCTGTGATTAAGTTATAAGGCAAAAGTGAATGGATTTTTAAGGTGTAATTAATGTCCCTAATAAATTGACTTCAAGTTAATTAAAAAGAAAATCCTGGGTGGACCTTACCCAATCAGGCAAGCCCTTTAAGATAGTTTTTCAAAGCAGCAGAGACAGTCTCTCCTTCACCATGAAGAAGCAAATCTCTGTGTTGTGAAAGCACTCTATGTCAGGGAACAGCAGGCAGTCTCTGGGACCTCAGGACCTCAGTCCTACAACCACAAGAAGTTGAACTCTGTCAACAACCTGTGAGCCTGTGAGAGGCGCTTTGAGCCTCAGATGAGATTGTGGCCTTGTTAATTGATTTCAACCTTGTGAGACCCTGAGCAGAGGACCTCATTAACTTATCCCAGGACTCCTGACTCAAATTCTAAGGTAATAAATTTGAGTTTTTTAAAGTTCCTAAGTGTGTTGTAATTTGTTACACAGCCATAGAATACTAACGTAGGTCACATTGCCAAATTTCCCATGTAAATTTCCTTCTTTCTTACATGAGATCATTAGTTTTGTCTTTGCTGAACAAACTGAAAATTACTAAACTGATGCTTTATATAAACTCATGTAAAGACTTATGCAGACATAATTTGCTGGCATTTCATTCATTGCTGTACAACTATGTTTTTCAAATTAGGAATGTGTCTGGCATAAAAGTGAAAGCTGGTAGCCACATATATGTATAGGAGTAGAAAGAAAAATTTGCACAAATTCTAAAAATAAAACCTTTGGTCTTTAAAGAACTTCCTCACTTGTAGAAAGATTTGGGCCATGAGCCTTCTTCCTTGCCTTTCAAGGAAGTTAAGTTTCTTAAAAAAGTACTTCTCTGTGGATTTAGAAAGTTAGTGCAAAATAGATTAATCTTCACAGATGTTCATTTTAAATGCATTTTTAAAATACTTTAAAGAATTCCACTCTGTAGCTTTGTATGTTAAAAGCTGCCCAATTATCCTTGTAATCAGCAAAGTGAGGCACTAAAAACTTTAGTGCTGATGAAAGACAAGTAACCAATTAAAATATTGGACATGGTGGGGAAAATACTTATTTTGCATTGTGAGTTCATGAACATATAAGGCAGAATTTATATTGTTTGGAACATAGGCATAATTTGTAAAATCTTTTATGTCTTTGAGCTAAGACCCAGAGAATGTTTACTACTCAGCAAAAATTTCAAGTTATATATTTGAGGACATATAATAACTTTTGAAACATACTTTTTGCATGTGAGAGGTAAAAGTTTATGAATTATATAATGGGACATTCTTACTAATTTGTTGCTTACTATCTTTTTAAACAAGTTTTTATGTGTATACTATTAAATTCTTTCATATTCCTACTTGTCATTCTTTTATTTTCATTTTTTGTCACTTGTTACCTAAGGTAAGGTAGTTTAATTTTGTTTTGCTACGTTTTTGTCAATGTGCAGAGTTCTGTTGTCCTGAGAACAGCTGCAGTACAGTGAGACGATTAAAAAATATTCAACTAATTAAGATTGTTTTTAAAATAGTTGTATTGTTAAAGTCTTTTAATTTATAATTTATATTCTTTGAAACTTAACCAGGCCTCTCAGCTAGTCTCTGAGGATAATAGTTTCATTCAGGGCAGCCTAACATACTTATTGTCAGGTATATGTTTTGCTAATCAAATTTGCACTTCTAATCTAGAGGACTCGAGGGATAAATTTCTTACCCTTATTTTACTTAGCTTACAACCCCATGGGTAAGAACAATTTTCATTATCTGAATTTTGCTCATCATTAAACTACAGCAGAAATAGTGAAGGGCAAGAAAGGAAATACTCTTTTGCTTATGCAAACATTATAACAAAAAGAGTTACATTTAAGAAATCATAGTATGCTGGATATTACACATGGAATGCATGCATTCTAAAAATAATTTATCCTATAGTTTAACATAGAAATCTAGAATGTATTATTTTCTATTTATAGCCGTTTGTTAAACAGAATACGTGTCCTCCTAATTTGTGCATTTTTCATTAAACGTGTTATTTCCTGATTAAAATTTTTAATTAAATCATGTATGATCTAATTAATCTATTTTACTAATCCTGTTTTGAGCGCTAATGTTCAAATTGATATAGTAATGACATCAAATTATTTTATAAACAATACCAAGGGCATTATAGATAATTTTTTTATGGATAAACTTCATGTCTATTGAATGCTTTCACTAGTCAAAGATAATGCCCATGCAAATTGGTTCTTGCCAATCATATTCTATAAACGCTTGTGAGAATTTAGGGCTAAAAATTCTGAACACATAATAACTAATTTTCTCTTTATTTTTACTTACTAAATATATGTAAACATACATTATTTGATGTGTAAGAACATTTAATGTATAAGAACACAGTAGAATTTATACAACCTTGATTTCTATTCTAATTACTTAAGCCTTATATAATTTAATTTTACTTTTACCTTCATTGCTATGCTTTTATAATTTTCCACAGCAGTTTTTCTCTTCCAACTTATTAATAATTTTCTAATTTTGACATTTCTTTTTCTTTTCTTTATTATTATCTTTTTTTTAGAAGGAGTCTCACTCTGTCACCTAGGTTGGAGTGCAGTAGCGGATCTCCACTCACTGCAATCTCTGCCTCCCAGCTTTAAGCAATTCTCTGGTCTTAGCCTCAGCCTCCCAAGTAGATGGGAGCTGGGATTACAGGCATGAAACCACTAGAACCAGCTAATATTTTTTTCTTTCTTTTTTGTTTCAGTAGAGGCAAGGTTTCACCATGTTAGCCAGGCTGGTCTCCATCTCCTGACCTCAGGTGATCCACTCTCCTCAGCCTCCCAAATCTCCATTCTTTTTTCTTTCTTTGCTGCTTTTTAAGTTTATTGAAAGTGATGCACTCTGTGGTCCTCAGCAATTTTTAATGCCTCTGCTTATTTCTGCTTATGTTCATTTTGGCTGTTAAATTGCATTATATTGCTCTAGGACAGATAATTTTTCTTTGATGACACTAAATAAGATTCTTTGTTTATTTTTTCAGCTGTTCTTTTATAATAATTTTAATAAAGATTGTGAAACAATTTCAGTCCAAGGAGGTGGCTGACCCAATGAGAGAACAATAATAGTGTGCCAAAAATGCTTTTGTCTGACCTCTCAGATGGGTGCTATCACTGAGAAGAGCTTTCATTTCAGTCAACATGACGGTGATAAAGTATGAGCGCTGTGGCTCTGAACTCCCTTTGGATAATGCTTCATGACATATGGAAAATGTTTCGTGACTTATGAAAACTAATATAGGGACAGAATTTACTAAAAGGTTCAGGTCACTTGGGTGAAGGAAGCATTAACACAATCCTTAAGTACAGTCTTTAAGTCAAATATCTGACTCATGAAAGAAGTATATTTATTTCACCGTTTCTGAGTTTGAAGAGCCTGTAGGGAAAATAAAGATATAATCATATTCCTGATAGTGAGTGGGGAAATGTTTTAGTGAGTAATTTTATTTTCTTTAAAATAAGTGCATATACTTAAAATGACAATAAATTTGATACTCTGTTTTGATAATTTTGGGGTTTTGTACAGTAAATGAAAAACTTTAATTTGGTTATCTCATTAGGTAAAAGTGTAATATGTTTTAAAATAAATGTCAGTTGAAAAAATGAAATGGCTATTTGATTTGATAAATGCTATACCACTAGTATTGTTTAAAACAAGCTAAATAGCAACTCTAGGTGACTACAGTATGTCAGAAATTCAATGCAGCTGCCACTAAAGAGTTGTAGTGCCTTCTTTACCAACAAAGCAATCATTGTTTGGACAAAATATGTTCCTCCAGTCAGGAAAACTGACATGTTGAAAAACAAAACTAAATTTAAATTTATGTTACTAGTTTGCAGATATAGACCTTATCGCTAAATTAATTGATTCTCATCACTGTCTATAACTAACTTTATGCAAACTTCTCCCCAAATCATTGAGAATTAAATCCAAAGTTCCCTCAAGTGACATCCCCAAATATTGGCTTATCTACAAAATTGTATTACTGAGAGCAACTTCAAGGCAGCAACAATGTGGCTAAAGTTCCAAACTCTTTTTGAACATGGAACCTTTTATATTTTAAAGAAAAACAACTTCATTCTTTTAGTTATTTCGAATTTTATTTTATGTATTTTCTCAGACACCCAGCCTAGCCAGCATTAGCACTGATAGCATTTTGTGCACATTAATGAACAATGTTCAAGTTGTTGGCCCCTGATCTTCTTGATCAGCATATTCTGTCTCTATTATGGGCAAAGTTCCCCAGGCACATGCATCAATAAAATCTTTAATAGAAGATCATCTAAGTCATCTAAGAGGCCAAAAGAGAAACATCTCCTAATGAGTACTGGACCCCAGATGTCCCTAAACTTTATAATTCTTCTCAAATAAAAAGCCCCAGATCACTCCATGCAACAGCTGCTTATAAACAGCACAATCTTTTACACTACTCTGGTAGGTTTGCAATCTTGATCCCAGACTGGGGCAACCCAATAAAGGGGAATTCAATATCTATCTTCAGCACTGCATTGACATGCTGGCTTTTAATTGATGATTATTAAAATAAAGGCTCAAAAATTGGTCATATCAATTTTTTATTTCTCCTTCTTGTTTAAAAACTTCTTTTTACTCATTACACATATACACATATGTATGTTTATATGTGTGGTATAAGTGTGTATATTATGTAAGTGTGGGTGTGTATATTATATATACAACATGCACACTAATGTATATGTGTATATGTGTTTGTATGTGTATATATGTACAACATATATGTGTATGTGTAATACGTATACATATAAAAGGTGGAATATACCTTATATACATGTAAGTGATCTTTAGTAGAAAATCATCTAAGTCAGGAGCATATACATATACACACGTATATGGTATGTATATATGTGAATATATGTGTGTATTTGTATATCCACACACATATATATGTACATTCCACACTTTCTTCTTCCTCCTTATACTCTCATAAAATATTTTGACTTTAAACTTTGTTTCCTTCTCTCCTGTATTTAGCCAATTTTTAAATTTTCCTTTTGAAGTCTGTCTTCAGGGAAATAAATAGATAAACAGATGGATAGATGATGTGATCTTCTGAATGTTTCTCCCTACATTGCAATTCACTAAGCTAAATTAGTCTTATTAGGTAAATTGATTTTTAGCATGGGGTATTACTTTCTCTGATAGTGTGTGATATCAGGGAAAAGAGCATAAAACATGGAATAATAAACTTGGAATTTCATTCCAACATTTCCTTGCTCTGTGACCTTAATTGCATTATGTAATCCCTCAGAGGTGTGTATGTTCAGTTTGTGAGCTGGGTGGTAGAATCCCTTCTGTATGCTTAATAGGGCCACTGCAGAGAATAAATTAGAACAGTGCTTCTCACACTGAGCAGAAAGATCAGGAACTTATATATGTATGTATGTATATTTTTATTCTAGTACATTTGCAGACTATACTGTTGTAAAATGCAATCAATAAAAGTAAGTTACTACAAAATTGAAGTGAAAAATTGAAAAAGAAAACTAAAAATATATAAAATATATGTCATATTTTATCATTAGATTTGATTGGCCTAAAATTATTCTGTCAAATAATCTTAACAATTTGTAAGCATTTACTCAATTTTTCTAATGATTTAATTGGGAACTAAAAGCAAACCGTTATAATTTTTTTTTCTTTTTTAACCATTCTATATTTATTTCATAAGGTTATTTTCTTAAGCAAGTCTGTAGTTGCCTTTTATTTCTAAACTGGACTTCTTTCTTCCACAAATAAACCCTTTTAAACATATAAACAGACAAAAATAAAACAATTTTACCCTAAAGACTACTATATGAGGCTGTTAACTTTATTTCACATGCCAATTTGTTCTCAAATTTGTCTGCCATTCAAGTTCTACATAAATAGAGTATTAAAAAAACAGCAAAGACAAACATCTATAAAATGGAACTCATAAAAATTCAATATATTTGTATTAGTCCATTCTCATGCTGCTAATGAAGACATACCCTAGACTGGGTAGTTTATAAAGGAAAGAGGTTCATTTGACTCACACTTCTACATGGCTGGGGAGGCCTCAGGAAACTTAGAGTCATGGCAGAAGGGGAAGCAAACACATCCTTCTTCACATGGCAGCAGGAGAGAGAATGAGTGTCTAGCAAAGAGGGGAAGCCCCTTATAAAACCATCAGATCTCATGAGAATTCACTATGATGAGAACTGGATGGGAGAAACCACCCTCATGATTCAATTATCTCTACCTGGTCCCTCCCACAACACATGGGGATTAGGAAAACTACAATTCAAGATGAGATTACTATGGGGACACAGCCAAACCATGCCAATATTCAATAAGATAAAAGGTCTTACTGTAAAGTAAATTCTTTATATTCTTGTCATTATCTTCCTGCCCCCAAAATGTCACCTTTTTAACTACCTTGTTAAAAAGGTAACTACCTTGTATCTTCTATTTCTGGTTTTCTATACAAGGCTCGAATACACCTGGCTGTTTTCAATTAGTATGATGCTATATGAGAAAATTTAATCCACATGTTTTATTTTAAGCCTCTGGATCTGAGTATGAATCTGGATTTTAGATAATGCTTACATGCAAAATATTTTCTTAGAGGCATACGAGTACCTTATTGCAACAATACAAATTGTTATGAAATGAAGTGTGGGAAATTTTAATAGTACTGAAAGAAATCTAGGCAAAAGAACAATGCTGCTTTGTTAGGAAATATAACGTGATGTGTTAATAATAATACTATTCTAAAGGGAATCATACCTTCAGTTAGTTTTTTAAAAAACAGATATTTTGAAAACTATGGCCTGCTTCTATAAACCCAAATGCTACATACTAAGGTAGGTTAACATTTCAACTAGAAACTGTATTTGTCTTTATGAGTCTGTTTTGTGCTTCTTTTCACCTACATGTATGACACTTTTACAGTCAACTCGGATGAAGCACAAAAACTAGTATTTACTTAGCACTTGAAATAATTCACAGATATAAAAATTATTTTTAATACTCTGATAATTTTAAATGTGCGGAAACTGAGGTACTTCAAAGTCAAGTACAGTGCCTCAAGTCTTCCAGTTTGTCCAGAGCAGGGCAGAATACTGAGCCCAGGTGTCTGTCCAAAGAGATTTTCTTCAATGCTATGCCATATTGTGTTTTATGTAATTAAAATGCTAACTTGGATCTACACAATTCATTTTTTCTAAAGAGTTCAGAGCACATTTCTATTATTCTCATCATCCTTTTGGTTAAGATTTCAAGCGGCTTGAGTTTTCTATTAGGTAAGCAATAAAAACTTAAATTAGGCTTATGTTAAAAATGAAAAACATAGGGATAGAGATATGTAAAGTGATTTGTTCAAGGTCACACAGCAAATTGATGAAATAACTAGAATTAAAATATGTTTTATACTTTTCCTGTTTTAAACTTTTTCATAAAATACCTCTTACTGGTTCTTTTTCTCTTATGAAATCTGAACTATTACACAAAAATGAAGAGATGATTTTTAAAGGAATTGTTATACAATGTCCCAGGAAAGTTAAAATATGTACTGAATAGTATAGGGAAAGAAACACTCTTTCACGTCATTTGAAAATCTAGGTTACAGAATGTTTTAAACTTCCAGTTAGGATGTCTCCAGGACCACACACAATCTGCCATGCATTACACATAGCAGATTGTTAATCAGTGCTTATAGAGTAAATACATACATGAATGAGTCTAGTAATAAAAAATGATATTTACACAAAATAAAATAAATTATCACGTGTAAAAGAACTCCTTTATTCATTTGTTTGTGTACAATACATAACAGGCAATAAATTAGTTACTCTGACTGCAAGGCTCATTTTATGATCTCAATGAGCTTATAATCATGCCAAGGAAACACAAGTAAAAAGCTAAAAATCCAGCTTATTTCACAGAAGGTAAAATAATGTGACCTAGATGAGCACGGGTGCCCTAGTGGGCATCTATCTACAGGATCTTGAAGTAAGCCAAGCTTGGTGAATGTTATGCATTCCCGACAGAAGAAAGAACATGCATGACCCAGAAGAAGCAGTTTGTGGCAGTGATTCATTGTGAAGGGAACACAAAGTTCAAGGAAAAAAGAAAATGTAAATTTAGGACTCATGGATACACACATATTTAATCTTTTTCTACTTTAAAAGATTTGAAGAAAATTTTAAAAATGTCAACGGTAGCTCAGTTTGTGGCAGATGCAGTGTGCTGGCATAGGGCACCATCCCTTTCATTTTCGGGTGGATAGCTTTAGAATGCAAGGGCTGGAAGGCTGAAAAGTTTAGTAACCAGATTTTTTTAAAGGTGGAACTCAGGATGCAAATTAGGTTTTGCCAATTTGAACTTTGCTCTTGTGTGAGATTTTGAAGACAAAAGGACCATCTTCTAGCTGCATCTTCTAGCTGCATCTTCTTGTGCTGCTAATAGCTGTGATTTTAAAGATACTGTTTTTCGTTCTGTTTTACTTTGCTGGGCATTTGTATTCTAGTCATTAGCTCTATGTTTTTGTTTTGTTTTGTTTTACACCAGGTCTTGCTCTGTCACCCAGCTGCAGGCTGGAGTGCAGTGGTGCGATAACTGTTCACTGCAGCCTTGACCTTCTGGACTCAAGTGGTCCTCCCAAGACTGAGACTACAGGTGTATACCACCATGCCAGGCTAATTTTTAAAAGTTTTTGTAGAGATGGAGTTTCACCGCGTTGCCCAGGATGATCTCCTGAGCTCAAGGGATCCTCCCACCTCGGCCTCCCAAATTGCTGGGATTACAGGTGTTAGCCACCGTGCCCAGTCCCAGCTCAGTGGGTTTAAGGGGCATTTACAGCAGGAATGTCAGGAACTCCCTGCGAATGGAGAGCAGCTAAGACCAAGCACTCTTGAACACAACAGCTCGCCTGGCAGCTTCCCTGTTCCCCGCCTTCCCCATACTGTAGGATGACAGTGGTGTTCTGGGACCCTGGCAAAATTCCATTCCTCCAGCAATTGTAAGGGTACCCAATTCCCTGTACTAAATCTCTTTCCCCTTTAAGTAGCTGTAATTGTTTATTTCTTACAGCAGAACCAGGCATATATTTGGTCATATGGTTTCATGAAAACAAGAAATAAATGAATCTATTACCATTCTGAAGGAAATTTTGATGTATACATCTTAAATGTTGGTAGACATACTGCATTCTGGGCCAATTAGATGAGTCAAACTATGGGCTCCAAGAGGGAAAGGTTGGGGTCTTATTTACCTCTCATATCCCTCATTTTATGTGACATCTAACACATAATAATGGCTTCTCAGGATATGACTGCTTATTGGATGAAATCAATCAAATGTGATTTCATCAATTTACACTAATGTATTATTTTTTCTATAGTTTCATTTAAAAGTATTCTGTTAGGTATAAGTTAACTGTGACTGAGATTATCTAGGGCTTTTCATTTTAATGTTCAAGTTAACAGATTTTACCTCTAGAACATCTTGGCGATCTGTGTGACAAATTGACTAGTTAATTCTGTCATTTAAAGTTGTGATATAGACACTGAACAACAATTTCCACCCTACCTAAGGCAGCCATTCCAGCCAAACCCTGAAGGGGACTAAACTTCAGTAAGACACTTTTGGGACACTTTCAGGTTGATTTACACATAGTTAAATTTGACTTCCAAGAACACCTAATAATTATTATAAAGTCATTTTGTTAGAATGTTGGAGAAAAAATGATGGCATTTTTGTCTTCCCTAGTTCTCCTTATTAACAAAATGAAGTAAAACTGTTTAGTAGGCTTTAATTTTGTTGTGTTATACATCCAAAATAAAGAGGCTCTAACTCACTGCTAAATAGTCTGACTGAAGTACAAAGAGTTCAAGACATTCATTCAGAATTATTTTTATTCTTTATTGATTATGATTATATCATACATAAAATATAACAACCATGTAATGCATACAATATAGCAAAGATTACATTATCATGAAGGCAGTATCATAAATGGATAGCAAACATGTAATTTTCTGTCAAAACCAGACTTTTATACATGATCCAAGATATAAATATCAAATTAAGGTCTAAATGATATCTACAGATTTACTCTCTGAGCTTCAAACTCTTTATACATTTACTCATAAGCAAAGTAATATAAATAGAAACAAGCCACTGCAGACTTTCCATGAGAAAGGGGCCTAAAAAGATCTCCTCCAGTGTCCACTTTTTCTCTTTCTAGCTCTCCCTCTATTTTCCGCAAAAATCTCAACTGATAGCTAGGATAGTCTTGACGTGTGTTTCCTCTGGGCATGTAACTACAAGCAGCAGCAAAGCCACACCCTCTGGTAGGAGCTTTGCATTTGCTCTTCTGATTATGGCAGGCTCAAGAAATCAACTTTATCCTAGTCACGGTCAGTGGGTTGTTTTCATCTGCACCTCCAGAGCATTTTGGCCTAGTACACTCTGTCTAACGGGAGGAAAAATATGTTGAAATATGTGGACACTCTTGGTGAAAAAGCCTTAAGGGCAGTAATATGAAAGGAATTTAGAAAGTAGAAATTACTCATGCTTTCTGTTCCTTTGATGTTTCTCACAGATTGAGACAGTGAGAGCAGACATTCCCACAGAGAATGGGTATGTTCTGGGATACTTCTTGAAGACTTGGGTACAATTGTTGGAGTCTTGCTTATCGGTTGGGGAGAATTATTTTTTGACTCTGCATTTTTATTGTTCTACCAATTCTGTTACTTATCCTGTCTTTCAGCAACATCTCCACCTCATATACCTTATTAATATTAACACATTACAGAATGACCCAAATTAATAAAAGGAAGTTTAAGCATGGCATTTCCAAGATATGATATAGCAATTCTATTGAGTCAGCTGAAGATTTTGACTCATGAGTGATTCTTTTTGTTTGTATTTTAATTTGTACACATATAGGGGGCACAAGTGCAGATTTAACACATGAATATATTGCTGAGTGGTGGTCTGGGGTTTTAGCATAACCATGTCCCACAGAGTGTATATTGTGCCTATTAAGTAATTTCTCATCCCTCCATTCCCTGCCACCCTCCCACCTTTTGGAGTGTACCGCTCTTTCTGTTCATTTTCTTTAGCTCCCATTTTCAAGTGAGAACATGTGTTATTTGACTTTCTGTTTCTGAGTTATTTCACTTAAGATAATGGCCTCAGGGAGTGATGTTACAGCCCAGGATCTCTCTCTAGAGAGAAAATGAGATTAACAACCAAATAGTAAGAATGCGTGTGTGTGTGTGTATATATATATATAGTGAGAAGAAGAACAGTGAGAGTGAACCATAAATTCAGCCTAGAGCCAAAAAATTGGGTTAGCATGTTAGAGTCAAGTCAGTGGTCAAAGACAAGAAAGTTTCCTTTAGTCAAATAAAACATGAAGACATAGAGGCATAGCAGGTAACGAAACAGATCACAAGTACCAACAGGCCCTTGCGGAAAGCTACAATTGCATGTCAAATGACTACTACAGATTGCTAGTAAGATAGTCCTACATCAGTACGGTTAGCTGAAAGGTAAAAAATGCATTTGCTTTGTCTCCATGATATCAAAATATCTCTTTGTGAGTTTCCTATAAATTATAGTAAATACCTTTTTAAACTACAGTTTCCCAAATTGTTTCATATAAGTAAAATTTTAAAGGCTGAAAAAGTCTTGAAATTATGCCATCTTCTTAAAAAATCCCCTGGGTATTCTTTTGGTCCATAAATATTCATAGACACATAATTGTTTGGTCTGCAAGTTAATCATTCATGTTTGGTATCAGATGAAAATGCACATGAATAAACCAGAAATATCCCCTATTATGTCTTTAATATTTAGTGTTTGCTGTATGCTTCAACCATACTTTAACACAAAATTAAGGTTTCTCTAATAAAGGGTCCAGATCTTATAGCAGGCCCACCTGTTTGTCAGATATTTTCATTTTATTTTCCTGATTCAGATGAAATGCTGTTTATGAGATTCAATTTCTAAAATAGCCTTTTGGCAAAAGGTTGGGACCATTTTTATATCTTCTGTCCATTGCAACATATGTTATTACACTGTATATGCAATTTATCTATGCATTTGTTAGGTAGAATCCAGCAAAAGGAGGAAAAAAAGAGAAAGCTTTAAATGGGCGATTTTCAGGTCCATACTTTCCTCAGAAAGCAATATAGGGAGGAATGCCAGTCTCTTGGTGAGATTGCATTATGATCTAGTGACCCTGAAAATAGGGTCAGAAGGAGGTCTCCCTGCTAACTGGAAAACTAATCAATATAATTCAATATAAGGACTGGATGCCCCCATATCACGTAACTTCTATCCGTTTCTGTTCCTCTTCACTATCAACCCTGAGACTCTAGCCTCTGCCACTTCATGCTTCTCCCACCATTACCCACACACCCATTGTCCTGCATTTAGGCAAGGGCTAACAGAAAAAAGGTTGTATTATTGTCATTTTTGTGTAAAAGTAAACAACTTTCAATGGAGTGTCATTTAAATATTCAACTTGTTTGAAGTGAGATGCGTTTGTTTGAAATAAGATAAAATTTATTTCACTTAAAACAACAACTTGGGAATGTAGCCTTTTGTATCTGGTAAAATAAATGTGTTAAATTGTATTTTCCCTAATAGATACATTTTATTGATTATACCAAAACCCAGTTATTTCAATTTGTAGGAGGTTAGCCCAGAAACTTCTCTGTGGACTGGTCTGCATTTGATTCAGCTCAGGTGCAGTGACTGAGGAGGAGAGCAAGACAAAGGGTAAAAGGTCACTGGTGACTAATTTTCTGAAAACTAGCAGCTTGTGTAAGTAATAGAACATTTATTGCCTTTCTATGTTGTCCCAGCAATGAGCTAGAAAATCCATAAGAATTCCCAGCCCTCGCCTTTATTAAGGCATAGCCCTGGATTAGTTTAATGTGCAATTTAAAGTCACTGCCTGCCAATACTTTGCTTACTTTTCTTAAGTAGGACCATTTTCCATCCTTTCCCTCCAAGTCAAGTTGTCAAAAAGAAAAAAAAGAAAAAAGAAAAAAGAAGTGTGCTTTCCTTAATCATTTAGAATGAGTCTTTTTCCAATCTCAGTGATACATGTATTTTTTACATAGTACAGATCCTGATAAAATTATCAACCCCCAGTGAAGGTCTTTAATTTTCCTGATACATTTCTTGAAGCATGAAAAGTAAAGCTTGTTCCCTGGTGTCCATCCAGCTTCTTGCTGAGGTGTTCCTGGCCACAACATTTCAGTGCTTATGAGACAATGAGGAATCCAAGCACCATTTTATTAAATATTTTAAAATACAATCACAACACTGAAGTAACTTTTAAGACTTAAAGTGTTTGTCAACTAAGAAAAACTTTCAAGTATTTAGAAAATACCAATCTTTATATAGTAACACTTTAGATAAACAGATAAGGAAGGGAACTAACATTATTTAGTGTTAAGCATTTTGTATATTTTATCATTTAAATATCTTCACAAAATACACTGCAGCATAATCTTTTTAAGAATGAGGAAATTGTAATTCAGAATAGTGAACTAACCAATGTTACAGAACTAAAAGAGATGGTGAGTTTTGCCATAACCGAAATATCCTTAATTCTTTTTATACAATTGTACACTGCCTTCCAGAAGCATGTTGTGAGACAAAAAAATCCTTCAGGGCTTCTGACACTATGTTTTATATGTTCTAAACGGGATCTTTTGAAACCTCTTAAACATGTTTGAAAATGACAACTATGTTTTTTTTTTTTTTCTCTTTGCATTCTTAAACCAAGTATATTCTCTCCAAATAATTTGTCTAGTAAATAGTTTTAAAGAATATTTTAGTCCAGACTCAATAGAGTTTAATAATACACTCTGGTTAGCAGCTCCATCATGCCTTTCAGGCAGAACCCTGGCCAGTACGGGTTAGTATTGCTCACTTGTGCTTTCTCAGAGGCCAGGAGGAAGGGAAGCAGGATGAGACAAAGGATTCTCTCTTCTCTTTAAGGACATGACGTGGATGTTGCAGAGAACAAACCCCTTCACGTAGCTCAGGCCATCATTTGACCACAAAACCGCACCCAGCCAGAGGAAAAGCTGAGTAAATGTATGTGCAATCTGGAAAACCATTTGTCCTGCTGCACTTTTATTACTCTAGATAATTAGAAGAACAAATCTGAGTCTCTGCCACCAATATATTCTGAAGGAATGAAAAATAAAACTCAAAAAGGAAACTTGATTCACCAAAAGGAAACTTATACCAAACTTACATCAAGAAGGAAACTTGATTCAATGAATAGATGGCAGTACTTATACATAAAGCCAAATTACTTTCTTTAAATAGGAAAGCTCGCTTTTCAAAGCCAGCATATTGAAGTATTTATTTAGCAAATATTATCTGGAGAAACAAAACAAAACAAAATAAATGATGCTAGACATAAATATTTGCTAATGGACCTCAACTTCCCTCTTGTACTGTAAAGGCAGGGACAGTCAGACATATGACCAAAGGCTCCAGAGCAAACTAAAAGCAGCTGGTTCTAACTGGAAAGTGGATTGATGTTTCCTGCTTAACACTGGTCTTCATACAAATTTTGTATACATAATATATTTATTTTAATACAAAATAATGTTTTCAGTTCCTTAAACATCAGATTAAAACACATCAATTTCCATTTTAAGGAACAATATATAAATTCCAAAAGGCAAATGTAAGGAAATTCAGGTGGCAGAAAGGTAATTAGTACGTATTTTAATGACTGACAAATTTCTGGTCTTTGAGGCAATCACGTAGAAGTAGACGAACAGATTATCAAAGATAAAATTCTAGAATTTTAATACGGTTAAAACAAAAAGCAATAAACTGAAAGTGTTTGCATTAACTGTGTCAGAAGACTACTGTAGAAAGACCATATTTAAATATATTAGAAAAATACTGTTTCTAATAGATAAATGGATATATCAAGAAATAGAAAATTCAATGAAATATAAATCGCAAACAAATATATTTTTAAAGGCTTATTCTCAATAGTAATAAAAAACAGGTATACTTTGTTTTATTGTGCCTCACTTTATTGCACTTTGAAAATATTTCGTTTCTTTCAAATTGAAAGTTTGTGGCAACCCTGCATCAAGCAGGTCTATTGATGTCATTTTTCCGAACAGCTTCATGTGTCTGTGTCACATCTTGATGACTCTCACAATATTTCAAACTTTCTCATTATTATTATATCTGTTATGGTAATTTGTGACCAGTGATCTCTGATGTTACTGTTGTAATTGTTTTTGGGTATCAAAACTATGCCCACGTAAGACAGTAAACTTAATTGATAAATATTGTGTTTGTTCTGACTTCTCTACCAGCTAGCCATTCTCCAGTCTTTCTCCCTCTACTCCATCCTCCAAATTCCTTTAAATACAACATATTTAAATTAGGCCAGTTAGTAACCCTACAATGGCCTCTAAGTGTTCAAGTGAAAGGAAGAGTCTCATGTCTCTCACTGAAAATCAAAAGCTAGCAATGATTAAGCTTAATGAAGAAAGCATTTGGGAGGATAAGATAGGCTGAAAGCTGGCCTCTTGTGCTAAACAGCTAGCCAAGTTGTGAATCCAAAGGAAGTTCTTAAATTAAAAGTGTTACTTCAGTGAACACATGAATGATAAGAAAGTGAAACGGCCTTATTACTGATATGCAGAAAGTTTTAGTGGTCTGGATAGATCAAACCAGCCACAACATTCCCTTAAGCCAAAGCCTAATCCAGAGCAAGGCCCTAACTTTCTTCAAGCCTATGAAGGCTGAGAGGGGTAGGGAAGCAGCAGAAGAAAGTTTGGAAGTTAGCAGAAGTTGGTTCATGCAGCATAGTGTCGGAAGTTGTGGACAGGGCAATCAGGCAGGAGAAAGAAATAAAGGGTATTCAATTAGGAAAAGAGGAAGTCAAATTGTCCCTGTTTGCAGATAACATGATTGTATATTTAGAAAACCCCATTGTCTCAGCTCCAAATCTCCTTAAGCTGATAAGCAACTTCAGCAAAGTCTCAGGATACAAAATCAATGTGCAAAAATCACAAGCATTCCTATACACCAATAACAAACAGAGAGCTCAATCATGAGTGAACTCCCATTCACAATAGCTTCAAAAAGAATAAAACACCTAGGAAGCCAATTTACAAGGGATGTGAAGGACCTCTTCAAGAAGAACTACAAACCGCTGCTCAGTGAAATAAAAGAGGACACAAACAAATGGAAGAACATTTCATGCTCATGGATAGGAAGAATCAATATTGTGAAAATGTCCATACTGCCCAAGGTAATTTATAGATTCAATGCCAACTCCATCAAGCTACCAATGACTTTCTTCACATAATTGGAAAAAAACTTCTTTAAATTTCATATGGAACCAAAAAAGAGCCTGCATTGCCAAGACAATCCTAAGCCAAAACAACATAGTTGGAGGCATCATGCTACCTGACTTCAAACTATACTAGAAGGCGACATTAACCAAAACAGCATGGTACTGGTACCAAAACAGAGATATAGACCAATGGAACAGAACAGAGCCCTCAGAAATAACACCACACATCTACAACCATCTGATCCTTGACAAACCTGACAAAAACAAGAAATGGGGAAAGGATCCCCTATTTAATAAATGGTGCTGGGAAAACTGGCTAGCCATAAGTAGAAAGCTGAAAGTGGATCCCTTCGTTACATCTTATACAAAAATTAATTCAAGATGGATGAAAGACTTCAATGTTAGACCTAAAACCATAAAACTCTAGAAGAAAACCTAGGCAATACTGTTCAGGACATAGGCATGGGCAAGGACTTCATGTCTAAAACACCAAAAGCAATGGCAAGAAAAGCCAAAATTGACAAATGGGATCTAATTAAACTAAAGAGCTTCTGCACAGCAAAAGAAACTACCATCAGAGTGAGCAGGCAACCTACAGAATGGGAGAAAATTTTTACCATCTACCCATCTGACAAAGGGCTAATATCCAGCATCTACAAAGAACTTAAACAAATTTACAAGAAAAATCAAGCAACACCATCAAAAAGTGGGCAAAGGATATGAGCAGACACTTCTCAAAAGAAGACATTTATGCAGCCAATAGACACATGAAAAAGTGCTCATCATCACTAGCCATCAGAGAAATGCAAATCAAAACCACAATGAGATGTCATCTCATACCAGTTAGAATGGCGATCATTAAAAAGTCAGGAAACAACAGGTGCTGGAGAGGATGTGGAGAAATAGGAACACTTTTACACTGTAGGTGGGAGTGTAAACTAGTTCAACCATTGTGGAAGACAGTGTGGTGATTCCTCAAGGATCTAGAACTAGAAATACCAGTTGACCCAGCCATCCCATTACTCTGTATATATCCAAAGGATTATAAATCATGCTGCTATAAAGACACATGCACATGTATATTTATTGCAGCACTATTCACATTAGCAAAGACTTGGAACCAATCCAAATGTCCATCAATGACAGACTGGATTAAGAAAATATGGCACATATACACCATGGAATACTATGCAGCCATAAAAAAGGATGAGTTCATGTCGTTTGTAGGGACATGGATGAAGCTGGAAACCATCATTCTCAGCAAACTATTTCAAGAACAGAAAACCAAACACCGCATGTTCTCACTCATAGGTGGGAATTGAACAACGAGAACAGTTGGACACAGGGTGGGGAACATCACACACTGGGGCCTGTTGTAGGGTGGGGGGAGGGTGGAGGGATAGCATTAGGAGATATACCTAATGTAAATGATGAGCTAACATGTGCAGCACACCAACATGGCACATGTATACATATGTAACAAATCTGCACGTTGTGCACATGTACCCTAGAACAATGAAAAAAAAAAAAAAAAAGACTCACTGACCCCCAACCACCCAGTAACAATTTCTGCAGACAAGACCAGCCACATAATTTGCAAAGCACAATGCGAATGGAAATTCAGGACCTTTTGTTCAAAAGTCAGGAAGAAAGTGTCAGTAAAATTAGTACAATACTAATTTTTTTCCTTTCTTCCAAAAACGAAAGTCACCATGAGTGACCTGGCCCATGCCTGTTCCTCCAATAGCATCATATATGAAATAACTTTTGCTCTATATAAACATGGTGGACATGGAATACTGGCCTTCATTCAGCTTCTTGATCATACCGAACTCTTTGGGTTCAGGGCCTTTGCACATGTCATTTCAATCCCTGGAAATTTCTCCCTTTTTCTACACCTCCGTTAAATTACCCTTCAGCTGGTAATCCCTATTCATCTTTACGCCTTGACTTAGGCATTATTTTCTAAAGAGGGACTTTCCAATCCCCTAAACTAGGCCAGTTTCCTCTATCATATTCTCTTGGTGCACTGTGACCCTTTTCATCATAGCGCTCATCTCAACTTATAATAATATAGTTCTTTGTGTGATTATTTGATTTATAGCTGTCTCCTCAACTGTACCATAAGCTCCAGGAGAGGTTTCTATGTTTTCCTCACCAGCATATTCCAGTGACTTAGTACAATGTCGCTCATATAGTGGGGACTCAGTAATTATTTGTGGAGAAAAAAATTCAGTTGACCCTTGAACAGCATGTGGGTTAGGGGTGCTAAACCCCTGTGCAGAAAATCTGCATGTAACTTTTGACTTCCTAAAAACGTAACTACTAATAGCGTACTGTTGACTAGAAGCTTACTGACAACGTAAGCTGTCGATTAACCCATATTTTGTATGTTATATATGTTATATAGTACATTCTTACAATAAAGTAAGTTAGAGAAAAGAAAATGTTATTAAGAAAATCATAAGGAAGAGAAAATAGTACTGTACTGTGTTTATCGATCCTGTAAGTTTATGTTGTTTATAAGATAAATCATATGTCTGAAATGCTGAGAGATCACTTTTTCTGTGATAGGAAATTTACTGGAGAGATAAACTGCTGAGGGGCAGATTGTTAGTGTCACATACATTTTCAGTGGATACTTGCCACACTTGAACTCACCACAATAGCAACAAGAGGTGATCACTAAATTATTATAGTAGTACATGTACTACAGTTGGTTTTATGCAGTTATGATTTCATACTGCATCTTCACATTTGTTTACATTTCTTTCTACCATGAATGGTGCTGTGCATAATCTGTATTTGTGTGCATAAGCTTTGATACATTTTAACTTTTTATAATAGATTTTTTTGTATATTTTATGACAGTGATAAAATAGACCAGTATCTACATATATTTTATGTTTTTATGACATACTTATCTTTACCCTATTTTTTTCATATTTCTAGGCTACATAGTTCGTCTTCCAGTTTTTAAATATTATTGCAAATCTCCAAAAATTTTCCAATAAACTCATTGAAAAAATTTCATGTATAAGTGGACCTGTCCAGGTCAAACTTGTGCTGTTCAAAGGTCAACTGAAAATCTGTGTTGCTCAGATTTTTTGACTGTCCTAGATTCATTTTGAGATAATGTGATCTAGGTAGAATACGCAGTGCAATAATTTGTGTTTGATTTTGTACTACGAAATACTCCTTTGTTTCAATGAGGAAATAAAGTGAAAGTTGGCATCGGAATAGGATGGAATAAAAACTGATATCAGGAAGTTCACCCACAAAAGTAAAACACTTTGTTTACAACTTACTCAACTTGCCAGGACTGTTTGAGATGATAACTAAAAACAATATACTCTGAGGTTCACCAAAATTTCACTAAACTTCCTGACCTTGACATTGTCTGTTAGAGCTTAGTTGAAGGATCAGGATGCCATATATATACTATGGAAGCCAGACAGAGAAACTCTTTCTAAATGTTTTTTCTTAGCAAATATGTTCATACTCCACGGTGACATGGTGAGAAACTTGGTTTGTTGGAGAAGAGGAATGTGGCTGGGTTGTACTCTGCAAGGCATACAGTTACTTGGCCAGAGTGCAGAGGCAGGGGATTCTAGACCACAGAGAGCCAGGCACCAATGGTAAAGATTTTGAATTTTACCCAAAGGTCCAAAAGACCATTGAAGGTTTTGAAGTAGGAAAGTATGATGATAAAATTGACATTTAAAAAGATCTTTGGCTGCTCTATGATAATAAGCAAGAATCAATTCAAGGAGACATGTTGGGAGGCATTTTTAGCAATTAAGGTGAAAGATGATGGTAGCTAGGGCTAGTGTGGTCACAGTGAAAATGGAGAGAATTGGACAAAGTTAATAGGAAGATATCAAGAATAAATTTCGATTTCTACCTTGAGCCAGTGAGTAGATTAAGCAACTGACACCAGGTGCTGCTATGAAGCCAACTGGGGATGATCAGGTTTGCGAAAAAATTAGGAGTAGATTTAGGGACAAGATACCGTTAGACATCCAAGCAGATGGAAATGGGAAGCACCTATGTAAGTGAGAGGGGAAGAGCAATCTAGGTTGAAGATACAAAGGTGAGTAACACCCATATATGAGCACGATTCAGAGTGGCAGAGCTGCCAAAGAGACTGGGAAGAAATGTCAGTGTATTAGGAGGTAAGGTAAGAAAGTATGGTGTTACAAGCAGGGGATGGTCATGTTTGGCAAATGTTGCTGAGTAAAAAGTAAAAAAGACAGAAAAATATTATATTCTTCTTATCTGGTAATCTGGAAGTCGTGGTTCATTTTCATTCGAATGGCAATGTTTGGGAAGGGATGGATTAATTATTCTCAATAGAGTGTGCTGAATAATCCAGGCACACACTATAAAGTTATGGTCTTAAAACTGTCAGCCTATGTGCCGTATTCAGCCTGCAATCATGTTTTCCTTGACGTTTAATTTTAAAAATTTGTTGTCAATAGTTGAAAACCATATTTCACATAAAAATGCTCTTGAATAAAACCACAAGATCTGGTAACAATGAGTCTGTATTCCTGCATGGCAATAAGCCGGAGCTGTGTAGCTCACCTCTTACCCTTTTGGAAGACTGCCTTTCCTCTCTAACTTACTACAGTCCCAGCCACGCCCTGTTGTTTTTCACCCCCACCTGCTTCATTTTCCCTTCCTGGCCCAAGGACATTTATGTTCACTGCTGCTGCTTTAAAGATTCATATTGCAGCAAGCTCATTCAAGGAGGAAGTATGAGTCCCCGTTTTTATGCTTCAAAATGCATAACGCAGATTGTTATGTAGAATATGTGTGCAGTAAAGTTCTGCTAAATTACATTGACTCAGGTTTATAAAATTGAGGAGTATCAAAGAGGTGTCGTAAACCTAACATAAAGAATTTTTAAGAAAGCTTGGAGGATAGATTAACTTTACAATCTAGTCAAGATTTGAGCTAGCTCTTTTAACTCTTAGGTAAAGCTTTGTTAGTGACATTTGAATAGTACATTTTATTTATTGTTTTAATTTGCACTCACAGCTGATATGATTCATTATTTTAAAATAGTTTCAGCTTTTAAATAATACTTAGTTTGTAAAATTTGTCATTGGTGTATAATACTGGTCAATAATATTTTCAAATATTTTATCAAATACTCCTTATTGTCCTGATGTGCAACAGGGGTAAATGTAGTTACTTGAGGGAGTGAGATGGATTTTATCCTGGAGGACCAGAAGAACATGTGGCGCCAACATGCATCAGGGTAAAAGAGGGGACTTTTGTGCAGCTCATCTTAGTAATGTAATCGATGGGAAGAAGACAGATTCCCTCTGCCAGTCTCCCACCACATATGTCCTGCATTTGTTCCTGCATTGTGGAAAAAACATGTATATTTATATCTTTCTCAAGTTCTTAGAGCACTGAAATTTAAGGCTCATAATACTAGCTTAGTTCCTAGCGCTATTTTTTTTTTTTTTTTTTTTTTTTTTTTTTTTTTTTTGAGACGGAGTCTCGCTCTGTCGCCCAGGCTGGAGTGCAGTGGCCGGATCTCAGCTCACTGAAAGCTCCGCCTCCCGAGTTTACGCGTTCTCCTGCCTCAGCCTCCCTAGTAGCTGGGACTACAGGCGCCCGCCACCTCGCCCGGCTAGTTTTTTGTATTTTTTAGTAGAGACGGGGTTTCACCGGGTTAGTCAGGATGGTCTCGATCTCCTGACCTCGTGATCTGCCCGTCTCGGCCTCCCAAAGTGCAAGGATTACAGGCTTGAGCCACCGCGCCCGGCCTAGCGCTATTTTAATACAAATTCTGTTCTCTTTTAATTTTTACCAATTAGTCCTTGTCATTCTTTTATAAAATATAGTCTTGGATGGCATCAGTAATTCCTACATTCGTGTGAATCACATTGCCTTCTTTTTGACACCTAACAGAGATATACCACAACACTGACTACAGTGAAGAGTTCAGGGCAAATCCAGAAAACTAAGCCTCAGTACAGCAGGAAAGATGAGATTCCAGAAGACTTCAAATTGCAGAGCAGCAGAGAAAGAGACAGATGGGCAGTAAAGACAAAAGTGATTATTTCAAATTCCTGTCTGGGTTTGTATGCCCTCAGGCTAGAAAACCATCATCTAAAGTCTCTCCTGCTTTGTATTATTCATGATTAATCTGTTTCTTTCACATTGGAAAATTCAGATATATTTGTTTCCTTACTAGATCTGTTGTGGATTACACCCTGTGTAAATGAACTAATTTCCTATTTTCTATAGAGACACCTACATTCTCCAATGTGATCTGAGAAGTGTGTGTGTGAGTTGTGTGTGTGTGTGCGATTTCACCTGAAATAGGTGAAGAATAGGTGGAATTTTGACAACCTACTCATGCTTTACAGAAAATTGCTTTGAGTTCAATTTTCTGCACATGTATGCCTATCAATTGTTCAGCCCTTACATTGAGAGAGATTTAAGAAACATACTAAACAGACCACTAAAACATTGCTCCAGAACCACCATCCAACACAAATGTTATGACTTCATCACATATTAGGCTCCTAGAAAGCTGTACTGAATTCTAGACGGAACTAAAAAGGAGCCCAGGAGTACAACAATAAAATATTATTAATTATATTTATTTGTATGTTCAAACTGATTTATTCCTGCTGATTCAAAGACTCAAGACTGAAGACATTTCAAGTACTCTTTCTAAATGCAATGATACCTTTGACCCTCTTTCTTTTAATAAAGCACTCAATTATCCAAAATAATTTGTGGGAATTATTTAGCAACCAAAAAATATGAAAAAAAGGTCTTAGTTATTTTAATGAACAGAACCACTAGGTGCCATCTTCCTGGAGCCACTTATTTTTTGAATTTCCCCTTGAGAAATTAAACAAAAAGAAGACATGATTCGGCAAACAGAACCAGTGCACCCAGTTAAGACATTACACATTAGCCATGAATAATAATGGTATTAGAAATACTGAAACAGGTAATTGTCAATAAAGAGAAAAATAATTTTCTATTATATTCTACTAATATATTTCTACTATATTCTACTAATATCTTTCTACTGTAGTACAAAATTAAAATCCAGATTGAAAACCACAAACGTGAAAAATTAAAAACTTTAACAAAATTTGTAAGAAAAATGTTGATATATTTATCATATTAAGATGAAGAAAAATTTCTTGAGACAAAATGCAATCATAAAGAGAGATTGACAAAATTAACTACATTAAAATTGAAATCTTCCTTTGAAAAAATATAAACAAAGTTAAAAGATAAAATACAGAGTGAAAGATGTTTTTAGTCCATATAATCAACAAGGTTTAATTGAAAAATATTTAGAAAATCTCTACAAACCAAAAGAAATACTCATATAGTTATTTAAAAATGGAAAAAGAATATGAGCAGGCAATTCATGGAAGAAGAATCCTAAGTAGCTAATAAATTTATCAATCAGCCTCATTAATAGATTAAAAAGTGAAATTTAATCAACATGATAACTACTAGACTCAAAAGTCTGAACATATGAAATATCATTGAAGATGTAGAAAAACATATATTCTCATACTCACCCAGTGGAATAAAAATTGTTACAACAAATTTGGAGAATCGTTTTATAGTGTCTGGTGAAGCTAAAGATGTGCATCTCTTAAGATACAGCAATGCCACACTTAAGTATACACCCTATAGTTTCACTCTTTTAACTATACACAAGGAAACACACACGAAAATGTTTATAGTGATCTAACCTAAAATTGGAAGAAACTAAATCAGCTGGATAACTGATTAGTAAATATTGGTATATCTACATGACTAAATGCTTTTCAGTAGTAAAAATGAGTGGATTATAAGAATCAAATAGATTAATTTCACAAACATAATATTGAATGATTAAATAAGTTGTGAATGTTTTAAAAAATAATAGTAGATATTATTTATGGGTTTAAACATTCACAGTCAAAATTTCAAAAGCATGCAGGGAACTAATACAACTTTATTATACTAATTATCTTCAGAGAAAAGCGAGAAAAAGGAGTACAAAAGGGAGTTCAAGTTTTCTGTAATATTTTATTAATTAAAAAATTTAAATAAAATTAACAATTTGTAATAGTAACAAGGCATAGGTAAAGAGTGTTAGTACTATATTATCTCTATAACTTTCTTTATGTATCACACAATACAAATATTAACAAATGTTAATGTTAAGTAATATTTGTTAATATTAACAAATGTTAATGCAAAGTCAATGTTTCTGGAATATGACATGTGAGAGTCTGTGATAGTACTCATCATATTTCAGTCTTACGTATCTTCTTAGGACATTATCAAATCCACAAGCTTAGGACTGTTTCTTGCTCAGTCTTTTTTCACAATGTCGTGAACTTATTGGCTCATTAATTGCTATTGAATAACTATCACAATTTTATTATAATATTATAAATAAAAGTAATAAAATTACATGTAAAATTAATAATTTAGTGATCAAGATTAAAATAAATCATTTACAAAAAAGAATTGTTTCTTTATATTCAGCTTTCCCTCTTCCCTCGGCCCCCACCTCAAATGTAGGATGTTATTTCATTATGCTGACTTTCTGATTGTGTGAGAAGACCTCACAAAATATCATGTATTCAATATACACATGTAAATGAGTTATGCAATGCATTTTGTAGTCATGGATGTAAATGAATAAGTAAGCATTTAAATTGCATTTTATATTTTATTTATATTATCTTGAGCATGGATATAAAGAAGCCCTGAAGTCATTTTATTCTTAACTTCTATATGTAAATAATAGTGAGTCATGGCTGTGTGCTCTGCTCTGAATGATAGCATTCACCCAAATTCACGTCAAAACCTACTCACCGGTGTGATGGTGGTAGACGAAGACGACTTATGAAACTGATTAGGTCATGAGACTGGAACCCTCATGAAGTGGGTTAGGAATTTTACAAAACAGACTGAAGGGAGCTCATTTGTCTCATTCACTAAGTGAGGGCAAATATGTTTATTGCAGCACCACTTACAATAGCAAAGACGTGGAACCAACCCAAATGCCCATCAGTGATAGACTGGATAAAGAAAATGTAGCACATATACACCTTGGAATACTACGTAGTCACAGAAAAGAATGAGTTCATTTCCTCTGCAGGGACATGGATGAAGCTGGAAACCAACATCCTCAGCAAGCTAACACAGGAAGAGAAAACCAAACACTGCATGTTCTCGCTCATAAGTGGGAGTTGAACAATGACAACACATGGACACAGAGAGGGGAACATCACACACCTGGGACCTATTGAGGGGTAGGGGGCGAGGAGAGGGAGAGCATTAGGACAAATAACTAATGCTTGCAGGGCTTAAAACCTAGATGATGGGTTGATAAGTGCAGCAAACCACCATAGCACTTGTATACCTATGTAACAAACCTGCACATTCTGCACATGTATTCCAGAATTTAAGTAAAATTAAAAAACGAAACAAAAAACAAGGAACCATCTATAAGTCAGGAAATGGGCCTCAGCAGACACTGACTGCTGATGCTTTGATTTTGAGCTTCCCAGCCTCCAAAACTGTGAGACATAAATTTTTTGTTGCTAATAAACTACTCAGTTTATATTTTACTATAGCAGACAGAAAAGACTAAGACACAACAAAAAAATCACTTATATCAGATACCACTTTCATATTTTACATTTCATGTGCTATTCTTGTGAAAAGCACCTCTACTTATATCTCAATTTTTATTACAATCAGACAAGCATTTTGTTATGTCTTCAGAAGCTAGTTTTAAAAATTTTAATACAAAGAGATTGGCCTTGATTACCAAGACTTAAAGCACAAACAACATCATTCCAGAAAATAAAAAATTAAAAAGTTCTTATGTAAATATTTGATGCTCTGCTATGCACACATTGAGAATTTAAACTGTCTGATAAAGTCATTCTACAGTTTGAAGTATACTCCCACCCACCGCTCCATGTGGCTCACTGTGAGTTGTTGTCATTGGCCTTGTTAACTCCAAGATGTTTGAATAAGGCTCAAGCATTTAGATCCAAGCATGGATCACCAACATTGTTGGATAGCCTAAGTGTAGAGTGAGTGAGCTATGTTCTTACAGCTTGTGTCATATTATGATCTTTATAAACATACTTAGGTGGAAAAATCAGATTTTTAAAAATAATATTGTCACAAGATTAGAAATGTGACTTCCAAGTAGTGAACTATTTTCTTCAAGTAAAGTATTAAATAAATTACAAATATGTGAAATTAATTCATTTAAAGCTACACATATATAAATAGAAAGAAGGAGAGCACCCTCTTCTCAGACAGTGACATAGCTTTTCTGCATCCTTGTGATTCACAGGAGCAGGTTTATAAATCATTGGCCCATGTTTAGTTTCTGATAGTGATAGAAAAGCTTTTACTGGACTAATATTCCCACAAATAAAAAGCTCTGGGGAAACTATACTCTGAAGGTATCAAAATCAGGCAGAAACTGTTCTATCTACCCCTTATAAAAAAAAATCACATAAGATAAGACACAGGATGTCTATGGCTTCTTCTCTGAGAGCACTTCGTAATGCACAAAGAACAAAGCAGTACTTAAAAAGATAGTCACAGTTTTTTATTTTTAATTTTTGTTGGTACATAATAGGTGTACATATTTATGAGGTACATGAGACATTTTGATACAGCTATCCAATATGAAATAATCACGTCAGTGTAAATGAGGTATCCATCATCTCAAGCATTTATCCTTTGTGTTATAAACAATCCAATTATACAGTTTGTTTTTGGATGTACGATTAAATTATTATTGACTATAGTTGCTTTGTTGTGCAACCAAATACTACTACTTATTTATTATTCTACTTCTTATTCTAATTATTTTTTGTACCAATTAAATATCCCCACTTCCCCACAGACCTGATCACTACCCTTCTCACCTCTAGTAATTATCCTTCTACTCTCTACCTCCATGAGTTCAATTGTTTTAATTTTTAGCTCCCACAAATAACTGAGAATAGCAAAGTTTGTCTTTTTATTCCTGGCTTATTTCACATAACATAATGATCTCCAGTTTTATCCATGTTGTTGGAAATGACAGGATCTCATTATTTTTGTGGATAAATAGTACTCTATGGTGTATATGTACCACATTTTCCTTATCCAATCATCTGTGGATGCACACTTAGGTTGCTTCCAAATCTTGGGTACTGTGAATAGTGCTGCAATAAACATGGGAGTGCAGATAGCTCTTTTATATGCTGATTTCCTTTCTTTTGAGTATATACCTAGCAGTGGGATTGTGGATTTTATGGTAGTTCTATTTTTAGTTTTTTTGAGGAGCTTTCATAATATTCTTCATAGTGGTTGTATTAATTTCATTTCCCACTAACAAATTGTTGTGTACAAGGGTTTCCTTTTCTCCAGTCCTTGCCAGCATTTGCTATTGCCCATCTTTTGGATATAAACCATTTTAACTGGGGGTGAGATGATATCTCAGTGTAGTTTTGATTTGCATTTCTCTGATGATCAATGATGTTGAGCACCTTTTCACAATTTTTTTCCATTTATTTGTATTCTTTTAAGATATGTCTATTCAGATATTTTGCCCATTATATAATCAGACTATTAGATGTTTTCCTATAGGGTTGTTTAAGCTCCTTATAAATTCTGGTTATTAATCCCTTGTCAGATGTGTAGTTTACAAATATTTTCTCTCATTCTGTGGGTTGTCTCTTCACTTTGTTGATTTTATCCTTTGCTGTGTAGAAGCTTTTCAACTTGATGTGATCCTATATGTCCAGTTTTGCTTTGGTTGCCTGTGCTCATAAAGTATTAGTTAAGAAATCTTTACCCAGACCAGTGTCCTGGAGAGTTTCTCCAATGTTTTCTTGTAGTCTTTTAATAGTTTAAGGACTAATAGTTTTCTTGTGAGGTCTTTAGAATTTTCCAGACATAAGATCATATCATCAGCAAACAAGTATAAATTGAATTATTCCTTTCCATTTTGTATGCCCTTTATCACTTTCTCTTGTCTGATTGCTCTAACTATGACTTCCAGTACTATGTTAAATAACAGTAGTGACAGTGGGCATCCTTGTCATGTTCCAGATCTTAGAGAAAAGGTTTTTCAATTTTTCCACATTCTGTATAATACTAGCTGTGGGTCTGTCATATATGGCTTTTATTATGTTGAGGTATGATCTTTCTATACTCAGTTTTTTTGAGTATCAAAAACATAAAGAGATGTTGAATGTCATCAAATGGTTTTCAGCATCACTTGAAATATGATTATTTTCAATAATATTCAAAAATAATATGATTATTTCAAGTGATGCTAAACAGTTTTATCCTTCATTCTGCTCATATGATGTATCATGTTGATTGATTTGCACATGTTGAACCATCCTTGCATGTCAGAGAAAAATCCTACTTGATCACAATGAATGATCTTTCTAATGTTTTGATGGATTTGGTTTGCTATAATTTTGTTGACAATTTTTGCATCAATATTCATTGGAGAGATTGGCCTGAGGTTTGCTTTCTTTGATGTGTTCTTATCTGGTTTTGGTATTAGGGTAATACTGGCCTTATAGGATGAGTTTGGAAGTATTCTCCCTTCTCTATTTTTTTGAATAATGTAAGTAGGATTGGTCCTAGTTCTTCTTGAAATGTTTGGTAGAATTTGGAAGTGAAGTCATCGAGTCTTGGGCTTTTCTTTACTGGAAATTTTTTTTATTATGCCATTGATCTGATTAGTTGTTATTTTTCTGTTTAGGTTTCAGATTTCTTCCTGTTCAGTCTTGGCAGGTCTTATGTATTCTGGAATTTGTCAATTTCTTCTGTATTCTCTAATTAAATTGCATGTAGTTATTCATAGTAGCCATGAATGAGTCTTTGAATTTCTTTTCCTTTTTTTTTTTTTTTTTGAGATGGAGTTTCACTCTTGTTGTCCATGCTGGAGTGTGCAATGGTGTGAGCTCAGCTCACTGCAACTTCCACTTCTTGGGTTCAAGTGATTCTCCTGCCTCAGCCTCCCAAGTAGCTGGGATCATAGGCACCCACCACCACACCTGGCTAATTTTGTATTTTTAGTAGAGATGGGGTTTCACCATGTTTGTCAGGCTGGTTTTGAATTCCTGACTTCAGGTGATCCACCCACCTTGGCCTCCCAAGGTGCTGGGATTACAGGCATGAGCCACCATGCCTGGCCTGATCGGTTGAATTTCTGTAGTACCAGTTTTAATGTCTCCTTTTTTATTTCTGATTTTATTTATTTGCATTTTTTCTTTTCTTTTCTTTCAATTGCATTTGTTCCTGCTCTGATTTCATTTTTTCTTTTCTTCTGCTAATTTGGGGGTTGCTTGGCTCTTGTTTTTCTAGTTGTTTAGGATACATCATTAAATTATTCATTTGAAATTTTTCCTCTTCTTTGATGTAGCCTGTTAGAGCTGTAAACTTCTTAGTACTGCTTTTGGTGTCTGTTTTGGTATGTCATGTTTCCATTATCATTTGTTTCAAGAAAATTTTCAATTTTTTAAAAGTGTTTTCATTAACTCACTGGTCATTTGGGAGCACATTCTTTAATTTCCATGCATTTGTATAGTTTTCAAAATTTTTCTTATTAATTTCCAGTTTTACTCCATTGTTGTTAGAGAAAATGCTTGATATTATTTCAGGTTTTGTATGTTTTATGTCTTGTTTTGTGACCTAACATATGATCTGTCCTTCAGAATGATTCATATGTGTTCTGCAGCTGTTGGATGAAATATTCTGTAAATATTTATGAGGCCCATTTTTGTCTATAGTGCAGATTAAGTCTGGTGTTGCTTTGTTGATTCTCCATCTAGAAAATCTGTCCAGTGCTGAAAGTGGGGTGTTGAATTCTCCACCTATTATTTTACTGGGCCTATCTCTGTCTTCAGCTCTAATAATATTATATATTATTAATATTATATATATATATAAATTATATATAGGTGCTCCAGTTTTGGGTGCATATATATCTAAAATTGTTATTTCCTCTGGCTGAATTGACCCTTTTTCATTATCATTTGTCTGTTCTGGTAATTTTTGCCTTGAGATCCATTTTGTCTGAAATAAGCATAGTGACTCCTGCTCTTTTTTTGGTTTCCATTGGCATGGAATATCTTTTTTCATCTCTTTATTTTTAATCTACATAGGTCTTTATAGGTGAATTGTGTTTACTGTAGGCAGCAGATCAATGGGTCTTGCGATTTCATCCATTCAGCCAGTCTATGCTTTTTGATTGGAGAGTTTAGTCAGCTTACATACAATGTTATTATTGATAAGTAAGAATTTACTCTTGCCAATTTGCTATTTGTCTTCTGTTGTTTTGTGATCTTCTCTTTCTTACTTCATTCCATCCTCTCTTCCTCTAGTGAAGCTGATTTTATCTTGTGATATAATTTAGTTTCTTTTTATTTTTTATTTTTTTTTTTTTTGAGACGGAGTCTTGCTCTGTCGCCCAGGCTGGGGTGCAGTGGCCGGATCTCAGCTCACTGCAAGCTCCACCTCCCAGGTTTACGCCATTCTCCTGCCTCAGCCTCCTGAGTAGCTGGGACTATAGGTGCCCGCCACCTCACCCGGCTAGTTTTTTTTGTATTTTTTAGTAGAGATGGGGTTTCACCGTGTTAGCCAGGATGGTCTCGATCTCCTGACTTCGTGATCCACCCGTCTCGGCCTCCCAAAGTGCTGGGATTACAGGCTTGAGCCACCGCGCCCGGCCATAATTTAGTTTCTTGATGTTTATTTTCTGTGTATCCATTGAATATTTTTTGGTTTGAAGTTACCATGAGGCTTGTAAATACTATTTTATAACCCATTATTTTAACCTGATAATAAGTCAACACTATTTACATAAACAAACAAGCAAAAAGAAAACTAATAAAAACTCTGTGTCTTAACTTTGTTCCCTCACTTTTTAACTTTTTGATGTTTCCATTTATATCTTACGGTACTTTCTGTATCAAGCTGTTGTAGTTATTATTTTTAATTGGTTCATTGTTTAGCCTTTTTACTTAGAATAAAAACAGTTTACACAGTCACAGTGTCACAATATTCTGTGTTTTTCTGTGTCCACAATACTCACTATTACCTGCAAGTTTTCTCCCTTCATTTGATTATGTATTGCTGATTAATGTCTTTTTCTTTTTGATTGATGTACTTCTTTTAGCATTTTTTTGTAAGACAGGTCTGGTATTGATGAAATCTCTCAGCTTTTGTTTGTCTGGGAAAGGCTTTATTTCTCCTTCAAGTTTGAAAGATATTTTCACTAAATAATACTATTATAGGGTAAAAGTTATTTTCCTTCAGCACTTTTAAGTATGTTATGCTACTCTCTCCTGGCCTGTAAGGTTTCCACTCAGAAGTCTGCTGCCAGATGTATTGGAGCTCCTTTGTATCATGAATCATTCTCTTGGTTATATTTATCTGATAGAATTCTGAATTCCTTCTCTGTGTTATCTTGAATTGGAGGGATGGAGAACAGGTGGCATTAGCCATTTAAGGCTGTCTTTCCCAACTTCTTCGGTGCTTCTTTCAATGATGCAAGGTTAAAACCAAATATCGTGATATTGCTCACCTGATTTTTGGTTCTTATAAAGGTGATTTTTCATGTAGATAATTGTTTAATTGATGTTCCTGCTGGGGAACAATTGGTGAAGGCTTCTATTCGGTCATCTTGCTTCACCCTCTCTCAAAAGTGACAGTTTTATTGGCCATATGAGTGAGAAGAAACGTTTGTAACTGCAAAAGGCAGTTAGAAATTGAGGAAATAATTTCTGGGTAGCAGGGAGTAACAGATGAGATTATGTAAAAAATAATGTGAGTATAACTCTGGTATGGTTTGAATGTATCCCCAGATCAATGTATTGAAGAGTTAATCACCAATGCAACAGTGTTGAGAGGTGACACTTTTGAGGTGACTAGGTCATAAGGGCTTACAAATAGATTAATGCCATTATTTGGGCAGTGGGTTTATTATCATGGCAGAAGGTTTCTGATATAAGAACGAATTTGATCTTCTTCCCACCCTCCAGAGTGTGCTCTTTTCACCTTCTGCTTTCCACTGTAAGATGATGCAGCAAGAAGCCCTTCGTCAGTAAGAGGTGCCAGGTCCTTGATCTTGGACTTTGCAGAATATTGAATTATAAGAAGCAAATCTCTCTCTTTACAGATATGCAGTCTTGGGTATTCTGTTATAGCAGCAAAATTGGACCTAAATAGAATCCTCAAACTCATGGCTGACTCCTAAATCTTGCATGCTTGGGCAAGAATCCATTAAGTCCAGGGGAACTAACCAGATTTTTCAGCAACTACATACGCCAGGAAACAGAGTTTGAAGTTTGAATTCTGCCAAGTGAGAGATTTGTTAAGCACATTGTACTGTCTGTTGAAAGCTCAGAAGTGCTACGCTAGTCTAGTTTACCCTAGAAATAGACTAAATCCTAGGAATAGAAAATGTCCCCCAGGACTATGTTCAAAACCAAAAGACCCAGATTAGTAAAGCATAAAACCAAGCTATCAACTAATTCAAGGCTATATGCCAGTTATTTTACTGACCATTAAGGCAAAATTCTTCAGAGAAAGAGAACATAATCAAGATTCTCTACAATGTGTCACACAGAGTGTCATGTACACCATGTCAAAAATTTTGCTAGATATGGAAAGAAACACAAACACCAGTATAGTTCTTCTGAAGCATAGTCAAAAAAGATCAGTTAACAAAAAGAGACCTACACACATCTTAATTGCTGTGATAGACATGTAAATATTATAAAATATATTTGATGAATATTCTATAAAATCTAGAGGACAGAATGAGTAAAATTTGTCAAAAGATGGGAGGTTGGTCAGGATATGTTTGGAAAGTATAATGATAAACCAAATGAAAATTATTAAACTGAAAAATACAATATATGAAACAAGAAAATCATTATATAAGATTGACAGCAGATTGAAAGAGAAGAACAGAGGAAATAATCAACTTGAGGACATATTAACAAACATCATGCAAACTAAGCTACAGAGAGATAAAAGACTATTAAACCCTGACTTATAGAGTAATGCAAAATTTTTTCTAGTACTTTGGGTAACTGGTGTACTAGCAGGTGGAATAATGTCTGTAAGTACAGAAAAAGCATTTGAAAAAATATCTAAATGCTCAACTATAAAACAGTATTTAACAAACTAGATATAGAAAGGAACTTCTTCAATGAGTAAAAGAGGCATTTTCAAAGAATTTACAGCTAATATGCTACTTAATGTTAGACTATTCATTAAAAGGTACCAAAGGATATCCACTCTTACCACTTTTATTCAACATTTTATCAGAGATACTAATCAGTGCTATAGGCAACAAAAAGAAGTTAAAAAGCATAAAAATTGGATGAAGAAGAAGTTTGGGCACAGTGGCTCATGCCTGTAATTCCAAAACTTTGGGAGGCCTAGGCAGGCAGATCACTTGAAGTTAGGAGTTTGAAAGTAGCCTGGCCAACATGGTGAAACCCTGTCTCTAATAAAAATACAGAAATTAGCTTGGTGTGGTGGTGAGCACCTGTAATCGCAGCTACTCAGAAGGCTGAGAAGGGAGAATCACTTTAACCTGGGACGGGGAGGTTGCAGTGAGCCGAGATTGCACCACTGCACTCCAGCCAGGGCAACAGAGTGAGACTCCATCTCAAAATAATGATAATAATAATAAGAAGAAGAAGAACGCATACTGCTTACTGTTTGTATTTTCACACAGAATGGTTGATTATATAAAAAACTCAGGTATCTTTTAAAAAATCTACTAGAACTGATACATAATTTAGTAAGTTTGCAGTATTTAAGTCAATATGTGTACATATTTTTAATTCTAGCAACAAATAATTGGAAAATAAAATTTTAAAAATTTATTGTATACCAGCATTAAAAATATAAAATAGGGATATAGTAAACACTAATGTGTAAGACTTGTATACTAGAACAACAAAAATTTTGGAGAAAAAGTAAAAACATCCAAATAAAAATAGAGGGCTATAACATATTAATTAATTGGAATATTCAATATTATTAAGATGTCAATCTTTTCCAAAATTATCTGCAAATTCAAAAATATTTTAATAAAAATAGCAAGTTTTTTTGTTTAAAAATGACAATCTGATTATAAAATTTATATGAAAATGCAGAAGGACATAAATAGCTCCAAAATCTTTGACAAAGAAGAGCAAATTTGTAAAGTTATACAGTGTAGAAGACTTACTTTAAGTTACAGTAACCCACAGAGCATGGCATTGACCTAAGAAGAGACAAGCAGATCAGTGTAACAGTTATACAAATGTCTAGACATAGACCCACACATATATCTTCAATTCAGCTTCACTCATATTAATCTAATAGGAAAATGATGGTAATTTTAACAAGTGGTGCTGGAAACTCAGAACATGTTTGTGGGAAGAAAAAAGGAACCATAATGATATTGTTCCATACCTTTCTTAAAAATTATTTTGAGGTAGATCAGAAACCTAAACATAAAAGCTAAACTATAAATCTTCTAGAAAAAAAAAAAAAACAGGAAAGAATATCTTAACGAAGTATTGAGGTGCCAAATGTTTTGCAACTTGGGGTGCCAAATATTTCTTAAGACATAATAATGATATTTATTTAAAAATTGATGCATTATACTTTTTTGAAATTAAAAATTCTAAACTCTTCAAAAAACATAATGAGGGAAATGAAATGGCAAACCACAGATTTGGGGAAAATAGTTTCAATGCTTACATTCAACAATTACTTCTATGCAGAATTTATAAAGTGCTTTTACTGTTTAATGATTATAAAAATCCAGTTATTATTAATAAAAGACATTAACAGACCTTTCTCTCAAGAGGATATACAAATAGCCAAAAAGCACTTGAAAAGACTCTCAACATAAGTAACCATCAGTTAAATGCAAATTAAAATCACAATGAGAATGACTAAAATAAAAAATAGTGACAATATCATATTTTCATCAGGATGGAGAGCAACTGGAATTCTCAAACATCATGAAAGGAAATATAAAATGATACAACCACTTTGGAAAAAGGTATAACATTTTTAATAGAAATAAGTATACATCTAGTGATGTATTTTTATAAGATGTATACTTATTTTAATAAGTAAGATTAAAATAAGATGTATACATATTTTAATAAAAACACAAAAGGAATGAAAGTTTTCATCCGTTAAAAAACTTCTGCCAGAATGTTCACAACAGTATTGTTTATAATTTAAGCACTGGAGACAGCTGAAATGCCCATGAAAAAGGGAATGAATTAGTAAGTTGTGCTCTATCCATATGTTGCAATATATTCACCAATAAAGAGGAATGGAGTACTGGATCACAAAAGAATATAGCAAATTTCACATATTAAGTGAAAGGAGACAGACACAAAAATTACATTCTTCCAGTCATATGAAGTTATAAAACAGGCAAAACTAAGCTATGATGATAGAAATCAGAGGAGTAATGTCCAGATGCAGCATGTGAGGATTAACTGGAAATCCCTGGAGGGTATTAACTGGTCTGATGTAAATGTCCCATATCTTAAAAGGAATGGATATCTTATGAGTGCACACAGTTATCAAAACTTGATGAAATAAACACTTAAATTCCGGGCATTTTATTGAATTTGAATTTTACCAGATTTAAAAAATTAAATTAAAAATAAAATAACACTGGCTCAAGCACTCCATTTTACTGCTTTGTGAACCAATCCTAACTTACTTTTTCAGTTTCAAGTAAATATAAGTACAAAGAGTTTAAAGAGTCTAGACGTTCAAAGTTCTGAAAGTAACAGAAGTTCATAAGAAGTTACTCCATTATACCCAAAACCCAGTGGGGAGTTTTCTGATATAATGTGTTTTATAATGACTTAATTTTTTTCCTAAAAGATCCACTTTGAACCTATAATGTTTGCACCTGAGAAAGAATGAAAATAGGGAGAATATCCACTCTTTTCAAATAGGATTTGAATAATTAACTCAAGATAGATTAAAAACTGAAATGTAAGGCCCGAAACTATAAAATATCCTAGAAGAAAACCTGTAAAAATCTCTTCTGGACATTGGCCAAGGCAAAGAACTGATGATTAAGACCTCAAAAGCAATTGTGAGAAAAACAAAAACTGACAAATGGGATCTAACTAAACTAAAAAGCTTATGCACAGCAGAAGAAATAGCCATCAGAGTAAACAGATGACCTACAGAAAAGGAAAAAATATCTGCAAACTGTCCATCTGACAAAGAACTAGTATCCAAAATCTACAAGAAATTCAAACAATTCAACAAGAAAAAACAAATATTCCCATTAATAAGTGGACAAAAAATGGTAGATATTCTCAAAAGGAGATACACAAATAACCAACAACTATATTTAAAAAATGCTAATCATCACTCATAATCAGAGAAATGCAGATTAAAACCATAATGAGATACCATCTCACACCAGTCAGAGTAGCTATTATTACAAATTCAGGAAACAACATATTGGTGAGGATGTAGAGAAAAGGGAATGTTTATACGCTGTTGGAGGGGATGCAAATTACTACAGCCCCTGTGGAAAACTGCATGGAGATTTCTCAAAGAACAAAAAAGTAGAAGTATGATTCAATCCAGCAATCCCACCACTGAATATCTGCTCAAAGGAAAAGAAATAATTATATTAAAAAGATGGAGATTGGCCAACGTGGCTGACTAGAAGCAGCTAGTGTGCATGCCTCTCATGGAGAGGAATGAAAAGGGTGAGTAAATACAACACCTTCAACTGAAACATCCAGGTATTCGCATTGGAACTCAACAAAAAGCAACCTGACCTATGAGGAATAAAGAAAATAAGACAGGACTACAGCCCACCCAAGACCAACATGGAGCCACGGGAACCTCCCCTGACCAGGGAAGCAGTGTGACCCCAGGAAACCATGCTTCTCCCATGGATCTTTGCAACTCTCAGGTCAGGAGATCTCCTTGTAAATCCACTCCACCAGGGCCTTCAAAATCTGACAGACATAGCTATGTTGTGGAGTCTCTGCAGAATAGCCACTCAGGCACACATGGACAATCTGGAGCCTTGGACACTCAGGCTTTCTGGCAAAAGTAGCTACAGCTCCAACAATGTTGGAGGTTAGATACCTGTACATATCCCCCCAAAAAAGGCTGAATCCAGGGGGAATGAACAGTGACAGCCTGCCCTACTTCCATGGCACCTCACAGGATATGACCCATTGGCTTGGAATTCTAGCAAGCCACCAGTAGCAACATTGTGCCTCCCAGAGAAGATTTTCCCAGGGAGAGGGGTGGCCACCATCTTTGCTGTTTAGGTGCCTTAGCCACTCCAGCTTTCAGGCTTTGCAGAGTCCAAGCTGACCAGGGAAGGAAGGGATCACCCAGCACAGCACAGCTTCTCAATCAAAATGTGGCCAGACTGCTGCTTTAGGCAGGTGCCTGATCCCACTCTTCCTCACTGGGTAGAACCTGTCAACTGGGACTTCCAGCCATCCCTGCTAGTGTTCTTCAGCTGACAGAGAGTTGAATTCCCCCAGGGGGAAAGGCAGGCCACCATCTTTGCTATTTGGGCAACTTAGCTGTTCCAGCCCTCAGACTTTGGAGAGTCTCAGGAAACAAGAGGCGGAAGGGATCCTCCAGCACAGCACAGCTGTTCCAGCAAAACATGTCCAGACTGGTTCTTTAAGTGGCTGCCTGATTCCACTACTCACTGGGCAGGACCCCCCAAATGGGGCCTCCAGCTACCCCTGCTGGTGTTCTTTGACCAATAGAACTTTGTAACCTCCCTGGAACAGAGCTCCTAGAGGGAGGGTCGGGCCACCATCTTTGCTGTTTGGGTAACTTAGCTATTCCAGCCTTCAGGCTTTGGAGTATTCAAGGTGACCAAGAGCGGAAGTGGAACCCCAGCACAGCACAGCTGCTCTACCAAAGCATGACCAGACTGCTTTAAAAGCAGGTCCCCTATTCCATTCCTCCTCACAAGGCAGGACTTCCCTACTGGGGTCTCTAGTCTTCTCCTACAGGTGGCTTTGGGATGGCAACAGGCCCATAGCTCCCTGGGACAAACCTCCCAGAGGGAGGGGCAGGATGCTATCTTTGCTTTTTGCAGCCTTCACTGGTGATATCTCCAGGTACTAGAAAATCTGAGGCAAATAGAAACTGGAGCAGGCCCCCAGCATATTACAGCAGCCCTGTGGAAAATTGGTTAGACTATTACATGGGTGACCATTCCCAAATCTCTTCACTGAACAGTTTCTCCAGGCCTGGACCTCCATCTACCCTCTGCCAGAATTATCAAGCCAGTTGCAACTCATCAACTGCCTGGACGGAACCTCTAGGGGCAACTGAAAGCCTCTTTACCACTGCCTCTGAATTGGAACTGCCATTGCTACCCTCAGTCTAATGAAGGACAAAGACCTTAAGTGCCTTATCTAACTTCCAACAAGCTGCAGTTGACACAAGGAAAGGAGGCCAGCCTGTCTCCCACAGGTCCCACACATACCCAATGCTCATCATCAGACAGGGAACCCCTGTCTTGGGCCTACAGCACAGACCCTCTATCCTTGGCTGATTACACTGAACAATTGTTGACATGCATATCTCTGGGGTGAAGCCCCCAGGAGACAAGCGGACAACACTTGGCTATGACCATTACTAAGGTCCCTTCCTCTGTTGCCTCCAAATTTGGGAAGGACAAAAACACTGAGATCTCCCCAGAGCAGCAATGGGCAGCCTAGAAGTGCCAAGTCATATCTACAGCCAGTGCTCAAGGGGGAGAGGATCTCACACTTCCAGAGCATTGAGAGGGAACATGACTGCAATTGTGGTGAAACATAGGGGAGACATACAACTGAACAAGGGTCTACCAACTGACCAATAAGCCTATGTACCACTTACTGGATAACACCGCAAAACTTCAACATCAAAAATACCTCACTAACTTACCCCTGTCTGAAACCAGAGACAAGAAGTCAGCTTCAAATAAAGACCCTGCACAAAGCCTTGGCCCAATGAAACATCCATAAAAGAAGTCTATTGAATGTACTCAATCTACACTGCAGTTAAAGGAAGACCCACATGCAGAGATGAGAAAGAATCAACACAAGAACTCAGGTAACTCAAATGGACAGAGTGTCGTATGTTCTCCAAACAACTGCACCAGTTCTCCAAAAAGAGGTCTTAAGCAGATTGAACTGACTGGAATGACAGAAATAGAATTCAGAATATGGATAAGAACAAAGATAATCAAGATTCAGTAGAATGGCAAAACGTAATCCCAAGAAAATAAAAATCACAATAAAACACTACGGAAACTGAAGGATGAAATAGCCAGTATAAAAAGGAACCTAATGAGTCTGACAGAGCTGAATAACAGAATATAAGAATTTCAAAATACAATCACAAATGTTAACAGCAGAATAAACCAAGCTAAGGAAAGAATCTCAGAACTTGAAGACTAGTTCTCTGAAATAAGACAGTCAGACAAAAATAAATAAAAAAGAAAGAACAAAACCTCACGAAGTCTGGGATTATGTAGAGTCAAAATCTATGAATTGTTGGCATCCATGAAAGGGAGGTAGAGAAATCGAACAACTTGGAAAACATATTTCAGGATATTATGTTTGAAAACTTCCCCAATCTTGCTAGAGAGAACAACAGTAAAATTCAGAAAATATAGAGAACTCCTACAACTTTCTACACAAGAAGATCATCCCCAAGACACATAATCATCAGATTTTCCAAAATCAAAATGAAAAACAATGTTAAAGACAGCTAGATAGAAAAGGAAGGTCACCTACAAAGGAAACCCCATCAGGCTAACAACAGACCTCTCAGCTGAAATCCTACAAGCCAGAAGAGATCGTGGGCCAATATTCAACATTCTTAAAGAAATTTTCATTCCCCCAAGCATTTCATATCCAGACATACTAAGCTTCCTAAGTGAAAACAAAAATAAGATCCTTTTCAGATAAGCAAATGTTGAGGGAATTCATTACCACTGAACCTGCTTTACAAGAGATCTTGAAAGGAGCACTAAATATAGAAAGGAAAGTGCTAATAAGTCACAGTTAGATACACAGACCAGTGTCACTGTAAAGGAACCAAACAAACAAGCCAGCATAATAACCAGCTAATAGCACAATGACGATCAAATCCACACATATCAATATTAACCTTGAATGGAAATGGGCTAAATGCCTCATTTAAAAGGCACAGAATATCAAGCTGGATAAAAAAGCAACGCCCAATGGCATGCTGTCTTCAAGAGACTCATTTCATGTGTAATGACATTCGTAGGCTCAAAATAAAGAGGTGGAGGAAAATCTACCAAGCAAATGAAAAATAGAAAGAAAGCAGGGATTGCAATCCTAATTTCAGATAAAACATATTTCAAACCAACAGGATCAAAAAAGACAAAGAAGGGCATTACATAAGTGTAATGGGTTTAATTCAATAAGAAGACCCAACTATCTTAAATATATATGCACCCAACATAGGAGCACCCAGATTTAAAAAGCAAGTTCTTAGAGACCTAAAAAAGGACATAGAGTCTCACACAATAATGGTGGGAGAGTTAAACACTTCACTGACAATATTAGACAGATCATCAAGGCAGAAAATGAATAAAGATGTTTGGGACCTAAACTCAGCATTGTATGAAATGGATTTGATAGACCTTTACAGAACTTTCCATCCCCAAACAACAGTATATACATTTTTCTCATCTCCACATGGCACATACTCTAAAATCAACAACATATTTAGACATAAAACAATTCTCGACAAATGCAAAAGAACCAAAATTATACCAAACACACTCTTGAACCGCAGCATAGTAAAAATCCAGAAAATAAGTATATTGAATATACTCAGTCTACACTGCAGCTAAACAAAAACCCACACCCAGAGATAAGAAAGAATCAAAGCAAGAACTTGGGTAACTCAAATGGCCCGAGTGTCATATATCCTCTAAATAACTGCACCAGTTCTCCAAAAAGAGGTCTTAACCAGTGTTAAGACTGTGAAAATCACTGAAAATCACTAAATATCATGCAATTACATAAAAATTAAACATCATCCTTCTGACTTTGGGGGAAAATAATGAAATTAAGACAGAAATAAATAAGTTATTTAAAAATAATGGGAACAAACATAGAGCCTACCAGAATATCTGGGACACAGCTAAGGCAATGTTAAGAGGGAAATTCATAATACTAAATACCCACATGGAAAAGTTAGAAAGATCTCAAATTAACAATCTAACTTCACAACTAAAAGAATTAGAGAAACTCAAACAAATCAATCCCAAAACTAGCAGAAGACAAGAAACAACACAAACCAGAGCTGAATGGAAGGAAATTGAGACAGGAGAAACCATTTAAAAGATCAACAAACCTAAGAGTTTGGTTTTTATGAAAAAATTAATCAAACACATAGAAAACTAGCTAGACTGATAAATAAGAGAGAAGATCCAAATAAAACAATAAGAAATGACAAATGGGATGTTACCGCTGATCCCTCAGAAATAGAAATAACTACAAACTACTATAAAAACTTCTAGGCACACAAACTAAAATGTAGAAGAAATTGATAAATTTCAAGACACATACCCCCTCCAAAGACTGAGTCAAGAAGAAATTGAATCTCTTAACAGACTAATAATGAGTCCCCAAATTAAATCAGGAATAAATACCCTACCAATAACAACCACAACAACAACAACGACAACGAAAAAGCCCAAGACCAGAGACATTCAAAGCCAAATTCTACCAGATGTACAGAGAAGAGCTGGTACCATTTCTACAGAAACTATTTCATAAAATTGAGGAAGAGGTACTCTTCTGTAACTCATTCTATGAGGCCAGCATTGTCTTGATACTAAAACCTGGCAGAGACACACACAAAAGAAAACTTCAGACCAATATCTTTGATGAACATCAATGCAAAAGTCCTCAACAAAATACTTGCAAACCAAATCCAGCAACACATCAAAAAGCTAATCCACCTTGATCAAGTAGGCTTCATTGCTGGGATGCAAGGTTTGTTCAACATAAGCAAATCAATAAATGTGATTCATCACATAAACAGAACTAAAGACAAAAACCATGTGATTATCTCCATAGATGCAGAAAAGGCTTTCAATAAAATTCAACACTGCTTTATGTTAAAAACTCTCAGTAAACTAGATATTGAAGGAATGTACCTGAAAATAATAAAAGCTATATATGACAAAACCACAGCAAACATTATAATGAATGGGCAAAAGCTGGAAGCATTTCCCTTGAAAACCAGCACAAGACAAGAGTGCCCTCTCTCACCACGTCTATTCAACATAGTATTGGAAGTCCTAGCCAGAGCAATCAGGCAAGACAAAGAAATAAAGAGCATCCAAATAGAAGGAGAGGAAGTCAAACTATTTCTGTTTGCAGGCAACATGATTCTATATCTAGAAAACCGCATAGTCTCAGCCCCAAAGCTCATCCAGCTGATAAACAACTTCAGGAAAGTTGCAGGATACAAAAATCAATGTGCAAAAATCACTAGCATTCTTATACCACAACAGTCAAATCAAGAGCCAAATCAGAAAGGTAATCTCATTCACAATTGCCACACAAAGAATAAAATACCTAGAAATACAGTTAACCAGAGAGGTCAAATATATCTACAATGAGAATTGCAAAACACTCCTCAGAGAAATAAGAGAAGACAGAAATAAGTGGAGAAATATCCCATGGTCATGGATAGGAAGAATCAATATCATTATACTACCTGTACTTCCCAAAGTAATGTACAGATTCAAAGCTATTCCTTTCAAACTACCAACAACATTGTTCACAGAATTAGAAAAAAAGATTTTAAAATTATATGGAACCAAAAGAAAGCCTGGATAGCCAAGGCAATCCTAAGCAAAAAGCTCCAAGCTGAAGGCATCACGTTACCTGACTTCAAACTATACTACAAGGGTATAGTAACCAAAACAGCATGGAACTGGTACAAAAAAAGGCACATAGGCCAATGGAACAGAATAGAAAGTGCAGAAATAAGGCCACACATCTACAGTCATCTAATCTTCAACAAAGCTGACAAAAACAAGCAATGGGGAAAAGACTACCTATTCAATAAATGGTGCTGGGATAATTGGCTAGCCATATGCAGAAGGTTGAAACTGGGTCCCGTCCTTATGCCATATACAAAAATCAACTCAAGATGTATTAAAGACTTAAATGTAAAACCCAAAACTATGAAAACCCTGGAAGATAACCTAGGCAATACCATCCTGGACCTAGGAACAGGCAAAGATTTCATGACAAAAACACCAAAGCAATCACAATAAAAGCAAAATTGACAAATGGGATCTAATTAAACTTTAAGAGCTGCTGCACAGCAAAAGAAACTATCAACAGAGTAGACAGACAACCTACTGAATAGGAGAAAATTTTGGCAAACTATGCATCTGACAAAGGTCTAGTATCCACCATCTATAAGGAACCTAAACAAATTTACAAGAAAAAAAATGCAACCTTATTAAAAAGTGGCCAAAGGACATGAACAGACACTGCTGAAACGAAGACATGTATGCAGCCAACAAGCATATGAAAAAATGCTCAGCATCACTGATCATTAGATAAATGCAAATCAAAACCACATGTCACACAACTCAGAATGGCTATGATTAAAAAGTCAAAAAATAACAGGTGCTGGTGAGGTTGCCAAGAAAAGGGAACACTTACACACTGTTGGTGGGACTGTAAATTAGTTCAACCATTGTGGAAAGCAGTATGGCAATTCCTCAAAGAGCTAAAAGCAGAACTAGCATTTGACCCAGCAATCCCATTACTGGGTGTATACCCAGGAGAATATAAATTATTCTACCATAAAGACACATGCATGCAAATACTGCATGTTTTTACTTATAAGTGGGAGCTAAGTGATAAGAACTTTTGAACACAAAGAAGGAAACAACTGACACTGGGGTCCACTTGAGTGGGGAGGGTGGGAAAAGGGCGAGGAGCAGAAAAGATAATATTGGGAACTGGGCTTAATATCTGGGTCATGAAATAATCGGCACAACAAATGCTGTGACTTGTGTTTACCTATGTAACAAACCTTCACATGTACCCCCCAAACCTGAAAGTTAAAAAAAAGAAGACACCTGCACTTGTATATTCATTGCAGCAGTATTCACAATAGCATAGTCATGAAATCGACCTCAGTGTCTGCCAATGGATGATTAGATAAAAGAAATATACATATATATTATGGAATACTATGCAGCCATAAAAAATGAAATCAAGTTTTTTTGCAGCAACATAGATGAAACTGGAGGTCATTATCTTGAGTGAAATAACTCAGAAACAGAAAGTCAAATACCACATATTCTCACTTATAAGTGGAAGCTAAACAACGTGTACACATGAACAGAGAGTGGAATAAGGGACAGTGGAGACTCCAAAAGTTGTGAAGGTTGGGACAGGGTGAGGAATGAGAAATTACTTATTGGGTACCATGTATATTTTTTGGGTGATGTTTACACTGAAAGCCCAGACTTCATCACTATGAGATATATCCATGTAACAAAACTGTATTTGTGTCCTTAAATCTATGATAATTAACAAAACAAAAATAAAATGTTAAAAAGTAAAATGTGTATGCTTAATACCCTTGTAATATTAACTATATATACATTATTTAACATAAATTCTGAATTCTGAATCACTTTAATAAATTTTTGTTTATAAAAGCAATCTTTTTGTCAGTTTATTTTTCACTAGCTATTCAACAAACACATACTGTTGTGGGTTGAATTGTGTTGTGAAGTCCTCTACCCCAGTACCTCAGAATGTGACCTTATTTGGAAATGAGTTTCTTGAAGATGAAATTAGTTAAGATAAGGTCATATTGGAACTGGGTGGGCCCCATTCCAATACGACTGCTATAGTCAATATGACTGGTGTCCTTTTCAGAAGACGGCCATGTGAAGATAGAGACACACAGAAAGAACGTCATGCCATAATGAAGGCGAAGCTTATAGTTATGCAGCTGAAAGCTAAGCAATGCCAAGGAAGCTAGGAAGAGCAAGAAAGGATTTCTCTACAGGTTTCAGAGAACGCAGGACCCTGCCAACACCTTGATCACATAATTCTAGCTTTCAGAACTGTGGAGCAATATATTTCTGTTGTTTTAAGCCACCCAATTTGTGATACTTTATTATGGCAGCTCTAGCAACTAATATACATACCATATTTTGATCTCATCTTAATTTTGTAAATATGAGCAGTTGACTTTTCCAACAATTGTTATAATAGCAATAACAATCAACAACAAGCAGAATAATAGTTGATTTGGTACTATTTACTTTTTCCAAGGTTGTCAGTTTTCTTCCCCCCAAAAGTGGAATCTTCATTTCAGTTTTAGATACTCTAGAAATGCACTATTCAACATGGTAGCCACTTGTCACATATGGCTTGTCACATATGGCAAAGTGAGATGTGGTTTCAATATAAAATACATACTAAATTTTGAAGACTTAGTAAGAAAAAAATGCATGTAAAATATCTCATTAATTTTGTTTCTGTTGATTACATTTTGAAATAACAATATGTTTTTTTTAATTTATTTTTTATTTTTTATTATTATACTTTAAGTTCTAGGGTACATGTGCATAACGTGCAGGTTTGTTACATATGTATACTTGTGCCATGTTGGTGTGCTGCACCCATCAACTCGTCAGCACCCATCAACTCGTCATTTACATCAGGTATAACTCCCAATGCAATCCCTCCCCCTTCCCCCCTCCCCATGATAGGCCCCGGTGTGTGATGTTCCCCTTCCCGAGTCCAAGTGATCTCATTGTTCAGTTCCCACCTATGAGTGAGAACATGCGGTGTTTGGTTTTCTGTTCTTGTGATAGTTTGCTAAGAATGATGGTTTCCAGCTGCATCCATGTCCCTACAAAGGATACAAACTCATCCTTTTTTATGGCTGCATAGTATTCCATGGTGTATATGTGCCACATTTTCTTAATCCAGTCTGTCACTGATGGACATTTGGGTTGATTCCAAGTCTTTGCTATTGTGAATAGTGCTGCAATAAACATACGTGTGCATGTGTCTTTATAGCAGCATGATTTATAATCCTTTGGGTATATACCCAGTAATGGGTTGGCTGGGTCATATGGTACATCTAGTTCTAGATCCTTGAGGAATCGCCATACTGTTTTCCATAATGGTTGAACTAGTTTACAATCCCACCAACAGTGTAAATGTGTTCCTATTTCTCCACATCCTCTCCAGCACCTGTTGTTTCCTGACTTTTTAATGATTGCCATTCTAACTGGTGTGAGATGGTATCTCATTGTGGTTTTGATTTGCATTTCTCTGATGGCCAGTGATGATGAGCATTTTTTCATGTGTCTGTTGGCTGTATTGAGTTAAATAAAAATTTTAGCATCATCAACTAATGTGGCTCCTAGAAATTTTTAAATTTCCTATGTGGCTGATATATTTCTGTTGGACAGTGCAACTCTTGACCCAACAAGAGAATGTTGCATGATGTAGTACAAAAAGCTCTAACCTGGAAAGGAGGAAACTTTAGTTTCAGGGCTGATTATTCTGACTCTACTGGATATTTGAATTTGGGCCAATCATGTCACTTTTCTACACATGGCCCCAACATCTGAAAAATAAGGTTGTGCTATTTAATTTCTAATGTAATTTCACTTTCTAAACATTTATCTTAATATAAGTAAATGTGTTGTCTCAAGTCATGCTGTTGCTCTTTTTCTGAATCTGGTTATATATATATATATTTTTTATCATATTATGTATTATACCATAATATTTTATATATAACATTTTATATTACATAAATTATAGTGTGTGCATGTGTATATGTATGTATATGGTACACCATTGTATGTAGAAGCATGTATAACCCATATGGGGCGATAGGTGTTTCTACATTCAGAATTGCTTGACATTTTGAATAGTAATACAGGCAGATATTTTATATTACATAACACTCCCAGTGAAGGCAAGGGCAGTGATACTTAACCAAATGCATATGTTTTCTATAAAAAATTATTTGTTATGTGACATAATTAAATACCATATATGTCCTCATTTCAGTTTAGGATAGGTTTGCTGCCAAATGACATTTCTGCAAACTTAAAAACAAAATTTTTGTTAGCTTATCAGAATTGTGGATAAGGATTGGGGACAAATTGTAAACAATTCAATGACAAGTCAGTCAAATTTCCTCAAGAATATTATTTCACACAGTAGATTTTGGATTAGGCTTTCACTTTTCTATTGTTTGGTTTTTACAATAGCATGACTTCTGATCATAGATCATATTAAAACTTGAAAAATGCGTTCTTCTTTGTGTTGTCTCAGCATATTAATTGTTAGATATGATACAAGTTTACTTATCCTTCTTTTTTTTTTTGGTAGGGGAGAGCTCACATGCATTAAGCAAACCCAAATTTTCTCTTTCCATAAAGCATTTATTTTCCAAATATGGAAATGTGTAAGGTCAAACAGATCTCTCAAACATTTAATTTTAATCATCCACTTTTGCATATTTTAATTGCTTAGAAAACTCTTCAGTTAACTGTTTTTTAGCTCTGCACAATCTTGTGATGGTAATGTTATGAACTTATGACCATCGAATGGAGTCAGCCATTTGGCAAATCTACTTATGATCTGTTTTCACAACGTGGAACTTATTTCCCACCACATTTCTTGTTCAGGTTTGCATTGAAGCTTCCCTCCCCTTGGGCATGAGTAACAGTGTTATGACACTGGCTTCAATAAGCAACTTTTTATGGTGTCTAATCATGTGCAAATGTGTTAAAATTGGTAGTTTTTAGCAAACAGTTATGGAACATATTACCGTAAGGCATTTGTTCATGGCGTGACAATGATTGGCCCTTGGCCACTTAAATGTTTTATTTAATAATGTGGGAATTTCAGTGTGTTTTCCTTTCATTATTTTTAACTTGAAAACAGAAACAGAGAACCCCTTCTTTAAAGTTAAAACTTTACCGCCTACAGTCTGTCAAAAGCAATATAAGCATCTGGATTTTGGAGAGGAGCTTTTTGCGAGATGTTAATTTAATATACTGGTGTATTTCATGCATGCTTTTTATATTTTATATGCTTGAAGCTATCTTTACAGTGACCACCCAGGAATAATAGACTTATTTTCGAGATGGCATACTGAGCAGCAAAAAACTCTGTCCAAATAATAGTGCAAATATTGGATTCAGACAAATGTCATTCCACTTAACACAGTGCTTAAATGCCAGATAATCATTGTTGCACACTAAAGTAGGAGACAGAGGTTTTTAAGATCAAGCTTTGCTTTCCCACAACCTACACTAATTTTTACTTCAGTGTCTCCATATGATCTCACAGAGATGGTTTTCCATGAAACATGTTCTGCAAATACTAAGTAAAGTGAATTATCAAATAATTGCTGAAAATAATGCTGTCATTTTAAAACTAGAATTTGTATCAAAAGGTAATAGTGCAATATTCTGCAAGATATCTATATGGCAGACAACTATATGCGTTAATGTATTCTGAGATCAGAGAATAAAAATATTTCTTATTTTCAACATAGCTCTGCACTGCTATTTAATATCCATAAACACATCTCTCAGTCTGACTTCAAAGACCTTCCATGAGACTGAGCACTTAGCTAAGTTTAGAATTAGCTTCAGCTCTTACTATTAAAAATAAATAATGATTAAATATAGCAAACTTAACTTGTTTCAATATGCACATTAAACTTAGTTTCCAATTTTGAAAGCTCTCTGTTAAAAAAGAAGACTTGTTTTCAATGTATGACTTATACGCAGAATAAATCTGTTGTGATGGTCTGCACATTCATTTACAGAATTTAAGCCGTCAGTCCAAGAGAAATAAATGGGAAATAAAACCTTTCTATAAGGGCTATTTTGTTTCAAGACTAAAGTGTTTAGAGGTCTTGATCCAATTCAATGTGTGTGTGTGTGTGTGTGTGTGTGTTTCTAGGAGAAGCCATTGACAAGATGTGTTGTGATTTTTCAGACTGTAGAAGCTGAACACATCCAGAACTCCACGTGCAGATCAGCTGTTGGTAGCGTCGGTACACATTACTTAACATTCTTGACAATTGTCCATTAAGTCCAAGTTCAGGTGACTAATAATCCCTGCAGAGAGCTGCTACCCAAGGTTGGAGGAACCACTTAGCATTATCTGTAGGTAACTACCTCAGAGCTTCAGTTTCTACATAGAGAACTGTCTATGCTAAATATAATTGGCTGTCTCTGCTAAATGTAAGATATAACCAACTTAGCATACACATTCTGAGAAATAGTTTAAACATTCAAGCTCATGGAAATTTTTAAGTTAAACTTTTATAGTTATTATTATTATTATTTACCAGAAATGTTTCATTTTATTTTATTTTATTTTTTGAGACGGAGTCTTGCTCTTGTCACCCAGACTGGAGTGCAATGGCAGGATCTCAGCTCGCTGCAATGACACGATCTCAGCTCACTGCAAACTCCGCCTCCCAGGTTCAAGCGATTTGCCTGCCTCAGCCTCCGGAGTAGCTGGGATTACAGGCGCCCGCCATAACGCCCAGCTAATTTTTGTATTTTTAGTTGAGACAGGGTTTCATCATGTTAGTCAGGCTGGTCTCGAACTCGTGATCTACCTGCCTCGGCCTCCCAAAGTGCTGGGATTACAGGCGTAAGCCACCATGCCCGGTCTCAGAAATGTTTTAAATATTATGGAAGATGCTACTCAATTTAGAACAAATTCTTAGATTGATGTCTGATGTTTATCAAATATGCATTTTCTTATTCAATATATTATTATTAAAAATGTATACTAATTTTAGGAAATTTGAGTATATAAAAATAAGTGTGGGCTGGGCGCGGTGGCTCAAGCCTGTAATCCCAGCACTTTGGGAGGCCGAGACGGGCGGATCACGAGGCCAGGAGATCGAGAGACGATCCCGGCTAACACGGTGAAACCCCGTCTCTACTAAAAAATACAAAAAAACTAGCCGGGCGAGGTGGCGGGCGCTTGTAGTCCCAGCTACTCGGGAGGCTGAGGCAGGAGAACGGCGTAAACCCGGGAGGCGGAGCTTGCAGTGAGCTGAGATCCGGCCACTGCACTCCAGCCTGGGTGACAGAGCAAGACTCCGTCTCAAAAAAAAAAAAAAAAAAAAAAAAAAAAAAAAAAAAAAAATAAAAGTGTGATGAAATAAAACAAAAATCACTCAATCCTGTCACCTGGATTAAATAATATTTAATTATTTAATATTATTTATAAATGGTATATTATAAAACAAAACATCATATAAATATACAAAAATGGAAAGTACTCTTTATTTATAATGTGTATTTCATAATATATGTATATACCAATATACCAATATTCATAATATACATATATACCAATGTGGTATATAATTCTAATGTAAACAATGTGCTTCTTTTCTTAGGAATCCCTAGTTCTTAGTTGCTATAGTTCGAATATGTCTCCCAAAAAGCATGTACTGCAAACTTAATTCTCAATGAACAGTGTTGTATGATGGAAAGTTTAAGAAATGATTAGGCTGTGAGGACTTATAATTAATGATGCTGTTGCAAGAGTGGGTTTGTTATAATAGGAATGAGTTTCTTATAAAAGAATGAGTTTGCTCCCCTTTTGTCTATCTCTCTCTCACTCTGTCTTTGCCCTTCCACATTAGAAGGATGAAGCAAAAAGGCCCTTACCAGATGCTGGCCCCTTGATCTTGGATTCCCCAGTCTCCAGAATGGTGAATCAGTAAATTTCTGTTCATTTAAAATTACCTAGTCTGTGCTCTTCTGTTGTAGCAGCACAAAGCAGACTAAGACACAAGTTGTTGTACTGCTTTGCTATCAAGAGTAGTACCTATCTGTATAGGGAGTATACATTATTAAGGTCAATCTGTGAGCTTTAATGCCCCCAGGAATAGAGAATGCCCCTTCTAGAGAGGAAGAAAAACTGTAAAGTCCACCTCTTCTGGTCTAGGGAAGTATGGAAAGAAGAAATGAGGAAAGAGGAATTCATCAAGTGCTCGTATTTTATTGTTTTTTCTTAGACTAACATCGAAGGAGAATGCCATTGAACCATTCATATAGGTGCAGGCCAATCTTGAGGACATTAGAGCTGGTATCTGCTTTCTAATGCCAATATAAGGAAAGATGCAAGTTGCTAGAAGAGGCGAAACTTCAGTTTGGTATCAAAACCAACAAGATGACTAGTAGCATGACATTGGCAGAGGGAGGTGAGCCTGACACAGGATTTCTGCCTTCTTTGAACTTTAGAAGGTTAGCTGGTACCCAGAAATACCAATTAGCCTTCTTGAAGGAACACAAAATTGTTAGGTTGGCTTGGCACTAGTGGAGCCAAGGAGCATAATGATCAGGCACTTTGAGACTAGATGTGAGTGTCCACGGTCTTTAAGTTGAATGGTTGGTATCAGCATAAAACCTGGAGAGTAAAGATGGAGTCCCTCTTTAATAAACACAAGTACAACGGCAGAAAGAAAAGAGCTACACAAATTAGCACACATCAAAGACCACTTGGAAAATGAGACCTTTCCTCTCAACAGCCAGAAAAACATTACACCTCCCAGTCATCCTCTTGTCATCCAGAGAAAATCAGTGGACATGAGCGTGGAGGAAGTATAAGGAAATTCAAAAAAAACAAAAGCATTTACCACGAAGATACCATATCTTTTGATGGATATTAAATAAGAAAAATTAAAATAAAATACAGTTGACCCTTGAATGAGAGATGGCTTTGAACTGTGTAGGTCCACTTATAAGTGGATTGTTTTCAATGGAAGTTATACCTAGTGTGCCTGCCTCTGACTCGCCTTCTACCTTTTCCACCTCTTCTGTCTCTGCCACCCCTGAGACAGCATGACCAACCCCTCCTCTTCCTGCTCCTTCTGAGCCCACTCAACATGAAGATGATGAGAAGGAAGATTTTTATGATGATCCACTTCTACTTAATGAATAGTAAATATATTTTCTCTTTCTTTGAATTTTCTTAGTATTTTCTTTTCTCTAGCTTACTTTAAGAATACACTATACAATACACATAACATACAGAATATGTGTTAATCTACTATGTTATCAGCAAGGCTTCCTATCCACACTATGCTATTAGTAGTTAAGTTTTGAGGGAGTCCAAAGTGGTACACAGATTTTTTTTTTTTTTACTGCAAAGGGGGTTGGCACCCCTAAACCCCACATTGTTCAAGGGTCAGCTGTACTGTTACTGGCAACTTAACTTATCCCTACATTTATTTCCTACAGCTCAGCAGCAGGGGAAATAGGAAAATAGATCAGTTATATAAAATAAAGTTATTTCCCATCTGTGTAGCAAAGTATAAATATGTCACCCTGATGCAGATATGTATGTCTCTCAGTCGTCTGTGTTTGTGTGGATGAGAAACAAATATAACTCACTATTTTGAATTTATAAAATATTACAGTCTTTCCAAACTAATAGCTTTATGTCTGTATAATAATATATTATATGTCCCATAACTTACTTAATCAGTCAGTCCTCTTTTATTTTGCATTTATATTGTTTACTTTTTTGTTTTGTAAATGTGCATATTCTAAAATAGCATTTTTCAAAAGCGAAATGAGGTGGTGTTTTTCACAATATGAAAGGATTAGATGCTTAAAATCTCCTTATTTGAAATAATGATTAATCTTTTAGCATTGTGATATAAATACAGATTGTCACAGGACCTCATATTTATATTGACCTTCAACTGCTTGCTCAGGAATGCCTGGAAAAAACATCCTCTCAGAACGTTAGAAAATAGTCTCATTGGACAGGGCCTAGAATAGACATAGATAACCTTCTACTTCACCATAATAGCAGAAATACTGTCACATTAAAGATGTATTTTAGCAATAAGGAGGATGGGAAATTGAAAATAAGATGCAGGTAATTACCAGAAAAATAAAAGAGTAGTATGTGTAAAGACAAAAGTGGAGGATTTGCTATTGGTGCCTTTGAGAATAATTAGGATAATTTTTAGATCATACTTCCAATAGCTAAAATAATGGGGAAATAAACGATTCAGGGAAAACTTACTTATACACACAGAATTTCTGTGCTTCAGTTTGAAAGAGGAGATGCCTTTTGTCCAAGTTTATTTTTGTCATTTTCTTCTACTACATTGCGTATCAACTGTCCTAATTTACCCCAGAGATAGTCAGTGGCCACATGGGAAGCATTGCTTTGATTCATGCACTTTAATTCTCATTAAAGCAAGTGTAAGTTTGGTTATGGCACATTGCTTTGAAAGCAGTTGGGATGGTGAGGGACAATGAGAGAGTGTGTAAAAGAAACAACTGGTTCATATTCTGGGAACACTGCCAGCATTTGATTCAAAACCAGAACAAGTGCTGGCTGTCAGCTGAATCTGTGCTTAAAATAAAAGAAGGCCCATAAGAGCCTAGATTAACAGAAAGAAGGAACAATCTAATGCTGAAATCTTAGTACAAGTAGCTGAAGATGGTGGGTGCTATCCCTACATTTTTTGTGGCTTTAAATTTGATTGCAGATGATTTAGCTGATAAAATAGGATATAAGATTCCCATATCCCAGGTGTCTTATGAAATATTTAATTAATGGTATTTATGAAAACTATGAATTTATGAAAACCAAAAAAGATCACAAAGACAATTATAATAAAATATGTAAAGCAAGTTCAGAAATAGGTGCCAAGCTATGTTTCATGTTACCTTACAGCATATGAAATTGATGAATTATAGGTGGCCAGTAACAACATATTTAAATTTTCCCATAACTTCATTAATTCTGGTGTTTGAAATTTAAGACATGAGCTGAGCTCAAGTTCTTGTATATACTCTTCAGTAAAAAAATCAGTCTGTTACACCAATTAGCTTCACTATACACCTGTAAAGGGAATAATTAATTCATATAAGATGAATAATTATTTTAAATATTTTACATAGCAGATATATAAAAATTGAGATAATTACAAATCATTATATGGATACATGAAAACAGGCATAGGAGAATATCTGCTTGACCATAGATTGCTAGATCCTTTTGGGTTGTTAGGTATACATATTTGGAAATAGTAGTTATGCATTTCTTTACAAACATTATATAATGTTCCTTGATTCAGGTGGTCTCCCTCACCTGATTCCAGCTAGTGAAGTTTTACTATGCAAGCTATTCTTCATTATTTGATTTCACAGGCCTTGAAAGGTACAGTGAGGAGAAATCACCTTGAGCCCTTTATTACCAAAGAAAGCAATGAGAAGAGTCAACCCTTCTTATTCTTTAGGGACATATTAGATGATTCACATATTCAAGGATTCAAACTAGCTTGTGGGTGGCTGGGAAATCCCACACAATTCAGCCATCACAAAGTTGACCAAAATGCAGAATTGCTTTGTACTGTTCTGCTTTAAATAAATACAGATAATTAAATAAACCTTTGCAGCAGTAGAATCAAGCATAAATCTAAACTTTACCCAGCCAAAGGCTGTCTTGGCCACCAGCCAGAAGCCAGAGGGCCAGAGCTAATTTGCATAAAATTGAACAGATTGCTGCAGCTGCCGTCCTTATTAATACCAAGGCGTAATCATAATCAGGAGACATTCCATCCGCAGCAGAGTCACCTCCTGTGCAGTGCCACCCATTGCTTTGTGGGACCTATAGTCACTGATATGAGATCCCACTTTAAAGGAAAAAACTATTTATAAAAAAGACGAAAAACAATTTTTTTCAATTATTAAAAAAAAAAAAAACAAAACTCTAGCTCATTCGCTGAGCCAACTCATCAAGTGGTTTTTCCTTTAACTTAATACAAAATATTACAGATATTTCTGTACTTCATCTCTACTTGGGTAAAATTGGTGAGTGGATGTAAGTAAAGCCATGGATTTCAAATTTTCTTCAAAGAAATTATGATGAACTTCTTGCAACTTAATTTTTGACACGTCTGCAAAGTATTATTTATGATACAGTGACTGCTACCAGTTGCTGATGATGTCACACTTGGCTTTTTACATTCTGTCACCCTGATTTCAACTCCAGGAAACTCTACACGGCAGTGAAATGTAGAAAGATGTCAAAAAGCATGTGCTATGACTTATCACGCCCAAAACATGCTGAGAACACAGACACTATGTAATGCCTGATAGAGTGCTTTTGCATCAGGATATCAACAGCTCTCTCTTTGTCAGTAGTACTAAATGAATTGGAAGATTGCTGTTCTACAGTTTCTCAGTCAGGAGGGCTGTCAGCAGCTTCACGAAGGCCATCTGGGGAAAACAAACTCTTGGCCCATATAAAGATGACGTAACGTACAAGGAGCACTGGCAAAGACGGAGTGGATTATATTAAAAACCTATCATATTTATTTGTTAGCTAACTGCGGGTGACAGCATTGGAGTGTACAATAAAAAGCTTTTATGGTGCTCTGAAAATCCTGAGTTTACTGCACAGGAATACATATTGAGCTCATCTACTGGTCTGGAACACAGTAGAATTAAAGTGTTGTTCTTCTCTGATCATTACTACGCATTTATATATATAAACATTTTAAACCCTAAATGCCCATTTAGCACCAAATTTTGCAAGTAAGGTTTAAGATTGGGTCTACACCCATTTCCCTATCCCTGTTATTTTAGTATGATTGACTGTGTTGAGAATTATATATTCATCACCACAGAATTCCCAGTGTGCAGAGAGCTATATCTATATGCTAATCCCTAAACCAAGGATTAGGGATTTCTATTTTTTTCAGTCATGCTCAGATAAATGATTAAAATATAATATATAATCCATATCCTGTTAGACAGAAATAAAATATATAATTTTTTCTTTTTCCACTCAACGTCATTCATTTTTATGTCCTCTATCATCTATGAATAATTCTTAACCCTACATCTACCATTAAAATTTTACTTTTTACATTTCATATGCTTGTTTTTATTTTAGTGTTGGAATTTCTACATGAATGTCATGGAAACATATCAAATGTAGAATTATTTCTTGAAACTCTACCTTGAGTTCAAATGATATCTGTGTCTTCCAAGTTTTTCCTGAATTTCTACATTTAAACCTGTCTGAAATTCTATGGTCCTTGCTCTGGCATTTAAATGGTGCAAATCCCATGTCTCCATTTATGTTTATTTTCAGGAAACTTGCTCATTTCTCTTCGATGCCTTTCTAATTTGATGACACCTGTCTCTGGCTATGTCTTCTTTTCAAACCCACTACTGAGCTTTACCTTTAAAACTGTTAAAGAACTATAAGCTGTCCTTGTACTTCTGGCTTTCCCCTTCCCTGTTGCCTGGGGTAGAACAATACATTATAGTTTTAGCTTAGACCCTAAGACTTCTTGACCCATCACTAGTCCTCTGGTTCCCAAAGGGAAGCCCCTCAGGATATCTATGGGAAAGAATCTGTGAAAGAATGAGATCAAGCAACAATTAATTCACGGAGCTACTATTGGAAGTTCTGTTATGATAAGAAAACAAAGGTGTTAAAATGCTCGCCATTTGTCAATGTGTCTTCATTCACTAATTTCATTCTGATTTTTGTTTTTGTTGTTTGTTTTATGTTCTAATTCTCTTTTTGGAACTACCTGTGGTTGACATGATGAGACAAGCCTGGGGATGATTCGCATTCAGGACAGGTTTCCACTTTGAGACATTTTAAGTGTAAATCCAAATAAAGGCATAGTCATGTAAGCAGATTAGGCCCACCATTAATGCAGGCAAAAAGAATCCCATTGGTTCAAACATGTCCTATGGTAGTTTTCCACATAAGGGTTTATAACTAATCTGATCCAGTGACAAGTAACAGCTGTAGCTGGCCTTGTTTTTGTGCATGTATCTACAACAGAAAAGTCAAAGGTGTGATGGAAATTATGCCAAACAGTCTACGGGGATTAAAGAATTTGGCAATTCTTATACTAGCAATATTTACCAGAGCTAGATAGTCTCTTGATCAGCACAAGACCAAGATGGTGTTTTGATTAGGTCTTCCCTGAAACACTATCTACTCTTCTCCACATCAGCCAATCTAAAAAACTTATGAGAATGAGTTCTAGTACCCCAGACACTAGGGTGCAGTCATTCTCACCTTCTACGCTTTCTAGTTGTATAGATTCCCTTTCCGAAATCTGATTATTACCTAATTTTCTTTCATCTGGATTATTGCAGTAGACTCCTAAGTATTATTCTAGCCTTCTGTTTTTTTATTAATACTTCAACTTTTCACTAATAATAGGATGTTCTACCCAAAATACATATTTTTCCATTTGCTAGGTCAAAAATGTTTGCTATCTCCTACTATCTACAATGTAAAGTTTGAAATATGTAGGATAGTAGTCAAACAATGTATATCTGATTTTAGCCTACTTTTCCAGCACCAACTTGTCTTTCTTGTGACCTATGTTCTAAAGTTCAACAAATGGGGCTATTTGCTATTACCTCAATGTAATTCTATGTCTCTACATTTTTTTTGCACTTGCTCCACCCTCAGTCTATTATCTGCCTCCTTTGTATAGGTGTGAAAATACATTAAATATAAACATCACTCAGTGAAGGTTTTATATATTTCTTCCTGATTTTGTGATTAATAATTCTTGTATGTACTAAGTTTAGAGCCACATGTTTATGGGGAAGATTTGTGCTGAAAATTATCTAGTATAAACCCTCATTCTGCAAGTGAGGAAGTATTTTGGAAAGACAGAGTTGTTGAGATAAAACAAGTCACAGTTTATTCCACTCACATGCATTTATCATCGTTTATCACAAAGTCAAATAACTATAAAGTTGAAATTCACATTAATGTTCATTCCTACATTTCACTGACTCATTAGTCCTCACTACATGGCTTCAGGGCTTCGTGCAACTCCCATTCCACAAACTCTCTCCGTTCATCTGTGAGAGTTCACAGCTTGGTCTTCTTGTGCGCTGTGGCACTGCCACACTTTCAATCGCTACTATTCTGTTCTTCCGGTAAGTTCTCGCAGCATGTGTGCTATGTTGGCTTGTTAACTGGGTCCGTTATAACTCTTCACTGAGAAAGCCATGCATAGGACTTCACCACTGCATGGACCATATCCCGTTTGAGCTCACTGAATGGACAGAATCATATAGTATTCAAGGTAAAAGAAAATAACTGGAATAAACTTACTCTCTTTAATTTTGCATCACTCTCTTTATCTTTCCACCTGTGCCCAATAACAGCATCACGTTTTCCTAAACTTCCTGTCTCTCCTGAAAATATTTTCCTAGTTCTCTTGTTTTTTTTTTTTTTTTTTTTTTTTTTTCATGTTCACAGGGACTCAAAACCAACCCTTGGTATCAACAGGAAAATACACGTCAATGAGTTTTTATTATTTTGTTTTCCTCTGTGCCTCAGGAATGTATATATTAATGTTTTGTTTCACTCCCCCCTTCAGTCAAAAAATAAAGTTCACAAGCACATTAATTCATACAAACAGCTAGCACATTGCAGCTGGATGTGTTTTTCTTGAACAACAATTGTTTTGTGTATTTATCTACTCCACAAGGCTGCCAGCTAAGTATGGGCCATGGTCATGTCACATTTACCTCCATATTTCCCAAGGCACTTTGAACAGGGACTGGCACATACCTGGAGCCCAACAAATATTTTTGCTTGAATGAGGAATAAGTGAAACAATAATAAAGATTCTGAGAGTGAGGTATCTAATATAAAGTATGGGATTATCTCACAGAAATAATCCAATATATTGAATTAAACAGTTTCACAGGCAACCACACAAAATGCTAGAGCCTCCCCTGCAAAAATGGCGACTATATTGATTCAGTGGTAAGCAACCTAGACTAACACTTTCAACTACTTTGATTTTTTCCTTGATTTAACCATGACTTGATAAGTCCCAATCCTTATCTATGTAAAACGAATCCTAAATATGAAATATAATATTTGTTCTTTGGGGATATAGTCTCAGGTCTTGAAATACCCTGAAATCCATTTCCTCCATACATCATTTGACTTGATTTCTTTTTATCTTTTTAATGTGTTTTTCCCTTTCTTTTATGTGACTTCTTTCTTTTAGCATAACTTGTGGTTCTTTCTGCATCATGAACAAAGTATTGCTTTTCAAGTCCATGATTTAAAATGTATTTTACAAGAAAGCTATTTTAAGTGGCTATAGTTTATAGTTATAGATTTGCACCTGCTTGCCCATAAACTGTCTTGAAAGAAATAAGTAAATCTTTAGAAAGCTCTTTTCTCAGTCCTCACTTTAAATGAGGGCAAGAACTTGGTGAGTATTGTGCGGCTCACTGAACCTCCATCAATGCCAAGATGAGCCTCTGGCTCAAGTCTATATCTCCTATTAAAAAGGTGAACTGTAAAGTAGATTCTGAAAAGTTAATCCTTATAATTTAAGCCCTTATTTGTTCCACATGAACTAACTTCCAGATTGTTACTGAAACAAATTTTCTTTTATTTGTGTATTCAAATAAGCATGATTCACTTAAAAAGCAGTCCCACTGAACCGCATTTGCATATCCTAATTAGTTTAGCATGTTCATTTTCCATTCACATATTTTTCAAATAAATGCTTTTGAAGAATAGTAAAACTTAACTAACATCTGAGACTGCAAGTTCACAAAAAAAGAAAAAAAAGAAAGAGCTGACATACACACTAGCTAAAAAAAGGCAAAGATTTCAATGTGTGGCACAGAGGATGTGGATTTGATTCCTGTTTCATAATGGAGGTTGGAACTGTGTTGAGTATGTACCAGGATGTGGGTGGCTTCAGGGCCAACTCATCCATGTATTTGTATAACCAACAAAGGGTGGAAATTAAGTGCTATTCTAATTTTCTAATGCTTATTAAGAGTTGATCAATTTTTGGAAAACATTTTAACTCTAACATAAGTTAGGATACATTAACAAGAAATTTCTAGGGAAGAAACCTATCCGTCAAAAAAAACAAAGTTAATTCTGACATTTAGAAATACAGCTATACGTTATATATCTTATGGAAATAAATGCCATTGATTTAGTCCACATGGAACATGGTCTGAGATTGGCTTTCAAGAAAAGAGGGGGGGAGGAAGGGGATAAAAACTTCTGTGTTACGGTTACATGCAATACACAATTAGCTTCCTAAATTCATTTCTAAAACCCACTCATTCCTACAAATTAAAAGAACACAAAATAGAATGATGTCAGTTATATTTTTTTCAGTTCTGTTACATAGTTTCAAGTTGCTGAATTACTTAGATTCTTATGTGAGTGTTCACTTATAATTTTGGAAATTGATATTGTTTAAGCCCACCCACCCAGCCACTCTTATAACTTCCCTTTAACTTGTAAAAAGACAGGAAACAGAAACTCCTTTTCAGTCCAGTCCAGATCATGGATTAAATCTAGGGATCTCCTGTTCATATATTTATTTCCATTCACTATCACTAGATCTTTGGATTTTAGTAATTGTTTTATGCGTCTATCTGATCTGAAATAATTAAGAAAACTTTCATAATATTGATTGCAGAAAGCAGTAGTCATTAGAAGGCTATACTACATTATCCCTCATTTAAAAGGTAGTAGTAGGAAAATTATTGTAAGATTTTCACAAAGGCTACTTTGTATTGGAATTTTCATTATCTATTAGCTCTCTTTAAATGGAAACATAGTCAACAAATGAAGTCAACAAATGTTATATGTTATTAAAAGTACATATTATATAGTGTCTGGGTTTTAAGGATGAAAAGCTCTGAGTTACAAAGCCCTGGAGTCTCCTTTCCCACTAGGAGACTTTGCTATACCACTTCCAAGGCTACACATGCTATTGACTACATTTGGAAGAGCAATTCTAAAGAGTAAGAATAATCTTGGCTTTGGGAAACAAAGAAGAAGGTTTCAGACTGGGGAAATTCACTTTCCCATTAGGATGAGGATAAACTGATTATGCCCAACACTAAGAGGAAATCATCTTGAGTTATAGATTCACAAATAAGCCATGTAGTACATATTCAGCGAAACTCATTTTCTTCATGTTGAAAATCAAACCTATCTACACAGTATGCTGAGTAATCTTTTTTCTTGCTTGTACAAGTCCATTCTCACATTTTATTTTATATATTAAAATGATAACAAAGAAAAAAAGAGATACCCCAAACTTCAACAAAACCATGAGTTTTAGTATGGAATGGATGACACATGTTTAAAATGGTGTTATAGCCACACATTTCTTCTTTTATTTGCATTTCCTAGAACTAGAAGAATGTTAAAAAAAAATCTGTGAGTTAGCTAAGAGGGTAGAAATGGAAGGGTATCTGTGCTCCAGCTGAAAAAAGTATAATCGGTGTCATGTTGAAGATTATTTCCAACTCTCTGTTGCTTTCTTGTATGAGAAATGAAGTCGAGGTGCTTGGCAGTTCTTGTCAACAATATGTCGAGGCAGTGATTGTACAATGCTGTAGCAGCAGAGCTTTTAAACAGAAACACCAGAACCTGCGAAGTATGTGTCTGTGATTAGTACCTGATGCTATGCACAGTGGATGTCCAGCCTCATGCTTTTAATGGAGTATCTTTATAAAACCTAACCAGTACTCCATCCTCTGTTAATCACATTAATGTTGAAAAGATCATATGGCTGCCATTAATTCTTCAGCATGAAAAACTTTGTTTCTTCCCTTTCCAAATCCATCAACACAAACTCATGAAATGTCATTTTTGCCTAGCTGTAGACATAAACTCTCACAACAAACATAAATAACATATGCATAAATGAAGATCATAATAGAAATGCTTACAGCTCCTTTATTCAAAATAGAAGAAAGTATGCCACTTCGCTACCACAACTAGAATCATTTCAGAAAGATTATGAATGTTAAGAAGTCAAACTATAATCTCTAATAGTAGCTTCCCTTTAATTTATTTTCCAAATGAATACCAGATGCACTCTTTCCATTCTACTCGCAAACATACATACACTATTAGCGCAGTTGTTGTTTTAAGAACATGTGCTTCTGTTCTGAGAAGAGCTTATCCAGTTATACCATGTCCACAATGTGCTTACTTGATTGGCAATCTTGACTATCTTTCCTAATAAATCATGTAGTTCCAAAGGAAAACTCTGTTACCTGGTAAGGTCATTTGTGGAAAGACTAACTGATGTGTAACACAAGGTGAAAACTCAAGGGAAAAACTGATTTATGATCAATGGTTTGACTGGATATGTGTATGTGTTGGGGTGGTAGAGTAGAGTACTCTGTATGAGTTTTTTACATATCATATTTAGCACTTACTAATTGTGTAGTATTTATGCAAACACCCATAAGGAATAAGGAAGGATATGAATGTCAGGATATTAACAAGGCAGAATTATTCATTATAATTAAAGACAGTGCTTTTGTCCATGTTAATGAAGTAGCACGAAGTTCTAGTGAATACAAAACTTAAACAGAAAGCAGACATAACTATACTCAAGGAATGTACAATTTATCAGAAGAAGCAAATATATACAAGAATAATTATTAGAAGTCATCTTTTGCTCTGTGGACTGTCTATTCAAAGCCAACTCTGTGTCTGTCAATAGAAAATGCCTGGACTTGTAGACTTGACCTTCATCGGTGACTTCATCTGCTTTTCCACTTTAGATTCTTTGTTTTTAGTGTCTTATTTTCACATATTTTTGTGAGATATTTTAAATCGTCTTAAAATCAAGGTATAAAACCAAGACTTAAATATATATGGGGGATTATTAACTATAAAACTCTTATAATTAAATCTATGTTTTAGGAAGATAATTCTGGCAGGACAGGGGTGTGTGGATTAGAATAGGGAGACAGGGGACTTTGGGAGGCTAATGTCATGGTGCGGATGAAACGCAATGAGGACTTCACATTGAAAAAGGACAGTAACACTTGAATGGAAGGGATACATTTGAGAGACATTTAAGAAGCTGTTTCTACAGGGTTTTTTTTACTGAGCTTTTGTACATAGAATATGAGGAGGAAACAGGAAAAATAAAAGATTCCTCCTCAGTTTCTTGTCTAAGTGACTTGGCAATATTAGGCAATTATAGTTTTAGGACAGACAGGGAACACTAGAGGAGAAGTCACAGGATGAGGGAAGGTAGCAAGATAATGGGTTATTTTTAGATGTTGGAATGTGAGTGCTTTCAGGACAATTAGGTAGAAGTGTCTAATAGACCGTTGGAAATCCAGATTGTTAGGTTAGGAGCATACGTAAGGAAAAGAATAGAGGTTTCTTTTAGCAGAGAAGAAAAAGAAACTCATGAACAGTACTCTGGAAACAACAGCAGCATTTTAGGGCTAGACAGAGTAAGAAGAGACAGTTAAAAAGTTTGAGAAAAAGTTGTGAGTAAATTGAGCAATGAAAGATGTCAATGGGAGACAGAATTTCAAAATTGGGCTCGTAAACAGTGTGAACTATGTTTTCTTTTTATCTCCAATGATTACCCCAGGCCTGAGAGAGTAATAGAAGCTTAGACTATTTGATGAATGATTTTTTTAAGAAGAGAATTTAAAAAAAACAGTGTTTGGTGAGAAAATGGAAATAAAGGAAACGTTGAGTTTGCATAATGTAACTGGCATTCTTTGTAAGAACAATTTGGAAGAATGGGAGAGGGTTATAATGTAAAGAGAGAACATATGCAGAAAGGGAAAGGTGAGGACAGCTTCGGCTGAGTGACAAGGGTGAGACACCTGATGGATAATTAAGCAATGCCCTAGTGCTTTTTAGGATAGCGAGGTTGATGTACCAAATGGAGGAAGGGTCAGATGGGATTAACTTCAAAGGGGAGTCATAGGTCTGGAGAATCGGGTTGGAGAGTACGGGGAACTTGATGAGTGGGAGTGACACGCAGGATACTCCTCATAGAAAAAGTGCTGAACTTGCAATCTGTAAGCCCATATTCCTAATCTGGACATGCTAACCAAAGAAGCCTCGGGAAAGCGATCTTTCTGAGCTCATTTGTAAAATAAGGAGCTTGGTTAGAAGGGAAATTCTTGCTCTGGGGAAGCCAGATGATGTTATATGCTCTTTCAGCCCTAAATCTTTATGGTTCTTGGACTCTATGGTTTGTGAGGAGGGATAAGTATTACATACAGAGCCTTTGGATAAACCAGAGGAATTAAGAAAATTTATATTTGACCCACATAAAAGGATCACATCTGGATTTCAATCACGACGTGGGAATAAAGAAAAAGTAATGCATCTGTCAGATGCAGTGGACAAAATAAAAGGCATCAGAAGAGGCTTCAGCTCCATTTCCTACCCCTTTTGCTGAGACAGAACTCCAGGGATATCCCCTCAAGGGCAACTTTGCATCCGAAGTTAGCCGGATGCAAAGTTACTTGATCCTGATTGGCCAATGGCTTCATTGTTCCGCCAAGGCTTCTGCTAGAGGATTAGAGGTTCAGTTGGGTCTCAGGGCAGCCTTTAAACCGGTCCCAACCTGACCAGGGATTGGTCCCCCATGGTACCCTTCCCACCCTCTCCTCCTCACTCCTTGCTGTAGTGGTTTGAAAGAAGGTTCTGGTCTTCAAATTTCCTTCTTCCCCCATGTTCTTACCTCAGATGAAGAAATCCCATGCTGGTGGCTTATTTACACATCAGACATATTAATTATAAGTAGAGATCTTATTATTGGCTCAACTAATCTATCCTGCCTAGGGAGACAAAGTTTAGTAAGACCAAAAATTAAAACATTTTGCAGTAGAGTTTTGTGATTAATACAACATGTTAAACTTTTGCTTATTTTTTTTTTTTAAGTGAAGTCGTTTCACTTCATATAAAACAGACAGTTACTATCTCTTCCTTATCTTCCAATGTGAGATAATCATACACAGCTTTTGGAAATCTCCTTTTCAAGAGGAGGCTGACCAGACAATGGTGTGATGTGGCCTAAGGCACCAGAAACAGTGGATAGAAGCTAGAGTATTTGCACCTTGAGTTCAACAGGATAAAATGGCTATATGTCCAAAGATATAAAGAAGACTGGATTGATGGGTGGACGATGGAATCGCCCAAATGATGGCAACATAAAGCAGAATCTTTTATGTTTTAAATGTATTTATCTTTTAAAATCTTCCTTTGAAATAAAGTAAATTGTAACAAGAATACCTGGAGGTGATTGTTTCACACTTTAAATGTGTGTGTGCACCTTTGATTAGGTGGCATAAATTGTATCTGTGAGTCACCTCAATTATATACTTGTATCTAAGAATTTTCTTGTACTACAAAATGTATTATTTATTGGATAGTTGTGCTAAATTATACCATGAAAAATGAAGAAAATTTAGAGTTAGAACAGCATTTCTCAAACTTGTTTTCACTATTGCTTCCTAAGGAGTGTTTTGACATTTTTTCAAATGTCCTTCTGTAGGACATTTTAATAACACAGAAATGCTGTATATCTGTTTATGTATGTCATATATTTTTGTTCCCCCCAGAAACAATTTTTCAGTCTTTAGGATATCATCCCTGTTGAAAATGCAGGGAGTGGAGAGAAAGTCAGAACCTTGGGACATAGCTTTTTTTTTTTTTTTTTTTTTTTAATTATTATTATACTTTAAGTTCTAGGGTACATGTGCATAACGTGCAGGTTTGTTACATATGTATACTTGTGCCATGTTGCTGTGCTGCACCCGTCAACTCGTCAGCACCCATCAACTCATCATTTACATCAGGTATAACTCCCAATGCAATCTCTCCCCCCTCCCCCCTCCCCATGATAGGCCCCGGTGTGTGATGTTCCCTTTCCCGAGTCCAAGTGATCTCATTGTTCAGTTCCCACCTATGAGTGAGAACATGCGATGTTTAGTTTTCTGTTCTCGCGATAGTTTGCTGAGAATGATGGTTTCCAGCTGCATCCATGTCCCTACAAAGGACACAAACTCATCCTTTTTGATGGCTGCATAGTATTCCCTGGTGTATATGTGCCACATTTTCCTAATCCAGTCTGTCACTGATGGACATTTGGGTTGATTCCAAGTCTTTGCTATTGTGAATAGTGCTGCAATAAACATACATGTGCATGTGTCTTTATAGCAGCATGATTTATAATCCTTTGGGTATATACCCAGTAATGGGATGGCTGGGTCATATGGTACATCTAGTTCTAGATCCTTGAGGAATCGCCATACTGTTTTCCATAATGGTTGAACTAGTTTACAATCCCACCAACAGTGTAAAAGTGTTCCTATTTCTCCACATCCTCTCCAGCACCTGTTGTTTCCTGACTTTTTAATGATCGCCATTCTATCTGGTGTGAGATGGTATCTCATTGTGGTTTTGATTTGCATTTCTCTGATGGCCAGTGATGATGAGCATTTTTTCATGTGTCTGTTGGCTATATGAAGGGACATAGCTTTTGATATGTAAGTATTTCCTCCTCTAAACTTGTGGGAGTCACCTACTTATCAACTCAAGAGATAAAACTACAACCCATCTGGAGTGTACTGAATATTCTGTCTTACTGGAGAGCTTTTACATGTTATTAGTGCAAAATATGAAACTATTATTTATTTATTTTTATTTTTACTTTTTTGAGGCAGAGTCTCACTCTGTCACCTAGGCTGGAGAGTGGTACAATCTCAGCTCACTGTAACATCCGCCTCCCGGGTTCAAGCGAGTCTCCAGCCTCGCCTCCTGAGTAGCTGGGACTATAGGCGCGCACCACCATGCCTGGCTAATTTTTGTATTTTTAGTAGAGATGGGGTTTCACCATGTTGGCCAGGATGGTCTCGATCTCCTGACCTCATGATCCACCCGCCTTGGCCTCCCAAAGTGCTAGGATTACAGGCGTGGGCCACTGCGCATGGCCTAGTACAGATGATAAAACTATTGATCCAGATACTCTATTGATTGCCGTGATAGACCTAACTCCTTACTTCCTCCCATTCTGTACCTACTTGAAGGAGAGAGACGAAGGCTCCTCCAGCTTGAAAGAAAGACGTCCAGCCAGAGGATGAGGTAAATAACAGAAAGAAAGCTGTTGTCCTCTCTGAGAAGCTCCATATAGAATGCAAACATTTCCTATTGAATCCTTGCTAGGAATATCCACAAATTCCAAATTACTAGGTCCAAATGATCAAGTTGTTATATATCTATTAATGGATTTTTATTTTTTTAAAGTGTTGTTTGGACCAGTCTATGTGCTGGAGATTCAGAGAGAATGTTGTGAGGCAGTTGCCCTGCAGGTACAGATGTAAAAACACAGCACTTTAGTGAAGTGATAAGGACTAAAAGAGAGGTGAGAACCTGCCCATAGAGCTGCACAGAGTATAAGGTGACATTTGAGCTATTTCTGCCAGAAGACACAGAAACAGGATGCGAGAGATGTATACATGCTTTTAAGAGTAACAGAAAACAAATCTAATTGAAAAAGAAAGGTCGTAACCTTCAATATGTAGCATACAATGGAGCAACATAAGTGGGAGAAAAATAATTACCTACTAGGATTCAGGAACATTGGTTCCAATTTGGTTTTACCTCTTTAAGTGGGATTTTCGGCTACTCACTTATCTTTACTGAAGTCAGTTTCTTTATCTGTAAAATGAAAAAGATAATATAATCTTCATTAGACTGGTTTAAACATTGAGAATTTCAAGGAGGTAATTAATGTAGATTACTGATGGAGATTTAAATTCATATCTGTTGATATGTGTGCATATACTTCCATGTCTATTTTTCTAAAAGATGGTATCATTGATGGTGACCCAATGTATTGGACTAAACTGGCAACAGTCAATGTTCTTTTTGTGAGGACCACCATATTCACAGACTCTCTTGCCATGCAGAGAGAAGTATAGATTTTTCAGATCTTTGTGCGAGACTCATGATTTAACTTATGATTTACTGAGAATTCATCTTCAAATGAAGCTTTTCTTTCAAGCCACTACTTGTTAAGGCAGACTTTAAACATGTGCTCTGGATCAAAGTGTGGCCAATGTTAGCCACTACAGTAAGAATTAAGCTCTGCTCTCCTTTTGTTTCACATAACAAGCTATGTTAACTGCTACAGAAAAATCAGGAATCCCCAAGTTCTAATTGGCTATTCTGTTACTTCCTTGCCTGTTTATGCTCATAAGCCATCTGTCAACTTGAATTGTGTAGGCACTTGCCATTGTGCCTATAATCATGAATTGTTCCCTTGTTTAGAATTACTGAGAATTCAACCATAGGTTCATTCAATTCCTGACCTCTCTGTAGAGTATCACATCTAGGGCCCAGTTGAGATGAAGCAACAACAAATAAAGCATTTTAAATGACAGAGCTTAAACCACAATTATCAAAATGAGTCCAGTGTAAGTCATGCTTATAGTGTTATTCTAGTGCTGTAAATAACAGTAGTGGCTTCACTTAAAAAACCCAAAGGCAAAAGCTATGTAAACATGAAATTAATTCTTACATGTTTTTCTCCTTTGTTATTCGGAAGCTGGCAGAGGCCATATTGCATGGGCTTTCCTGGAATAAGACAGTTGTTGAATTTGCCTCAATGTGGATTACTAGTTTAGAATCTCAAAACAGGAAGAGTAAGCCAATGTTTTTATCTATAAATGTTCTTCAGTAACCATACATAGTTAAGATGGTGACTAAGACAACTCCATAAGGCCAGCATTATTCTTTTTCATTAAACAAATCAACTTTTTTGATAAATTGTAGTATAAAAGCTAAAAGACTTGAGAAGGCAAACATGAAATAAAGTAATATGAAAGTTAACATCACAGTCAACATGCTCTTTCCCCCTTTCCTTTATGTAATATTTAATTATTTAAATGCACTCCTAATTAGAAAAAATTAATTGGAAACATTACTTTCAATAATTATTCAATGTGTATTTTTAAAGTATGCTACTCTATGCTAAAAACAATTTGAGGTAGCTTACAAAATAATGTACAGCCTAACAGGGTTAAGAAATAAAGATATCAGGAAAAAGGAAAAATAGTGGTAGAAGAATTAAATGAACCAAAAGGGAAGGTTATTAATGAAAACATACTTACACATTTCTGTATATTTGCCTGTGAGCTACCTATAGACCAAAACAAAGATTAAAACATGATGAGTTGCAAAGTTCACAGATTCCATGGGCTTAAATGGGACAGTTGATCTAGAGAGTATCTTTTCTCAGCACTGAGGCTATAAAGATGTCACTGAGTAAAGTACAGGTTTTGAGTATAATACATTTCTATAACAAGTAGGGCACATTAAAAATGTTATAGATTCATCAAGAGATAAATCTATAGTCCCCAATATGCCAAAACATAATGAATTAAAAATAGTTCTATGGGTATATAAAAAAGAATAGTTAGATTTGATCCATCTTAATCAAAAGATGAAATGTCTAGAACATGGTATGGTGAGGAGAGTAGCAGGAGGTGGTTTTGCTTTCTTTAGGGAGTGGTGTTTTTATAGTAAAATTATGTTTTCAAACAAAACCTTGCAAGGCCTTTTGGTTTTCTATAGCAAAAAGATCTTAACTAACATAATTATGGAGGCAAAAATTATATTTTAGTAGTGATGTTGTGACAATAACTTAATTATGTACTGTAACTATAGTGGCAAGGCATGATAACAATAATTTTTTTTTTTCTATTTTTTTTTTTTGAGATGGAGTCTCACTCTATTGCCCAGGCTGAAATGCAGGGGCATGATCTTGGCTCATTGCAACCTCAGTCTCCCGGGTTCAAATGATTCTCTTGCCTCAGCCTCCCAAGTAGCTGGGACTACAGCTGCCCACCACCACTCCTGGCTAATTTTTTGTATTTTTAGTAGAGATGGGGTTTCACTGTGTTAGCCAGGATGGTCTCCATCTCCTGACCTCATGATCTGCCCATCTTGGCCTCCCAAAGTACTGGGATTACAGGCATGAGCCACTGCACCTGGCCAAACAGTGATTTTTTTCAATTAAAACAAAAGACTTATTGTCAACAAATTATTTTAAAAATATTTTATGGATAGATTTTTTTTTTAAAACGTAATTTATTTTGTACTTTCCCATGGTCAGTTTCTACCTCTAACCATTTGTTATGTCTAGTGATGTAAGTGTGGTTAAAAAAAATGTGATGGAATAATAATTTTTCAATATTATTTTTCATTTATTATATTCTTCTTTGCCTTCCCCCTTGCCTACCTCATTTAATTTTTTTGTTCCTTTAGGATTTATTCCCTCAGGGAGGGAAAACAACAGACCAGAAAGCAGAAATAATTTTGAATTCACTCTTTAAATTTTCCAACCTTTAAAAGCATTATTTTATTCCCTCAGGCAAGTAAAACAAATCAAAACATGAAATAAACAAACTAAACAACACAAAAACCAAACAATACTCAATAAATAGGGGAGTGCCTCTAAGGGAAAAGTAGAAGGTCAATGGAGGAAAAAAAATTATTCTGATGTATGCCATACATTGTAGATATTACATATAATAAAGAGAGTGAAGTAGGTACAAACTGAATACTTTAACCCAGGGGTCCCCAATCCCTGGGCCATGGACAGGTATTGGTCCATGGCCTGTTGGAACTGAGCTGCATGGCAGTAGGTGAGTGGCAGGCAAGCCAGCAAAGTTTCTTCTGTATTGACAGCCGCTCCTTATCACTTGCATTACCGTCTGAGCTACACCTCCTATCACATCAGTGGCGACATTAGATTCTCATAGGAGCATGAACCCTATTGTCAACTGCACATGTGAAAGATCTAGGCTGCACACTCCTTATGAAAATCTAATGCCTGATGATCTGTCACTGTCTCCCATCACCCCCAGATGGGACTGTCTAGTACAGCTCAGGGCTCCCACTCATTCTACATTATGGCAAGCCGTATAATAATTTCATTATATATTACAGTGTAATAGTAATAGAAATAAAGTGCACAAGAAATGTTATGCACTTGAATCATTGAGTCATCTTCAAACCACCCCTGACCTTTCCCCATTGCACAGAAAATTGTCTTCCATGAAACTGGTCCCTGGTGCCATAAAAGTTGGGGACTGCTGCTTTAACCCCTTCCCACTTCTGTATTTTAGGATGAAGTTATCTGACCAAACTGTTAGATATACCAGTCAAGGTAGTTTCAATAACAAATAATAAATTCTAAAAGCCAGCTCTTAGGTCTATCTAATCAGACTATAAAGTCTATGAAACCTCTTTGCACATGATAGTGGTTAAGTTGTGAGGACACTGGTTCTACTTAATTCAGACGGCCTTACAATGTATCAGATCACATAACTATCTTATTTAACTTATGAATATGGAAAAGTATGTGACTAATAATCACAATTGAACAAAAGTGTAATAAGACTTTTCAAAGAAACTGATATTTCTGTTCACACCAAATTTTAGCCAAAATTGGAAACTTAAATTTGGCATCTATAGTGCTCATATTCAGTGATAAGACCAGTTGTTTTAACATGACTTTTGATAATATTTTTCAACTCGGAAATCAATTCTGGATGAATAACTTCTTTCTAATATGTAACTTCAAATTATTTCTGTATTTAACTTTCCTTGTGGGAACAAATAATGTGTAACACTATAAACATGTAGTATTAAAATCTGTTCCCAATAATTTAAGACAGTATCATTCTAAAAACTCGAGAGCATTTGCTTTAGGGAATTTGCTTTTTCTTTCAAAGGCAAAGTGGATTAAAAATATATCTAACACAGTGTAGAAAATAAGAAGGCAAAATTCAAAGAATAGTTTTATGAAGAGAAAACTTAAACAGAGAAGGCAAAATGCAAAGAAAAGTTTTATGAAGAGAATGTGGATGTCAACTTATCTTGTGTTTACCATTTAAGCTTTAAATATATTACCAATGTTTTTTATGTGTAGGGGGCCAGTCTCAGTCTGTCACCCAGGCTGAAGTGCAGTGGCACGATCTTGGCTCACTGCAACCTTCTCCAGTGGTATCTTGGCTCACTGCAATCGAGTTCAAGTGATTCTCATGCCTCAGCCTCCTGAGTAACTGGGATTACAGGAGTGTGCCACCACACCCAGCTAATTTTTGTATTTTTACTAGAGATGCAGTTTCACCATGTTGGTCAGACTGGTCTGAACTCCTGACCTAAAGTGATCCACCCACCTCAGCCTCCCAGAGTGTTGGGATTACAGGTGAGAGCCACCTCACCAGGCCTGAATATAGTGTCAACTTTATGAAGGTTTTTACTATCAGGAAAGTTAGTGTATTCTAAATCCAGAGTTTAAGGTACAGTTTTAATGAGTTTTTAAAAAGCGAATTATTTCACTCTTAAGATGCTCAAATTGGCCTTCATAATGTACAAGTTAAGGTATTAAAACACTTTTTCTTGCAGTGATTTTCCTTGAGGACAATTTAGAAAAGACAATTATGATTATTATAATCTTATCAAAGATAATTCTCTTCTCTCTGTAATTATATATAATATGCAATATAATGCATAATTATATAGATATATAATATGAACTTATATGTAATGTATAACATTATGTAATAATCTATATTATAAACTAAATATGTGTATAAAATAAATATTAGTCTACATCATAATCTGATTTGTTCATGAACAAAGTTTCCCTTTAAGTATTTCATCTTTTTTTTTTTTTTTTTTGGAGATGGAGTCTTGCTCTGTCGTCCAGGCTGGAGTGCAGTGGTGCAACCTCAGCTCACTGCAACATCTGCCTCCCAGGTTCAAGCAGTTCCCTGCCTCAGCTTCCCAAGAAGCTGGGATTACAGGCACACGCCACCACGCCTGGCTAATTTTTGTATTTTTAGTAGAGATGGGGTTTCACCATATTGTCCAGGCTGGTCTTGAACTCTGGACTTTGTGATTCACCCTCCTCGGCCTCCCAAAGTGCTGGGATTACAGGCGTGAGCCACTGTGACCGGTCAGTATTTCATCAGTTTAAATGTCTATTTAATGTTGCATGTAGTTCTACAGGAAGACATTTTGTTTGGTTAACCCAGCTTTTTTTAAACTTTATTTTGTCAAAAATTTTTTGTTTCATGGAACTGCTTTTAATGTTCTACAGAATTAGTATTTAGTTGGAATACACATTGGGTAATGCTGATGTTAAAAAACCCTGCAGTTAAACACTTAGAAGGTTTTCTGGGATCTTTAATTAACTAAGGCTTACCTTTGATGGTATTTAAAATGGTAAAAACAGATAGTTAATAATGTTGTGGTGCTGAGTAATCATTTACTGGGGTATAATAAAATCTAGACATGTAACAGTGGGCAAATTGGTTTTTAAGTTCTTTCCTATTATAATATTCTGTAATTTGCCTTGGTCCTCGATGCTGCAAATGAAAATCATTGTTTTAAAGGATCATAGTCTCCTCAAGGATTGCATGTTGAGACAGATTTATTTACTGGGAGATTCAGAATTTTAATCACTTTTTGATAGGTAAAAAATCAAATTGTATAATTTATGAGTAATTGTTATTAAATTACGATTAAAATATTATTTGCCCTGACTCCGAGTTTGCCTAAAATACACAACCATGGAACAATTTAGAGTTTGATCTTGTTGTAAATATGTATTTTTTTTCTACTTCAAAACCAATTAAGTAATTTTGGAAATCACAAATAGCTCTAAAATGAATTTACTTTGAAATCTGAGATTTTTTCCATATGTCTTGTATGGAAAATATAGGAGCTCCTTGGGTAATTAAGGTAAACTATTTTTTTTGAAGCCGTAACCATTGAAAAAAATACTTTTGAGAGGCTTCAGGAAATTTGGCACTGCACATTTGGAATTGTGTATGTATTTCCATGACCATAAATTATTGTAAATACTGTTGTAGATTGTTGTATGTGTGAATTCATTTACTTTTATGATTTTTAGATTGATTGAAAATAAGACAGATATTTGGATCTTTTTACCTTTACTTTTTATTTTTTAAAACAAAAGCCAATGTAAATGATGAGGTTGAAAAATATTTGGACTATATAAATACTGTGGAAAACAGTGTAATTTCTCATGCTTTTTGAAGATCTAGTAACATTTCATGGCTATCTAATTTTTCAATATTATTTAGGTTCTCAAATAAGTAATTTAAAGGATTACATTTCCTGTTATGACAGTTTTGGTCTTGCATTCCTTAGTTTGTTCTGTTTAAATGTGTAACCTCTATATTGCACTGTTTAGCTTATATGGTCAAAACTATGTCAGGGTTATCTGATATTGGTGCTCTAATTGTATAAACGACATTTACTCTTTACAAATTATTTCGTTTATCTTAATTTTCCCTATATCCAAGTAGATAAATATTATTTCCTCTCCGCCCATACATTCTTCTTGGTTATGCTCCCCTTCAAAGAGACTAATCAACTGTACACTCTTTTCATAGAAATCTTCACTTCCCTCAGTAATATATAGGTACTTCTAGGTTGAGAGGAAATAACTGTTCAAAAGTGAAAAACTATAGCTCTACACGATCAATTTCTGTTTTATTTCCAGATCAGATGACTTTTGTATGGAAGTCACATTTTCATTATCTTTTTTCCCCTATTAATCTCATGTAGAATTCCATTTCAGCCTCATGTTTCTTAAATGGAATGAGCAGGTAGGGTTATATTAGCAATCTGCAGACTTGCACATGTGCCTTGTAGGTAATATTTCTTTTTTTTTTTTGAGACAGAGTCTCGCTCTGTCGCCCAGGCTGGGGTGCAGTGGCCGGATTTCAGCTCACTGCAAGCTCTGCCTCCCGGGTTTACACCATTCTCCTGCCTCAGACTCCCGAGTAGCTGGGACTACAGGTGCCCACCACCTCACCTAGCTAGTTTTTTGTATTTTTTAGTAGAGATGGGGTTTCACTGTGTTAGCCAGGATGGTCTCGATCTCCTGACCTCGTGATCCACCCGTCTCGGCCTCCCAAAGTGCTGGGATTACAGGCTTGAGCCACCGCGCCCGGCCGTAGGTAATGTTTCTTAAAAAAAATGAAAACATTCTGCTCCGTAGAGGGATTTACAGAATTATTAGTGTTCACATCACAACTACTTCCTTCCCTCAAAATATCATATTGTTATAATTTTATATTGTTCCAAGAACCTTGTTTTAAGTGTGAGTGCTATGCACAAAATAATCCAATATGTAACTTTTAAAATATTATTTATGACATTTTTGTCACTTAGAAGTGAGATATTTGAAAAGGACATTCCCATATCATATATCTTCTTCCCCTGTGCCCCTTCTTCCCTTGTGTCCCTTTGAGCAAACCTCCATATGTAATGTTAGTTACAGTATTTGATAGTAGTCAGTCAATTGAATAGAACTAATTTCTATTAGTTCTTATATACTCAGAAGAATACTTAATAATTAATGTTTTAGATATTTTCTCTATCCAAATACCAGATGGTAGTGGAAGATAGCATTGCTATGTTGTGAGAATTACATAGTACTGTAAGCAAAAAGGCTTATTCTAAAATCCTGGCTGTATTACTTATTTACCATGTGATCTTAAGCAAGTGCTGAACCTCTTAAGCATATTTTTTCTCATCTAAAATAAACTTAAAATATGGCATTGGAAGTCTTCAGTAAATAGAAAGCAACTGAATATCTATTTCATGTTTTTTGGGAATATTAAATGTTTTAATGCATATGAAATACAAATTAGAATGTTGGTTAAATAGCAAGTACTTTTAATATGGTAACCATTAATTAACAGAATTTCTCTATTGCTTGAAATCTTCAAAATATATCCAAAATATAAATATAAATTTCTTTTATAGAGTTGATTTATCCCATGTTAGTAATTATCAAATTATGCACTAACAGAATACTGATAGTTCTTGACCTGAATTGAATGAAAATTGAATAACAAAAGTCTTATCTCAATTTGCAAACAACATAAAAGCATTAGAACTTCTCTATTATTCTTTTGTGCACATTTCACTGTCAAACCTATTCTATCAATTAGTGCTAAATTGTTAGCAACATCTAGTAGAGAAGTAAAATAATGAAAAAGCGGTAAATACTAATAGGAAAACTGCAGAACATTTGAATATTCTTAGTTACAGATTTTCCTTCTGTTTAGACATAGTTTCTTTAATTTTATATTCACAATATAGCAACCATATCTTACTCCTAGTTCATTCCACAGGGTTATGCACATTTCATATATTCTTCTATTCAACACCTAAAACAAAACATTATCTGGAATATAGTAGGTACTCAATATATACCCATTGAATGAATAAATAAGTGGGTAAATGGTTTTAAGAACTATACTCTCCTAATATTTGTGGGCCTGCCTGAGATGCAATGTAAAATGGTAAGTTAGCAGACGTACTGTCATGACAGATGGGGAGACCTACCCTTATAGTTCACTAGTTGCAAATATTCTGCATTTCTTACAAGGGAGGTGTAAAGCAGAACCTTTAAGAAGTTGAGTTTTAGAGTCATTGAGAATGAGATTAATATCTAGCCTTGCTTGCCCTGGCTGAATGGGGTTAATATTACCACTTTATAGAATCTGAAGAGTAAATGAGCTGATTTATTCCAAGTTACCTACACTGGTATTAGCATAAATTAAGAACACTTAATAGCAGCCATTATTACTATTGTTATTGTTCATTAAACATTATAGACCCACCTGATTAGCTTTATGTATTTACTTAGTTTACCACAGACATTTTACTCAACAAAAATATGACATACTAAAATAAAAGTCTAAATTGTGACAGTAAAGTGAAATTATCAGCATATATAACAACATCCACTGGACAGTGAGCCTGAAATCCATGACTTCCATAATGCTTGTGATGCTTTTACAAAAGAGCTTGTGCTTTGAGTTACAGAGTTATGACATCTTCTGGAATTCAGTTCTAACATTCAGAGTGGCAGAGCTGTTTGAATTCTTTCATATCTCTTCTCAATCATCTTGTTAGTTCAATATTTTCTTTCTTTCATTTTGGCACATATTTGAATATAAGTAAATAAAAGTTGAAAGAAAAGAGGTAATTTTTCATACTTCCAAGCTTCTAGATTTTATCCAGGTTAGGAAATGAAATTATGGACACACTACAACAAAGTCCTACTATTCTGCTTGCTATCTCACACAGTATCAGATGTGAACTGTGTATAGTATTTCTTACTTAAAGTAAAGGTAACATAGGCCCTGCTACTGAGAATGTTCAGTTTGCAAACTGATAATGAATACTGCATTCATGAGAAAATGAAAAAGGGAATCTAGGGGTTTCAACAAGTCAGTAACATGTATGTCACTCAAAAGTATTTAAGACTGTTACTCGTGAGTGACAACATGACCCTTTTGGAAGGAAAAGTAGACATGAAATGGAAGAAAAATGAAGTATGTATGCGTTGTTTTTTTTTTTTAAGCCTTATCAAATATCTTGAAATCCTCTTCCAAAAACTCTATGTTGAGACTTCACACATCAGATTTGTCCTTCTTCCTTCAGGATAAATAATAGCTGCTAAAAAATACATGCAGCATTTCTCTAACTTCTACCCTGACCGCCTGGGATAATTCACCTCCCCAGCATTCAGTGCCTCCTGCATTCACATATGGGTTAGCTGATGTAAGGTATGATCTCCAACTCTATATTAATGGGGAGCTTCCCATTAATATAGTGGAAAGAGCACTGGACTTGGAGCTAGCTCTAAATGTTAGTTATATTTCCATGGCTAAAGTCTTGTGAAATCTTAAATAAGTCATTTAATCTCTCTGAGAATTTTTTCATACTATACCAACACATAATAATAAAAATAATGCCTACCATCATCACCTTAATTCAGTTTCTCATTTTCTCCTAACTAGATAACTACAATTTTTATGCCTCCTTCACTCAAACTCATTTTATACCCTACTGCCAGAACAATTCTGATTAAGTCACTCTTTCATTTAAAATCCTTTAATAGTACCCCAAATCTTCAGGATCAATCCAATCTCCTCCATACATTTTTAGATGGCCTTTAGGACCTGGCCACTGTGATGAGTGCCCTGTGTTCTAGGCACGCTGAATTTCTTTACCGATCCTTGAATATGCCATGCTGTTTCAAATGCCTGGATCTAGACATATGCATACTTCCCTGACTAGAATAACATGTCTTACCTTTTCAAACCCTCCTTTGTTGAAAGGAGTTTTTGGAAGACATCTTTGATCCCCGCAATCTGGATTACTTAGCCTTCTTTTGCCTCTAGGCAAAAAAAAAAAATTTACCATATAGTATTTTCAGAAATTTATTCAGCTATTGTTGTTTACCTCTTCATCACCTACACCCAGAGAGCTAATTATGCCTGGAGAAAAGCCACACAACCAGGTCTGAAAATTTCACTTTGGATTTTTTGTTTGTTTGTTTGTTTGTTTGTTTGTTTGAGACGGAGTCTCGCTCTGTCGCCCAGGCTGGAGTGCAGTGGCGCGATCTCGGCTCACTGCAAGCTCCGCCTCCTGGGTTTACGCCATTCTCCTGCCTCAGCCTCCTGAGTAGCTGGGACTACAGGCGCCCGCCACCGTGCCCGGCTAATTTTTTGTATTTTTAGTAGAGACGGGGTTTCACCGTGGTCTCGATCTCCTGACCTTGTGATCCGCCCGCCTCGGCCTCCCAAAGTGCTGGGATTACAGGCGTGAGCCACCGCGCCCGGCCAAAAATACATTAATATAAATGACCAGTTTGGCAAACAGCTGAGCACCATATTTCTTTTTTCTTCTGTAATAAGGGTGGCTTCACCAAGAGCATCTTGGTAAAACACAGATTCTCCCATCTGCTACAAATTAATGTGAATTAGATGTTAGTAGTCATATTGCCTTTTGTCTATTCTGGGTGCATAAAACATGCAATACAAAGTGAAGGTAAATAAGATGCCCTGCCATTCTCTGTATGCTGAGGAGCTCATTCTGTTAAATGGACTGCAGTGCACCCTGGGAAATGTTGGTTCTGTGCCTGCAGTTCTATTTGTTCAAGTAGCTCATCTTGAAAGCCTGCCCAACCTCAGCTGTAGACTTGGAAGATACAAAGCAAGCAATTTGGATTTTCCAAATCATCAGTCTCTGCAAAGACAGGAAGGAGTCCAGTAACAACAAAGACTCCTCTAATTCTTAAGTAACCAAGCCCCATGGGACTAGGATCATCTGAAGAAACTCCTCTGTAAGCTCAGTTAAGAGTGTGTGTATGTGTGTGTGTGTATGTGTGTGTGTGTTGTCATCTCCATAAGGGTGACTGAAAAATGCTTGCTATCATTTCCCAACATCTGTGCCTACTGCTGCCTTTCCAACAGAAACTTCCAGATTTTGTGTCACAGCTGTGGTTAAGCTGACAATTGGCATAGCAAGAATTCTCCTCATTTATACTGCATAAAGCTTCCAGTGCTGGCACTAAGAGTTCAAAGCCTTTCACAAAAGTAAATCTTCACAGGCAATGCCATGATGTCTTCGAAAGGATTTAACAACAACCACAAATCTAGTCAATCTTACATGAAGGTAAGGTTCATACAAAATAAATGTAATCACAAATAAATTATATAAGTTTTTGCAAAGCAACGCAAAATGAGGTACTATGCCGAGAAATATTATTTGGTGGGACCTATGTCTATGTTTGGTAAGGTAACAGATTTTTTAGTAGGTGCACTTTTTCCATTTCAATACATATTAATAGAAAAATTTCTATTGCCATGTAACAAGACTACTGACGACATCCTTTATTTCTAGGATTTCATAAATTTGATTCAAGTCTGGATTAGTAGGAAAAAAATAAATTTGTCCTCCTGTGTGTTAAAACATATCAAAGCCATGTTAAGTTATTTCAAAATTGATTTTCAGAGAAGCATATTTAGGAATTTTAGATGTGTTTCTGAGAAAATATTCTTTAAAAGTGAGAAATTGTTATTCTGTATGTATATTACATCCAGATAATTACTCAACATTAACCCAAAGTCTATGAAAAAACAAACAACAACAACAACAAACAAACACCAGGCGTTGAAAATAATTTGGCCAGCACACAAAAGCACTTAGTTAAAATAATCACTGATTTATACAAATAGCACACCTGATTTTAAAATAAACTCACAAGTTAAAACCTGTAGTAAAGGCTGAAAAGTTAAACCATTACTGATAAGGAGTCTAATACAGAAGCCGTGATGGTCTTCTCACCGTCATTCAGCACTGCAGGTGTGCTTACTAACCATGCCTCTTAGGTCAGTTATTTTTCCTGGACTCTCCATAGGTTTGTTTTATTTATTTATTAATTTGTTTGTTTGTTTTATTTTTTTTGAGACAGAGTTTTGCTCTGTCCCCCAGGCTGGAGTGCAGTGGCGCCATCTCGGCTCACAGCAAGCTCCACCTCCCGGGTTTATGCTATTCTCCTGCTTCAGCCTCCGGAGTAGCTGGGACTACAGGCGCCCGCCACCGCGCCCGGCTAATTTTTTGTATTTTTAGTAGAGACGGGGTTTCACCATGTTAACCAGGATGGTCTGGATCTTCTGACCTCGTGATCCACCCACCTCAGCCTCCCAAAGTGCTGGGATTACCATGGGTTTTAATATAGTGATAAGCATGTCAAAAACTGGAAGAATCTCTCTCTAAAACTCTCTGGATAATCTTAAACATATTGCATATTTTATTTATTCTGTTGTTTTTTACTCTTCCCTCATTTAAGAAATTTGTTCGCATTTGCAAATGATGAATATAAAAATTGCTGAATACATTGAGGAATTTTTTTTGTAATTGGACTATTGGTCAATTTCAAACATGTAAACTGACTCTGTGCAAAGCATTTTGTTATTTACGCTAGGACAGTTTTCAAGAAAAATCAAACTTATAGCCTGCCTTTAAGCAGTCTGTATTTTCCAAGTCTGGATATAGTGGAAAATAATCATACAAATTATTTACATAGGAAAATGCATACACAGGTTCAGAATTTTGAGGGTGGCCAATTGTTTTAGAAATGTTTTAGAAAGTTTATAGACTTTATAGTCCTGATTACCATGTCCAAATCACATTCTGTGACTGTCAGCTATATAACTGTGGGAAGGTTAGTGAACATTTATATTTTTAATGTGGAATACCCCTCCTCTTGTTTTGTGTAGAAGCTCTTCCTGTGATTTATGGTGCAGCCTTGCAACCTTCCTAGCAACTGGAATGGGCACATAGCCTACTCTAGGCCAAGCAGAATAATTCCCTAATATTTTTTCTAAATCTGGGCTTTTTTCTTTTTAATAGATAAGACACTATTAGGATTATAGTCATAGCCACTAAAAAACCTTGATTGCAAACAAATAGGAATAACTATATAGCCAGTGTTTCAAAAGGAGGAGAAGGAGAGGGTCCTGACAATGTGTAGGTTTATGGTTACAGTTATTTCTAAGCTAGTTTTCTTCAACTTTTCATAAAGTTTAGTAATGTGAAACAATTCAGTCACTCTTGTTTTGTTTTGTGTCAGGCTTGCTTGAGTCATGTTTTTGTCACTTTTACCCAAAATCCTCTGACTAATATAGACAAATGACTTACAACTCCTGATTATGATAACTTCTGTTTTATTCTTAAAGTTATTAATTGAAGAAAAAATACACACACACTTATTTTTTAACTTAAAAACTCTACTGGCTTTGGGAGGCTGAGGCAGATGGATCACGTGAGGTCAGGAGTTTGAGACCAGCCTGGCCAATATGGTGAAAGCCCGTCTCTGCTAAAAATACAAAAAATTAGCCGGGCATGGTGGTGGGCGCCTGTACTCCCAGCTACTCGGGCGGCTGAGGCTGGAGAATCACTTGAACCCAGGAGGCGGAGGTTGCAGTGAGCCAAGATCACACCATTGCACTCCAGCCTGGGTGACAAGAGTGAAATTGTATCTCAAAAACAAAACAAAACAATAAAAAAAAAAAAACCTCTATTAGCAGGAAAAATAAGGCAGAATGAATAACTCCCAAATAACTGCCAAGACATATAATCAAATTCAAAAGAATAAACAGAATCCATGTAGTAAAATATAGAGGGTAGCAAGGAAACACACAATAGAAGGACGAAAATCAGAAATTATGTGTCAAGATGACATTGGTAAAAACAAATATAAACATTTTAATATAATGTAAATCAGTGAAATATCCAGCCAAAAAGAATCTTAGTTTGGGTAAAAATTCCAAAATTCACTACTGTATTCTATTCATATGAAAGTTATTCAGAATATGACTTTAAGATGATTAAAATACTTGCCTGTACCTCCCCATCAAAGATAAAGATTTCTAATAAATAAACCAAGAAATACAAAATTTCTTCTGAAAGAAAATTATTGTATTGCTTCTTTAAGTGGAAAAGTACCATTAACATGTAAGATAGTTTCATTTCTGTAAAAAGAGATGGGATGAGAAAAGGATCAATTACATGTTTTCCAAAATATAAAGACAAATTCCTGTAGTGTGAATCTACTAGAACTCCCAGGGTATTAGTAAATGATGCTTTTTGTACAGAGGAAGTTGGAGTCCATTCCAAGATTTTAAGGATTTACAAAATATACTAGTGCTACTTCCATAAACCATTTTAAAAAGTTTTCTGATTTTTTTCCCTAAGTAGTTCATAAAACTCAGAATTAAATCATAATTAATAATGAGGAATATCACAGAGTCTCAATTGAGTAGTACCACAGCTAGCTCACAGCAATTCCCCTTCCTCTAAAATGTTCCTGAGGCATAGATTCTTCTCTGTGTTTTGTGGTTCTAACCTTTTTCTATAGTTAATTCATCATGTGATAGTCACCTGACTCAATTTAGGCAAAATAACAGTGTTTGAACTGGAACTACCAAAAGAAAGATTCAGGCCCTCTCTAGTAGAGAAAGTCATGAAACAAGCCCAAGATGAATGTTTCCATCTTCTTTTGGAGGAAGTCAGTATATGGTATGAAGGAAAATAGATAATTTAGGAAAAAAGAAGGGATATAAAAAGTGAGAGTCCCAGTGTCTTTGAGGTCCCTCAAAACTCAAATATACCCCTGTATTACCAGCAGTTTGGTGAGACTACATAGTATCCTTTCGATAAAGTTCCTTTATACCTAAGATAGTTAAAGCTTTGGTGTCCCTCCACAGAGTCCTGCCTACTACAGGTGTTGCAAAGGAAGATCCTAAATGTGGACTGGCTGAGGAGAGGTGGGATAAGGGACAATGAAGGTCTTCACTTGTCTTATGTTGACTAAAGCATAGGCAGCCAGCCCTAGCAATGGAATATATTTTACCATTGGAGGCATCATCATCCCCCTGGTAATTGTTACACAGAAGATACATATCAAACTGGTCCCATTTTGCATAACAACGATTTTCATTTTTTTGGCCTGAGATTTCATTCCAAAAATGTGTTCAATGTAAAGTTGTAATCTCAATGTAATCTCAAATTCTTCCTTTTTCATGTTGTCCCTTGGTATGTTAAAGGTAATAGGCCCAGGAATCTGTATCATAATTATTCCAGTACCAATTTTTTGAAAAAGAAAAAGAGAGGAGAGGTGAAGAGAAAAAAAGAGGAAAAGTAAAAGGAAGTGAGAGAAACTAGAAAATATCAGAAAAAAGTGACAAATAGAATTTTATACAAGTAGTGGATGTAAACCATGAAGCAGATCATGTAGACAGGTCGAAATTCTGATCATTTATTTGAAACTACTTTTTAAAAAATTATTATTATTATACTTTAAGTTCTAGGGTACATGTGCATAACGTGCAGGTTTGTTACATATGTATACTTGTGCCATGTTGGTGTGCTGCACCCATCAACTCGTCAGCACCCATCAACTCGTCATTTACATCAGGTATAACTCCCAATGCAATCCCTCCCCCCTCCCCCCTCCCCATGATAGGCCCCGGTGTGTGATGTTCCCCTTCCCGAATCCAAGTGATCTCATTGTTCAGTTCCCACCTATGAGTGAGAACATGCGGTGTTTGGTTTTCTGTTCTTGTGATAGTTTGCTAAGAATGATGGTTTCCAGCTGCATCCATGTCCCTACAAAGGACACAAACTTATCCTTTTTTATGGCTGCATAGTATTCCATGGTGTATATGTGCCACATTTTCTTAATCCAGTCTGTCACTGATGGACATTTGGGTTGATTCCAAGTCTTTGCTATTGTGAATAGTGCCGCAATAAACATACATGTGCATGTGTCTTTATAGCAGCATGATTTATAATCCTTTGGGTATATACCCAGTAATGGGATGGCTGGGTCATATGGTACATCTAGTTCTAGATCCTTGAGGAATCGCCATACTGTTTTCCATAATGGTTGAACTAGTTTACAATCCCACCAACAGTGTAAAAGTGTTCCTATTTCTCCACATCCTCTCCAGCACCTGTTGTTTCCTGACTTTTTAATGATTGCCATTCTAACTGGTGTGAGATGGTATCTCATTGTGGTTTTGATTTGCATTTTTCTGATGGCCAGTGATGATGAGCATTTTTTCATGTGTCTGTTGGCTGTATGAATGTCTTCTTTTGAGAAATGTCTGTTCATATCCTTTGCCCACTTTTTGATGGGGTTGAAACTACTTTTTAACCTTTATTTCTTTTTGTGAACACTAGCATCATTTTTTTTTAGTAGGCAACTTTGAGAAGAATACAAATTGTTTTAATGATCTCAGAGTGAATGAGGATGTGGATTACATTGGTAACATATTTGTCTGTCAAAAGCTACTAAGATTCTGGAAACTGAATCAAGGTAATTAACAAAGCCATCACCTCACATACTTGGTTTAATCATTTCATGGTGTAAACATATCAAAACTTCACATTGTACCCAATAAAATACACAATTATTTGTCAATTAAAAATAAAATAAAGTAATAAAAATTAATAAAAAATAAAAATTTTAAAAGTTACTAACAGTGCTAGAAGATTCAAATAAATTTTTACTTGAATTATTGAGACTTTAAAAATTTACCCAAAAACGTTTATGTGAACAATTTTTTAGGAATATTTTTACCATTGTAATTTGTTTGGATTTCACAAGATTCCTTTCACTCCTTTTTCTCATCTATGAAATGAGAATAATAATCGTACCCATTCTATAGTGTTGTTTTGAAGATAAACTGTAATAATATATGTAAAGTGCTTGAAATAGCACGTAGAAACTATGCTAAAACATAAAGAATCGAATTTTTCACTTAGTTATTTGCAATAATAATCTTAAATTATGTAGTTAAAAAGAATTTGGCTCAGCAATAATTTTATTATACTTAGCCAATGAGAGTCATATTTGTTTAATTAATAAGTGTACACAAAATTTTTAACCAAAAAGTATGTGAAAAGTTCCCTATAGCCATGCATGCTAATTAAAATATCTAGCAACTGACAAACCAGAATTCATGCTTCCCTGATCTCTAATCCCCACATCCTAAAATTATCTCCACAGTCCCTCTGCTGAGACCGCCATGGTATAAAACATTCTCTCACAATAATACTTTTGATGCTATGGACAATCCCCTCTTTGTAAGAGTGTCCCATACTTGGAGATGGTAAGGATCTTTGGAATAAACTGGCGTGAACATAGATATCAAATTTCACATGCTAAGAACTTAGTGAGGATACAGAGTACACTGAAGAGGGCCACATGCTGTGTTCATAAAGCATGAGATCAAATTTTGGGTCCCAGTTTTGAGGTATGAGATAATATAGAATTTACCTTGCTACCTGTTTTTGTAAATAAAGTTTTATTGGAACACTGTCATACCCATCCCTTTATTCTTTATCAATGGCTGCTTTCAAGTAATAATAGCAGAGTTGAGTAGTTGTGATAGAGACCACCACATTGTCTACAAAGCTTAAGATATTTATTATCTGCACATTTACAGAAAAAGTTTGCAAAACTCTACTTCAAACCATCATATAGATGTTCTGGTTCTGTATCTTAAACTGGGAAGGTACAGTCCTGAACTTATGATTTTCTTTCTGAAACTTTCCAGTGCAGACTGAAACAACTGTAGAAATGAGTATTTCAAAGAGAGGAAATGAAATAAAATGAATTGCTTATAAAGGTGTTTAGAGAGCTGGAGGACAAACAAGAAGAAAGTAAGTTATTAGAAAAATTAGTGACCAAAGAAAAAATATGTTCAGTAATTTTATATGTACAACTGAGCTCATGTTGATAGAACCAAGCTATCTAAGAGCCCGTGTTCAGAGCAGCTTCAGCTATAATTATCACAAGCACTGTCATAGCCTGGAGGAAATGACTTGTCCCTTGCTATCACCCTTGTGAGAGGGTGTATCCCTCTGACATCCCTCAAGTGCATCACAGCATCAGAGCCTAATGGAAACTACCTGGTAAGAAAGCCCTGGAAGTGTACTTTCACAGGCTTCCCCCTGGTAGGTCAAAAAAGTCACTGTAAGCTGAATGTGAACTCATGGAACTGAGTGACAACAGATAGGATCTGGGACAAATTCTACTTTTGCCATATATTTGACTTAATAAAGATGCCAACTATAGTTTTAAAAATCTTTAAATTGTGGATAATAGTTCCTACACTTAGCATGTTATTTATATATAAAATATGATAATACCATGTCTGTCATGTAGTTAGTGTTCTCTATATTGTTTTTAGGATAATTGTGCAGATGTGGTTGATTTTACTGCTGTATTCTTTCTTCAACTGTTATGGTTTGGGTGTTGTCTCTCATGGATTGGACCTCCAACTTCCTTGTCTTTTCTATATTCTATTTATTTCATTTTCTTCTGATTTCTGGGAGAAGTCCTCAATTCTATCTTCTCATCACTCCACTGAGTTTTTCATTTCTGCTGTCACGTGTTTAATTTATAAGATGTCTTTTCTCTAATTTTCCTTTTTATGGCATCATGATCTTCTTTCATTTCTGCATTTTTTTCTCTTAAGCCCCTGAAAAAAAATAAAGTTTTCTTCACCCTGTTGCTTTTTGTTTGTTTTATTCCCTATCTTTCATATTAATTGTTTTTCTGAAATGTCTGAGCGACCATTGATTCTCTGCTTTTATTTAAGAGTGGTGTATGGAAGAGCTGGTAGTTCTGGGTGCATGGTGGAGAGTACTGTCTGTGGTTACTGCTGCAGTATTGTCTGCCTGGCCTTTACTATTGGAGAATTTTATTGGCATAAAATTTAGGTCCCTTCCGCAAGCTAGTCAGATTCTCCAGAGTTTTTATTTATTTATTTTTTTTATTTTAGAAAATACTCACATATCTGCCTAGATTTTCAGGGGCAAGCTTTGGCAGAAGAATGGAAATCTCAATATTCAGCATGTAAGATTTTACTTAGTTTTCTGTTTTTGGTACAAAATTCCCACCCGGCACACTGTCCTATATGCCCACATATAAAGATTCATTTCAGAGAATGAACTTTGTTTTCTGCCAAGATGGTAAAGGGCATTTCCATCTACATGGAGTAAAGAGTTGAACAACTTCCTAAATTGACTTTAAACCTATCTCCTATTTTTAATTCCATCTTTACTCTCATGTCTACAGATGCCTAGTGCCACCAGTTCCTGAAGATATAGAGAATTCTGCATTTGGTTTCTGGTTTTCCCAAATGTCTGCCAAAGATTTATTAGTAGCTTCTATTTTATTTTTTGCTTTTAATATTCATCCATCTGCTTTCCACCTTCCAAAATGTACTGTTTTCTTTCCTGTTGTCTTTGTCCTCATTGACATTTTAAATTAAGGATTTGGGAGACAGTATAAGTTAAATACATATGCTAAATCCTTCATCTTCAGAAGTTTCCAGTGGACTATATTTTAGGTCTCATCTTTAGTGGGCATGTGGGTAGGTGGGTGTGTAATATGAGTCTGTGTGGTTGACAGTACTTGTCAATATTTATAACTACCTACTTCTTAAAACAGCTTTCCACCACAACAAGCTTTAAGGGAAGAGTGATGTAGATGTAACTGTCTTTGTCAACTCTGCCAGTTTCCAAATTTGGGGATACTCAGTAATCTCATGTTTAGGTTTTTGGATTCTGGAGTGGAATGCCTCTCTTAACAAACCACTCTTTTCTTTCATGTCTACTTGCAAGCTGGCAAGCTCCAGTCAGAGCTCAGTGCTTCTTTCAGGACCTCTTCAAGTTCAAAAACAAGTATATACCAAACTCTGGATTTTACCTATCATTTTCTCTAAAACTACAGTCCGCAGACTCTGTTCCAAATAGAGCTGCAGAACAAAGTTTATCAGAAATCTTTTGGTCCCACAGTGGTTTGATATGTATACTGAACCAGTTTCATTTCACATTTTTGGTTCTGTTACTTTCAGTATCTAACTCCAGTACCAAATTTTGCATAAATTAAGATTAGATTTGTCTTCTCAGAATATAAAACTCTACCAAACAGTGGCTTAAACTAATTATTAGGTTATTTTCCTTATAACATAAAGAACCTAGAGATAGAGTGTCCAGAGCTCATATATGGCTCCTTTGTGCCATTGGGAACCTGGGTTTCCTCCAGCTCTTTGCTCTGTCATCTTTGATCTGCTATACTGAGATTCTTTCCTTGTGGCTATATCATGAACATGAACTCCAGTAATCAAGTCCATATTCCAAAAGGAAGAAGGGAAGACCAAAGTACCAAATGTGTGGATGCTTGCTAAGTCTAATCCTGTCTTAATCCATTTGTAATGCTATCGCAAAATACCACAGGCTGGGTAAATTACAAATATTAAGAATTTATTTTTTCACAGTTTTGGAGGATGGAAAGTTCAAGATCAAGGTACCAACAGATGTAGTGTCTGGTGAAAGCTCTCGTTCTGTTTCATGGATGCTGCCTCTTGTTGTGTCCTCACGTGGCAGGAGAGATGGAAGGGGTTGGCAGTTCTCTGAAGCCTCTTTTATAAGAGCATTAATCCTATTCATAAGGGTGGAGTCCTCATGTCCTGAACAATTCCCCAAACCCCCACCTCTCAATACCAACACCTTCAGCTTTAAGTTCCAACATATGAATTTTAGAGAGACAAAATACATTCAAATGAGAGCAAACCCTCTTTACTCTAAAATTTCCCCAAATATTCCACTCAGCAATTTCTATTTATATCTCTTTGGCTGGGTAAATTTTTACTCTAGACAAAATCAAAGATCTTATAATAAAAAGGAAAGGACTGTCTCATCTCCTAACTGTACTCACTGTTTCCTCTCTTGCCCACCCCAATTCATTCTCCACTCAGCAGTCAGAGTAAGCTTTCTCAAAGAAAATCTTATATGAGTCTTCTTATGAAACTCTTCAATGCAATCCTATTGAACTTAGTATTTAAAAAGTTCAAAATTGTTAACGTAGCTGTCAGAAATTGCACAGACTGTCACCTGCTTCCCTCCTAAGCCTCCTTTCTTTTTTTATTTTTATTTTTTAATTATTATTATACTTTAAGTTCTAGGGAACATGTGCATAACGTGCAGGTTTGTTACATATGTATACTTGTGCCATGTTGGTGTGCTGCACCCATCAACTCAACAGCACCCATCAACTCGTCATTTACATCAGGTATAATTCCCAATGCCATCCCTCCCCCCACCTCCCTCCCCATAATAGGCCCTGGTGTGTGATGTTCCCCTTCCCGAGTCCAAGTGATCTCATTGTTCAGTTCCCACCTATGAGTGAGAACATGCGGTGTTTGGTTTTCCGTTCTTGCGATAGTTTGCTGAGAATGATGGTTTCCAGCTGCATCCATGTCCCTACAAAGGATACGAACTCATCCTTTTTTATGGCTGCATAGTATTCCATGGTGTATATGTGCCACATTTTCTTAATCCAATCTGTCACTGATGGACATTTGGGTTGATTCCAAGTCTTTGCTATTGTGAATAGTGCCGCAGTAAACATATGTGTGCATGTGTCTTTATAGCAGCATGATTTATAATCCTTTGGGTATATACCCAAATCTACTCATCTGACAAAAGCCTCCTTTCTTATCACTGTTTCCCTTGCCCTCCAAGCCTCACACACAGGGACCTCCTGTGATTCCGTTATGTGAAGCCAGCATGCTTTTGCCACACTCTGTGATTTTTACACATGCTAGTCCTACCGCCTGATAAATTCCTGCCCTCATTCTCCACCTGAATAACCAATGATCTTTGTGATATCTATTTAGATATGATATACCTAGAAGAATCTCCCCTAACTTCCAAAGTTAAACAAACTTCCTCATTTCAATTTCTATTGACCTCTTTATTTCTCATTTACAGCAGTTGTAAAAGTGAGTAATAATTGCTTGTTTTATGCCTGAAATAATTTCATGGACTTTTGCTTGTGTCTCCTAAGAATCTAACAGGTAAAGAAAGTAACATGTACAGCTAGTCTTTTATATGATTTGTAGACATACACACATTTCATAATTCAGAGCTTGCCTAAGAAAGTTGTAATACTGTGAGATTTATTTCTTATAAATGATTGCAGAAGCAAGGGATCTGTCACCATGCCTTTAGTCCTGTCCAAGTTGTCACTGATCTGTGATCTGTGACACAGCCATTTTCCTTCTCCTGAAGGTCTGCTTTCTGTTATAAAAGCTTTGCAAAGAGTATACCCAATGGGTGTCCTCCTTGCCCAGTCCTTGTCCCTGTTCATTTTTTAAGGCTGGTGTGAATCACAACTGAGCTGTGTTTTTTGTTTCTGAATCCTTTCTCAGCTTTGGCATCCTCCTTAAAGATAAATTTAAAGCATTTACAAATCTTCTTTCTGAGGGTTTCTTTTTTGACCAAGATATAACTCTGTTTATTTAAGGGTCTAATTTCAACCTACTGCTGCTGTGAGGTTAAATCCGACTTTCACCAAAGGTTTTCTGGAACATAAATTCCCCCTGCTACGTAACTGGGAAGCAGCACATACTGTGTGAAATCAACTTTTATTTTGCTAACAGGTTAGGAACCAGAGGAAAAGCAGTTGGAATGAATCTAATCAATCTTTTGGATGACTTTGTAGGTTCATAGACTATCCTACCTATTTTATGTCCCTAGAGATGAGGCAAAAATAGAAAAATCCAAATAATAATATATTTATTTATGTTTCTCTATTTTAAATAATGGTAATAATAAAACTCTTACGATTTAAAATGTACCTCTTTATTTAAAAGTTACTTAAATGCTATTTACTTTAAAATAAAGTTTTTAAAAGTATACATTTAGTCAAAAATTATTAAATAGTTGGGCACATGTTCAAGAGGAACTCATGGGTTTGTTGTCTTCCATTTAAAAATTATGCCCTGGGCATCATAAAATTATAAATTAGATTCTTCTGCAATTATTAGAATTAATATCTTTACACTGGTGGAACCGCAATATTTTGCATTTTTAGTCAAGCCCAATAACATACTACTTGTGTAATTTTTTTTTTTGTTTGCATGCCCGTCTTCCCAAACAGATTGCAAAATCTTTGAGTGCAAGGATATAGTGTACACTAAAATTTTTGTTGAGTTGTTGAATTTTCAAAAAACAAAAAAGTATCTTAGAGCAATTTAATAAGCTACATGTTGTTGTTGTCGTTGTTTTGGGATGGAGTCTGGCTCTGTCACGCAGGCTGCAATACAGTGGCGCAACCTCCGCCTCCTGGGTTCAAGCAATTCTCCTGCCTCAGCCTCCCTAGTAGCTGGGACTACAGGCACACATCACCACACCCGACTAATTTTTGTGTTTTGAGTAGAGGTGGGGTTTCTCCATGTTGGCCAGACTGGTCTCGAACTCTTGACCCCAGGTAATCTGTCTGCCTCGGCCACCCAAAGTGCTAGGATTACAGGTGTGAGCCACTGCCCCCGGCTTAATTAGCTACGTATTATATATGTTTTTCAAAGCCACATCTCATTGAAAAATATTTCATATATTGTAAATGACACCGACAAGCCATTCTCTTACAACTTTACTTATATAAAAACATAGTGCAATGATTCTTTAAACCCTGTAAGTCTACCCAGTACTAAATGTTCCAATAAAATGTCAAATATAGTACTAAATGTTCCAATAAAATGTCAAATATAGTACTAAATGTCTCAGAAAATTGTTAAATATAAGGACAAATATTGTACAGAGAATTTGACTGATAAATGGGAAGCTATGCATTATCTATAGTAATTAGTATATTGCAAATTTCTTAGGCTTTATTTCTCTTTAGAAAGTTTCTGGAAGCATTCATGGTATTACTGGAGAGTGTACATTTAAAAGCTCCTCAAAAGTCCTTAATACTCCAGAAATATAGATGTTGTTAATGTACACCTCTCTCACCTTGTACTTGCTACCATGAACAGAAGATTGTGAAGGTAAAATCATTTGCTCTTTGATTTATAAGAATGGTTTGAGTCCATATAAAATAGACTCTTCCATGCCATAAAGTACATTTTACAATAAAAAATGTTAATATTCAAATATTAGGGGGTGATTTTAACATTCATTTTTAAATTTTTTATAAAATCATATTCCCAAAATATTTTTAGCTTTCATAAATTGAAAAAATAATGAAAATCCTATTGATATTCATATGTCAAATTATACGCATATATTCAGTTTAATGTCACCAATTCCATACCTTTCTCATTTATAGGAAAAGGTATAAAATACTTTTACTGGTTACCTGATTTTTCTATTTTTCTAGCTAATTCTTTTATACATATTTGTCATCAAAACTAATCTTATTTGCATATGTGCTAAATGTAAATAAGATTCAGATCCAAATCCATTGTAATATGGATCCTAGAACATAAAATATTCCTACTGTACTTGAAAGCAACAAAAATGGCAGCTAACCATAGTTTGTCTGTACCAGCCCCTCACTACTGAACGTTGATTGCTACTTTGCCTCACAATGATTATTGCTGGCATTGGTATAAATTTCCCTTCATACTTAGAGAATCTTCATATTATTCATCCATCTATACCAGTTAATATTCAAGGTTAATACATAGAAACTGAAATGGAGGAGAGACCTTCAAGGGGGCTGACTAGAGGCATTGTACTCTCACCCTCCCCACAGAGAAGAACCAAATCAGTGAGCAGATAATCACACTCTGAATAGAGCATCTACGTAAGAACACTGAATTCAGCCGAGAAGTGACAGGAAACACCTTAGGCACATAAGCAGACAGAAGTAAGGCAGTTGACCCAGCCAGAATCATCACAGACTTCTGTAATCCTAGCCATAGAAAATCCCCCTCCATCCTTAGGGGCCCCGCAACTAATATAGAAGCTGCCTAGTGTCTATATGACTGCAGTGCTTAGAGAGGGAGCTCATGTTGAGTCCCACACAACCTTGGGACATACAATTGCATCACACACCATCTTGAGAGCCTGCACCCCACCAGACTGCATCCTGTCCCAGGGCCTAACAACACCTGTATCTCCACATCGCTGACCTTCCCTGTGTCCAACTGGAGGGCTTCAGTGGTGTAATACCCTACTACTCAGCAGTGCAGTAAGGTCTCCGTAACTCTAGCCCACAGAGTGTCCTAAACTCCAAGGAATGGGTAGCGTATCACACTAGGAAGGCTGGCTCTGGGTCGAAGGGAGCCAAACAAAAGTGTGTGCTTCCCAGAGCCTGAAAGCTGCCTATCTGTAGCCACTGCCAATGACAGAAATTCTTCTCTCATTAGCATCAAGACCACAGCATACTTGTACTTGCCCTGAGGATGACGAAAGAAAAAAAACAAACAAACTATTAGCTAAGAATACTATACTTTATACCAGAATAATTGTTCTTCATAAATTAAGTAAAAATAGTCTTTCCCAGAGAAGAAAAACTTGAGAAAAATTTATCACCCCTGATGGGGCCCTTCAAGAAATGCTTAAGCAAGTCCTATACCTGGAAGCAGAAAAAAAGGATATCTAGTATTATAAAACACATGAACATATAAAACACACTGGTAGAACAAATAAATGATGAAGACAAAGAACTTAAAGTTTGTCAGTACAGAATAAGGACAAACTGCAATGATAAATGATAAGAGAGAAGAAAATGAACAGAGGATATAGAAAACAACCAGAAATCAATTAATAAAAAGACAGAAATAAGTCTTTGCATATCAATAATAATCCTGAATGTAAACAGATTAAATTTTCCACTTAAAAGATAGAGACTGGCTGAATAGATATTTTTTTTAAAATGACCCAACTAAGTAAATGGATGGAAAAAGATGTTTTATACAAACAGTAACCAAAAGTGAGCAAGACTAGTTTTACTTATACCACATAAAACATACTTTAAGTTAAAAACAGTTAAAAACATTAAGAGACTGCCAGGTGCAGTGTCTCACGCCTGTAATTCCAGCCTTTGGGAGGCCGAGACGGGCAGATCACAAGGTAGGAGATCGAGAGCATCCTGGCTAACACCGTGAAACCCCATCTCTACTAAAAACACAAAAACGAAATTAGCTGGGTGTGGTGGTGTTCTGTAGTCCCAGCTACTTGGGAGGCTGAGGCAGGAGAATGGTGTCAACCCAGGAGGCGGAGCTTGCAGTGAGCCAAGATCATGCCACTGCACTGGCACATGGGTGACAGAGTAAGACTCTGTCTCAAAAAAAAAAAAAAAAAAAGAAGGGATAAAGAAGGTCATTGCATAATGACAAAGGGATCAATTTAGCAAGAGTATATGATAATTCAAAATATATATGCACCTAACCCTGGAGAACCCCAATATATAAAGCAAATATTATTAGATCTAAAAGAAAAGATAAATTTGAATACAAACATAGTTGGGGACTTCAACACTCAACTTATGGCATTAAACAGATAATCTAGAGAGAAAACGAAGAAACACTGGATTTAAATGAGACTTTAGACCAGATGGAACTAACAGACATTTATAGAACATTTTATCAAATAGCTGTAGAATACATATTCTTCTCATCAGCAAAAGGAAAATTCTCCAGGATATGTTAGGCCACAAAACAAGTCTCAACAAATTCTTAAAAACTGAAATCATATGAGGTATCTTCTCAGAAAACAGTAGGATAAAAGTATCATTATTAAGAGGAACTTTCGAAACTGTACAAATATATGGAAATTAGACCCATACATGCTCCTAAGTGACTGTTATGTCAATAAAGAAATTTAAAAGGAAATTTTAAAAATTATTGAAACAAATGAAAATGGAATCACAACATACCAAAACCTATGGGATACAGTGCTAACTAGGACGTTTATAGCATTAAGCTCCTACATCAAAATAGTAGAAAGATTTCACATAAACAATCTAACAATGAACCTGAAGGAACTAGAAAAACAAAAAAAACCAAGCCCCAAATGGTAGAAAAATAAATAATATAGAACAGAATTAAATGAAAGAGAGACTAAAACAACAATACAAAGGATCAACAAAATGAAAAGTGAGTTTATTGAAAAGATGAACACAATTAATAAACCACTGACTAGAGTAACAAAGAAAATAAGAGAGAAGACTCAAGCAAAATCAAAAATAAGAAAGGAAACATAAGAATTGACACTACAAGAATACAAAAGATCATCAGAGATTATTATGAACAATTATATGTTAAGAAACTTGAAAACCTGCAGAAAACTGAATCAATCCCATAGCACATCAAAAATATAATACACCACGTTCAAGTGGGATTTATACCAGGGAAACAAAGATATTTTAACATATACAAATCAATAAACATGATATATCACATTAACAAAATGAATGACTAAAACCATATGATCATCTCAATAGATGCAGAAAAGCATTTGATAAAATTCAACATTTCTTCATGATAAAAGTTCTCAACATACTAGGCATAGGAAGAGTATACCTCAACATAATAAAGGCCATGTATGACAAACTCACAGCTAACATAATTCTGAAGGGGGATAAGAAAGCTTTTCCTCTAAGAACTAGAATATGACAAGAAAGTCCACTTTCATCACTCTTATTCAACACAGTACTAAAGTACTAGCCAGTGCAATTAGGCAAGAAAAATAAAAATAAAAGCATCCAAATTGAAGAACTGGAAGTCAAATTATCCTTCTTTGCAGATGATATGATTGAATATTTAAAAACCTTAAGGATTCCCCCCAAAAACTTAAATCTGATAAACAAATTCAGTAAACTTGCTGGATGCAAAATCAGCATGTGAAAATCAATAGTGTTTCCATACACCAATAGTGAACAACCTGAAAAAGACAGTCCAAGAATGCAATCCCATTTACAATAGCTACAAAAAAGTTTATCTCAGGGAGGTAGAGAGTAGTATGATAGTTACCAGCCTGGGAATGGTAGGGTTGTGGAGTCAAGAGAGGTTGGTTAATGGAAACAAATGTACAATTAGATAGATGGAATAAGTTATTATGCACAATAGCAGAATAGGGTGAGTATAGTTAAAAACAATGTATTATATATTTCAAAACGGCTAGAAGAGAGGACTTGAAATGCTCCTAACATATGGAAATGATAAATGCTCAAGGTAATGAATACCTTAACTACCCCAACTTAGTCATTATGCATTTTATGCATGTAACACAATATCACATAAATACATGCAAATATTACATATCAATAAAAAATTTAATTGAAACAGGTGAACAGCTAAAACCTAAAATAAACATTTTCTAAGAGAGCATATTTACTGACCTGAAAAGTCAGTTCAGTTAGGTAGATTCACTGGTATACATGATGAAGTTGTTGCTAAATGGTTAATAGCATTCATGAGAAAAATTAAAATAACACAACTTTTCATTAGCTTTTACGTATATTTTGACAACTCTCTCTTCTCTTTGATCACATACTTGTAATAAGTAAAACAAAATAAATGAAATCAGTATGCTAATGTATTTGATAAAAATCACTATCCTTAAAGAAAGATAATAACAAAATGATAATATAATTATGGCCTCTAACAAATTTAGGAGTAAGACTCATTATATAATGTGCACACGCTAGATACTTATAAATTTTAAAATAGTAATAATTACAATGATACAGTGTGCAAATTTCTCCAGATCCATTAGAGGGAAAGAGAGGGTTTCAGATTACTAGCAAGTAAATTTGGGCTCAGAAAACTAAACTACTGGGTGTAATTATCTGTCTCTGAGCATCATCAATTTCTGCATAGAGCTGGGAAGAAATTGCTGCTTATGATTTCATTTCTTCCTTTTCTGGGGAATTGATTTTATCTTTAACTTTACATTGTAAAAAGTTATCATTGACTCATTTTAAAAATAAAACAAAGCCAAGAAGACCATCACAAAACTTTGAACCCAAATGCGGTCCCAGTGATACATAGAACTGAAAATATTTTGGGGCATTCTTGGAGTTCAAATATATGGAATAAATATATTTGAGATTTAGACTTGGATCTGCCAGTAATTAATTGTGTGATACCTAACAGGTCACGTACACTCCCTAGTATTCATGTTTCTTGTTTGGAAGTGAGAGATCAAACTGGTGGCTGCTTAATGTGCCATCCGCTCTCTTGTTGAACCTCGTGGACTCTGGAGACAAAGGGCTCTGTCTATTAACACTGATAAGAGAATGCTTTCAGTAAAAATTTGAAATAGGTTCTTGATTATTCCTTTTTAATACAAATAATTAATGGAGCAATTTAAAAAGTTTAGTCTTTTGTGATGTAAACACTTTGAAATAATTTTATTTCAATGTTGTTTGTAAAGACCATCTAGTGTCCTAGGTAGATCAGATAACTGTTTAGACATAAGCTCTCACTGACTCCAAGATTTTATAATAAGTTTTGTTGAGGACAAGGTCCACCTGGTCAGTACTACAGTGTTAGTTCTCTGACAGGGACCTTCCCTTGTTTTGAGAGCAATGGAAAAGGAATATTTGTTCAGTTCCAACAGACTTAACATGTAGTCTATTTCTGGCTTTGTGGTCAGGGCCTGTCCCTGTTTCTTCTGTAAATGTCACACGAATCTGTGTACCTAAAGTTTTGTTCATTTCTTCCCACTTTATAATAGACTAAAGAAATATTTGGATAAAATATTCACATTTATTTTATTAATCTTTAACGTCTAACCAAACTTTACAAAACTATTTTCAGCATCACAGATTCTTGTTTTCACAGTTTTTGATTCATCAAATATAATTGTATAATTATACAGTTGCTACATGGTAAAATGCTAATTTTCTTTAGTTTGCATAGATTATTTTAATAAAGAGGTAAAGTTTCAAAGACTCAGTAATACATTTATTTTTATAAAGGTAGATATAATAATTTCTTACTGAAATTGTTTTTGTAATCATCATAATAGCTACTATTTTTAACAGATTATATCCCAAACTGTATACTGTGTGTTTTATACTGATCTTATTTAATTCTTATAATAAATCTGCAAATTATCGTTACCAGAAATAAAAATATTCTAATATTTTAAAGAGACAGATTAACATGTTCTCATATAGAGTTTATATATGATAAGTTCACTATATTTATTTATAAGCCAATAAACCATATTTTGTTTGTATTATTTGTTTTAGAAAGAAGAAACCATAAATAAAACATAATTGTTATCACTTACTATTAAATGACTAGTCAGATTATACTGTTAACTCATTTAATACCTTTTTATTTTTTTTTTTTGAGACGGAGTCTCACTCTCTTAGGCTGGAGTACAGTGGCGCGATCTCGGCTCACTGCAAGCTCCGCCTCCCAGGTTCACGCCATTCTCCTGCCTCAGCCTCCTGAGTAACTGGGACTCAGGCGCCCACCACCATTCCTAGCTAATTTTGTTTTTGTATTTTTAGTGGAGACGGAGTTTCACTGTGTTAGCCAGGATGGTCTAATAGCATTTTTAAAAACTTAAATGAGTCATTACCTTCTTCAGAGACGGCTCTAATCATAAGTTTATTTATTTATTTATCTATTTTGCCACGATGAACCTAATGCCTATAATAAAGGGGATAGGTTTTCCAATTTTAAGAGTTATCATCACCCCCAGGGAAAAATTCTTGGAGTTAGGTGACTTTTTAAATTTTAAACCCTTGAAATAAATACAAAGAATATGGTAGTACCCCTTTTCCTGAATTACTGAACTACCAAACCTGTCCTATATGATATGTAAACAATTTTTGAATAAACACACATTTGTGTATGTGTACACAAAACCCTTAATGGTAATAAAGTGCTTATTTAAACTCATGAAAGTGGCACTTAAACTAGGAAGTTATTTGTCACTCTTTCAGTTTTTGAATGAGTACAGAGAATAAATTTATTGTCCATCAAATGTGGTTTGCATTGTAATAATATAGTTACTATCTTACACCATAATGTGCTGAAGAAAATATTGAGAATGACAGTCAGAATATTTTATAGAAGTCTAGGATTTTGAAGGATTTCTGAATTCAAATCCCAAATCTTGCAACTGGCCAGGTAGTATTAACTAAACATTACTGACTCAGTATAAAAGTGAAAACTGAAAAATGCTAAATATAGAATTAAATGGATAATATATAACCTATTTTTAGATAAATCTACTTGATAGGTGTCTAAGTAAATTATAACCCATTTAGGACCTACTTAATATATTCATTAGGGTGAATTTGTTTATTATCCATGATATCTGATTCAGAAATCATTCTTATCCTCATCCATGGCATCTTACAGCTACACTAAAGCAATTTCTTGCTTATAGATCAGGCTGCTTGGACGGACTAAGAACTCCTTGTAAGCAGCAACTTTCTTAATCATTTTGGTCCTGTGAGCACTTTTTTGGTAGCATTTACAAGTGCTCAATAACTGTTTCTTGGCTTTAATAAAAAAGCCTCAACTAATTATTCAGTGATTTGAAACTCCTAGGCAGAGTTTAAAAACCCTTTAAAACTTCAGGAACTTTCTAAGAAACAACCAGAGGAGCAATCCCAAACAAACCAAATAAAATCAGAACATCTGTGTTCTATTATAATTTATTCCCAGAAAAGTGGCTGCCTCATCTGTCCTGAATATAAAGGGGTCTCCTGGCTGGTTCTTTACATAATTAAAAAGTTCTACTTCTAGATGACCTGAAGGGAAGGTCAGTAGAGTTGATTAGGTTATTTTAAGACATATTAATATAAAATAATTTGGAAATATTCAGAAGAAGATGACAAGGTCAATCCCAAGTTGTAGAGGAGAGGACTGGGTTGGACATTCAGATTGCATTATTACATGAGCTTTAAATGTCTTGTTAATACTGTTAAAATTTTTTATGTGTTAAAAAAAATTTATGTGTTTTGGTAGATTTGCCTACAATCTATCACTATAACTAGTATATTTATTCAATTGATTTCCAAGTGCAAATAGTGATAACACAGCCATTTTCTCAGGGATAAACGTATTATTTAAAGAACATACACCTTAACCTAATCATTTGAGTTAGTCATTACTCGTGAATTCCTATTACTTGTTATGTTGAATATAAATTTTCATAGCTGAAAACTCTTACATAGTTTAAGTTCCTAGAAGTACAAGTGCATAATTCTCCACCAGAGAATGAAAACATTGCTATACAAAATCTATCTGTCCTTTAGTCTTAGATGAACAGAAGCAATTACCTGTGTGCAGAATAGACAAGGAGATTCAATGGGCACCTTCTCCTGTACAGCCCTCATGGGATTAAATTCATTGAATTGGTATTCACTGGATTTTTTCTAGGACTCTGTGAACATACCAAAATCCACAAGCTGTCAAATCCCTTTTAAGGGCATACCTAAGAGATATTGCTGGATTAGATCCAGTAAAGCAAATATCACAAATAAGTCACACGATTTTTTTGTTTCGTAATGTGTATAAAAGTTATATTTATACTACACCATAATCTATTAAGTGTACAGTAGAATTAGGTTTAAAAAAGCAAACTACAGGCCGGGCACAGTGGCTCATGCCTGTAATCCCAGCACTTTGGGAGGCCGAAGTGGGCAGATCACGAGGTCAGGAGATCGAGACCATCCTGGCTAACACGGTGAAACCTCGTCTCTATTAAAAATAGAAAAAAGTAGCAGGGCGTGGTGGCGGGTGCCTGTAGTCCCAGCTACTTGGGGCAGGAGAATGGCGTGAACCCGGGAGGCGGGGCTTGCAGTGAGCCAAGATCGCGCCACTGCACTCCAGCCTGGGCAACAGAGTAAGACTCCGTCTCAAAAAATAAGAACAAATGTAAATTTAAGAATTCTTTATTGATAAAAATGCTAATGATCATTTGAGCTTTCAGCAAGTCATAATTGTTTTGCTGGTGGAGGGTCTTCCTTTGATATTAATGGCTGCTGACTGATGAGGGTAGTGGTTGATGAAGGTTTGACTGGCTATGCCAATTTCTTGAAATGAAACAAAAGTGAAGTTTGCCTCATTAATTGACTTGTCCTTGCAGAAGGATTTCTCTGTAGCATGTGATGTTGTTTGATTGCATTTTACCCATAATAAAACCTCTTTCCAAATTGGAGTTAATCCTCTCAAACCCTACAGTTTGCTTTATCAACTAAATTTATCTAATATTTTAAATCCTTTGTGGTCATTTCAACAATGTTCACAGCATCTTGACCTGGAGTAGATTTGATCTCAAGAAACCACCTTCTTGCTCTTCCATAGGAAACAACTCCTCATCCATTCAAGTTTTATCATGAGATTTTAGTTCAGTAACAACTTCAGTCTCCACTTCTAAGTCTAGTTGTCTTTTCATTTCTACCACATCTGCAGTTACTTACTTCACTGAAGTCTTAAACCTCTGAAAGTAATCCATATGAGTTGGAATAAACTTCTTCCAACCTTTTGTTAATGTTGGTGTTTAGGACTCCTGTCATGAATCATGAATTTTCTTAATGACATCTAGAATGGTGAATCCTTTCCAGAAGATTTTCAGTTTACTTAGGTCAGATTCATCACAGTAATTACTGTCTATGGCAGCTATAGTTCACAAAATACATTTCTTAAATAAGAAGACCTAAAAGTCAAAATTACTCCTTTATCTATGGGCTACAGGATAGATGTTGTGTTAGTAGGCATGAAAACAACGTTCATCTCTTTGTACATCTCCATCAGTACTTTAGGTGACTAGGTACATTGTCAAGCAGCATTAATATTTTGAAAGAAATCTTTTTTTCTTAGCAATAGATATCAATCATAAGCTTAAAATATTCAGTAAATGATGCTATGAACTAATGTACTGTCATTTAGGATTTATTGTTCCATCTATAGAACAGAGTCAGAATAAACTACATAATTCTTAGGGGCTCTAGGATTTTTGAGTAAATGAGCATTGGCTTCAACTTCTAAACATCAGCTTCATTAACCCCTAAAAGAGAGTTGACTTGTCTTTTGAAGCTTTTAAGTCAAGTATTGACTTCTCTCTACCTATGAAAATTCTAGGTGGCATCTTCTTCTAATAGAAGCCTTTTATTGTCTCCACTGAAAATTGTTTGTTTTGTATAATTTTTTTTTTTTTTTTTTTTTTTTTTTTTTTTTTTTGAGATGGAGTTTCGCTCATGTTGCCCAGGCTGGAGTGCAATGGCATAATTGCGACTCACTGCAACCTCCGCCTCCCGGGTTCAAGTGATTCTCCTGCCTCAGCCTCCTCAGTAGCTGGGATTACAGGTGTGTGCCACCATGCCCACCTAATTTTTGTATTTTTAGTAGAGACGGGGTTTTGCCATGTTAGCCAGGCTGGTCTTGAATTCCTGACCTCAGGTGATTCACCCACCTCTGCCTCCCAAAGTGCACCTTGCCTGGCCTGTTTTGTATAAATTTAAGGGATACAAGTGCAATTTTGTTACATGGCTATATTGTGTAGTTGTGAAGTGTGGGTGTTTAGTGTATCCATTATCCAGATAATGTACATTGTACCCATTAGGTAATTCCCATCATCCACCCCCCTTCCCACCCCGGCTTATCTGAGTCTCCAAGTCCATACATTATGTCCACATGTATACATTATTTAGTTTGCACTTATAAGTGAGAACATACAGTATTTTTTTTTCTTTCTCCTTCTGAGATGTTTCACTTGGATAATGGCTTCCAGTTCCATCCATGTTGCTTCAAATACATGCTTTAATTATTTTTAATGGTCGAATATTATTCTATTGCGTATATATACATTGTTTTTATCCAATCCTCCTCTGATGGTCACTTAGGTTGAATCCTAATCTCTGCTGTTATGAATAGTGCTGCAATAAACATATGAGTGCAGTAATCTTATTGATAGATATAATTATTCCTTTTCCTTTGGGTAGATACCCAACAGCGTGATTGCTAGATCAAATGGCAGCTCCATTTTTAGTTATTTGATAAATCCCCATACTGTTTTAAATAGATGGTATGCCAATTTATATTCTCACCAACAGTGCACAAGCCTTCCCTTTTCTCTGCCTCCTCAACCACATTTGTTACTTTTTGTCTTTTCAATAATAGCCATTCTAACTGGTGTAAGATGACATCCCACTGTGGCATTAATTTAAATTTCTCTGATGATTAACAATGTTCAGCATTTTTGTATGCTTGTTGGCTGCTAGTATGAGGCATATCTATTGAAAATAAAAATTTGAAAATTTTCTATTTTTCAATAGATTTTTATACAAATAACCAACAAATGTATGAAACTTATGCTGCTTTTGAAATATATTAGCATCTTCTGGCCACCCTTTAATGGGGTTATCTGTTTGTTGTTGAGTTGTTTGAGTTCCTTGTAAATTCTGGATACTAGTTCCCTGTCAGATGCATAGTTTACAAACATCCTCTCCCTTTCTGTAGGCTGTCTGTTCACTCTGTTGATTGGTTCTTTTGCTGTGCAGAAGCTTCTTAGTTTAATCAAGTACCATCTGACTATCTTGGTTTTTGTTGTTTTGCTTTTGAGATCCTGGTCATGAATTTTCTACCCAGACCAATGTCTAGAAGAGTCTTTCGTAAGCTTGCCTCTAGTATCTTTATAGCTAAAAATATGAAATACTTCATGAATTTGCATGACACCACTTAGCAGGGGCTATGCTAATTTTTTCTGTATCATTCCAGTTTCAGTATGTGTGCTGCTGAATCCAACACAAAATCTGTTGTTTAATGTAGCTACTTTCATCAATAATCTTAGCTGGATCTTCTGGATAATGTGCTACATCATCTACATCAGCTCTTGCTGCTTCATCTTTCAGTTTTATATTGTGAAGATGGCTTCTTTCCTTAAATCCCAAGAATCAACCTCTGCTAGTTTCCAACTTTTCTTCTGTAGCTTCCTCACCCCTCTCAGCCTTCATAGAATTGAAGAAAGTTAGGGTCTCACTCTGGATTCAACTTTAACTTAAGGGAATGTTGTGGCTAGTTTGATCTACCCACAGTAAGCAAACTTTCTTAATATCAGCAATAAGGCTGTTTCACTTCATCATTCCTGTGTTCACTGAAGTAGCACTTTTAATTTCCTTTAAGAACGTTTCCTTTGTACTCACAACTTGGCTAACTTGTACTCACAAGTCTAGTATAAGGGGCTTAGCTTTCAGCCTGTCTCAGCTTTTGGCATGCCTTCCTCACTAAACTTATTTTATTTCTAGCTTTTGATTTAAATTGAGAGATGTGCAACTTTTCCTTTCACTTGAGTACTTAGAGGCCATTGTAAGGTCATTTTTTTTTATTTCCAACTTTTATTTTAGGCTCAGTGGGTACATGTGCAGGTTTGTTACATGGGTAAATCGCATGTTGTGGGAGTTTGGTGTACAGATTATTTCATCACCCAGGTAGTAAGCATAGTACTCGGTAGGTAGTTTTTCAATCCTCATCCTCTTCCCAACCTCCATCCTTAAGTAGGCTCTGGGGTCTATTGTTCCTTTCTTTGTGTCATGTGCACTCAATTTGTAGCTCCCATTTATAAGTGAGAATAGGTGGTTTTCTGCCGCTGTATTAGTTTGCTTTGGAAAATGCCCCCCATTTCCATCCATGTTGCAGCAACTTGTAGGGTTATGAATTGATCTAATTTCACAATTGTTGTGTCTCAGGGAATAAGCAGGGCTGAGGAGATGAAGAGGGATGATAGACTGGCCAGGCAGTGGAGTAGTCAAAACACACACAACATTTATTGATTAAGTTTTCTGTCTTATGTAGGTGTAGTTTGTGGTGCACCAAAACAATTACAATAGTGACATTGAAGATCACTGATTACAGATCATCATAACAGATATAAAGATAATGAAACTGTTTGAAATATTGTGAGAATTAACAAAATATGTCACAGAGACAGGAAATGAGCACATAATGTTGGAAAAATGGTGCCGATAGTCTTGCTCCACACAGGGTCACCACAAATCTTCAATTTGTAAAAAACAAACACAAAACAAAAAAGACTCATAATATCTACAAAGCGTAATGAAGCAAAGCACCATAAAATGAGATATACCTATATAAAATGGTATAGTATTTGCATATAACTTATGCACATCTTCTTGTATAATTTAAGTCATCTCCAGATTACTTATAATACTTAATATAAAGTAAATGCCATATAAATCGTTAATATACCATACTGTATTGTTTTTATTGTTATTTTTATTGTTAGTTTTGTCAAATATTTTTGATCTGTGGTTAGTTGAATCTGCAGATGCAGAAGCAGTAGATATGGAGAGCAGCCTGTATATATGCTATGAGATAAGGGTCTAATTTCATTCTATATGAGGATATCCAGTTTTCCCAGAAGCATTCATTGAAGAGACTGTCCTTTTCTCATTGTGTGTTCTTGGTACCTTTTCCAAAAGTAAAAGGATTGTAAATACATGGGGTTATTTCTGGGCTTTCTACTCTCTTGCAATGGTTGATGTGTCTTTTTCTACCAGTATCATGCTGTTTTGATTACAATTAGCTTTATAATATACTTTGAAATCAGAAAGTGGGATGCCTCTAGCTTTGTTCTTTTCTCTTAAGACTTCTTTTGCTATTTGGGGTATTTTTTGGTTCCATATAAATTTTAGTATTTTAATCCTCTTTTTTGGTTCCATGCAAATTTGAGGATTTCTTTTCTATTTCTGTGGAAAATAACATGAAGTTTTGATAGAAATTGAATTAAATATATATATCACTTTGGGTAGTATGGCCATTTTAACTATATTAATTCTTCCAATCCAGGAACTTGGAAGAGTTTTTCATTTATTGGTGTCCTCTTCAATTTTTCATCAATGATTTACAGTTTTCAGTGCACAGATCTCCCACTTCTTTGGTTAAATTTACTTCCTAAAATTTTATTTATTTAATATATTTCTTTATTTTGATGCAATTGTAAATGGGATTTTTTTCTTAATTTCTTTTTTTGGATAGTTTGTTTTTAGTATATAAGAATGCTACTGATTTTTTGTGTGCTTATTTTGTAGCATGAAACTTTACTGAATTTGCCAGTTTTAACTTTTTTATAAAATAATAACAGTTTTTAATATATAAGGTATGTCATTACCAAATAGAGATCGTTTTACTTCTTCCTTTCTGATTGCATGGCTTCTATTCCTTCCCCTGCCTAATTGCTCTGGCCAGGTATTCTAGTACTATGTTGAATAGATGGTGCCAGAATAGGCATCTTTATTTTGTTCCTGACCTTAAAGGAAAAGCTTTCAGCTTTTCACCAGTGAGTATAATCTTTGTCTAGATAAAATTTATCAATTTTGTTTACCTTTTCAAAAACCCAGCTTTTAGGTTTATCTTTTTTATTGTTCATCTTGTCTCTATTTGGCAGATTTCTTCTCTGATATTTGCTATTTCCTTTCTTCTGTGAAGTTTGGACAAACTATAGTTTTCTTTTCTAGTTATTTGAGATGTATCATTAGGTTGTTTATTTGAGATTTTTTCTCTTTTTTGATGAAGGCATTTATTGCTATAAACTCCCTCTCAAGACTCCTTTTGCTGATTCCATAAGTTTTGGTGTTTTTATTTCCATTTTCATTTGTGTCAAGATTTTTTTTTCACAGTTACCCTGCTGTCTAGGCTGGAGGGCAGTGGTGCAGTCTTAGCTCACTGCAACCTCCACTTCCTGGGTTCAAGTGATTCTTATGACTCAGCCACCAAAGTAACTGGGATTACAGACATGTGCCACCATACAGGCTAAAGTTTTTGTTTTTGTTTTTTTCTTTTTGTATGTTTAGTAGAGCGGGTTTCACCATTTTGGTCAGGCTGGTCCTGAACTCCTGGCCTCAAGTGATCCATCTGCCGTGGCCTCCCAAAGTGCTGGGATTACAGGCATGAGCCACTGCACCCGGCCTGTTCAAGAACATACTATTTAATTTCCATTTACTTGTGAGTTTTCCAAGATTCCTCCTGTTATTTATTTCTAGTTTTACACCATTGTGATCAGAAAAGATACTCAATATAATTTCAATCTTTTAAATTTGTTAATAATTATTTTGTGGACTAAAATATGATCTATTTTGGAGAATGTTCTGTGTGCATTTGAAAACGATGTGCAAATTGGAGAAGCAAGATGGCAGAATAGAAGGTTCAACCAATCGTTCTCCCTGCAAGGACATCCATTTAACAACTATCTACACAGAAAAATCACCTTCCTAAGAACCAAAAACCAGGTGAACACTCATAGTACCTGGTGGTAACTTCATATCGCTGAAAGAGGCATTAAAGAGGTAGAAAAGGAAGTAGTAAATCACTGACACCACCCCTTCTTCTCTCCTCGGCAGCAGTGGCAGGGTGCAGACAGCATATCTGGGCACTGGGGGAGGGAGAACACAGCCAACTGTAAGGCATTGAACTCACTGCTGTCCTGTTAGAGCAGAAAGGAAAACCATACCAAACTCAACTGATGCCTACCCATGGAGAAAGCATTTAGACCAGCCCTAACCAGAAGGGGATTTGCTGATCCCAGTGATCCAAACTTGAATTCTCAAGAACTGCAACTGTTAGGCAGGTCCTAGTGCTGAACTAGGCTCAGGGACAGTGGACTGGTATGGGGACATGACATACTGAGACACAAGCTGGGGCGGCTAAGGGAGTGTTGGCATCACCCCTCCTCTAACCCCAGGATGCACAGTTCACAGCTCCAAAAGATACCCCTTCCTTATGCTTGAGAAGAGAGAAGAGTGGGGAGGACTCTGTTTTACATCTTGGATATCAATTCAGCTGTAGCAGGAAAGAGGCACCAATCAGAATCATGAGACCCTCGTTCCAGGATCTTGCTCCCAGATGACATTTGTAGACGTGCTCTGGGCCAGAAGGGGACCCACTGCTTTGAAAGAAAGGGCCCAGTTCTGGCAGCATTCATCATCTCCCAACAGAAGAGCCCTTGGGTCCTTAATGACCAGGAGCAATACCCAGGTACTATGTCACGAGCCTTGGGTGAGCCTCTGAGACTTGCTGGCTTCAGGTACCAGTATGGCTATGGTGGGAAGTGCACCAAGCAGGCTATCGGGGTACCTGATTCCAGAATTTGACTCTTGGATGGCATTTCTGGACCTGCCCTGGGCCAGAAAGGACCCTACTGCCCTGAAGTGTGAGTCCTAGGCCAGGCAGCATTCACCACAAGCTGACTCAAGAGCGCTTGTATCTCCACTTTACTAGGATTGGCTTCTGGAGATGTATTTTATTCTTTTATTTGGAATATGTTTCCCTGTTTCTTCACTTTCTTTGACTATCTGTGTTGATTTCAGTATGTTCTATGAATGAACAAGCTCTCTAAGTTTTGTTAGGCTGGTCTTATGTAGGATATATTTCTCCTCAGTCAGCACAGCCAACGATTCTAGGTGCCTTTAAACTCTTTGTGTTTGTCCAACCTGCTGCCATTGTTCTTTGTAGCCCCAAAGAAATTAAAAAGTGTCAAGTCATGTTATTGTCTTGAGAGAGGTAGGATAGAAGCCAGTCCTTTGGGACAGGGCAGGAAATGTTGGGGTGCTAGATTTATGTTAGATTTATCTTTCTTTCTTTGCAGAAAAGCTGAGAACCAAAATTAATCTTCCACTCATTTTGCTCTACACTAAGAAGAGGGACTGAGGAACATGCCTATAGTTTTGATCAGACTGCTCACTTTGAACCTCAGGAGATACTGATGACCATTTAAAGGTTTAAAAGTCACATTTTTTTCCCTCTGTGGTCTAAAAAACTCGATAGCATAGAGCTCTGTTAACTCCAAGAGCTAGGTGATTTAGGAGACAGTTCCTTGGATGAAGGCTGAAAAGTTGGAGCACTTGATGCATGCAGAAGTTACTCTCAGAGAGAGTCTGTATATTTGGAATTATTTCAGGAGAAAACCAGGGAAGAAAGTGCATGAAGTTCCCACTCTCCTGTTGAAGGAGGCACAAGTTTCATACCCTCCTAATAGACGGAGACTTCTGGCCTGGACTTATTGCTAAAGCAAGCAAGGGAGGGAGATGCAGGGAGTATCTGCATTCCCATAGAGACCTGAAGATGTGCCCCTGCCTCCTTCCAGTGAAAGATAGCAGGAGTTTATTTCTAGAACAAGCCAGAGAAGAAGGTGTGGGAAGTGCCATAACTTCCATAGTTACTGACACAGGTCTCCAATGTCTTTTCATGGAGATGTTTCAGGGCTAGGATTATCACTGGAGCTAGTTGGTGGAAAAGGTGCAGAAAGTGTCTGCTGTCCTGTTCAAGCAAGCAGAAGTTTCACGCCTCACATCCCTTGCAAGGGGAGCCTTCTGTTGTGAAGCTATTGCTGAAGCAAGCCAGAGAACAAGGTTCAAGGAGTGCCTACTTTCCCTTTGAGGCACATAGGAATCCTTCTGCCATCATCTAATAAGGGATTGCAGTCATTTATTATGGGAGCAAACCAGGGAAGAGGGCATGGCAGGGCAGGGCAGATGTGCTGTCCCTCCATTGTTGCTGGCAGTGGCCTCCAACCTCTTACCATGGAGACTGTAGAACTGAGATGTCACTGGAGCAAGCAATGGAAGAAGGTGTGGGCAGTGCAGTATCATCCTCCCATTTAGTCTCCAAGATGTTTATTCTTACTTGCTATATAGGCTTCCAGATACTGGCTTGTTAGAGGCTAGAACCACAGGGAGCTACTGGAAAAGCATGTGATCACACCCCATCCATGGGGAAGGTGAAAGCTGGGCTCATCTCAGGGGACTACAAAAACTAAGGGCGCTCACATGGTTCAAACCCCCACTTTGTTCTTTGTGCTTGAGGGAGATCCTCTGAAGATTGTCTCTTTCATTCCTCCAGCACAGTGATTTAACAGCCAAGCCCTTCACCAGGACCGCGAAAGTAGAACATTGTATGTGTGCTAGGAGTCCCTCACCCCTCAGGATAAAGTGGAAATTGGAGTTTCCTTCCCAAGTGTGTTCAGGGTGGGGTTAATTCACAAGTGTATCTGCTTTTCCAATCGGTTTGATGTGGATGTTTTCTCAGTCATCCAGTGTGTAGAAGTCTTTCAACTGGATTCTGCCTTTCTCTTGAAGAGAATTGATTTGTGTGTAGGTGTTTACTCAGTGTGTCTGTGGAAGAAGCGATAGTCAGGAGTCTCCTATTTCACCAGGTTTTCTGATGTTTCAAATGTTTTATTTCCATTAAAAATAAATAACTGAAATTAAAAGCAAATGTTTTATATACATGTCATTAGTATATAAATAACCATGTTTAATTTAGCAATGAACTAACTGCTTTCTTAGGATTGCATATACCCTAAAAGAACTTCAGAAGCCCAATTGATAATGTCTCCAAAACTCTTTAATATGAAGGATTCATTGATCAAGAAGCAAAATAAGTAATTTCAAAAATAAAAAGTTCTCAACATATACCTTAAAGCACGTTCTGCAGTAGCTATTTTTAGTTAAGTGGTAAGAAATGTCCGTTAGATGCAACTAAACTAAAACCATTGCTGCCTGAAAGACTTAAGCATCTGAATGTTTTCTGTTACTTAGATATAGGAGATACATTTGAAGTTATTGCCTCAGGAATGATACACTAAAAAGTCAGTGTAGTTAAATTTTTTTTTAATTTCCAGTTTGCAGTAATTTCAGGTGTTTATAAAATAGTTTCATGTTCAAAAATAGCAATGAAAGTACATTATTGCCAGAGATATGCTTCCAGTGTCAGCATTCCATCTCCATTGCGTTGCTCATCAGTTTTGTGCCGTATCTTCGGAATGAAGAGAAAATGTGCAGCACCCTCACATCACCACACACTGTGACCTTCACTTACAACTGAGTAACAGCAAGAAAATATGAAAATTAATTTCTTAAGAATATGTTTCTGTTTAAAACCAATTTAACCTTATCAAGAAATCTTAGTTTCTAAATAAAGAAGCAAAAATTCAATTAAGAACAGAGGCCTAACATGTGAATACCATTTACATGATTAAGCAGTGATAACACACTGTTCTGCATTTAATTCCCACACACAGTATTGAACCAAATGTGAAACTGATACTTTGGAGACATTAAATATCCATAGCTTTGAAATGTGCTGCCATTTAATTACTACCAAAGCCATGTGCCTCAGAGCTTTCTGTTCATCGTTTCTATAAGGCTCTTAATACGGTTCTAGGACAAGAACATGAAAGTTATACAAAACTGTGAAAAAGTACAATAATTAAAAATTTCATACATACTATCACAAAGCCAACTACGTTAACAGAAATGAAAATGATCTCTGTACTCCAAATGAAAAATGAGACTCAGAACTTATGTCCAAAATGGAATTGTTAGCAATATGACAGGTTCTGAACCATGAGTACCACCAACACACATCTAAATCATTAACATCTCTTCCCTACTCAAAACAAAAAGGAATGCATGATTAAACCGATAACTATGTCAGGAATTAACCAACTCAGAGAATCATTCTCATTTGAGCTCTCTTTTTGCTTTCTTAGATTACAAATTGAATATTCTTAAACTGCTCTATTCTACCCAAAGCGTCAAAGAGCAAATGTATATAAGCAAAAATTACTCAAGTGGAAAATGTGATTTCTCTTGTCAGCATGTCACAGCAATGAAAGGAGGAAAAATTAGAGTTAGACCTGTAGAACAGATTGCTTTTTTCATATTAACAGCTAGAAAATTTAAAGCCAATTATTTTTGTCTAACTCTCTACCCCCAAAATGTTTACATCTTTAAGACATGTGTTTTCATTGCTGGTGTTATGGTTAAAAATATATCTTTCTTCTATTGTGTGATAACAATAATGAATGATCCTTGCCTAACAAGTAAATTACAAAGAAGAATCTAAATTACCTGGGGTGCCACAGTTCTAAGAAAACCAATAATAAACTTTGGTATGTTTTCTTTGACATTCTCCCCTCCATGGTCCTACTCTGCCCTCCTATCCACAGTATCCAATGTCCTCAAGCCTTCACTCTGCTAGATAGAGGCTTTTTCTAAAAGTTGTATTGTATAAGCAGCAAAGGGTTAAGCAGATATAAGAATTCAAAATTTATCTGAACTTTGTTTGTTAGGCCATGGAAGCTGATGCTATCTCATCTTTAAATATACATGCCAGATAGGATATATAAAGGAAATTAAGTTTACTTCCTCAAAATAAAAATCACATAAAAATATAATCGACATAGATTTTCTTTGGTAATTTTAAAAGATATTTGTCTTGGTATCTGTTGGTAAGTGCTATCATTCATTGCATATAGATGAGAAGGAAATTTCCCATGCATAGTAAGGAAGTGGAGAATTCGCCAAGGGCTTTGAACACTTAAAAAAAAATTAAGCATATGTACAAATTTTAGCAGGATAACAGGGCATTAAAGTTGCTGTTTTGGTTTTTAATCATTGAATGGATATTTTTGTAGTAGATCTGTATCTCTCTGTTCAGGTGAACTGGCAAAGAAATGTAGATCTTAAAGATTCCTAAATTCTTACATAGTATTCTATAGCATGAATGCACTCCAGTTTATTCTGCTGTTCCCTTATCCACAGACATTTATTCTCAGCATTTTGTTCACAGATAAATCATAGTGCATTAACTTGGCCATCAGCATTGTATGAGAGTAATTTTATCCCTGCATTTTCATCAGCAATATTCATCTTTTAATTTTTCTCAAACAGATGGTTTTTTTAAGTGTCTTTATTAAACATTTTAACTTACCCTTTGGCAGTGACTTTTCATATCCTGTCCTTATTTTTCACTGGAGTTATTTTTTGTTATTATATGCATGTTAAAGGTCATCATATAAATATAATACTTTCTTACATTGTGAATATTTTTCTTATTTCTAGTTTGTCAGTTGACTTTGTCCTGCTATCATTTTTTAAGTTTCATTTTTTTAGAAAGGAATATCTATATACCTTTATTTCAGTCTAGCTAGTCGTCCATCCACTTGTATATATAAAGTCTTGTTTTAGTTAAAAAATATTCCCAGCCCCAAGGTTTTGTAATATTGTCTACTGAGATTTTTAAACATATGCTTGTTTTATAATTTTACATGTAAAGTTTTAGTATTGCTATAATTTATTTGAACATATAGAGTAAATTAGAAGGTCCTACTTATTTATTTCCAGAGAGCAGTTTGCTGTACCATTCATTGCACTGTTGTATTTGTTCGTGTGTATATTTAACTGTATTTTATAATCTCTTCTGCTGAAGTATTGCTTTATACCTAGGCAGTATGATTTACTCATGACTAAGAGAATTATATATTAATTCAATAAGCCATGATCTCATACGTCTCCTTATTTCTCATTTTCTTGATTTTTGACGTTTATTTTGCCATATATACTTGAAGATTATTTTACAGAGTTCAAAGAAATCTATAAAGGTTCTAATGGAATTGCAACAGCTTTTAATGGAAATTACTCTAATTCAGGGTAGATTTAACATTTTGAGGATACAAAATATTCTTATAAAATAACAAGATAGATCTTTTCTTTTTTATTATGCATTATTTTATGTCTTTAAATATAATGCTACATTATTCATAAAAGTACTATACGTTTCGTTAAACTGATCCCTAATTATTTTATATTGGTTGCTTTTATAAATGGAAGCTTCCCATTTCCATTTAAATGTGCTTAATGCTAGCATAGAGCATATTTTAAAAATTATCTGATATCAAGTCACTTGCAAACTTTAGTAATTTTATTGGTTTTTACTAGACTCTTGTTTTATGAAGGTGTAATTCTATTATCTCTGAAGAAATAATTATATTCTATTCCAGTGCTCACTCTTCTCCTTTCCCTGGTTGTCTAGAACTGAATTTAGTATTTCACAATTTGTATGTGGTATGGTTCAGGGTGAATTATTTTATTGTTTTATAGTCATTTCCATCTATTCTTATTTTGCTTATGTTTTATTAGGAATAGGGTCTGTATCTTATCAAATGCCTTTTCCATAATTATTGACACAATTATATGACTTCTTTCTTTGAAATTAATGCTTTTGAACCCTCCTTGGAGGTTATTGGAATAAATCTGCTTGATGTCATAATTTTTTTTTTTTTGAGGCACTGTTGGATTACATGTAATTTTAGGTCTTTTACTATAAGTTCATAAAGAACTATTATCTTTACCATTTTACTAACAGACTTGAGTACTAATATCATAATAGAAAACAATCCTGTGGTTTTTATGATCTGTGATATTTAAATAATTGATTTTTTTTTCTTGAAAGAGCCCGCTACTAAATGGCAATGGTAATGATAGCAAATAGCTGCACAAAATTTTCTGTCAGGAGAACTTAAAGTTTTATATTTATTAATTCATTTGATCTTTTTAATCACCTAATGAGTTAAGAAATATTGTCATCTGCATTCTACAAACAGGAAAATCAAGGCAGACAAAGCTTATGTGACTTGCTTATGCTCAAATAACTATTACTTGGTAGAATAAATTTGGACATAGGTATTCTGATGTGAGAGGCTGCTTTTAGCAGTTAAATTAAACAGCCTCTATCACCTTTGCAATCTCTTTTGTGGTTATTTATCCTATTCAACTTGCTTCTTAGTTTTCATATGTTATAGTTTACTGAAAAGCATCGATTTCCCCTAGATTTCATATTTCCTGTCATAGTGCTACAATACGGTTCTAAAAATTATTTTACTTTCTTCTTAAGCTTGTGCTATTTTTTTATTGCCAGCTTTCTTTCTAAGATTTTGTTTATGTCTTGCAAAAACCTAATTTTTACATTTATTTATCCTTTTTTTTGTTTTGTTTTGAATTTTACTCATTTTAAAAGTATTAGTTTTCTTTTACCAATCAATTTTGGTTGATTTTACTCCATTTCTAGTTTATTAAATTTTTCTAAGTCTTACTTTTTCATCTTTAATAAGAAATAAATCTATCCTAAATAAATCTTACCAGTTTTCTGTGTGTCATATTTGACACACAGAAAAGTATTTTACAATGTAAAGTATTCTTTACATTGCCTTCCAGAGGCACAGAATTTCAGTTTGATTTTCTCTTTGAGCCAGGGATTATTCAGGAGTATTTTTAAATCTCTGATGAATGAGTATTTTGGTCATTCTTCATTTACTTTTCCTATTTTTCCTGGACCAAAGAATGTGACCAGTAAAACTTCCAATTAAAAAAAAAATGTTAAACTTTTGTTATATCTAAATATATGGTTAAATTTTGTGAATATTAAAAATACATAGAAGAAAATATATTCTTCCTATTCAGGGGATAAAGTATTTTATATATTTATCATATATCATGTTTGTTGATTATATTGTATATATATAATTTCTTTATAACTGTGCTGACCAAAACGGTGGGTACTAGACACATTATGTATATTGAACAGTTGTATGTAATATATAAATTGTGTACTTGAAATGTGACTAGTCTAAATTGAAATGTAATGTAAACTCTACAAAGGATCTTAAAGATTTAGTATAAAAAAGGTGGGAACTGAACAATGAGATCACTTGGACTCGGGAAAGGGAACATCACACACCGGGGCCTATCATGGGGAGGGGGGAGGGGGAGGGATTGCATTGGGAGTTATACCTGATGTAAATGACGAGTTGATGGATGCTGACGAGTTGATGGGTGCAGCACACCAACATGGCACAAGTATACATATGTAACCAACCTGCACGTTATGCACATGTACCCTAGAACTTAAAGTATAATAATAATTTTTTTAAAAAAGCAAACTACTTATATAAATAATTTTATATGAACTAAATATTAAAATTATAATATTTTGGATATAATGAGTTAAAATATATTATTAAAAGTAATCTCATCGGTTTATTTTCACTTATTTTAATGTGGCTACTAGAATATCTAAAATTACATATGTGCTTGCATTATTTTTTATTTAACATTACTCTGTAGTACTAATTATTTTTGGTCTACTAATCTGTCCATAAAAAATTGTATTGACATCTTTCTTTTCATGTAATATCTTTTAAGAACTCCTTCCTTGTCTTATAATTTATGATTTCAGTATTTAGCAGATTTTAAAAACCATATGTAGGTTTATGACTGTTATATCACTTTATAAACTGTGACTTTCGTCTTCATTTGATACAAATCCTGATTTTGCCTTTAATTTTTATTTGATCTTGCCACTCTTTATTTTTTGTATTTGCATGGTTACTCTATAAAATCACTTTTTTTGGTCATTGAATTTACTAAATATCTTACACATTACGCGTTTTATTTTTAACTCAGTCTTATAATCTCTTTTCCAAAGTGATAAAATTCACAAGTCAATATTTAGTATAAAAACTGGTGTGATTTTAAAACATCCATCTCACTTTATGCTGTGTATGTACTTCATGTTTTTCTTTACTTCTCCTTCAGTTTTTATTTATGAGTCTTTGGTCATGCATGCTCAATTTTTCCTTTGTTAATTTAAAAGTTCTACTGGCTTTTTCATTTAACAAGGAATTATTTTATAATTTATAATGTTCACAATTACTTCATTTCTCTGCTATTATATCAAAGCAACATACAAACTATAAGTCTTTATTCAAGGTGGTCTATTTTCCTACTGCTCCTTCCTCTGCCACTAAGAGATAATATTTAAAGCATATTTTCCCTCTTTGTTACCTAATCACATGACAATTTCAAGAGAACTTTAAGAGAACGTTAGAGAAACATGTCTTCGTCCCTGCTACTACTAACTTTGGCTGAGGTCCCTTAAATATTTGGTTCTGGATCATTATTATTTTTTTCCCTATAGTTTCCTATTTTTCCATTTTTGTGTGATATATTCTTGCTTATCCTGTCATTATTCATTTAGATTTAACTATTAATATATACATTATAAGGTTTACTCCTTAACACTGTTCTTTATTCTTCATCTTCTCCTCTCTTGAGATTTCAGAACTGCTGCTACCTTTGTGAGATGTGTTTTGTCCTCAGGTGCTTCTTTTTCTTCTTCTATTATCTTTCCTCCATTTTCTTCATGATTCCAATCCTTCTTATAGTTTTCTCTGCTTTTACTTAACTTTCAATTTGGTTTCATATATATATACATACACACTGTAATCATATATATATGATTACAGCATATACAGTGTGTGTACGTGTGTGTATATATATATACACACGCACACACACACACACACCACACCCCCATATATATATATATATATGGTTTTATATATATATATGGTTACATATATATATATGGTTACATATATATATGGGGAGTGGGGTACGTATGTGTGTGTGTTCTTCAGTTTAATTTATTTCCTAATATTTCTTATTTCAAATAGCATGAGTTTTTATCCCAAGATGTTTTTAGTACTCATTAGTCTTCTTAAGCTCTGCTTTAAGTTGCTTTATGTCTCCTCTGGTAGTTCCAGTTGTCTACCTACCAGTAGATAATCTATGTACTTTCCCTCTCTGAACCAGTAGTGATTGTCCCCGTAGGTGAGATAATTGTTTTATGACCCAGTTGCAAGATAAAGCCTCTCTTTTGCCAAGTTCTCTTGGATGAAACTGCTCATGTAGTCTACAGCCTTAGTGGCAGTAAGGACTCAGACTAACTATGCAATTGAATCAAATTTTTTGGGGCCAGGGAGATGTCCAGATCCTCACAATTAATAATGTCACAGGCCGTAGACTTCCTTTTTCTTGAGTGACTTCAGAACCCCATTGGACAAAAATTTTTACAGGCTCTACTATGATCTGATCCACTATGATCTGATCCTCATCTCTGCCTCTGGACCTCAAGCACTGCCTCTGGCACAGAGAATATATAGGTTATTCCAGTCTCTGTCTAAGCTGGTAGTGTCCTGGGCTCTACCTCAGGCTCACCTGTGTGAAGACTGTCCCGTTTGCTCTACTTGGGAGTTATTGGTGGGGGTTAGATTGGCATTTAAAGGTATGGACAACATAAACATACTTCAGCAGCATATGTTCCTTTGTTCTGTTTCAAGGCTATCTATTAATGCACCAATAATAAATAAGTTTATAAAGAATATGTAGCATTTTTAAAATTTAATTAATTAATTAATTAATTTATTATTATTATTATTATTATACTTTAAGTTCTAGGGTACATGTGCAGAACATGCAGGTTTGTTACATATGTATACTTGTGCCATGTTGGTGTGCTGCACCCATCAACTCGTCAGCACCCATCAACTCGTCATTTACATCAGGTATAACTCCCAATGCAATCCCTCCCCCCTCCCCCCTCCCCATGATAGGCCCCGGTGTGTGATGTTCCCCTTCCCGAGTCCAAGTGATCTCATTGTTCAGTTCCCACCTATGAGTGAGAACATGCAGTGTTTGGTTTTCTGTTCTTGTGATAGTTTGCTAAGAATGATGGTTTCCAGCTGCATCCATGTCCCTACAAAGGACACAAACTTATCCTTTTTTATGGCTGCATAGTATTCCATGGTGTATATGTGCCACATTTTCTTAATCCAGTCTGTCACTGATGGACATTTGGGTTGATTCCAAGTCTTTGCTATTGTGAATAGTGCCGCAATAAACATACATGTGCATGTTTCTTTATAGCAGCATGATTTATAATCCTTTGGGTATATACCCAGTAATGGGATGGCTGGGTCATATGGTACATCTAGTTCTAGATCCTTGAGGAATCGCCATACTGTTTTCCATAATGGTTGAACTAGTTTACAATCCCACCAACAGTGTAAAAGTGTTCCTATTTCTCCACATCCTCTCCAGCACCTGTTGTTTCCTGACTTTTTAATGATCGCCATTCTAACTGGTGTGAGATGGTATCTCATTGTGGTTTTGATTTGCATTTCTCTGATGGCCAGTGATGATGAGCATTTTTTCATGTGTCTGTTGGCTGTATGAATGTCTTCTTTTGAGAAATGTCTGTTCATATCCTTTGCCCACTTTTTGATGGGGTTGTTTGTTTTTTCTTGTAAATTTGTTTGACTTCTTTGTAGGTTCTGGATATTAGCCCTTTGTCAGATGAGTAGATTGCAAAAATTTTCTCCCATTCTGTAGGTTGCCTGTTCACTCTGATGGTAGTTTCTTTTGCTGTGCAGAAGCTCTTTAGTTTAATTACATCCCATTTGTCAATTTTGGCTTTTGCTGCCATTGCTTTTGGTGTTTTAGACATGAAGTCTTTGCCCATGCCTATGTCCTGAATGGTAATACCTAGGTTTTCTTCTAGGATTTTTATGGTATTAGGTCTAACATTTAAGTCTCTAATCCATCTTGAATTAATTTTCGTATAAGGAGTAAGGAAAGGATCCAGTTTCAGCTTTCTACTTATGGCTAGCCAATTTTCCCAGCACCATTTATTAAATAGGGAATCCTTTCCCCATTTCTTGTTTCTCTCAGGTTTGTCAAAGATCAGATGGCTGTAGATGTGTGGTATTATTTCTGAGGACTCTGTTCTGTTCCATTGGTCTATGTCTCTGTTTTGGTACCAGTACCATGCTGTTTTGTAGTATAGTTTGAAGTCAGGTAGCGTGATGCCTCCAGCTTTGTTCTTTTGACTTAGGATTGTCTTGGAGATGCGGGCTCCTTTTTGGTTCCATATGAATTTTAAAGCAGTTTTTTTCCAATTCTGTGAAGAAACTCATTGGTAGCTTGATGGGGATGGCATTGAATCTATAAATTACCTTGGGCAGTATGGCCATTTTCACGATATTGATTCTTCCTATCCATGAGCATGGTATGTTCTTCCATTTGTTTGTGTCCTCTTTTATTTCACTGGGCAGTGGTTTGTAGTTCTCCTTGAAGAGGTCCTTTACATCCCTTGTAAGTTGGATTCCTAGGTATTTGATTCTCTTTGAAGCAATTGTGAATGGAAGTTCATTCCTGATTTGGCTCTCTGTTTGTCTGTTACTGGTGTATAAGAATGCTTGTGATTTTTGCACATGAATTTTGTATCCTGAGACTTTGCTGAAGTTGCTTATCAGCTTAAGGAGATTTTGGGCTGAGACAATGGGGTTTTCTAAATATACAATCATGTCATCTGCAAACAGGGACAATTTGACTTCTTCTTTTCCTAACTGAATAGCCTTGATTTCTTTCTCTTGCCTGATTGCCCTAGCCAGAACTTCCAACACTATGTTGAATAGGAGGGGTGAGAGAGGGCATCCCTGTCTTGTGCCAGTTTTCAAAGGGAATTTTTCCAGTTTTTGCCCATTCAGTATGATATTGGCTGTGGGTTTGTCATAAATAGCTCTTATTATTTTGAGGTACGTTCCATCAATATCGAATTTATTGAGCGTTTTTAGCATGAAGGGCTGTTGAATTTTGTCAAAAGCCTTTTCTGCATCTATTGAGATAATCATGTGGTTCTTGTCTTTGGTTCTGTTTATATGCTAGATTATGTTTATTGATTTGCGAATGTTGAACCAGCCTTGCATCCCAGGGATGAATCCCACTTGATCATGGTGGATAAGCTTTTTGATGTGCTGCTGAATCCGGTTTGCCAGTATTTTATTGAGGATTTTTGCATCGATGTTCATCAGGGATATTGGTCTAAAATTCTCTTTTTTTGTTGTGTCTCTGCCAGGCTTTGGTGTCAGGATGATGTTGGCCTCATAAAATGAGTTAGGGAGGATACTCTCTTTTTCTATTGATTGGAATAGTTTCAGAAGAAATGGTACCAGCTCCTCCTTGTACCTCTGGTAGAATTCAGCTGTGAATCCATCTGGTCCTGGTCTGTTTTTCTTTGGTAGGCTATTAATTATTGCCTCAATTTCAGAGCCTGCTATTGGTGTATTCAGGGATTCAGCTTCTTCCTGGTTTAGTCTTGGAAGAGTGTAAGTGTCCAGGAAATTATCCATTTCTTCTAGGTTTTCTAGTTTATTTGCATAGAGGTGTTTATAGTATTCTCTGATGGTAGTTTTTATTTCTGTGGGGTCGGTGGTGATATCCCCTTTATCATTTTTTATTGTGTCTATTTGATTCTTCTCTCTTTTCTTCTTTATTAGTCTTGCTAGCGGTCTGTCAATTTTGTTGATCTTTTCAAAAAACCAACTCCTGGATTCATTGATTTTTTGGAGGGTTTTTTGTGTCTCTATCTCCTTCAGTTCTGCTCTGATCTTAGTTATTTCTTGCCTTCTGCTAGCTTTCGAATGTGTTTGCTCTTGCTTCTCTAGTTCTTTTAATTGTGATGTTAGAGTGTCAATTTTTGATCTTTCCAGCTTTCTCTTGTGTGCATTTAGTGCTATAAATTTCCCTCTAAACACTGCTTTAAATGTGTCCCAGAGATTCTGGTATGTTGTGTCTTTGTTCTCATTGGTTTCAAAGAAAATCTTTATTTCTGCCTTCATTTCGTTATGTACCCAGTAGTCATTCAGGAGCAGGTTGTTCAGTTTCCATGTAGTTGAGGGGTTTTGATTGAGTTTCTTAGTCCTGAGTTCTAGTTTGACTGCACTGTGGTCTGAGAGACAGTTTGTTATAATTTCTGTTCTTGTACATTTGCTGAGGAGTGCTTTACTTTCAATTATGTGGTCAATTTTGGAATAAGTGCAATGTGGTGCTGAGAAGAATGTATATTCTGTTGATTTGGGGTGGAGAGTTCTATAGATGTCTATTAGGTCTGCTTGCTGCAGAGATGAGTTCAATTCCTGGATATCCTTGTTAACTTTCTGTCTCGTTGATCTGTCTAATGTTGACAGTGGGGTGTTGAAGTCTCCCATTATTATTGTATGGGAGTCTAAGTCTCTTTGTAAGTCTCTAAGGACTTGCTCTATGAATCTGGGTGCTCCTGTATTGGGTGCATATATATTTAGGATAGTTAGCTCTTCCTGTTGAAAATTGATCCCTTTACTATTATGTAATAGCCTTCTTTGTCTCTTTTGATCTTTGATGGTTTAAAGTCTATTTTATCAGAGACTAGTATTGCAACCCCTGCTTTTTTTTGTTCTCTATTTGCTTGGTAAATCTTCCTCCATCCCTTTATTTTAAGCCTATGTATGTCTCAGCATGTGAGATGGGTCTCCTGAATACAGCAGACTGATGGGTCTTGACTCTTTATCCAGTTTGCCAGTCTGTGTCTTTTAATTGGAGCATTTAGTTCATTTACATTTAAGGTTAATATTGTTATGTGTGAACTTGATCCTGCCATTATGATATTAAGTGGTTATTTTGCTCGTTAGTTGATGCAGTTTTTTCCTAGCCTCGATGGTCTTTACATTTTGGCATGTTTTTGCAATGGCTGGTACTGGTTGTTCCTTTCCATGTTTAGTGCTTCCTTCAGGGTCTCTTGTAAGGCAGGCCTAGTGGTGACAAAAATCTCTAAGCATTTGCTTATCTGTAAAGGATTTTATTTCTCCTTCACTTATGAAACTTAGTTTGACTGGATATGAAATTCTGGGTTGAAAATTCTTTTCTTTAAGAATGTTGAATATTGGCCCCCCACTCTCTTCTGGCTTGGAGAGTTTCTGCTGAGAGATCTGCTGTTAGTCTGATGGGCTTCCCTTTGTGGGTAACCTGACCTTTCTCTCTGGCTGCCCTTAAGATTTTTTCCTTCATTTCAACTTTGGTGAATCTGGCAATTATGTGTCTTGGAGTTGCTCTTCTCGAGGAGTATCTTTGTGGCGTTCTCTGTATTTCCTGGATTTGAATGTTGGCCTGCCCTACTAGGTTGGGGAAGTTCTCCTGGATGATATCCTGAAGAGTGTTTTCCAGCTTGGTTCCATTTTCCTCCTCACTTTCAGGCACCCCAATCAGACGTAGATTTGGTCTTTTCACATAATCCCATACTTCTTGCAGGCTTTGTTCATTTCTTTTTCTTCTTTTTTCTTTTGGTTTCTCTTCTCAATTCATTTCATTCATTTGATCCTCAATCGCTGATACTGTTTCTTCCAGTTGATCGAGTCGGTTACTGAAGCTTGAGCATTTGTCACGTATTTCTCGTGTCATGGTTTTCATCTCTTTCATTTCGTTTATGACCTTCTCTGCATTAATTACTCTAGCTATCAATTCTTCCACTTTTTTTTCAAGATTTTTAGTTTCTTTGTGCTGGGTACGTAACTCCTCCTTTAGCTCTGAGAAGTTTGATGGACTGAAGCCTTCTTCTCTCATCTTGTCAAAGTCATTCTCTGTCCAGCTTTGATCCGTTGCTGGCGATGAGCTGAGCTCCTTTGCCGGGGGAGATTCACTCTTATTTTTTGAATTTCCAGCTTTTCTGCCCTGCTTTTTCCCCATCTTTGTGGTTTTATCTGCCTCTGGTCTTTGATGATGGTGACGTACTGATGGGGTTTTGGTGTAGGTGTCCTTCCTGTTTGATAGTTTTCCTTCTAACAGTCAGGACCCTCAGCTGTAGGTCTGTTGGAGATTGCTTGAGGTCCACTCCAGACCCTGTTTGCCTGGGTATCAGCAGCGGAGGCTGCAGAAGATAGAATATTGCTGAACAGCAAGTGTACCCTTCTGATTCTTGCTTTGGAAGCTTCCTCTCAGGGGTGTACGCCACCCTGTGAGGTGTGGGGTGTCAGACTGCCCCTAGTGGGGGATGTCTCCCAGTTAGGCTACTCAGGGGTCAGGGACCCACTTGAGCAGGCTGTCTGTCCCTTCTCAGATCTCAACCTCCGTGCTGGGAGATCCACTGCTCTCTTCAAAGCTGTCAGACAGAGTCGTTTGCGTCTGCAGAGGTTTCTGCTGCTTTTGTTGTTGTTAAGCTGTGCCCTGTCCCCAGAGGTGGAGTCTACAGAGACAGGCAGGTTTCCTTGAGCTGCTGTGAGCTCCACCCAGTTCGAGCTTCCCAGCGGCTTTGTTTACCTACTTAAGCCTCAGCAATGGCGGGCACCCCTCCCCCAGCCTTGCTGCTGCCTTGCGGTTAGATCGCAGACTGCTGTGCTAGCAATGAGGGAGGCTCCGTGGGCATGGGACCCTCCCAGCCAGCTGTGGGATATAATCTCCCGGTGTGCCCGTTTGCTTAAAGTGCAGTATTGGAGTGGGAGTTACCCGATTTTCCAGGTGTTGTGTGTCTCAGTTCCCCTGACTAGGAAAAGGGATTCCCTTCCCCCTTGCACTTCCCAGGTGAGGTGATGCTTTGCCCTGCTTCAGCTCTCGCTGGTCGGGCTGCAGCAGCTGACCAGCACCAATCGTCCGGCACTCCCCAGTGAGATGAACCCAGTACCTCAGTTGAAAATGCAGAAATCACCGGTCTTCTGTGTCGCTTGCGCTGGGAGTTGGAGACTGGAGCTGTTCCTATTCGGCCATCTTGCTCCGCCCCGAATTTGAGAATATGTAGCATTTTATATAACAGATAGAACAAGTCATTTTCCATTATCTATCTTTCATTTTTCAATAGCTTTTAAATTTTTTATCCATTTTTTTCATGAGTTTAGAAACATTATCTACAATGCCTGATCCCACTGGCATTTTGATTAGAATTACATTAAACCCAAGAACGAAATATGAAAAGAATGAACACATCTTTCTTTATTCCATGTATTTTCATTTATAGGGCTATTTTATGTATAATATAAAAATTGATTAAAAATCAAGTCAATTATGAATGGTGTATTAAATGTAATTTTGTTTTATCAGTAAACTGTTCTCTTACTATTTTGGTAAGAAATTGGTTATAATATTATGGGAAAGTATCAGATTATGAAGCTATAGTTCATAAAACTTTATGATCTAAATCTTATGAAATAAAAATGTGTGCAATCACATGAACACAATGAAAAAATTATTAAATGCATACTCTGAAATGATATAATAAATTTTATTATAATTATTTGTATTAAAACTTTTCCATATAGTTATAATGGAAATAAAATCATGACTAATTCAAAGAATATCTTTACTAACTCTCTCTACTCTGGAATATAATAAATATTTCCATCAAGTCAACCCATAGTTTTATATCTTCTGGAAATATAATATGCCCAACAAATTATTTTGTGGATATTGACAAACTTACTCTGAAGTATATATGAAGGAGCAAAAGTCAGAGAACAGCCAAATAAATATTAAAACAGAAAAATAAAAATAAAATTGGAAAATGAGATTGTATTAATTCATTCTCACACTGCTATAAAGACATACCTGAGACTGGGTAATTTATAAAGAAAAGGTTTAATTAACTCACAATTCCACAGGTTATATAGGCTTCTGCTTCTGTGGAGGCCTCAGGAAACTTTCAATCACAGTGGAAGATGAAGGGGAAGCTGGCACATATTCACATGCCTGGCAGGAGGGAGAGCAAGCAAAGGGGGAGGTGCTACACACTTTGAAAACAAGCAGATGTCATGAGAACTCTATCACGAAAACAGCAAGAGGAAAGTCCACCCCGTGATTCAATCACCGCCCACCAGGCCCCTCCTCCAACAGTGGAGGGTTACAATTCAACATAAGATTTAAGTGAGGACACAGAGCCAAACCATATCTGATACTATCTAACTGCAAGACATATTAATAAACTACAGGGATCAAGACAGTGTGGTATTGGTGAAAGAATATATGATTCAATCACTGGAACGGATAAAGGGCCCAGAAATAGAACCACCTAACATGTAGTCAACCGGAGGCTGAGGTGGGCAGATCACCTGAGGTCAGGAGATCAAGACCAGCCTGGCCAAGATGGTGAAACCCCGTCTGTACTAAAAATACAAAAAGTTAGCTGAGCGTGGTCGCCAGTGCCTGTAATCTAAGCTACTCAGGAGGCTGAGGCAGAAGAATCACTTAAATCAGTGAGGAGGAGGTTGCAGTGAGCCAAGATCGCGCCATTGCACTCCAGCCTGGGTAACAAGAGCAAGGCTCTGTCTCAAAAATAAATAATAAATAAATAAATACATAAATAAATACATAAAGTCAACCAATCTTTGACAAAGGAAAAAAAGGCAATGCAATGGAGAAAAGAATTTTTCAACAAATGATGCTAGAATAACTGGACATTCACATGCAAAATATGAATCTAGATACACACTTCTAATATGTCATAAACATTAACTCAAAATGGATAGCAGACATAAATGTAAATGCAAAACTATACAACTCCTAGAAAATAACATATGAAAAAAATCTAGATGACTTTGGCTTTGGTTATGACATTTTAGTTGCAATCTAAAAGGTATAACAGATAAAATAAGGAACTGATAAGCTGGACATCATTAAAATTAAACATTTCTATTCTGTGAAAGACACTATCAAGAGAATGGAAAGACAGCTCACAGACTTGGAGAAATTATTTGCAAAACAAACCACATATCTGATAAAGGACTGTTACTTAAAAAAATAAAGAACTTTTAAAACTTAACGATAACAGCACAAACAACCCAATTTTTTAAATGGGCAAAATACTGTAGTCTCCTCATTAAAGAAGATAGCAAATAAGCACGTGAAAACATACTCCACATCGTATGTCATCAGGGAAATGCAAATTAAAACAACAGTGAAATACCACTACACACACATTAGAATGGCCATGATCCAGAATACTAACAACATCAAATGCTGGCAAGGAAATTGAGAAACAGGAATTCTCATTTATTACTGGTAGAATGCAAAATGCTACACCTACTTTGTAAGACAATTTAATCATTTCTTACAAAACTAAACATGCATTTTGCCATACAATCCAATAATTGTGCTTCTTGTGATTTACCCAAATGAATTGAAAACTATATGCAAAAAAACCTTGCATATGGATGTTTATGGCGTCTTTATTTATAACTGCCAAAACTTGTAAGCAACTAAGATGTCCTTCAGTAGATGAATGAATAAAAAAACTATGCTGTATCAATACAATAGAATATCATTAGGAAGTGAAAAGCAACGAGCTTTTTACTGATTTATGCAAGTTTATGACTTACGCAAGTTATAAAAGCCATGAAAATACAGGAAGGAACCTTAAATGCATATTACTAAGTGAAAGAAGCCAATCTAAAAAGGCTGCACACTGTATGATTCCAACCACATGACATTCTGTAAAAGCCAAAACTGTGGATACAGATCAATGATTGTCAAAGATTGGTGGTAGGGAAGAGGGATGAATAGGTGGAGCAGAGAGGGTTATTAGAGCACTGAAACTACTCTGTATGGTTCTGTAATGGTGAATACATGTCATTATACATTAGTTCAAACTCATGGAGTGTACAACACGAAAAGTGAACCCTAATTTTAACTACTGACCTTAGATGATAATGGGGCATCATGTAAATTATTTGACTGTAACAAATGTACCACTCTGGTAATGGATGTTGATAATGAAGAAGACTATGTATGCATGGGGGCAGAGTGTATATGGGAAATCTCTGTGCCTTCCACTAAATTTTCCTAAAATCTAAATTTGCTCTTAAAAAAATATAAAATCTATTTTTAAAAAGTATAGTCTTCTTATAATCTCATGAATTTCTTATTCAAATTATTCTCATATATTTTGTATTATTTCAAGTTAATTTTTTCCATGTATGTTTAACAGTTATCACCAATGTATAATAAAATATTTTAAACACAGTTTATCTATCTACATAGTTTTGCACCTATAAGAAAAATACTTTCTTAAATTTTATTACCTGGCTAAATTTTTCTGAGGATTTTTTAGTTAATTCAATTGTGTTTTCAAAGCGTACCCTGTTAACTATTAATTGTAAAAATCAGGTCTCTTCCTTTTTCTGATTCTGAATTTATAACATTGATGACTATTGATGTTATCTTGTATTTATTAGCTGATAATATCTATAACTTTATTTAAACTCTTGACACAATTTCAGTGGAATGTATGAATTATTAACCCAAACTTTATAGTGCTACATAAGAGAATGTTAAGATTTGCAATAAAAATTTGGGTTTCTAACAATTATTGTTGCATGTCTAAAAATTTATGCTTATATAATTTGATGACAATCTTGCTGGGTTATGCAACATATACATATTTATTGTTGTGTGTATTGTGAATTTTACATTTTAAAATATATTTATTCAGGTATCATATATATAGTAACTTGCATAAATCATAAGTGTACAATAAATAAATAAAATTTTACACATATACTATGTACCCCTAAGGAGTGATCATAATTTGCTTTTACTATAGATTAGTTTTTTAGTTTCTAACCTTAAAATGAATGAAATAAAACTGTATAGACATTTCTGCTTCTGATCCCTTTTGATCATCATTATGTATGTGAGATTCATCTCACGTATGTTGCTGTACATAGCAGGAATTTTGAGTTTTTTGTTGTTGTTTAAGGGTTATTTTACAGTTGATGGCCTTTTAAGTTGTTTTCATTTTTGAGCTGTTATGAATTACACTGATATGAACATAATATCCAAACATTTTGGTGGACATATGCATTAATTTCATTTGGGTATATACTTGGGTATGAAATTACTGGGTCATGGGGCAAGATTATGTGTACATTTAGTAGAAACTGCCAGTATTGCAGCGTGATTATAACAATTTAAAATCTCACTAGCAATATATGTAATAATATTGATGTTAGTATAAATGGCAATTTTACATTTTATTTTTCAATTATTTTCTATGATTATATGGAAATGTCATTTATTTTTAAAATTGACCTTGAACTGAGTGACTTTGCAGGCATACTCGAGATGCCTGGGGGTTGCAAAGAACAAAGAAAGTGGGTTGACTCTCAAGAAAGTTTTAAAGAACATAAGAATCTCTGGCTGGGGCAATTGGTGGCAGTCTTATTCTATATGAGGCCAATCCATGAAGACTAGGAGAGGTGGCTGCTTTGTCTAATGTGCAGAAATAAACACACTAAAGAAGAATCAGGCAAACCTGTTCCAAACAAAGGAACAACGGAAATCTCCAGAAACTGACCCTAATAAGATGAAGTTATTTAACTATTAATAAAAGTAAATTCAAAATAATTGTCATAAAGACACTCATCGAAGTCAAGAAGCAGTGTATGGAAAAAGTGAGAACATCAACAAAGAAATACAAATTATAAAGCAGTAGCAAATGAAATTCATAGAGCTGAAGAACACAATAACTGAACTAAAAAATTAACTAGAGGCTTCAACAGATGACTAGATTAAGCAAAGGAAAGGATTAGCAAACTCAAAGACAGGTCAATAAAAATAATTCAGTCAGAGGAGCAAAAGGGAAAAAAAATTTAAAGCATAAAGAAAGCTGACAGGTCTTATGAGACACTGTCAAGCATACCAGTATATACACTGTAGGGATACTATGAGAAGAGACAGAAAGAAACAATCAGAAAGCAGATTCAAATAAATAATCGCTGAAAACTTCCCAAATCTGGGGTAGAAAATGAACATATAGATATTGGAAGCCCTAAAGAAATGAAATACATGAATTCAAACAAATCACCAAAATACATTGTAAACAAATCGGCAAAAAAAAAAAAAAAAACAAAGATAAGAATATTTGAAGCATCAAGAGAAAATTGACTTATCACATACCAGGGAATCTTTGTAAGTCCTATGTAGATTTTTCAGCAGAAACCTCACAGGCCAAAAGAGAGTGGGAAAATATAGTCAAAGTACTAAAAGAAAAAATAAACTGACAAGAGTAAAATACCTAGCAAAACTGTCCAAAAATCATGGGGATATAAAGACAATTCTAGACAAATAAAAGCTTATATAGTTCATCACTGTTTGACCTACTTTAGAAGAAATACTAATGGAGGTCTTTAAGTTGAAATAAAATGATACTAAATAGCAACATGATCGCATATAAGTATGGAAATGTTCATAAAGGCAAATACGTAGACAATTACAAAATATTGTATTATTGTAATGGTTGATCACCTTTAGTTCTAGTATAAATGTTAAAAGACAAAAATATTAAAATAATAACAAAAATACATTAAAGATACACAGTATGAAGAGAAGTAAATTGTGGTAACTATAACATAGTGTTGGAGGAGAAATAAGTTAAGAGTAGAGTTATTGTGTATGATTAAATGTAAGTTATCAGCTTAAGATTGACTATTATAAGTACAATAAATTTTTTATAAGCCTCAAGGTAACCAAAAAAAATACCCATCATAGTTATATTTTTTTTGAAAAAAAAAGAATCAAAGCCTATCAATATAAAAATTAAAAAAAACAAAAAGGAAGACAGGAAGAAAGGGAAAGCAGAATAAAGAACTATAAGACTAACAGAAAGTAATTAACAAAATGATGTTAGTAAATCTTTCTCTATCAATAATTACTTTAAATGTGTTAATATATTGCACTTCTCAATCAAAAGACATAGAATGGATGAATGAATTAAAAAGAGAAAACACAGTCCAACTATTTGCTGTTCTCGAGAAACTCACTTTAACGACATATGTAGGCTGAAACTGAAGGGATGGAAGAAAAAATTTCATGCAAACTGTAACCAGAAGAGAGAACAGGCAGTTAAACTTACATCAGAAAAAAATAAATTCAACTAAAAAAATGTTATAAGAGACAAAGACAGATATTATATAATAATAAAAGGGCCAATACACTGGGAGATATAACAATTATAAATATATATGCACCTAATGTCAGATAACCTAACTGTATAAAGCAAACATTGACAGAACTGAAGGGACAAATACATAGCAATATAATAATAGTAGGAGAGTTCAATTCCTCACTTTCAGTACTTAATAGAACATCCAGACAAAAGATCAATAAGGAAACAGAGAACCTGAACAACACTGCAGGTCATATGGATCTAACAGACATATACAGATTATCGTACCAAACAGTAATGGAATAAACAGTTTTCTCAAGTGCACACAGAACTATAGGCTAGTTCACATGTTAGATCACAAAGGAAGTCTTTAAAAAGTTAAGAAGACTGAAATTATACCAAACATCTATTCTGACCGCAATGGAGTAAAACCAGAAATCAATAACAGGAGGAATCATGGAAAATTTACAAATATGTGGAAATTAAATAACATCCTGGAATAACCTTTGGGTCAAAGATGAAATTAAAAAGGAAATTAGAAAATACTTCAAGTCAAATGAAAACAAAAGCATAACATATCAAAACTTATGTGATGCAGCAAAAGAAATACTGAGGGAAGTTTACAGTAATAAATGCCTACATTAAAAAAGAAGATCTCAACTAAACAACCTACCCTTGAACCTCAAAGAGGTAATGAAGAACAAACTAAACCCAAAGTTAGCAGAAAAAAATAATAGCAAAGATTACATAAGGAATAAGAGGTACAAAAACAATAGGAAATGTCAACAAAACTATGAGATGGGTGTTTAAAATGATAAACAAAACTGTCAAATCTTTACCTAGATTAAATAAGAAAAAAAGACAGAAGACTCAAATAAATAAAATAAGAAATAAAAGAAAACATCGTAACTGATACCACAGAAATTAAAAAATCATGAGACAACTACGAACAATTTATCCCAACAAATGATATAGTCTACAACAAATGAATATATCTCTAGAGACATACAACCTATCCAGACTGAATCATGAAGAAACAGAAAGAAATCTGAACAGATCTATTAGTAATATGGTGATTGAATCTGTAATAAAAAAGAAAATCCCAATAAAGAAAAGCCAGGAACAAATGGCTTCACTGATGAATTCTGGCAAACATTTAAAGAACATGTGGCAATCTGTTTTGAATTATTTCAAACAATTGAAGAGAAACATTTCCAAACTCATTTTATGAGATCAACATTACCATGATACCAAAGTCAGATGATACCACACAAAAAAATAAAACTGCAGGTCAATGATTACTGATGCAAAAATTATCAATAAAGCACAAATAAATTGAATCCAATAGCACAATAAAAGGACCATATACCATGACCAAGTTTGTTTTTATTCCTAAGATGAAAGGATGGTTCAACATTCAAAAATTAATTAATGTTATACACCGCATTAAGGAATAAAGGGTAAAATATCACATGATAATTTAAGTAGATGCAGAAAAGCCACATTAAATTCCCTTTCATAATACAACACCCTCAATAAACTAGGAATAGCTGGGCACTGTGGCTCATGCCTGTAATCCCAGCACTTTGTGAGGCTGAGGTGAGCAGATTGCTTTAGCTTGGGAGACCCAGCTGGGCCTCCAACTCCTAAGCTCAAGTGATCTGCTCACCTTTATTTTTGGTAGAGATAACATTTTTGGTGTTTCATCATCTCTACCAAAAATAAAACAAATTAGCTAGGTATAGTGGCATGCACCTGGGGTCCCAGCTACTTGGGAGGCTGACATAGGAAGATTATTTGAGCCCAGGCTGAGGTTGCAGTGAGCAGAGATCATGCCACTGCACTCCAGCCTGAGTGACAGAGTGAGACCCTCATCCAAAACAAAATAAATTAGGAATAGAAGAAAAGTATCTCAACAAAAGGCCACATATGGCAAGCCCACAGCTAACATCACACTAACACACTCAATGGATAAAACTGAAAGCTTTCTGTCTCCAATCCAGAGCTTACCAAAAATGACCACTGTCAGCATTCCTATTCAACACAGTACTGGAATTTCTAGTGAGCAATTAGGCAAGGTAATACAATAAAAGGCTTCCAAATGAAAAAGGAAAACGTTCAATTGTTTCTACTTGATGACGTCATGATCTTATACAGAGAAAACATGAAAGACTCCACCAAAAAAAAAAAAAAAAGTTACAACTAACAAAAATCTGTAAAGTTATAGGATACAAATCAACACCTAAAAATTAATAGTGCTGTTTTAATTAGAAATATAATCTAATTTATAATTTAATGTTATTGTAAATGAGACTATTTTTCTAAATTCCTGAAGAAATTAGAAAACACTAATGAAGTGAAACACTTGTATGCTGAAAACTACAAAATATTTTGAAGGAAAATTTAAAATATACAAACAAATTGAAAGGCCTCTCATCTTCGTGAATAGAAAGAATTAATATTGCTAAAATGCCCATGCCACTCAAAGCAATCTACATATTCAATGTAGATTGAATTCTCTATTAAAATTCAAATCATAGTTTTTACAGAAATGCAATAAAGTAATCCTAAAATTCATATGAAACCACAAAAATACCACAAATAGCCCTTTGTTCTTGGGCAAAAAGAACAAAGCAACAATAATCAAAACATTGTGGTACTGACATAGATACATAGATCAGTGGAAGAGAATAGACAACCTAGATATAAATCCACTCATTTATGGTCAATTAGTTCTTGATAAAAATGTGATGTGTTCTTTATTCAACCTGTTACATGACAGTATAGCTAGATGTAAAATATAAATTTACTACTTGATTATATATATATGAATCATTTCTTTTATAAGAAATGGAATATTTTACCCTTTTTTAAAGTTCTTTTTTTAAACCAGACTCATCTGAAACCAGACATTTGTATTTAATGAAATATCAAAAATGTGAATACTGTTAAATGTAAAGTCAGCAGTTTTTAAAAAAGTGTTCTTCTTAAGCCCATGGCTCCAAGCTCTTACTCAAGCACCTGCCACTGCTCAACCCCTGAGGGAAACAATTCTTACTAGGTTCTATCTCTAATCAAGGCAATCAAATCTCATTTGCCTAGAGTAGGCTGGACCTAGAGTTAGTCCAGGAAGATATTATGGCCATTAGTTTATTAATTTAGCAAATAACTAGAATGCAACTATGATAATAAAGGCTATGATTGAAGCAAATCAGCAATACAATTGAGGTAAAATAATGAACCCAGAAGACCTTACAATCTTTTCTGGATTCTAAAGAAACTACAATTTAGGGTCAATTCATTGGCTTTCTATGTAGCTACTATAAATTAGGTCTATGTACATTACATTTACAAATATAGCTCTTTGTATTATATTTTTCTCATATTTAAACTCCTTTTGGAATGCTGTAAAGAAAAACATAACTCAAAGTGGCATATACAAATAAGCTCATTTTTAGCATGGAATCCTATGAAAAAAAAGAAACACACAACTTGGTAATTGCATTTACCAGTACAGCATAAAAAGATTTTGAGTTTGAGCATCATAATACAAATCAGTTCATATAGAATCAGTTCAGGCACCAGACAAATCGGTTCATATAGAATTGTAATATTTTTCAGCACTTTGTATTCCTAAGTCACCAGCTGAATTCTAAAAAGTTAAATCTAGCCACATTCTAAAGAATACACTAATACATCGTTCCTAAATTTGAATATGCAAATATACCATTTCATATTCTTATTTATTACATTACTATTTTATTCAAAAAGGAAACACATATTTAGGATAAAATTCATCTGCGTTGGCAGTTGTCTTTCTTAAAAACTGACAGTATCATTTATATCTTTGAATACTTGAGACCAATGCCCTGTACATTGGAAGGAATCAATAAACATTTATTATCCTTCCTGATGCTACTGCTGCTGATAGATTATAGGTGGCCTATGATGTACTGTTTCTTTTATATGTGGTAGGCAGCTTCTGACATGATTCTCAGTGATCCCTGTTTCCTGATATTCATATTCTATGTAATCCCCTCTCTTTGTGTATAGGCTGGTCCACCTAACTTTCTCCTAATGAATAGAATATGGAGAAAGTGATGGGATGTCAATTCAGAGCTCAAATTACAAGAGATTGATTATTTACTTGCTCACACTCTGACTTGCAAGCTGTCATGCTATGAGCTGACGTATAGTGAAGCCCACAAGGCAATGAATTGAGGAAGGCCTCCAATCAATAATCAGCAAAGAACTGTGGTCAACAGTCCAACAAACCACAAGAAATGCCAATGGCCATGCAAGCAGAACTTTTCACAGTTGAGTCTTGATTACAGTTCTGTGACAGACCCTAAAGCAGAGGACAATAGTAACTCATGTCTCAATTCTTGACCCACAGAAAACAGTAGATAGTAAATTTGTGTTGTTTTAGGCCACAGAGTTTTGGGACAACATATTATGCCACAATAGATAGCCTTTCAGTATAATCTTTATAGTATAGTGGAAGCTCCATAGCCCCATAGCATAACTGCATTACCAATTAAATATTTTGGTGGGTGCCAAAGTATTTTTAAAAATTAAGCCAAAATAATGTTTTGTGTTTTTTTTTTTTTAATTTCAACTTTTATTTTAGAAACTGGGTATACATGTGCAGATTTGTTACATGGGAATACTGCATAATGCTGGGGTTTGGAGTACAAATCTCATCACCCTGGTAGTGAGCGTAGTACCCAATAAGCAGTCTTTTTTTTCAATCCACCCACGTCTCTCCATCTTCTAGTAGTCACCAGTGTCTTTTTTCCCATATTTATGTCTATGCATGTAAATGCTTAACTCCTACTTATAAGTAAAAACATACATTATTTTGTTTTCTGTTCCTGAATTAATTTGCTTAGGATTATATCCTTCATCTGCATCCATGTTGCTGCAAGGGACATGATTTTGTTGTTTTTCATTGCTGTATAGTATTCCATGGTATACATTTACACATTTTTTTTATCCAGTCTATCATTGATGGGCACTCATGTTGATTCCATGTCTTTGTTATTATGAATAGCATAGCAATGTGTATACAAGTGCATGTGTATTTCTGGTAGCATGTTTTATTTTCTTTTGAGTATATATCCAGCAAAGGATCACTATTAATGTATATAAATAATATACATATATACACACTAAAATGCACATGGGTTATTTTTTTTAATTAATCTCTAAAAAAATTGGAGATGAGGAACCATGTAAAAATAATCCAGAAACTCTACTCTCTTATTAAGCTGTTGTGTGTTTTGAATTTTACTTTTTAAAGATTGCATTGAAAAATTTGAGCTAATACATTACTACAGAAACTATTCCAAAAAAATCAAGAGGGGCCCCTCCCCAACTCATTCTATGAAGTCAGCATTATCTTGATACCAAAACCTGTCAGAGACACAAGAAAAAAAGAAAACTTCAGGCCAGTATTCTTGATGCACATCGATGTAAAAATCCTCAACAAAATAGTTGCAAACTGAATCCATCAGCACATCAAAAAGCAAACCCACCATGATCAAGTAGGCTTCATTTCCAGGATGCAAGGTTGGTCCAATGTATGCAAATCAAGAGATGCAATTAATCACATAAACAGAACTAAAGACAAAACTGCATGATCATCTCAATAAATGCAGAAAAAGTTTTTGATAAAACTAAACACCCTTTAATGTTAAAAACTCTGAATGAACTAGGTATTGAAGGGATATACCTCAAAATAATAACAGCCACCTATGATAAACCCACAGCCAACCTGATACTGATGGGAAAAAGCTGGAAGCGTTCCCCCTTGAAAACTGGCACGAGACAAGGATTGCCTCTCACCACTTCTATTCAACATAGTATTGGAAGTCCTGGACAGAGCAATCAGGCAAGAGAAAGAAATAAAGGGCATCCAAATAGGAAGAGATAAAGTCAAGCTATCTCTGTTAGCAGATGACATGATTCTATCTGAAAAACCCCATAGTCTCAGCCCAAAATCTCCAGATGATAAGCAACTTCAGCAAAGTTGCAGGAGACAAAGTCAATGTACAAAAATCACCAGCATTCCTATACAGCAAGAACAGCCAAACTGACAGCCAGATCAGAAAGGCATCCCATTCACAATTGCCACAAACAGAACAAAATACCTAGGAATACAGCTAACTAGAGAGGTGAAATAGCTCTACAATGAGAATTACAAAACACTGCTCAGAGAAATCAGAGAAGACACAAATATGGAAAAACATCCCATGTTCATGGATAGGAAGAATCAATATTATGAAAATGGCTATACAACCCAAAGCAATATACAGACTCACTGCTATTCCTATCAAACTACCAATGACATTATTCACAGAACTGGAAAAAAATATTTTAAAATTCATATGAAATGAAAAAATAAGACATACATGTGGCCAACAAGCATATGAAAAAAAGCTCAGTATCACTGACCATTAGAGAACTACAAATCAGAATCACAATGAAATACCATCTCATACCATTCAGAATGGCTATTATTAAAAAGTCAAAAAATAGTAGATGCTGGTGAGGTTGCAGAGAAAGGCGAAAACGTACACAATGTTGGTAGGAGTGTAAATTGGTTTGACCATTGTGGAAAGCATCATGATGATTCCCCAAAGAGCTAAAAGCAGAAGTACCATTCAACCCAGCAATCTTATTGCTGTGTATATATCAGAGGAATACAAATCATTCTACCATAAAGACACATGCATGTGAATGTTCAATGTAGCACCATTCACAGTAGCAAAGACATAGAATCAACCTAAATGCCCAGCAATGACAGATTGGATAAAGAAAATATGGTGCACATACACCATGGAATACTATGGAGCCATAAAAAAATAATGAGATCATGTCTTTTACTGGAGCAGGGATGGAGGTGGAGGCTATTATTCTTAGCAAACTAACGTAGGAACAGAAACACAAATATTGCATGTTCTCACTTATAAGTGGGAACTAAATGATAATAACTTACGAGCATAAAGAAGGAAACAACAGACACTGGGGTCTAGTTGAGTGGTGAGGGTAGGAGGAGAGGAACAGAAAAGATAACTATTGGATACTGAGCTTAATACCTGGGCGATGAAATCATATGTGTAATGAACCTCCATGACACATGTTTACCTATGTAGCAAACCTTCACATGTACCCCCAAACTGAAATAAAAGTTAAAAAAAGAAAAGGGAATTAAGAACTACCTGAGTGAACAGAGCTCTTCCACTTAAATAAAGTGTGCTTTGATCCTGTTCTTAAGCATACAATAGTGTGAACTTTGCCTGTATACAAAACAGCAGAGCATATATTAAAATTATTTTGAAGACTTTTGGTATTGTGTGACAAGACAAAAGGGTATCATGTTGTTTATTGCAGAATGCCCCCTTTAGGGTTTTAGCCAAAGTCTTCACATATTCATGCATTCAAGTAGCATATTCAGCTTCTGAAGAAAGGAGTCTGCCTCTAGCTGGGTGCTGCCATTTTTTGCCTTCTAATGACAGTTGAAAAAAATGTTTTCTTTTAGAACTTCTCTCTTCCTTAACATATCCTTATGTTTTTCAGTTTTTTTCTTCTCTCTTGGTGATAAATGAAGTTGGGTATTTTAAAAATACATTTCCTGGAACAGAACAGAGTCCTCGGAAATAAAACCACACATCTACAGCCATCTGATCTTTGACAAACCTCAGAAAAACAAGAAATGGGGAAAGGATTCCCTGTTTAATAAATGGTGCTGGGAAAATTGGCTAGCCATAAGTAGAAAGCTGAAACTGGATCTTTTCCTTACTCATTATACAAAAATTAATTCAAGATGGATTGGAGACTTAAATGTTAGACCTAATACCATAAAAACCCTAGAAGAAAACCTAGGTAATACCATTCAGGACATAGGCATGGGCAAGGACTTCATGTATAACACACCAAAAGCAGTGGCAACAAAAGCCAAAATTGACAAATGGGATGTAATTAAACTAAAGAGCTTCTGCACAGCAAAAGAAACTACCATCAGAGTGAACAGACAACCTACAGAATGGGAGAAAATTTTTGCAATCTACTCATCTGACAAAGGGCTAATATCCAGAACCTACAAAGAAGTCAAACAAATTTACAAGAAAAAAACAAACAACCCCATCAAAAAGTGGGCAAAGGATATGAACAGACATTTCTCAAAAGAAGACATTCATACAGCCAACAGACACATGAAAAAATGCTCATCATCACTTGCCATCAGAGAAATGCAAATCAAACCCACAATGAGATACCATCTCACACCAGTCAGAATGGCAATCATTAAAAAGTCAGGAAACAACAGGTGCTGGAGAGGATGTGGAGAAATAGGAACACTTTTACACTGTTGGTGGGATTGTAAACTAGTTCAACCATTATGGAAAACAGTATGGTGATTCCACAAGGATCTAGAACTAGAAGTACCATAAGATCCAGCCATCCCATTACTGGGTATATACCCAAAGGATTATAAATCATGCTGCTATAAAGACACATGCACACGTATGTTTGTTGCAGCACTATTCGCAATAGCAAAGACTTGGAATCAACCCAAATGTCCATCAGTGACAGACTGGATTAAGAAAATGTGGCACATATACACCATGGAATACTATGCAGCCATCAAAAAGGATGAGTTTGTGTCCTTTGTAGGGATATGGATGCAGCTGGAAACCATCATTCTCAGCAAACTATCACAAGAACAGAAAACCAAACACCGCATATTCTCACTCATAGGTGGGAATTGAACAATGAGATCACTTGGACTCGGGAAGGGGAACATCACACACCGGGGCCTATCATGGGGAGGGGGGAGGGGGGAGGGATTGCATTGGGAGTTATACCTGATGTAAATGACGAGTTGATGGGTGCTGACGAGTTGATGGGTGCAGCACACCAACATGGCACAAGTATACATATGTAACAAACCTGCACGTTATGCACATGTACCCTAGAACTTAAAGTATAATAATAATAATAATAATAATAATAATAATAAAACATTTCCTCTTTCATGTACTATACCTTTGATTACATAGCTTTATAATAATCTTGTTTAAAATGAATACATTATAATATTTAACCCCTTATTTTTCCATGTACTTATCTCTCTTAATTTTCTATTTTCTCTTTCATATCTGCTTTTTGATTTCTCTTTGATGTTCATCTCACTGATCAAAAGCATTTTCAGTCAAAAACAGATGACCAAAAAGGCAGAGTAACATTTTAAAACAGTTACTTGCCAGATTAGAAACTCCATTTTATAGAGCAGACATTTCCTCTTTCTCAACTCTTAAAGAACCATGCCAGTCTGATTAAACTAAATTAGAGATAGAGATACCTTTCACTCAAGACCAAGTCAGAAAATCAACAATTTAATATCATAGTGCTCTTAAGGTCCTATGTATTGGAGGTATTGCTTTCCCCTGGCATCATTTGTTTGGGAAAAGGCCATGAATATTCAAAAGAGACAATAACAACTGGACTAAACTAACAAGATGATGGATGGTGCTATATTCACATAAAGTGATTCCCTTGAGTAGATGATAGCTGAAATGCTATAATATTCCACATCAAACCATGCAAAGCAATTAGGTGTCAATGGAAAACATTTTTATATAATATGACCCCTTTACTTATCACAATGGTTCACTACTTCTCTATTATAAAATTTTCAACATTCTCCTATTTATAAGAATGCCTTTTGGCATTTATTTATTATACTAAGTTAAACAGAAAATAATTTAAATTTTAGAGTTGATATTTTCACATCTTTGAATAACCCAAGATACGTTGGGATTGTTCAAAATAGGGGTTGGAAAACACTTTAACTTTCAATATATTTATTGGACATTTGATTGATTTACAAAACATATTCATCTCTCAAGCCTAACTTTAGGCCAGGTACTGATGGCTTCAATTTTTATTTCTCTAATGACTGATAATCTTGACTATCTTATCATGTGCTTACTTGTCATTCATATATAATCTTCGATAAAGTGTTTGTGTAAATCTTTTCCTCACTTCTTATTGGGTTGTTTGTTTTCTTAGTATTGAATTTTGAGAGTCCTTTTTAAATTCTGGGGATATATCATTTGTTAGAATCTACAAATATTTTATCCTAGTTCATGGCTTATCTTTTATTTGTTTAATGATATCTACTTAAAAGTAGACATTCTTAGGTTTGGTGAAGTTTTATACTTTGGTTGATGATCCATTTTGATATTCTAAGAAAAAATTATCTATAGAAATTATTTAATGTTACTCAGAAAATGCAAGTGACTTTTTTGTTGTTCAGACAGTGAGTATACAATAAAAGAGATCAGTACACATGGAGAAAAATAGGGGAAATGTCCCTGCAGGGGAAGTTAGAACAAATCTTGAAAGATAAGGGGAATTTGGATTTTGAGGAAGAGAAAAGGCCTCTCTGACAAAGTGGTGTCAAGAAATGCAAAGAAATGGAAGATTTATTTTCATCGCAGGGATAGGGTTGAAAGCAAAGGGCTGGATGGGCTCATTTTAGTAATCATGGGGAGAGAATCTTTATTTAATAATATCTCATATTTAAAGGCCTTTCCTTGATAAAGCCCTTTCATAATGGTAGATCATCTTATTTTCATAAGTAGTTGAGTTGGGCAAGTGATATCACCAATTAACAGAGAATGGCTAAAACCCAGATTTTATAAATTACTGATTTGTTGACATATAATTAATTCACTAATTATTTCAGTTAATTCATTGAAGCCCAGAAAGGACCCCAAACACATATCTATTGTCTTTGTGTTATTTTGTCCAGATGTCAGTGCTAGAGTACAAAGTCAAGTCATACACAGGAACTGTAAATTAAATTGGGATATATCATAGTTATTAAAAATTGTTTATTTTCTATTGATTTCTCTGACTGCACTGCATGGGAAACATGTTTCATTCCTAACTTCAAATTGCCATATTAAATAAGACCATAGCATTAAATGGTCTTAATTTAATTTAATAACATAAGACCATAATGCCATAACATTAAATAAGACCCAACTTCACGTCTTACGTTTTCTGAATCTTACCGTAAAGAAAACAGACCAACTTATTGAACTGAATTGAAGTTGCATATGCAAACTGAAATAACATTTGTAAATGGATACTTACAGGATTTCAAATGCTTTTATAAGTGAAATGATATTAAATAAAGATAGTGCTTGTTCTTCAGCTGTCATTGATAATCATTTTCCTTTGGGTTAGTGTTTCTGCTAGCTGTTTCCTTTTACTGAATGGCCAATAAAAAGGGAAAAACTAAAGCTCTTAGTCACTAAGTATCAATAAATCCATATAAGATATCTTTTGGCAGACTAATGTGAAATGAATTAAAACTAAATGAAGACTTTATTATGTGAGTGTATATATGCATGTGTATCCAGCAGAATTCAGAGCAGACATAGTTCAAATATAACTAGCATTTCTTGTTATTTCCATTTGAGTTATTGTAGGTGACTTACTGATTGATTGAAGTGGTGAAGAATATTAAAATCACTAACAAAACATAGCTGAACAAATGTTTTACATGTTTAGTAAAAGATGTATTAATGTAATCACACAGGAGCTATCACTGTTACAACTAACCCTGGAGCTATAAAATGAGCTATAAAATGGATTTAATTTTATAATATTACAAGTTCTGTCATTATGGCTAAGATTAACTAGATAGCCTGATAAAGGACTATTGCTTTTAGTGTTGCAGCGATGTTGCAGACAGGAAACTTTTTGGTAATTATAGCTGACTTACTGGAAAAAAAAGGGCAGAGAAAGGGCACCTCTGCGTAATTATAAGTAATGGAAAGACAAATGGTTTGAACAAGGTAATGATTCTTCTTGAAGAAGAATCTCATAGTGGTACATGATAGAAAGGGTTAAGTCCTAGGTAAGTTAGAGGCTTTAATGGTAGAATAAAGTTATAATTTATTTTGTCCAACTGAGTGATTATCTAGAGCCCTGAGCTGATATTTTTCTCTCGTGTTCTCTACAAGACAGGATAATTTGCCCTCATGATATAATGTGCAAATGTGACGTTTAAATGCATTATGTTTCAGCTCTTAGATTTAGGCCTTCATTGCTGGCTCTCCTTAATTAACTATATGTGTCTTTAGGTCTTCTAGTGATCAAATCTGTATTTCTTCTCTGTTAGCATTTTTCTCTGTGCAAGCAGGGTTTATAATAGTGAAGTGTTGGGTGATATGTAAACCTCTCTGGGCTACTGTGTGCTATAAACAGCATGATAGACAACTTTCCTAAATGACAGTTTCACAGCTAAACTAGAAATAACATCTTCACTCTTGGCCTTTCACAAGCTTCTCTGACTCTGTGCCTTTAAAGTAATGTCATTAAATCCACTGGTTTTCTTTAGAAAATTAAGGTGTAGCATTGTTTAATTGATCCTTCTGTCATCAACCACTGATAAATGATTTTAATCATTTTGAGAAATGGCTTATGTTTCAAAATAATAATTCTCATAGCAACTCACAGTCTTGGTATCTCATGTTTTACTCTAAAAATAAGGAAATGCTCAGAATTGTGTGTGTAGAGAGCCTATATGTTTGCTAAAGAAGTCCACTTATTTCAAATAAGAAAAATTTTACATTTATTCTCAACAAGGGTCTCACAGGTTATTTATATTTTTAGCATCTTAACACATGGAAACAAAAAATCATATTGTAATTAACACTATTGAAATACTTACAAGATATTGAAAATGTTATTTCAGGACTTATAAGATACAACTAAAGTAGTGCTTGGGGGAAAATTACAGCTTTAAATAAATGTATAGGACAAGAAGAAATGTTGAAAATCATCCATCTGAGATCTGATTGGAAGAAGCAAGAAAAAAATATTAGCCAATTAAACCCGAATAAAGTTGCAAAAAAGATAAAAGACAAATATATGAGCAGAACCAATTGACTAAAAACAATATGTATAATAGAGGAATATTTATTTTTTATTTTATTTAAATTTTTAAATTTGTGTGGGTACCTAGGAGGTGTATATATTTATGAGGTACATGAAATATTTTGATACAGGCATACAATGTGTAATAATCACACCAGAGTAAATAGAGTATCCATCATCTCAAACATTGATCACTTCTTTGTATTAAAAACATTGCAATTATACTCTTTTAGTTATTTTTAAATGCACAAAATATTATTGTTGATTATAGTCACCCTATTGTGCTAGCCAATGCTAGATCTCATTTATTCAATCTAACTATATTTTTAAACCCACTAACAGTCCCTACTTCCCCTGCTTCTCTGTATTACCCTTTCCAGCCTCTGGTAACCATTATTTTACTTTCTCTCTCCATGATTTCAATTGCTTTAATTTTTAACTCCCACAAATAAGTGATAACATGTAAAGTTTGTCTTTCTGTGCCTGCCTTATTTAACTTGACATAATGTTCTCCAGTTCCATCCATGATGTTGCAAATGACAGAATCTCATTCTTTTTTATAGATGAATAGTATTCCATTGTGTATATGTGTCACGTTTTCTTTATCCATTAGTCTGTTGATGGACACTTAGATTGCTTCCAAATCTTTGATATACTGATTTACTTTCTTTTGGGTACATACCCAGCAGTAGGAATTGCTCGATAATATGGTAGTTCTATTTTTAGTTTTTTGAGGAACCTTTACACTGTTCTCCATAGTGGTTATACTAATTTATATTCCCACCAACAGTGTACAAGGATTCCCTTTTCTCCACATCCTCATCAGCATTTGTTATTGCTTGTCTTTTGGATGTGCGTCACTTTATCCAGTGTGAGATGATATTTTATTTTAGTTTTGATTTGCATTTCTCTGATGATCAATGACATTGAGTTTCTTTTCATATATCTGTATGCCATTTGCTTGTCTTCTTTTTAAGTAATACCCATTCAAATATTTTGCCCATTTTAAACTAAATTATTAGATTTGTCTCTATCACGTTGTTCTGGCTCCTTAAATATTCTGAGTATTAATCTCTTTTCAGATAGGTTGTTTGCAAATATTTTCTCCCATTCTCTGGGTTGTCTCTTCACTTTTTCATTGTCTCTTTTTCTATGCAGAAGCATTTTAACTCAGTGTGATCCCATGCCATCTGTCCATTTTTGCTTTTGTTGCCTGTGCTTATGGGGTATTACTCAATAATTTTTTGCCAAGACCCATGTCTGGAGAGTTTCCTCAATGTTTTCTTTTAGTAGTTTTTTATAGTTCAAGGTCTTAGATTTATGTCTACAATCCATTTTGATTTGATTTTTGTATAAAGCAATAGAAAGGGTCCTAGTTTTATTCCTCTGTATATGGATATCCAGTTTTCAGAGCACCATTTATTGAAGAGAGGGTGTGTTCAATAACCTGTTATTGAACTGAGTTTCCCCGGTGTATATTCTTGGCAACTGTGTTAAAAATAAGTTTCCTATAGATGTATTAATTTATTTCTGAGTTCTCAAATCTATTTCATTGGTCTGTGTGTCTGATTTTATGCCAATACCCTGCTATTTGGGTTACTATAGCTCTGTAACATAATTTGAAGTCAGATAATGAGAGTCTTCCAGTTTTGTTCCTTGTGCTCAGGATGGCTTTGACTATTCTAGGTTTTTTGTGGTTCCATATAGATTTTAGGATTATTTTTTCTATTTCTATGAATAATTATATTGGTATTTTGGCAGAGATTGCATTGAATCTCTAGATTGTTTTGGGTAGTATGGACATTTTAACAATATTGATTTTTCTATTCCATTAACATGGAATATCTTTCCCTTTTTTGTCCTCTTCTGTTTCTTGCATCAGTGTTTTATTTTTTTATTTTTTTTAATTTATTTATTATTATTGTACTTTAAGTTGTAGGGTACATGTGCATAACGTGCAGGTTTGTTACATATGTATACTTGTGCCATGTTGGTGTGCTGCACCCATCAACTCATCATTTACATCAGGTATAACTCCCAATGCAATCCCTCCCCCCCTCCCCCCCCTCCCCATGATAGGCCCCTGTGTGTGATGTTCCCCTTCCTGAGTCCAAGTGATCTCATTGTTCAGTTCCCACCTATGAGTGAGAACATGCGGTGTTTGGTTTTCTGTTCTTGTGATAGTTTGCTAAGAATGATGGTTTCCAGCTGCATCCATGTCCCTACAAAGGACGCAAACTCATCCTTTTTGATGGCTGCATAGTATTCCATGGTGTATATGCATCAGTGTTTTATAGCTTTGTTTGTATAGTTCTTTCACTTGTTTGATTAAGTCTATTCCAGGTATTTTATTTTATTTGTAGCTATTGTAAATGGGATTACTTTCTTGATTTTTTTTAGGTTGTTCACTATTGGCATATACAAATGCTACTGATTTTTGCATATTGATTTCATATCCTGCAACTTTACTAAAATTATTTATTAATTCTAATAGTTTTTTGGTGGAGTCCTTCGGTTTTTCCAAATAGAATATCATATCATCTGCAAATAAGAATAATTTAAATTATTCCATTCCAGTTTGGATGCCCTTTATTTTTTCCTCCTGTCTGACTGTTCTAGCTACAACTTCCAGTACTATGTTGAATAGAAATGGAGAAAGTGGGCATCCTTGTCTTGTTCCAGATCTTAGAGGAAAGGTTTTCAGCTGTGGATCTGTGATATATGGTTTTTGTTATGTTGTGGTATGTTCCTTTTATACCCAGATTTTGAGGGTTTTTTTTAATTTATCATAAAGGGATGTTGAATTTTATCAAATGCTTTCTAAGCATTCATTATAATGAGCACATGGTTTTTGTCCTTAATTCTGTTGATACGATTTATCACATTGATTGGTTAGCATATGTTGAACCATCCTTGCATCCATGGGTTAAACTCCACTTGGTCATGATAAATGATCTTTTTAATGTATTGCTGAATTTGGTATGCTAGAATTTTTTGAGGATTTTTGCACCAATCTTCTTCAGAGATATTTACTTGTAGTTTTCTTTTTTGATGGGTGTTTGGTTTTGGTATCAGGGTAATGCCTGCTTCATAGAATGAGTTTGGAAGTATTCCTTCATCCTCTGTTTTTTGGAATAGTTTAAAAACGATTTGCATTAATTCTTTACATGTCTGGTAGAATTCAGCAGTGAAGCCATCAAGTGTTGGATTTCCCTTTACTGAAAGAATTTCTATTATGGCCTTAATCTCTTTACTTGTTACCAGTCTATTCAGGTTTTGGATCTCTTCATGGTTCAATCTTGGTAGGTAAAATGTATCAAGGAATTTATCTATCTCTTCTAGGTGTTCCAATGTATTGGCATATAGTTGCTTATAGTATTATCTAATGACCCTTGTAATTTCTGCAGTATCAGTAATAATGTTTCCATTTTCACCTCTGATTTTATTTATTTGGGTTTTCTCTCTTTTTTACTTAGTCTGGCTAAAGTCTTGTCAATTTTAGCTTTCACAAAAACCCTCTACTCCTTTTGTTGATCTTTTGTATTGTTTATTTGGTTTCAATTTATTTATCTACTCTGATCTTTATTATTTCTTTTCTTCTACTAAACTTGGATTTGATACACTCTTGCTTTTATAGTTATTTAACATTCATCCTTGTTTATTTGATATTTTTCTACTTTCTTTTGATGTAGGTGCTTATTCCCATAAACTTTCCTCTTTGTGGTGCTTTTGCTGTATTCCATAGGTTTCGGTATTTGGGATTTTCCTTTTCATTTGTTTCAATAAATTTTAAATTTTCCTTCTTCATTTCTTCATTGACCCCTGGTCATTTGCGAGCATATTGTTTAATTTCCATGTATTTATAAAGTTTCCAAAGTTCCTCTTCTTGTTGATTTCTAGTTTTATTCTATTGTGGTTAAAGAAGATATTTTATACAGTTTCAGTTTATTTGTTTATTGCTTATTTGTGTATTAATTTATTGGGAGATGTTCTCACTCTGTTGTCCAGGATGGAGTGCAGTGGCACAATCATGGCTCTCAGCAGCCTCGACTTCCTAGGCTCAGGAGATGCTCCTGCCTCAGCCTCCTGAGTAACTGGGACTGCAGGCACATGTCACCAAACCTCACTAATTTTTAAGCTTTTAGAGATGGTGTCTCACTATGTTATCCATGCTGGTCTCAAACTCTTGAGCTCCTGTGATCCTCCAACCTCAACCTCTCAGAGTACTGGGATTACAGGTATAAACCACTGTGCCCAGCCTGAGATTTTAAAGATTTGTTTATGGACTAACATGTGGTCTATCCCTGAGAATGTTCCATGTGTTGAGAAAAAGAATATGTATTCTATAGCTGTTGGATAAAATTTTCTATAAATATCTATTAGGTCCATTTGGTTTATACTGCAGATTTGTTTCTTTGTTCATTTACTATCTGGATGATGTGTCCAATGCTGAACCTGGAGTGATGAAGTTTCCAGCTATTATCGTGTTAGAGTCTGACTGGTTTTTCAGTTCTGATAATATTAGTTTCTTATATCTGGGTGCTCCAGTGTTGGCCACATATATGTTTATGATTGTTATACCTTCTTGCTGAATAGACACCTTTTTCAATATATAATAATCTTCTTTGTCTCTTTTTATTTTTTTCTTGAAATATATTTTATGTAATAAATTATAGCTACTCTTGCCCTTTTTTTAGTTTCCAGTTGTGTGGAATATTTATTTTCATGCCTTTATTTTCAATTTATATGTGTCTTTATAGATGGAGTATGTTACTTGTAAGCAGCAGATAGTTGGGGTTCGTGTTTTAATCCATTTGACCATGCTATGTCTTTTGATTGGAGAGTTCAGTCCATTTACATTCAATGTTATTATTGATAAGTAAGAACTTATTACTGCTATCTTGTTACTTGTTTTTGGCTGTTTACTTGTTTTCTCTTTCTTCTTTCCTTCCTGTCTTCCTTTTAGTGAAGGTGATTTTCTCTGGCAGTGTGTTTCAATCTCTTCCTTTTTATTTTTTAAGTATCTGCTGTAGGTTTTTAGATTTGAGATTACCATGAGACTTGCAAGTAACATCTAATAATCCATTATTTTAAGCTGATAAAAACTTAACAGTGGTTGCAGAAACTAACAAACAAGCAAAAAGAAAACCAATAAAAACTCTACACTTTAGCTTCATCTCCCTGACTTTCTAACTTTGTTATTTCTATTTGTGTCTTACTATACCATGTCTTAAAAAATTGTTTAGTTACTATTTTTGATAGGCTTATATTTTAGTCTTCCTACTCAAGGTATGAATAGTTTACACACCACAATTACACAATTATAATATTCTGCATTTGTTGCGTACTTACTATAACCAGTTAGTTGTACCTTCAGATAATTTATTTCTCATTAACATCATTTTATTTAAGATTCAAGAACTCCCTTTAGCCTTTATTTAAGGACAGGTCTGAGATTGATGAAATCTCTCAGCTTTTGTCTGGGAAAGTCATTATTTATCCTTCATGTTTTAAGGGTATTTTTGCTGGATATATTATTCTAGAATAACCGTGGGATGTTTTCCTTCTTTAGCACTTTAAATATATCATGGCATGCTCTTCTGGTCTGTAAGAATTCCACTCAGAAGCCTGCTGCCAATCATATTGTAGCATCTTTGTATGTTGTTTCTTTTCTCTTGCTGCTTTTAGGATCCTTTCTTTATCCTTGACTTTTGGGAATCTAACTATAGAATGTTTTGAGATAGTTTCATTTGGGTTGAATCTGCTTGGTGTTATGTAATCTTCTTGTACTTTGATGTCAATATTGTTCTCTTGATTTAAGAAGCTCTCTGTTTTTATCCCTTTGAATAAACTTTCTATCCCTGTTTCTTCCTCTACTTCCAATTTAAGGCCAGTAACTATTTAATTTGTGCTTTGAGGCAATTTCTAGATCCTGTAGACATGCTTCATTGTTTTTTATTCTTTTTTCTTTTCTCTCTTCTGACTATGTATTTTCAAATAGCCCGTCTCCAAGATCAGTAATTCTTTCTTCTGCTTGATCAATTCTATTGCTTAAAGACTGTGATATTCTTCAGTACGTCAATTGTATTTTTCAGCTCCAGAATTTCTACTTGATTATTTTAACTATTTTAATATCTTTGTTAAATTTTGAATTCTTTCTCTATGTTATCTTGAATTTGTTTAAGTTTTCTCGAGACAATTATGCTGAATTATTTGTCTGAAAGTTTACATATCTCTGTCACTCGTGTTGGTCACTGGTGCATTATTTAGTTCATTTGGTGAGGTCCTGTTTTTCTGTATGGTCTCGGTGGTCGCGAATATTTGCTGATATCCAGGAATTAAAGTGTTAAATATTTGTTGTAATATTTGCATTCTGGGCTAGTTTGTACCCATCCTTCTTGAGAAGGCTTTCCAAGTATTCAAAGTGAGTCAGGTGTTGTGATCTTAGTCTTTGGTCACTGTAGATGTATCTACTTTACTGAGTGCTCGATGCTTAGTATTCTATGACTTTGCAGACTTGTAGAGGTATTGCCTTGGTGGTCTTGGGTGAGATCTGAGAGAATTCTCTGGATTACCAGACAGAGTCTCATGTCCTCTTCCTTTACTTTCTACCAAACAAATGAAGTCTGTTTCTCCTTGTTGAGTTGCCTAGGATTAGGGGAGTAGTGACACAAGTAGCCTTGTGGCCACCATGACTGGGAGTGTGCTGGGTCAGACCTGAAACTAGCACAGCATTGGGTCTCACTCATGGCCTGTGACAACTATTTCCTGGCTACTGCAGATGTTTATTCATGGACCAAGGACACTTTAGTCAGGAGGAAATGAATCCTGCTAGGACTGGGTCCTTCCCTTCAGGACAGCAGGTTCTCTACTGGCCCAGGGTGTGTTTAGAAATGCCATCCAGGTGTGAGGCCCTGGAATGGGGGCTTTAGGACTCTAGTTAATGCTTTATTTTACTGTGGCTAAAGTTGTAAGACAAAGTCCTTTATAGTCTCCCCTCTCGTTTCCTCTGGAGTCTCTCTGGGAGCTGCAAGCTGCACTGCCTGGGGTTGAGGCAAGGGTGACATAAGCACTCCCTTGGCCACCACAACTGGTGTCTCAGTGGGTCACATGCACCACAAGTCCACTGGCTTCAAGCCCAGCACAGCATAAGGACTTGTCCAGGAATTGCAGTCTTTGTGGCCTAGCCTGTATTTCAACTTTATTGAGGACCCCAGAGCCCATTAGCTGGTGGTACTTAGGCTAGCCAGAGCTCAGGTTCTAACTGCTGGGATGAATATGACTTTTTATACCATCTCTTATGTCTAGGGCTGGTCTAAATGTTCTCTCTATGAGCAATGGCTGAATTTTGTCCTGCATTGCTTTCCAATGCACTAGGGCAGCACTGAGTTCCAATGCAAAGTCCCATAATCCCTGTGTTCTCCCTCCCGCAATAACACAGATTCTGAGAGAGACATTTTAAAGACCAAAAGTTAACTCTTCTAAACTATAAATAAAGTTGAACTATCAGCAAGACTAATCAGGAATAAGAGAAAAATGCAAACTACTGTATCAGGCCTAAGATTCTCTGAAAAAATAATAAGAGAACAAAATCATTTTGCTAATACATTTGGAAACTTCAATAAAAATTCTCAGACTCCTTGAAAAACACAAATTGTCAAAATTAACACAAGAAGAAAATGAAAATTACTATAGTCCAGTACCTATTATAAAAATTCTTAAGAATTTTCTCCAAAAAGAGGATGTGAAGAAATAGGAATGCTTTTACACTGTTGGTGGGACTGTAAACTAGTTCAACTATTGTGGAAGACAATGTGGCAATTCCTCAAGGATCTAGAACTAGAAATACCATTTGACCCAGCCATCCCATTACTGGGTATATACCCAAAGGATTATAAATCATGCTGCTATAAAGACACATGCACAGGTATGTTTATTGCAGTACTATTCACAACAGCCGAGACTTGGAACCAACCCAAATGTCCATCAATGACAGAATGGATTAAGAAAATATGGCATACTATGGAGCCATAAAATGGAATACTATGCAGCCATAAAAAAGAATGAGTTCACCTCCTTTGTAGCAACATGAATGAAGCTGGAAACCATCATTCTGAGCAAACTATCACAAAGACAGAAAACCAAACACTGCATGTTCTCACTCATAGGGGGGAATTGAATAATGAGAATGCTTGGACACAGGGCAGGGAACATCACACACTGGGGCCTGTCATGGGGTGGGGGGATGGGGGAGGGATAGCATTAGGAGAAATATCTAATGTAAATGACGAGTTAATGGGTGCAGCAAACCAACACTGCACATGTATACATATGTAACAAACCTGCACGTTGTGCACATGTACCCTAGAACTTAAAGTATAATAATAATAAAAAAGAATTTTCTCCAAAAAAACCCAGAGGTTTCATTGGTGTTTTCTTCCTAATTTTTCTTTTACTTTTGAATGTTATTTATCATGGTAAGAATACTTTTAAAAGGAAACACATAAAGCACACTCAATAAATCTCAGAAGGCAAGAAGAGATAGAATTATGCAGAACAATATTAAAATAGATAAAACCAATAATTACCCAATACTATGAAGTTTCACAATATAAAAAGATACAATAAATACAAAAAAGTCATAATTAAGCACTTGCTAAAACCACAGATGCTAAACACTGATAGGTAGAAAAAAAATTAAAAAAAACAGAAGATATTTTACCTTAAAAGAAAATAAAATAACTGATATTGAGTGTTAATTTAAAACAATAAAAACCAGAAGTCAATGGCATGTTGTCTTAATAGTGTTGAATGAATATAACTTCATACCTACTATTAATACAGCAAAAATAGTTTTCAAAAGTGAAGACAAAAATTTTAAAATGTTTTCAGACAAAAAAAATGACAAAACCAAAAACAGAGAAAACATTCGTCACCAGTACATTTCCAGTAAATAAAAACTAAAGGAAGTCTTATGGCAGAAAAAGCAAGTGCTCCCATGTGGAAAAATGGAAATGCAGGAAGAAATGAAAAACACCAAAAAAAAAAAACCCGCATAGATAAGTATAAATAAAGGTTGACTTTAGAACCATAATATTTTGGAGTTTAAATTATATTCTATCTAGAACAGAAGCGTGTAAGATACATGTCAAAATCTGTAGTATATAATTACAGCAGTGCTCGCAGAGAACTGCATAAATTTAACTGCATTTACAGAAAACAAGGCTGAAAGGTGGTATCTTAAAATATCCTCTCAGTAAGCTAAGAAAAAATTGGCAAATTAAACCTAAAGAAAATAGAAAAAGAAATAAGAATTAAGGACAGGAATTAATGAAATAGGAGACAGAGATGCAACAGGAGAAATAAAGATAGAGTTGACTATTTAAAAAGAGTAATAATTGATAAACTGCTATCAAAGGTGATAAAGAATTTTAAAAGAAAATAATGAATATTAAGAATGATTAAGAGAGAAACAATTCCTACAGATATAAATACTTTGAAAAACTGCATTGACAAATTTGGTAATATAAACAGATGGACAAATTCTTCAAAAATACAACTTAACTAAATTAACTGAAGAAAAATGGGAAATATATTAATCTGTGGTTTTGTTATTAAAAGTAATTAAAACGCTTTCCCCTAAGAAAAAGCCTCCAAACACCCTTACTAGGTAATTCTTACAAACAATTAATAACTCGTATACAAAATCATTCAGAAAATAAAAAAGAAGGAATAATACTTAACATATTTTATAAAGCCAACACAATATTGATTTTAAAACCTAATAAGGATATCTCAGGAAAGTAAAATTTATAAACTTTGCTCATAAATGTGATGCAAAAAAATCCTTAATAAAATGCTAACAAGTTAAATCCAATGATTTAAACACGATAACCCCCACAGTGTCTTTATTCCAGATATTTAGGGATAGTTTAACATTTAAAAATTAGTATGTGCAATTCAAAATTGTTGGGAAATGATTCTGTCTGAGTCTCTCATGTCTGCACATTTTGCAAGCAGAGGTACTAACATCAACTAATAAATCAACCCTATTTCAGACTATCTTTTTAAGGAGAACTATAATGTATAGTCTTAGAAAATAGTATCACCCTCCTGAGCAAAGGGCATGTTTGCATACTATCCAATATAACCAAGTTACTGTCATTTTCTGGTGCCAAAAGCAAGCATGCTTGCTGCTTCTTATAAAAAATGTAGATTCTCTAGCCTTATGGCCTTCTCTTTTTAATGCACATTAAGGTATGTTCAGGTTTAGATGAAAAATACCAAGTGTTGTTGAGGATGTAAAACAACTGGAACTCTCTCTTCATGTATATTAAGTATAAAACCAGGCAAATGCATCCATGTCGTCAGGAGAGTAATTACCATTGGTAGTAGGAGAAACAAAGAAGTCCTGGTAATACGGTCTTCCGCTCTGGGTGCTGCTTTTATGACTACATTCAGTTTGTGAAAATTTATCAAAATATACATATTTGTGTCATCTTCTTTTCATATAGTACAATTCAATAAAAAGTATACTAAAGTAACATAAAGCTATACTACTTTATCCTTTAGATATTTCTGGTGGAATCTTTTGAGAAGTGTCTGTTCATATCCTTTGCCCACTTTTTGATGGGGTTGTTTGTTTTTTTCCTGTAAATTTGTTTGAGTTCTTTGTAGATTCTGGATATTAGCCCTTTGCCAGATGGGTAGATTGCAAAAAATTGCCTGTTCACTCTGATGGTAGTTTCTTTTGCTGTGCAGAAGCTCCTTAGTTTAATTAGATCAGATATATCTATTTTGGCTTCTGTTGCCATTGCTTTTGGTGTTTTAGTCATGAAGAGCTTGCCCATGCCTCTGTCCTGAATGGTATTGCCTAGGTTTTCTTCTGGGGTTTTTATGGTTTTAGGTCTAACATTTAAGTCTTTAATCCATCTTGAATTAATTTTTGTATAAGGGGTAAGGAAGACATCCAGTTTCAGCTTCCTACATATGGCTAGCCAGTTTTCCCAGCACCATTTATTAAATAGGGAATCCTTTTGTCATTTCTTGTTTCTGTCAGGTTTGTCAAAGATCAGATGGTTGTAGATGTGTGGTACTATTTCTGAGAGCTCCGTTCTGTTCCATTGGTCTATATATCTGTTTTGGTACCAGTACAATGTTGTTTTGTTTACTGAAGCGTTGTAGTAGAGTGCGATGCCTCCAGCGTTGTTCTTTTTGCTTAGGATTGTCTTGGCAATACAGGCTCTTTTTTGGTTCCATATGAACTTTAAAGTAGTTTTTTCCAATTCTGTGAAGAAAGTCATTGGTAGCTTGATGGCGATGGCATTGAATCTATAAATTACCTTGGGCAGTATGGACATTTTCACAATATTGATGCTTCCTATCCATGAGCATGGAATGTTCTTCCATTTGTTTGTGTCCTCTTTTATTTTGTTGAGCAGTGGTTTGTAGTTCTCCTTGAAGAGGTCCTTCACATCCCTTGTCAGTTGGATTCCTAGGTATTTTATTCTATTTGAAGCAATTGAGAATGGGAGTTCACTCATGATTTGACTCTCTGTTTGACTGTTACTGGTGTATAAGAATGTTTGTGATTTTTGCACATGATTTTCTATCCTGAGACTTTGCTGAAGTTTCTCATCAGCTGAGGAGATTTTGGGCTGAGACAATGGGGTTTTCTAAATATACACTCATGTCATCTGCAAACAGGGACAATTTGACTTCCTCATTTCCTAACCTTTATTTCTTTCTTTTGCCTGATTGCCCTGGTCAGGACATCCAACACCATGTTGAATATGAGTGGTGAGACAGGGCATCCTTGTCTTGTGTCAGTTTTCAAAGGAATGCTTCCAGTTTCTGCCCATTCAGTTTGATCTTGGCTGTGGGTTTGTCATAAATAGTTCTTATTGTTTTCAGATACATTCCATCAATACTTAGTTTATTGAGAGTTTTTAGCATGAAGTGCTGTTGAATTTTGTCGAAGGTCTTTTCTGCATCTATTGAGATAATCATGTGATTTTTGACTTTGGTTCTGTTTATGTGATGGATTACGTTTATTGATTTGCATATGTTGAACCAGCCTTGCATCCCAGGGATGAAGCCCGCTTGATCATAGTGGATAAGCTTTTTGATGTGCTGCTGGATTCGGTTTGCCAGTATTTTATTGAGGATTTTTGCATCGATGTTCATCAGGGATATTGATCTAAAATTCTCTTTTTTTGTTGTGTCTCTGCCAGGCTTCAGTATCAGGATGATGCTGACCTCATAAAATGAGTTAGGGAAGATTCCCTCTTTTTCTGTTGATTGGAATAGTTTCAGAAGGAATGGTACCAGCTCCTCCTTGTACCTCCGGTAGAATTCAGCTGTGAATTCGTCTGGTCCTGTACTTTTTTTGGTTGGTAGGCTATTAATTATTGCCTCAATTTCAGAGCCTGCTATTGGTCTATTCAGGGATTCAACTTCTTCCTGGTTTAGTCTTGGGAGAGTGTAAGTGTCCAGGAAATTATCCATTTCTTCTAGGTTTTCTAGTTTATTTGCATAGAGGTGTTTATAGTATTCTCTGATGGTAGTTTGTATTTCTGTGGGGTCGGTGGTGATATCCCCGTTATCATTTTTTATTGCATCTATTTGATTCTTCTCTCTTTTCTTATTAGTCTTGCTAGCAGTCTATCAATTTTGTTGATCTTTTCAATAAACCAGCTCCTGGATTCATTGATTTTTTGGAGGGCTTTTTTGTGTGTCTCTATCCCCTTCAGTTCTGCTCTGATCTTAGTTATTTCTTGCCTTCTGCTAGCTTTTGAATGTGTTTGCTCTTGCTTCTCTAGTTCTTTTAATTGTGATGTTAGAGTGTCAATTTTTGATCTTTCCAGCTTTCTCTTGTGGGCATTTAGTGCTATAAATTTCCCTCTACACACCACTTTAAATGTGTCCCAGAGATTCTGGTATGTTGTATCTTTGTTCTCATTGGTTTCAAAGAACATCTTTATTTCTGCCTTCATTTCATTATGTACCCAGTAGTCATTCAGGAGCAGGTTATTCAGTTTCCATGTAGTTGAGCAGTTTTGATTGAGTTTCTTAGTCCTGAGTTCTAGTTTGATTGCACTGTGGTCTGAGAGACAGTTTGTTATAATTTCTGTTCTTGAACATTTGCTGAGGAGTGCTTTACTTCCAACTATGTGGTCAATTTTGGAATAAGTGTGATGTGGTGCTGAGAAGAATGTATGTTCTGTTGATTTGGGGTGGAGAGTTCTGTAGATGTCTATTAGGTCCGCTTGGTGCAGAGTTGAGTTCAATTCCTGGATATCCTTTTTAACTTTCTGTCTCGTTGATCTGTCTAATGTTGACAGTGGGGTGTTGAAGTCTCCCATTATTATTGTATGGGAGTCAGAGTCTCTTTGTAAGTCTCTAAGGACTTGCTTTATGAATCTGGGTGCTCCCATATTGGGTGCATATATATTTAGGATAGTTAGCTCTTCCTGTTGAATTGATCCCTTTACCATTATATAATGGCCTTCTTTGTCTCTTTTGATCTTTGATGGTTTAAAGTCTGTTTTATCAGAGACTATGATTGCAACGCCTGCTATTTTTTTTTTTTCTCTATTTGCTCAGTAGATCTTCCTCCATCCCTTTATTTTGAGCCTATGTGTGTCTCTGCATGTGAGATGGGTCTCCTGAATACAGCAGACTGATGTGTTTTGACTCTTTATACAATTTACCAGTCTGTGTCTTTTAACTGGACCATTTAGTCCATTTACATTTAAGGTTAATATTGTTATGTGTGAACTTGATCCTGTCATTGTGATATTAGCTGGTTATTTTGCTTGTTAGTTGATGTGGTTTCTTCCTAGCCTCGATGGGCTTTACATTTTGGCATGTTTTTGCAATGGCTGGTACCGGTTGTTCCTTTCCATGTTTAGTGCTTCCTTCAGGGTCTCTTGTAAGGCAGGCCTAGAGGTGACAAAATCTGTAAGCATTTGCTTATCTGTAAAGGATTTTATTTCTCCTTCACTTATGAAACTTAGTTTGGCTGGATAGGAAATTCTGGGTTTAAAATTCTTTTCTTTAAGAATGTTGAATATTGGCCCCCACTCTCTTCTGGCTTGTAGAGTTTCTGCCGAGAGATCTGCTGTTAGTCTGATGGGCCTCCCTTTGTGGGTAACCCGACCTTTCTCTCTGGCTGCCCTTAACAGTTTTTCCTTCATTTCAGCTTTGGTGAATCTGACAGTTATGTGTCTTGGAGTTGCTCTTCTCGAGGAGTATCTTTGTGGCATTCTCTGTATTTCCTGAATTTGAATGTTGGCCTGCCTTACTAGTTTGGGGAAGTTCTCCTGGATGATATCCTGAAGAGTGTTTTCCAACTTGGTTCCATTTTCCCCCTCACTTTCAGGCACCCCAATTGGATGTAGATTTGGTCTTTTCACATAATCCCATACTTCTTGCAGGCTTTGTTCATTTCTTTTTCCTCTTTTTTCTTTAGACTTCTCTTCTCACCTCATTTCATTCATTTGATCCTCAATCGCTGATACTCTTTCTTCCAGTTGATCGAGTCAGTTACTGAAGCATGTGCATTTGTCATGTATTTCTCGTGTCATGGTTTTTATCTCCATCAGTTCATTTATGGCCTTGTCTGCATTGATTATTCTAGTTATCCATTCTTCCATTCTTTTTTCAAAATTTTTAGTTTCTTTGTGCTGGGTACATAATTGCTCCTTTAGCTCTGAGAAGTCTGATGGACTGGAGCCGTCTTCTCTCAACTTGTCAAAGTCATTCTCCATCCAACTTTGATTCGTTGCTGGTGATGAGCTGCGTTCCTTTGGAGGGGGAGATGCGCTCTTATTTTTTGAATTTCCAGCTTTTCTGCCCTGCTTTTTCCCCATCTCTGTGGTTTTATCTGCCTTTGGTCTTTGATGCTGGTAATGTACTGATGGGGTTTTGGTGTGGGTGTCCTTTCTGTTTGTTAGTTTTCCTTCTAACAGTCAGGACCCTCAGCTGTAGGTCTGTTGGAGATTGCTTGAGGTCCACTCCAGACCCTGTTTATCTGGGTATCAGCAGCGGAGGCTGCAGAAGATAGAATATTGCTGAACAGCGAGTGTTCCTGTCTGATTCTTGCTCTGGAAGCTTCGTCTCAGGGGTGTACCCTGCCACGTGAGGTGTGGGATGTCAGTCTGCACCTAGTGGGGGGTGTCTCCCAGTTAGGCTACTCAGGGGTCAGGGACCCACTTGAGCAGGCAGTCGTCTGTTCTCAAATCTCAGCCTCCATGTTGGGAGATCCACTGCTCTCTTCAAAGCTGTCAGACAGGGTCATTTGCATCTGAAGAGGTTTCTGCTGCTTTTTGTTTAGCTATGCCCTGTCCCCAGAGGTGGAGTCTACAGAGACAGGCAGGCCTCCTTGAGCTGAGATGAGCTCCACCCAGTTCGAGCTTCCAGGCAGCTTTGTTTACCTACTTAAGCCTCAGCAATGGCGGGCGCCCCTCCTCCAGCCTCGCTGCTGCCTTGCAGTTAGATCACAGACTGCTGTGCTGGCAATGAGGGAGGCTGTGGGTGTGGGACCCTCCCGGCCAGGTGTGGGATATAATCTCCCTGTGTGCCTTTTTCTAAGACCCTTGGTAAAGCGCATATTAGGGTGGGAGTTACCCGATTTTCCAGGTGTTGTGTGTCTCAGTTCCCCTGGCTAGGAAAAGGGATTCCCTTCCCCCTTGTGCTTCCCAGGTGACGCGATGCCTCGCCCTGCTTCAGCTCTCGCTGGTCGGGCTGCACCAGCTGACCAGCACTGATTGTCTGGCACTCCCTAGTGAGACGAACCCAGTACCTCAGTTGAAAATGCAGAAATCACCCGTCTTCTGTGTCACTCGCGCTAGGAGCTAGAGCCTGGAGCTGTTCCTATTCGGCCATCTTGCTCCAGGTCCCCCGATCAATCTCGGTAGGCTATTAATTCTACGCAGCCAACAGACAAATGAAAAAATACTCATCATCACTGGTCATCAGAGAAATGCAAATCAAAACCACAATGACATACCATCTCATGCCAGTTAGAATGGCAATCATTAAAAAGTCAGGAAACAACAGATGTTGGAGAGGATGTGTGTGGAGAAATACGTACACTTTTATACTGTTGGTGGGAGTGTAGATTAGTTCAACTATTGTGGAAGACAGTGTGGTGATTCCTCAAGGATCTAGAACTAGAATTACCATTTGACCCAGCCATCCCATTACTGGGTATATACCGAAAGGATTCTAAATCATGCTACTATAAAGACACATGTATATGTATGTTTATTGTGGCACTCTTCACAATATCAAAGACTTGGAACCAACCCAAATGTCCATCAGTGACAGAATGGATTAAGAAAATGTGGCACACATACACCATGGACTACTATGAAGCCATAAAAAAGGATGAGTTCATATTCTTTGCAGGGACATGGATGAAGCTGGAAACCATCATTCTCAGCAAACTATCACAAGGACAGAAACCAAACACCGCATGTTCTCACTCATAGGTGGGAATTGAACAATGAGATCACATGGACACAGCGCAGGGAACATCACACACTGGGGCCTGTCAGGGGGTGAGGGGTTGGGGGAGGGATAGCATTAGGAAAAATATCTAATGTAAATGATGAGTTGATGGGTATATCAAACTAACATGGCACATGTATACCTGTGTATGAAACTTGCACATTGTGCACATGTACCCTAGAACTTAAATAATAATAATATTAATAATAATAATAATAATAAAAACATGTAGCCTGCAAGCATTAAAAAAAAAAAAATTCCTCCTGGAATCAAAATCCTATAGACATGTGATACTAACCATTATCAATTTTAAAAATACATGGCTGAGGCCGGCCGCAGTGGCTCAAGCCTGTAGTCCCAGCACTTTGGGAGGCCGAGACGGGCGGATCACGAGGTCAGGAGATCGAAACCATCCTGGCTAACATGGTGAAACCCCGTCTCTACTACAAAATACAAAAAAATAGCTGGGCGTGGTGGTGGCGCCTGTAGTCCCAGCTACTCAGGAAGCTGAGGCAGGAGAATGGCGTAAACCCAGGAGGCGGAGCTTGCAGTGAGCTGAAATCCGGCCACTGCACTCCAGCCTGGGCGACAGAGTGAGACTCCGTCTCAAAAAAAAAAAAAAAAAAAAAAAAAAAAAAACCTGGCTGAGCTCTCATTTAACAGAAATATTAAATCATTTCCTTTTTTCCCCTTGACCTCATATTTCTGTTCCACTTTGCAACAACATTTTATTCTTTTTTTTTTTAATTTATTATACTTTAAGTTCTAGGGTACATGTGCACAACGTGCAGGTTTGTTACATATGTATACATGTGCCATGTTGGTGTGCTGCACCCATTAACTCGTCATTTACACTAGGTGTATCTCCTAATGCTATCCCTCCCCCCGCCCTCCCCACAATAGGCCCCAGTGTGTGATGATCCCCTTCCTGTGTCCAAGTGATCTCATTGTTCAATTCCCACCTATGAGTGAGAACATGCGGTATTTGGTTTTCTGTTCTTGCGATAGTTTGCCAAGAATGATGGTTTCCAGCTGCATCCATGTCCCTGCAAAGAATATGAACATTTTATTCTTATAAAAGCCTTCTAATAATCACTCTATCATGCTTTGCTGATACAATTAGGTATACATATATATGTATAGAAATATTAACTTATTAAAATATTGTATTATTAAACTCTAAGTATTAACAAATATTTTAGCATAGACTTATTACAATTATCATTAGTTAACAACTGACAGTCAAAACAAAATATAGATTATACATATTAATAAATACTAAACAAAAATCGAATTATATTAACATTTATTTTTATTAAAATGAATGGAGCACCTCCCAATTAGTTAAAATCTCTGCTTTTTGATATATTTATTTAATATATTTTATTTATATTTCTGTCTTATATATTTATTTATATATTTAATATGTGTGTTTATGTATATATTTATTTTTTACAGTTAACGCTGTTTTATTTTGTTTACTTTTTCAAATTTTATTTTCTATTCAGTGGGTACATGTGTGTGATGCTAAGGTTTGGGGTATGACTGAATCCATCACCCAGGTAGTGTACATAGCATCCAATACATAGTTTTCTCAACCCCTGCTACCTTCCCACCTTCCCTCTTCTTGTATTACCCAGTGTCTATTCTTACCATCTTTATGTCCATGTGTACCCAATGTTTAGCTCCCACTTATAAGTCAGAACATGCATTATTTGGTTTTCTCTTTCTGCATTAATTTGCTTAGGATAATGGCCTCCTGCTGCATTGATACTGCTGCAAAGGGTCTGATTTCGTTCTTTCTTATGGCTGTGTAGTATTCCACTGTATATATGTCTCACATTTTCTTTATCCTGTCCACCATTGATAGCCATCTAGGTTGATTCCATGTCTTTGCTATTGTGAATACTGCTGCAAGGAACATACGAGTACATGTGTATTTTTGGTAGAATTATTTATTTTTATTTGGGTATATATCTAGTAACGGGATATTAGTAATCTAGTAATACCTGTGGAATTATGGTTCTAATTTTTAGTTCTTCAGGAAATCACCAAACTGTTTTCCACAGTGGCTGAACTAATTTACATTCTCACCAACAGTGTATGAGTTGCTTTTTCTCCACAACCTTGCCAACATCTATTATGTTTTGAATGTTTGTTTTTAAATACTACTTTGTGCAAGATTGAGACAGAATTCAGCATCCAACTTATTCACTTTCACATTTATAGATGCAAGTGCTGAGAAATCTAAAGCATATTATTCAGTAGATAGAAATATCAGAAATGTATTACCAATGTCACTATATTGTTTGAACTTCTACAAGGAAAATGTGTAAAATTATACATAACAATCTATAATTAAAGATATTTTAAGCCTCTCCATCAATTGACAATGCTAACATCCTCCTTTAATCTCATAGAATGCAAAGCATTGCAAACCTTACTTGCAGACACATTTGCTTCTCAGTCATTTAAGTCCCTCACTTTCACTATTTCAAGAAAGTCCACCAAAGAGTTTTACTGAGACTTGTCAAAAAACCATTAATTACTCCTCTCAGTAGTTCACTAAAGGACACTTTAGTTTTTAACTAAAAAAAACATGAATCTAGGGTAAGAAAAAAATTTTTTGGAATTTTGGTATTATTACTTTCCCCATTGGTTGTGAATAAATATCTATGCAGATGTTCCTTTTACAATAGGATTGCATGCACATAAATCTATCATAAATTGGAAATGTCATGTCAAAAATGCACGTAATATGCTTAACCACTAAACATCATAGCTCTGTCCAGCCTACCTTAAACACGCTCAGAATACTTACCTTAGCCTACAATTGGCCAAGAGCATCTGGCAGCACAGCACACTGCAGAATCTCCGCTGTTTACCCTTGTGATCACATGGCTGACTGGGAGATGCGAACATCACAAGAGGGTATCTTACCTTACATCGCCAACTCAGAAATATATCAAAATTCAAAAAAGTTTAGTTTCTATTGAATGTATACCATTTTTGCACCACTATAAAGTCAAAAAAATGGTAAGTCAAACCATTGTAAATCCAGGACCATTTGTAGATTAATTTCAGATTTCAAATTCATAATCATTTCAAAGTGCATTAAAAAGACACGATGTAAGAAATAGACACTTGAGAAATGTCATAGAAAAATATTAGTAATATCACTTTGAAAATTTTAAGTTTATAGCTATATTCAACAGAATTAGAGCAGTATAAGTACATATGAGAAAAAGGAATTGATCTTAATTCAGTAAAACTGATTATATAAATTTTAAGACATGTTAGATTGCATTTTGGGGACATATTGTCCTATGGCTATAAATAAGCAGATTCTTGCTCTTAAAAGTGGAGTTTAATACACTTTCCTGAAATTAACAAATCAGGGGGAGAGAGAGAGAGAAAGACTGAGAGCAGCAGTTTTGCTGCTAGTAAGTAATGACTATAGATTAGTTTATAATTTACAAACATCTTCCTATTAAGGAAAATTAAACCTAAAAATTAATGAGTATATTTATAAATGATAAGAGACTTGAAGGGTAAAAGACAGTAAGCAGCAACCAAATAAACAGTGAATACAGATTGATGACATCTGTAAATATTTGGGAAAAGTTATCAAGAATGTTTTTCTATGAACAGAAATAAATGCTCAAGAAAATTTAAAACACTCACTTATCTTTGATATATGTTCCATTAAGCTAAAAATATAAGACCCATCTGTCAGAGATGAATGTAAAATTTTCAACTCACCTTCCTTGAAATCATACAAACTATGCAACTAAAAATCACAACATAGGCCAAGACACGGAAAAATGTCTCATCAAATTCTTTATCAGAACCCAGAAGAAATGCTGAAAATGAAAAAGGACACATGTCATAGAATACTGAAATTGACCTTTAATCCTTTTACACATTTTACGTAGATTAGTTCTAAATGATACATAGATGACTGATAGAATTATAGACACATAAATAAAAAGATAGCTAGCTAGCCAGACAAACAGACAGATATAAATAAACAGACACGAATAATTATTTTTTATGGAAGGTCTCTCCTGGACTCTCGGGATACTTTCTCAGGAACTCTGCATTCTTTTACCACGGCTGGGGAATGCAAGAGGTGAGATCACTAAGTGGAAGTTGCCATCATGACTGTACAATATGTCTGATTGCAGCATATCTCTACATGAAACCAGACACTTTGTTTCTAATGTCACAATTTAGCTTTGACAGACATGGGCATAAGATACAGAAAGATATAAATTATGCCTTGAATAAAGAAGATTCTGCCAGGTACCTATATATTGATTTATATTTTCTTGTAACTCTTACCAGTGTACCTTCTTAAGATTCAGCAGGGATGAGAAATATACCTTTCTTTGTAGGATGTGAAAAGAATAATTGTGTAAAACAGTGTAAGAAAGAGGAACCTGTAAGATGCTTCAATTATGGGCTTGTTCTACAACGGGTGGATTTTAGAAGAAAGGAGTGCCTATGGAAGGGAAGGGTCTAAAAACTGACTCCGCCAGTACTATCCGCGTCCCCATAGCACTTAGGAATTTTTCTGAACCTTCATAAATATGAGTAACCCAGTTTAAATGCGGCGGAGTAGCTGAGCACTGGCAGACCCTCAAATAAACAGTTTACAAATAAGATCTCTGGCCTTTTAACATGACTTCAGATGGGACCCGGTGTATAACATATCTCAGCATTTTCAGGTACTAGCAAGGAAAATTTTTAAATTAATCTATATTGGATTTAATATAACCTTGTTAGCACTTTTTTTTTTTTTTTTTTTTTTTTTTTGAGACAGAGTCTCGCTCTGTCGCCCGGGCTGGAGTGCAGTGGCCGGATCTCAGCTCACTGCAAGCTCCACCTCCCGGGTTCACGCCATTCTCCTGCCTCAGCCGCCCCAGTAGCTGGGACTACAGGCGCCCGCCACCTCGCCCAGCTAGTTTTTTGTATTTTTTAGTAGAGACGTGGTTTCACCGTGTTAGCCAGGATGGTCTCGATCTCCTGACCTCGTGATCCGCCCGTCTCGGCCTCCCAAAGTGCTGGGATTACAAGCTTGAGCCACCGCGCCCGGCGTTAGCATGTTTTTAAATATTGTTTGCTGAATTTTATCTTGTATTTTATTAAAACTCTTAGTCATTTTTAAAATTAGATCCTCCCTAGTTTGAAAGAGAAATGAATGAAAGAAATAGAATAGTTTTCAAAGTGGCAAGTAGATATAAGTGAGGTTTGTATTCCTTTTTATCCTTCTAGACAGTGAACTGAACATATTTGGAAGGTCAGTGGAAAAAGAAAGTTTCTTGAAACAAACAAGGTTTAGGAGCCCTCTATAATCCCTCTCCATCTAGGAATCCAAATGTCAAAAGATCAAGGCTAGCATTTGGAAAAAGAAATAAAATGTACTCCTCTTACATATGAGAAGGTGAAAGAACTGATACAGAAACAGAAGTGTATTCGAGTGGGAGCGCGTATTTGTGAGTGGATTATTTTGCATGGTACTGTATACAAAGTCAGCAACCTTTATTGCATGGACTTAAAAAAAACACCCACTGATATATTTGTTAAACTAAACAATTCCTGGATCTGTAACAACTTTTTAAAAACTATTCATACAGTTGAAATTTACTAAGCTTTGTAACTAAGCCTGATTTGGTGTAGTCTCCTATAAAATGATCATCTCAATTATGCAAATGCTTTTTTCAAGCAATTGTAAGTACTTACTCAAAACATTTTTTTTTTTTAAGACAGAATCTCGTTCTGTCGCCCAGGCTGGAATGCAGTGGCACCATCTCGGCTTACTGCAGGCTCCACCTCCTGGGTTCATGCCATTCTCCTGCCTCAGCCCCCCAGTAGCTGGGACTACAGGTGCCCACCACCCCGCCCTGCTAATTTTTTCTATTTTTTAATAGAAGCGGGGTTTCACCGTGTTAGCCAGGATGGTCTCGATCTCCTGACCTCGTGATCCACCCTCCTCCGCCTCCCTAAGTCCTGGGATTTCAGGCATGAGCCACTGCGTCTGGCCAACCCAAAGCATTTTTTTAAAGGTACATTCCACTTTCTAAAAAATAATCGCAGTGGCAGCTCCTTATTAAGCATACAACTTAGTTTACATATATAATGGAATATATCGCAAAATGTGTACATGAAAACACTTACTTTCTTTTTCTTTTCAGAGATGGGGTCTCACTATGTTGCCCAGCCTGGCCTCAAACTCCTAGATTCAAGCAATCCTTCTGCCTCAGCCCCCTGAGTAGCTACTGGCGTGGGCCACTGAACCCAGATTGAAAATACTTCCTTCTACACACACACACACACACACACACACACACACACACACACAGAGTTTGTTTAAGACTTATTGACTATTCACATTTTGCCTAATTGCTCTCCAAAGTCATTCTAATAATTTAAGCTCTGTAAGTGTTCTCATTTTCCCACATTGTCAACACTTGGTGTTAGCAGACTTAGTATTTTTCATCTGAGTAGTGAAATTATACATTGTGATTATTTTAATATTAATTGATTTCATTACTGTTAAGGCTGATAATGTATTTTACCTTCCTGTACATCTGATTTTCTCCTCTCTGTATTTCCTGTTTATATTCTCCTCATATTTTCTGTGAGTTGTTCAACCTTAGCAATCTGTAGAAGTTCTGTGTTTATTCTGGATGCTAATTCTTTCTTATTTTATGTGAGATGCAAATATCACATTCCAGTCCACAGATTTTCATTTTGTTTAAGTTAACTGCTTTTTTTATGAATGGTTTTAATTAGGCAGCAGCAATCTTCATTACTTTTTCCTCTTAGTTTGTGTTTTTTATAAGAAATTGTTTTGTACTCTGAAGTCTTGATCGTATTTATCTATGGTTCTTCTAACTACTTTAAAAATTTTGGTTTTAGTTTAGGTATTTTGTCCATTTGAAATTAATTTTCTGAATAGCGTGTGATTTAGTTATGTGGTTTTATCTTTCTCATGTGATTAACTGACATATCATTTATTGAATCTATTCTCCCCTTATTTGTAATATCACCTCTGCCATGCATCATGTTCATATATACACATGAGTTAGTGTCAAGGCTCCGTTTTACTAAGTTTTTGTCTATGCATATGCCAATATCATATTATCTTACTATAGTTTTATAGTAGATTGATAAAGATATTGCCTATAGTTTTTGCTAAAAGTTTTAAAGTTTTTCTTTTGATAGTTAAATCCTTCATCTTCCGGGAATTGAAAATTGAGTTTTGTTTGTGGAATAAGAATACTTTTTAAATATCTTAAAACAAAGTTTCAAAATTTTTGTAATACATATTTTACAGACACATATATATGTATATGTGTATATGTACATATGAATATAAGACTTGTTCCTAGGCACTTTAGAGTTTTTTTCTGCTCATAAATAAATACACAGGGAAAAAGGAAAGTGCTTCCTAATAGTAGAATGATATTATCATTCTATAAAGCTATATCAGCTTTTTGTCAGTTAAAATTTGCTTAATGTATTTTTTCTCCTTATCATCATCAGCACTGTATATTATATAACTGGATGAGACTTTTTCCCTTCCACCTGACATTCGCTTTTTAAAATAAAATATCTATTATGTTCACAATTATGATTACTGATAAATTTGGAAAAAATTCCACCATGTGATTTTATGCTTTCTAATTAATAAGCTTTTTTATGAATTCACAAATCTTTTTAATCTTCTACTCCATCACCACTTTCTATTTAATTAATCAAGTATTCTTACATCCTTTTACTCTACTTGTATTTTTAATTTTTAGATGTTTCCCTACATTTTTAATGTAGGGAATTAAACACTTGACTCAGCGAAAACCAAGTTTGAACAGTGCTATTTCTCTTCTCCTGAATAACACAAAGGCCCTAAGTGCCTTATTCACAATAACCCACCCATTTTACACTTTAATATTTTATGGTATTGGTTATTGCTTTAGATAATCAATATCCATTTATTTAAATCTTGAGTTTCATCAGTTTTATTACTCACGAAGGCTTTTCATATCCTACTCCTTCTTTCTAGGAATTTTCTCCCTCCTGAGGTATATGCTTTAGTTATACTTCTAATAAATGTTGGAGAGTAGTATGCTCTCTTTTTCCCAGACTCAAAATAATTTTATTTTGCTCTCACTCTTGAATAATAGTTCAGGTTGGCTGAGTATGCTAGGAGTTGTTTCCCTTTTTAGCACTTGGAAAATATTATTATTATTATTTTTCATTGTTTAGTTTTCCTGCTGAGAATTCTGCTACTATTCTAATAGTCATCCGTTTGTAGTTTATCTCTCTGTCTTCTGTTCCCTTTAAAAACCTATTTGTTTTCAATGTTCTGCAAACATGTATACCATAGATGGAGATTTACTTATATCTATCCAATAATAGTCTTATCGTCCTTTTTGAATCGATGACTGATGAATCCAATGTCTTTAATAAATTTTGGAAAGTTATCAGTCATTTTCAAGTTTTGTTTCTTCCCTTTTATTGCTATTTTTTCTGTTTTCTGATACTAGCATTACTACATGTACTGTCTTTTTTGTACCACTAGTATCAGTATTATTTTATCCCCCTTTTCTTCTATACTTCCTTTTAAATTTTCCCTTTATCTCTCTTTGCCACAATGTCAGTTGTCTTCTCAAATCACTCATTCATTTTCCTAATTCATTCTTCAGATGGTTCTGATCCCTTGTTAAACCTTTTCATTAGCATTTCTATCTCACTGAGTAACATGTTTTATTTATAGAATTTCTGTTTCCTCTCTCCACCCAAATCTTTTTCATAATGTCTCCATTTTTTTAAAGGAAATCCTTTATATCTATCCTAAATTATGTAAGACATTTCCAGAACAATTTTACTTTGCTTCTGCCAGGCATCACTATCCAGAGACCATTTCTTGAGTATTTTTGTACATGGTTTAATTTGGAACCATGTGGTAGTGTAAAATCAAAGAATGTAGGGGTATAAATTTTCATTGGAGAACTTTTTCTGCCACCATAATCTGTTATAATTTTCCTGTTAAGTACACTGGCCATATATTCTCTAGCTCTCCTTTTCAGTGTCTTTGAAGCTGCTTCATGCTCTAAATTTTATGAAGGGGTTTCAGTTACATTTTCGTATGCTGTGGCGACTCCACATACTCTCTTTTCCTTGACTGAGTATGAAAATCCAAGGTTCTTTATTTCTCATTGATAATGCTACATGTCCCTACCCCACCACCAGGGGGCAGCATTAACATCAGCTCAAGTGCTTATACTTCAGATTGCAGTTTCTTCAAAATTCGGAATGAGGATATTTTGCTTTCCATAGCTCAGGTATATAATTAAAATAAATCAAATATATATTTCATTCACTTCACATGTTTAAATTGAGATGAATATATCTTATGTAAGCCTGCTGTTTTTATTTTTTATTGCTTGTTTTGTGTTAGTTTTCCCCAGGGATTTTCCCTATTTAGGTGTTGTGCTCATGGATGCTACACACATATGCACATCCAGCTCACTAGAAATTCATTTAGGATGAATACATGTGTCATAAATTGAGCTCAGAAAGGGGACACACACCTCCTGTTCCAGAGAGGCAGAAAGAGGCTTTTTTCCTTCAACAATTGGCATGAATAACAACGGTGTATTATGGTTGCCTTCAGAACAGAGAATCAGTCAATCAACCCACACATTTATTGAGTGTTCAACTTCAAATAAATCCCAACTTTAGAAACAGTGTTCATGAATTCCTAATACATCACTCTTGCAATTTGTGTATAAATTTATAGGCTAAAAGATTTTTGCAAGCGATATTTTCTCATGAATATGGTCATTGCTTTTCCCTTAACTTGTCTGAACTTACGTGGTATTTATCAAAGAGATCACATTCACAATAATGTGTTTTTGATTTTGAAACTCTTATTTGTAAGTGGAAAATCAGAAAATATTTAGCCTAAAGCACAGTCTTTTGGTGGTAACTTGTACTATTTTGTCTTAATCCAGAAAAATATAAAGCCCAGTATGCAGCATAGGTTATACTAAAAATATTAATAGCTTTTAAAATAACTGCTAACAAGCAAATTAGCTACCGAATGGAATGGCAGCAGATCAATAATGACAGTAAAACTATAGAGTTCTTGCTGATCTCATATTTTCTGTGGATGCAAACTGTAAAAGAGGTCCCCAAAGGCCTCCAACAATAACCTACAAAGAATGAGACACAAAGGGTATTGAGCATAAAGATAGTTCAATTTCCCAAGACGGCCAGCTCTTGTCACATCAAACCACCTATTAGTCACAAACTCATACAACTAAGAATTCTCTGACCTCCTGAGATTGCCTGTCATCTTGAAGGAGATAATACCAATGAAAGGCACCAGCTTCTTCTGTAACATGTTTAGTTTAGTGTTTTCAATACATCAAGCTATTTATGATGTTGCTATCACATATAAATAAGGTTCTATATTTTCAGATTGGAAAATGACACTAATGTACTGGTAAGTGGAAAAGAAAAGGTAAACAAAATAAATGTGAAAATAATGTAACATGCCAAAAAGCATCCTTATATTATTTCATATATCTTTATATTATTTAGAATTACCCCCAAAAGGTATTAATCAAACAATAAGATAAAATCTGTCAGAAATTTAAAAGTTTAGAATTTATAAAGTAACTAAAAAGTAGTCAAATCCCCTTATTTAACAGCATAAGGTTCCTGTAGTCCCAAGCTACTTGGGAGGCTGAGGCAGGAGAATCACTTGAACCCCGGAGGCAGAAGTTGCAGTGAACTGAGATCATGCCACTGCACTCCTGCCTGGGCAACAGAGTGAGACTCTGTCTAAAAAAAACAAAAACAAAAACAAAAAGGCTCAATGAATTTCAGTAAGATAGATATGGAGACATGGTAGGTTAGTAGTAATAGAGGGATAGAACTCCCAAGTCAATGTCTGAACGCCTTTTAGAACTATTTAATGTGTACATAATACCAAAACATTCCTAATAAATATTTCTGATAAATCATGACACATATATAGGCAATATGATTTATAGGTAAAGCAACAAACTTGTTTGTGAATCATCATCTTTCCAGAGAGTACTGAGTAGCTATGACGTGCCAGGTTGTGAATTAATGCTGGAGTTCTAAAGAGATACCTTTCCTCAAGAATTATTCTAATGGGAGGATGCAAATAGGTGTTTCAACTTGGAAAATAATTGCTGAGTTTGGTGACAGCAGAATGAACAAGGTACTACGTGAGCACAGAGGAGAGACATGTAAATTGCACATTGAAAGGATTCTAGAAGGACTTCTTAGAGAAGAAAATGCTTGAGTTAAGATTGAAAAATTACAAGAGAGAGCTAGGTAGAAAGTAAAGGGGCTAAGGGTACTTTAACAAGAGACAACTGAAGTGAAAAGAGAGAGACTGGAGAAGCAGGGTAGGGAATGGTGGCAGGAGAGGTTACAGAAGAAAAGGTCTCGTGCACTAGGCTTAGTATGTTCAGGATTTTTCTCTGTGATATGAAAATGAGATATTTAGTGAAAAGATCACTTGGTAAGAAGTGTGGAAAGTAGACTGAAGGACAGTGAAACTAGGAGCTGAGAGAAACTGTAAAAGGTTAATGAAAGAAGCCTGAGGCACTGGCAATGAGTAGGATGAAAAGAAAAGAATGGATTAAAAAGGGGATACGCAGGGGGTGCAGTCTAAGAACTTGATTGCTAATGAGGTATGAGAGAGATGTCTACAATGCTACCCAGATTTCTTTCTTGGTGTCTCAGTAAGTAAGGAAATACAACTTTAAAGAAGGTTTAACAGGGGAAAAAAGGGAATTTTAAAATTAATTATGGTTGTATTGCATTTGAGATGGCAAAGGACATCTAAGTGGAAATGTTTAGTAGCCAACGGCATACAGAATTTAGATACCAAAGATCTGGAAGTCCTCAGTGCATAGGAGGAGTCGAGGTAATATATCTAGGTGAAGAGAGTGTACAAGGTTAAGAAAATGAAGGTTCAAGAAGGAATTTTTAGGGTATTCAAACTCTTAGGGAAAAGTAGAGAAAAGAGGACTCAGAATGGTGAAGTGACTGGAAAAACAGAAGGAAGGTAAAAAATGACTCACATTTTAGAAGCCAAGGCAGAAGAGAATTTTTCAAAGGAGGAGGCAGTCACTGACCTCAATGCTATAGAAAGGTCAAGTAAGAGAATATAAAAATATTCAATAAATTATTTTAATTAGTAAGCCATTGACTTAGGGAGAATTTTAGTGTAGTTTTTAGATGAAGATGATTAAATAATAAATAGAAAATGAAGAATTGGAGATAACATGTATAGATTTCATTTACAAGAGGCTTATGTGTGAGTTAGTATTCTAATAATAATTATAATACAGTTAAGCCTTTTGAGTGCTTACCATGTGCCAGGCTCTGGACTAAGTGCTCTGTAGTAACTAAGCCATTGAATCATTACAAATCTATATAATAAATAATATCATCACTTTACAGTGATAAAACTGATAAAGTAATAAAAGCCTTTAAAGATTAAGTAATTTGTCTGAAATCCCACAGTTAATAAGTCAGATGTTCTCATCCACTATTCTGATGCCCACAAGCAGACAGAGAAATTTAGAGCTAGAAGTAGAGAGAAACAACAAATAGAGGCAAGACATTTTTCTTTAATATGTGAGAGAAGAAACTGATCACCATTATATTAATGAAAAGGACCAGGGCCAATAGAAAAGCTTAAAAATAGGAGAGGAGTTTGAGGGAAGATTAGTGGTTATAGGGTCTAACATATGGGTAGAGAGGCTACCTTTATACTGTACAAGAAATCAAGTTTCGGCCGGGCGCAGTGGCTCAAGCCTGTAATCCCAGCACTTTGGGAGGCCGAGACGGGTGGATCACGAGGTCAGGAGATCGAGACCATCCTGGATAACACGGTGAAACCCCGTCTCTACTAAGAAATACAAAAAACTAGGCGGGCGAGGTGGCGGGCGCCTGTAGTCCCAGCTACTCGGGAGGCTGAGGCCGGAGAATGGCGTGAACCCGGGAGGCGGAGCTTGCAGTAAGCTGAGATCTGGCCACTGCACTCCAGCCTGGGCTACAGAGCGAGACTCCGTCTCAAAAAAAAAAAAAAAAAAAAAAAAAAGAAAAGAAAAGAAATCAAGTTTCATTTTCTGTGGCAGAAGGACTAAAAGAGATATGCAATTATCATTAACATCTTAAAACTTCCATTTTCTTTAAAAAGGTGGGTGGCAATAATTGCTCTACAAATTTTATTTTGATTTAATGAGTAAAAATAAGAAACACTGAAGTCTTTATTTTTAAATTTTTAATTTGTGTAGGTACATTGTAGATGTCTATATTTATGGGTTACATGAGATATTTTGATACCGGCATGCAATGCATAATAATCACATCAGGGTAAACATGGTATCTATCACCTCAAGCATTTATCCTTTGTGTTTCAAACAATCCAGTTATATTATTTTACTTATTTTTAAGTGAACAATTAAATTATTATTTACTACAGTCACTCCATTGTGCTAGCAATTATTAGGTGTTATTTATTCTTTCTAACTATCTTTTGTACCCATTAACTATCTCCCCTTCCCCCCACCCTCCCTGACTACCCTTCCTGGCCTCTGGTAACCATTCTTCTACTCTCTCTCTCTATGATTATTTTAATTTTTCCTCCCACAAATAAGTGAAAATATGTGATGTTTGTCTTTCTGTGCCTGGCTTATTTCACTTCACATAATGACCTCCAATTCCATCCATGTTGTTGGAAATGACAGGTTCTCATTCTTTTCCGTGGCTGACTACTACTTCACTGCGTGTAAGTACCACATTTTCTTTATCCATATGTCTGCCGAAGGACACTTAGTTTGCTTCCATCTGAGCTGTTGTGAACAGTGCTGCAATAAACATGTGAGTGCAGATATTTCTTCTATATACTGATTTCCTTTCTTTGGGGCATATACTTAGGAGTGGAATTGCTGGAAAATATGGTAGCTTTATTTTTAGTTATTTTGGGAACCTTCAAATTGTTCTCCATAGTAGCTGTACTAATGTATATTCCCACCAACAATGTATGAGGGCTCCCTTTTCTCCACATCTTTGTCAGCATTTGTTAATGCCTATCCTTCACAGGAAAAAAAAAAAAAAATTAACTAGGTAAGTTGATATCTCATTGTAGTTTCAATTACATTTCTCCAATGATCAATGATGTTGAGTAACTTTTCATATATCTCTTTGCCATTTGTATGTCTTCTTTTGAGAAATGTCTATGCAGACCTTTTGTCCATTTTTTAATCAGTTTATTAGGTTTTATCCTATTGAATTGTTCGAATGCCATAAATATTCTGGCATTTAATCCCTTTTCAGATGGATAGCTTGCAAATAGTTTCTCCCATTCTGTGGGTTGTCTCTTCACTTTGTTGATTGTTTTGTTTTCTTAGCTGTGCAGAAGCTTTTTAACTTGATGCGATCCCATTTGTTCAATTTTGCTTTGGTTGACTGTGTTTGTGGAATATTACTCAAGAAATAATTGCCTAGACCCATGTCCTGGATAGTTTCCCCAATGTTTTCTTGTAGTAGTCTCACAGTTTGAGGTCTTATATTTAAGTGTTTAATCCATTATTGATTTGAGTTTTTGTAAGGTGAGACATGGTCAAATTTCATTCTTCTGCATATCGATATTCAGTTTTCCCAGCACCATTTATTGCGTCCAATCCTTTAAACTGAACTGTGCAATTCAAATAGCAATTTTTAGTAGCAGACTGTAGGCACATATGTGCATATTAGAATAATGCTGAGTATTCCTAAATAGAAATGCATCATTAATAAACTTGACCTATCCTCTGCAGTTATGATTTCTGGGTAACCTGTTTACAATTGTTCAGAACGTTTTTCTACTCTTCTTTTTTGGACACATTACCCCTAGCAGGTATTCCGGATTGTCTTCTATCTCTCCATAATACTCTAGAAGATTTCCACACTGCCCTCTGAATTTGTACATCCTTAACTCTTTCATTTTTTGTCAAACAGAAAATACTTTTTTTTTTTTTTTTTTTTTTTTTGAGACGGAGTCTTGCTCTGTTGCCCAGGCTGGGGTGCAGTGGCCGGATCTCAGCTCACTGCAAGCTCCACCTCCCGGATTTACGCCATTCTCCTGCCTCAGCCTCCTGAGTAGCTGGGACTACAGGCGCCCGCCACCTCGCCCGGCTAGTTTTTTGTATTTTTTAGTAGAGACGGGGTTTCACCGTGTTATCCAGGATGGTCTCGATCTCCTGACCTCGTGATCCACCCGTCTCGGCCTCCCAAAGTGCTGGGATTACAGGCTTGAGCCACCGCGCCCGGCCCAGAAAATACTTTTTGATCCTTCCTTAGCAGAAGAGTTTGTGCCTCATTTTAAAAGATACCTCTTCCACCTGTATCTTAACCTACATTCCCGAGAACTTGGAATAAACAGCTAGTAAACAAGACTGAGTAGTGGTCCTGCTTCTATTGCTTATTTAAGCACATGACTTGAGACAATACCTTCACCCAAATTAGTTTGAATGTCCTAATTTGTGAAATGAGAATGACACTAATAACAAGCTTGTTTGAAGGTTAAGTTAGGTATTGTATGTGGAAATAAGTGGACTGTGAAGAGTCTGTCATTTTCCGGTTTGCCTTCAGACAGGTGTTTTTGTCTTCAGTATTTAAAACAACTTCTGTGGGCACATAGCAGGTGTATATATTTCTGAGGTACATGAGATATTTTGATACAGGCAAATAATGCATAATAGTCACATCAGGGTTAATGGGGGCATCCCTCACTCAAGCATGTATCCTTTCTTTGTATTTAAATAATCCAGTTATACTTTTATTTTTATGTGTATAATAAATTATTGTTGACTGTAGTCTCCCTGTTGTGCTCTCAAATAGTAGATCTTATTCATTCTATCCAGGTATAATTTTGTACCGTTAACCATCCCCATTTCCCCTACCACCACCCTTCCAGCCTCTGGTAACCATCATTCAGTTTTCACTAATTTATTCTCTACCTATTTAAAAAAAAAAAAAAAAAAAATGGAAAGCTACCACATTTTAAATTCTTTCTTATTTCCTTCATTCACATAGAGTATTTTCCTAGAGTCAAATGCCTACAGAGCCAATCTTCATTCGCATACCATTTTCACATCCACCACTCTACCAAAATTAAATCTCTACACATAAGAGGGGCTTTTGGGATTAAGAAGTGAATAAAGAATATGTGTTTACAAGTTCATTTTATAAACACTTCAGTAAACTATATCTTGATTATAAAATCAATAAGCTAAGCCACACATTTGGTTTATACAAATGAAAGCACAAAATGGCTTATTATATCAATATCAGTAAATTTAGATGTCAGCAATGGCAGAACAAAGATCATCACCACAATGCTCCAGCATTTTACACTTTACTAGTTACATTGATTTGGTTCAGAATACAGGTTAGTGCTAGATGTGGAAGAGACATAAGGACATAACCACAATGAGACATGAGGAAAAGGAAAAGTGAAGTTTTATTCTACCTTTCATTACGTAATTTTCATTACTGTTTTATTATTATTACCACTCAAATGGATTTCATTTGTACTGTCCCTTTTAATCAACACATTGCTCATTAAAAACCATTTATTCTTTAGAATGTGATGCTATAAATGACATTAGCTTTCAATAAAACATAATAAGGCTGACTAGTTGCCAGATTCCCATTTGAGGGCAATGATTAATAATTGTACTGATTTTGGTGTACCGCTAGTTTTCATTTTTCCTTTACCCACCAAAGGGAGAAAGTGGAGCAAGCATTTCAGGAACATTACAGGAATTTTTGTGGCATTCGTGGTCCATATTTCTCCTGATCCACCCAGAACTACTTTTCTAGCACACATCCCTATAAGACCTTTTTATTATTCCTGGATCAGGTAATATACACATTGGCATGGGCTGTGATTTCAGAAGAGTCAGAAATTATCCTCCCAGACCAATAGCTCTTCCACCAATTTATTTGCCAAAATAAGTTAACAACATATGAGTTATCCTCATGAGAGAATAATCACATGCAATTTGATTGATTTATTGATTTTATCATTTACCCATTCAGTACTGAGTTCCCATCTGGAGCTTATACAATTTGAGTAGACAGGGGATGCACTCTGGAAAAATTAAATAGCAACTCGCAGCAACATGTACTTTAGAGAATAAAAGAGAACTCTCTATAATATGGGTATGGTCCAGAAAATATGGTCACAGTAGCTATAAGAGGTGAAAAAAGGGGAACTCCAAAGCGCACTAGATCAATCTGGGGAAATATCGTGACGGAAGCAGGACTTGCATAGGATCTTCATGCACAGGATCTTGAATAGGTTATGAGTATGAGAAAGATGTTCTTAATTAGTAAACAACGTAGACATGCACAGAGCTTGGGATGAATTGAATGCGAACAGTGCAGCCACTGACAGATTCACATTCTGGAATAATGAGAGATGATGCTAAATATATAGACAATTTTTTAGAAACATAGCTCAAATAATTTAGTAAGATATAGACAATGGAATAGAGGCTTTTTAGTTGAGTAATGAATGTTAAAGCAGATTTAATGCCTGTTTATTTTAGAATTAAGAGAAAGAACATCAAAGTTCATCTGATAAGAATAAAACTTCAGATCCAGATTTTATAAAACTTCCTTTAAAATGTCATTCCTTATAGCCTCTATATTGATTAAAGTTCCTAGTTATATGTTGTGCATATAGTTTTATTTTCTTGCTATAAAAGGAAATAATTATTTTTTGAATACCTTTTATACAGCAGGACTTCTGCACACGTATTTCATTTGTTCCAGTGACATCAGGTAGAAAGTAAGCTTTGTAAAGCTGAAAGCCTGTCTTGCTCACTGCTTCCTTCCCATTTCCCACAATTGTGCTTGGCATATGGCAATTATCCAATAAGTACATGTTGGAGGTAGCGCTAATATTGGAACAAATATTATCATTATTTTATAGATAAAAAAGCCGAAAACTTTACAGGATGTAAATGCATGCCTACTTGACTCGAAAATGTTCCCTCTTTATTTGGGATGGTAAATGACTGACAAAAGTATAGTTAAAATTATGAAATTACAGCTCCTGTCTCCTCCAGCAATCTTGGCCTTCCATAGCTCTGGGCACAGACAGACACAATTCAGGATAACTTTTGCATCTTTATGTGGGGAAAAAAATAATTTCTCTTTCTTGTCATAGCCATGTATTTCCCAAAAATGAGCATGACATAGGAAAAAGCACCCGGGAAAATTCATGTGTTTTGAGAGAGTCAAATGGGATTGGGTTCTTCTCCCTCATTCTTTGCTGGGGTCTGGCCAGGCCCTGGGTCAGCGACTGCATTTGTGGACAGCTTAGACTTACAGACTGAAAAGAATGAAGAGAATGTTCTTGCCACTCTTTTCCCTTAGAGTTATAATATTGCCACAATTCCGAGTTCAAATAGAAAGTGAGCATGTGTTTTACGTTAGCGATTAGAAGTATGTTTTTAGAGCAGCCAATAGCTATTCTTTTTTTTTTTATTCTGACAGTAGTAAAAGAATAAATAATATCTTGTTTATGTGATTTGCTAATATTTGCTTATATTTTTATGATTCAAATAAACTCATACTCAATACAAAAATTTTAAAAATAAATTCAACAGTTGGTTATGGCATATGAGAAACTTTCGATAATGTAACCATTTTTTAAAGTAAGGAGAGCGACACAGAGACAGAATCAGAGAGAGGCAGAGAAGAGACCATAGATGTAAAGGTGGCCACTTTTCTGGAGAGACTGAGATTGCGTAAAGAAAACGCAAATTCTGACCAACCACTGACTTGGTGAAGTCTTCAGTGGCTTGGCCAGCCTCGGAGTGTATTTAATGTGGCTCTTTCAATCCTTCGAAGTGTTTATATAGCCAAATCCACTGGGCTCCTTTTCCAAACCATATTTTTTAAAGGTCTGTTTCAACTAGCAGTTTGGTATCACTATCACCTCAGCTGAGATTCATCACCAATGATGTTAACAACATCATAGTAAATGTAAGAAATTAAGTGCCAAAGAGAATATTAAAATTACCATTTTTGCTTGGCCAGTAGAGGAATTATTTTCACATTAATTGTAATTTAGTGATTTTTCACTTAATGTCTACTTTTTTTCTGCCCTATGATTGCATGAGGTAAGATGTCTGATATCTTTCTTGCCAATAAACTCTGCTTCTGTATAGTGTCTGGAAAATAATTGGGAGGTGCTTAATAATTATGTGTTGATTGAACAAATGAATGATTATTGAGTGTATATACTATGTTTTCAGTATAAAAACAGAATATGGGCCTGGCGCGGTGTCTCACGCCTGTAATCTCAGCACTTTGGGAGGCCGAGGCGGGCAGATCACGAGGTCAGGCGATCAAGACCATCCTGGCTAACACGGTGAAACCCCATCTCTACTAAAAATACAAAAATAAATTAGCCAGGCGTGGTGGCGGGCGCCTAAGGCAGGAGAATGGCATGAACCGGGGAGGCGGAGCTTGCAGTGAGCGAGATCACGACACTGCACTCCAGCCTGGGTGACAGAGAGAGACTCAGTATCAAAACAAACAAACAAGCAAGCAAACACAAAACAAAAACAAGAGTATGAACTCTACTGGGGCTCCATACAAAACAACATAAAATATAATGAGTTCACACTAAAATCCTGTCAATGTTTAGATGAGCACAACAACTTATTTGAACAGTAGCATAGCTTTCCTTGGTGGTTTTTTTGTGCCTTCAGTTAAGAAAACTTCAGAATTCTTCTGTTTGTGAAATATTATCTAACATCAACTAACCCATATAACCATCTGTGTCATCGCTGTTAAATACGAATCTGACACCTCAGATTTGTCCCTTGATTACCTTAGTTTTGAGAGTTTCAAGATAAAGCAATTCAATTTCCCTTAAGATCTTAATGAGCAGTAGCCATAAATTATAAGCTTCTTGAAGTCAGAGATTTCAAGTTTCTAAAAGTAACCACTATGATACTTGTTCCTTGGTTTACATATAGGAGCCTTAATAAGAGAAATGTCAATGTGAAGAGAGGTTATGGCACATGGAGTCTTTGCTAATATCAAAGTGTATTATTGAATTGTCATCTCTCAACACTAAAAGGATCTGCATTTTTTGTGATGCAAATATTCTTTCATAACTGAAGTGAGGAGAGGATGCACATTCCAACAGATACTGAAGAGAAAACCAGGGCTATAGTTAGATACTTTCTTAAGTACAAACCTATGGTTTCTTTTCCTGTCCCTGATGCATGGGAGGTGAATTTAGACAGAGAGAAGCATCAGCAAGCAAAGTTGGCGGGGGTGCCAATAGATTCTAGAGAAAGAAGTAAACAGAGAAAGGTATTCCAAAAAGGAAGGTAACCAGAAGAGAAACTGACATTAAAAGAGCAATCAATACAGAAAAAACAAAAATAAACAAACAAAAAACTTACGCCTGTTCTCTTGTCCCACTAAATGTTCCCATTTCTAGTTCCTTGACTGAACTATTTCCTTAAACGTGTTCCACATTAACAATCTTCCTCTTCAGTGGGAATCAAGGGATCAATTTTAAACCTCTGCTAGGGGGTCTATTTCTGCTACAATACTCTAAAATCAGTAGAAATATTAACCATTTCCTCCTCAAATTTATTTATTTATTTGGCAAATAAAGTGTCAGCTGCCTACTATGTGTCAGTCATTGTTCTAGGTGCTGATACAGCAATAAACTAAACAAAAAGCCCCATTGAGCCTGGTAACTGCTCTTTGATGGCAAGAGTTAGGTGCTAAGAGAGTACTTTGTGTAGATCATCTCACTTAATCTTTCAACTGTTTGGGGTAGCTACTGACATTATTCATATTCAGATGAGGAAACTGAGGAAGTGATAACTAAAGCAATTTTCAAAGGTTACATACTTGTAAATGTCAGAGTCAGAACCCAAAACCAGTCGGCCTCCAGAGTACTTGCCTTTAACAGCACTCTATATTCCTCCTAGCATATTTGAGGATGAGTGCAAAAGTAAATCTTCCACTCTGCCTAAACTCAGGGCATCTGATCCTTCATTTAGAGATCCAAAGCTCCTGAAGCTAACACATAGCTTTCTTCTTTAAGAAAGATGTCTAAAATGAAATGTAGTATAACAGGCCAATTCTCTTACCAAGAATTCTCTTTAGGAAATCACTGATACCTGTCCAGGCAATTACAGAGGAAAGCAGGAATTCTTACCTTAAATTAAGAAATGGAGAACATGCTTCAAGAACATCATGGTTATTAATGATTAGAAAAAGCTGAATGCCAAAAACGTTTTACAAATAACATGGCAGCTAATTTGAAGCAGTACAAGACATGGAGGAAAATAAAAATTACATTCTATTTCCAACATAAACTTGCAATCTGTTTTTATATAACAAGGAACAATGGATAAAATACCGTGATCTGTTAATAATATGCTTCAGGTATACAAACATCAATTCCATCTAAGACATTGATAATGATATATTAATATAGAACTTTAAAAGTTCTCTTAAAATCTAGAAACAAATATTTAACTTGATTTTAGTAATTCATTGAGTTTTGTGAGATGTGGTAAGCCTCTTATGTTTCTTTTTCCCTGCTACAATCTTTACCATCAGAGTGGCCACTGCTTCAGCCCTTGTTGTCTGTGTCTCCAGTATAGTTTTTTACACATATATACCCTGCCTCTGAGACAAACATTTTCTTTCTGGATCCTACAATTCATCCAACCCCTTCTGAGGCATTTCTCTGAAGTTTAAGTTCCATCATCAACAGCCTCCTCCCAACCAATTTTCCCCATCTCTATCAGCAGATAAAGTCCAATGTCCTTTAAAAGGATCATCAGCAACAAAGTTTTAGCCAACCAGAAATACCATTAAGGCATTTGAAATGGACCCATTGAAATAACCAACTATCAAAATAAGAACACGTTGTGTTGCATCAAACAGAAGGCAACTCAAATGCCCTAATACTCATGTTTTAGGGAGGAAAGGGGAAAGCAACGTTTACTCCAAACATGACTACAAAGAAAAGAATTATATATATGCCACAAATTATTCCCTGAAAAGTGTATGTGTTCCCTTTGGATTTTTAACTAGCTACAAGTTCCTTTTTCCATGCAAACCAGTCATCAGTAAAACAAAAGTAACAGTATTCAAACTGGCCTCTTTGTGGATAGCACTTTAGTCTAGTTTATAGGCTTGGACCCAAGGGACATTATCTCAGATGCCTCTAGAATGAAATGGAATTAGCAATTACACAGATCTTCTCCACTAGAATTGCATTAAAAATAATTTAACATACTTGTTACGTATACTTTAATCATATTATCCCATAAGTAACCAGCCACTGATCTCAAAGGTCAGTATATAATTACAATGAATGTACAAGAGGGAATACAGCCCTAGACATTGGAATGTAATGTTGCCTCTATAATTCTCCTTTCCTTCCTTTCTTTCCTATACAGTTCATGTGAAAAAGTTAACTTCTCACCTCTCCTTGCAGAAATTGTGAATGAGCAGTCTTGGAGAAGAGGCACAACAGATCCAGTGCATTACTCAAAATATAATGATAATGTATTCTTTTTATATGGGAAGGTAATATTATCATTAAAATATCTTTATTGCTATTGTTTCAAATCTAGTATGCATTTCCAGGATAGCTGCTCAGAGCCATCCATTATACCATGGAAATCTCAATTAGCCATGTGTATATTTAACTGATAACCTTTGCCAGAGATGCAAAAGCAAATATATGGTTTTTCAACAATCTTATTGTATGTTTTCATCACAAACTGTACTCCATCTTACAGATTTCCTCAGTCAGACTTTCTACTTCTTGGGCATAGAATGGGAAAATGGCCTCTCTGTTTTCCATTTAGAAATCTGTTATAGAAACTTATACCAAATAAGCCAAAAAAATGATGTTGCCACCCTGGACTATTCTCTGATGCCCAAGTAATTAGTCCTACATGTTCCTTCATAGTATGTAAAAAATCCAATTATTGCACGCAGAAAGCCAGACATGAGTGGTAGAAAGTATAGCCGAATCTAGTCACTGGCTCTTTCTGGCCCTGCACTTGTATACCACCCAGCAAACCCAGCAGCACAAGCTTTACTACACAGAAAAAGGGCGATGGTACAGAGGGAGGGCCTAACACCACCACATTCTATGTAAACCTACTTTGAACACCAAAGGAAGAAATGCCAACGGCTCTCAAAACAACAAAACGAAAAGTACAGTCAAGACTCTTGTTCTAAAAATGGAAGCAGTGATACCCCTAGCTTTAAAGTTCAGTACGAAGAAAATAAAAGAAAAACTGTCACTTCCTGAAAGGGTTTTATGGCCAAGAATTCTAGGAATTCCCGCTTTGGTAATCTGATAAGCAATCAGTTACCTAACTTGTATTATCTTTGCATGCTGATAGTTCTGCAAGGCTTCCCAATACTGTACTTGTAAATGGCTAGTCTTCTAGTTCCCAAAGGTGTGACTTTTTTCAAATCAAAAGTGTCTCCAATTTTATATTCCTTAAAAAATGTTTTCTCTATTCAAAGAAATAGGTAGATAATACACGATGGATAGACAGAGAAACAGAGCATTAAATAAAAATCAGACAGACAAAAACCCAGATGTCAGATTAGGAATGATCATAAAAGATGTTTAGGACCTTAAGGAGACACATTTTTTAAAGTTGACCTTTTTCAAAAACAGCATCCCAACTAATCAGAAATTTATATTATTATATAATTATTCCTGAATACACTGCCTTAATGAAAGAGTAGATGACGGTAGTAAACTGGCCTTCACCCCAATCAGTATCATATTTGAATTAGTTGTTTGTGTGCCTTTCACATACGTTATATGTATGTGTAGTGGGTTCTATCATACTTTATAATATAAAGAAATAGCCTATGCAGTTGTCTAGTTTCTATTTCAAACTTGGTATTTTTTTTGTGGGTTTTTTTTTTTTTTTTTTTTTTTTTTTGGCCTTTTGAGTATCTGGCAGCTTTTTGCTCTATGAGATCTCTATTTTAAGATGTCCTTTTTCAGTGTGAGTCATCTCAATGGTTTTAGCTGCCATAAATCATTGTTTGCCAAAGTTGCCTGTTACCACAACCAAAACATTCTCAAAAAGCTATCATTCCCACCAATGAACCTTAACGTTTGCAAAGGTAATATACTGAGTGGCTGTCATGACATCACAACGTGAACCTCATGTTTAGGTTTTATAAATTAGCGAAACATCAGTTGGTGAGATCATTCTTTCAATTTTCTCAGCATTTTTTATCTACCCTTTCCTTCTCTGTCATCATACAGAACCTGTGTGCATGCCCAAATTCTTAATTTACACGCATGATAAAATGCTCACCCACTTATTTCAGGCTTTTATACCAGGTCTCTTCCTCCATTCATAGACATAGCCAACCTTCCATTATGTATCTTGCCAGAACTATTACAATAACCCCCAACTTGGTTTTTCTGCCTCCAGTCTTGCTCTGTACACTATAGTTTTAACACAAAATCACAATGATCTTTTTAAACTATGAACCAGATTCTTAGCTACTCTGCCACAAATCCTCTATGTAATCTTCCCTGATTTCCTCACATCCTCCAGGCTAGGTCAGGAGCCACTACTTTGTGCTTTTATAATACCTCTGTTACACTATGCTGCAATAAGTTTACTTGTCCCTCTTCTCCACTGAACTCTCTGAATTTAATTTACATAATATTGTCTGTTTTCATATCCACAATCTCTAACAATAGATGCATAGATATTGCCTGATTAATCACTTATTAATATGCTTATTAATCATAACAAGTATATTGTGAAACTGTAAAGTTCACATTTTTCCCTTATCAACACCTAGTGAGTGTTGTTTCTTCTCTATTCACATTATCCACTCTACATTTAGCCTTTCATTTCTTTCACTTCTAATGCCATCATAGCAAACATAATCAATCTCCAAAAACAGACAAATATTGTCCAAGGGGAAAAAACGGGCTTAAAAGCAGACCTGTATTAGGTTCTTCAGGGTTTGTACATCATGTGCTTTTGGTCAAGTCATTCACTTTCTTAGTTTTACCTCCCAAACTAGATCTATGAACTTAAAACAGTCGAAAGGAAAATATTTGTGAAATCACTTGGTAAAGTGTCAGCTTCTACCCAAATAATAACATATGTGAGACTTACATATGACAGTAGCAACATTGTTCTAACAGTATCAACTACTTTAAGTTATGCAATCCTCTCAACAATTTTACAAGTTGAGTTTTATTAATATCCTCACTTCACAGGTGAGCAAATAGAGGCACAGAGATATTATACAAGGGGTATAAGAAAACATAACAAGTAAGTGACAGAGTCAGGGTTTGATCCCAGGCAATCTGGCTCCAGTGTTTGAGTTGTCCACCTCTCTATTTTAAACCAGTGTAAGGTCATGGCATCCTCTCTAGCAGGGTCTCCTGAAGGCCCTTACCTTTGCCTCTGTGGCAGTGTTTCTGATTAAAAGCTCTATCATTCTTTATTGAGACTTTATATAAGGTAAGCTTGGAAAGTGAGATGAAACAAACAAACAGAAAATAATATAAAACAAACAAACAAAAAGTCTGAGAAAAAGAAAGCTATATGCACATCATGACATGATCATAACCTACTCACTAGCTAGTAAGCACACGATCATTGAAAAACATTTTGAGGCAGGACAAGGCAAGTTGAGATTCTAAATATACAGCTTCCTTTTTTCTCACTTTCAAATTCTCTGGTCTCCTTTTTCCCCACATCAAGTCTCCCCAGCTTCTTTCTTTTTGCAGTTCACAGAGACATTGGAGCCAAAGGTGAAGGATGAGGCTGGCGTGAGTCCACCTCTGCTAACAGGGCCTGGGCCAGCATGTGGCCCAAAGTGCCAGCGCCCTGGGAGGTGTGGCCCACTGAAACTGCGGGTGCTGTTTTAGAGGCATGCCAAGAAAAGACAAATCAGAGAGCAGCTCATCACAGAGAGAAAGAAAGTCTTCTCAAAACTTGGAAATAGTAGTGTGCAGTGTTTTTTCTGCACTCATCCCAAGAATGAATCCAGAGCAACATTGAGATCACTGGTTTCACTGACATAAGAGCACACTTGTGAAGAGGTGGAGTGAGGAGAACTCCTAATTAGGCAACTTCTCAGATGTCAATGAAAAAATCTGTGTTTGCCCAGATTTTTCCTCTTGAGTGATAGGGAGATATTTAGGTATTAGTTTTTATTTATACATTTTAGTACCTCGTAAACTCAAAAACCAGCCATAACATCAGAAAGGAATTCGTATAATCACTTAGATTAAAATATTAATTTTTGGAGTAGCTTCAGTATGACAAACTAAAGGAAAAATAAATTCAATATATTTTAGCAAATGCAATTCAATGCTTGATTATTTGAATCAAGAAATTTAAAATAGTATGGGAAGGGGAGAAAAGAATTAATGATGCAAGCCTCAAAATATGCTGTAGTTTTTACTAGACAACTTTATTCTCACTTTAAGAAAAGAGTAGTAGCTAAGGTCTCGTGGTCATTTTCAAGGACTACATCAAGAAACACAATGAAAATGGTTCACTGGATTTATTGTACTTGCTCCGTGGCATGAGGGTAAATACAGGTCTTAAAAGCTCTTGGAAGAAAGGGGAAATGAGAATGCAAAAGGAATAAATATTATTACTTCAGTGTTAAGTTTGAAACCAAATTTAATTTGAAAAATAAAATTTCCATTTTCTAACAATAATTTCTCAGTGCAAAACAAATGATAGTTAAATGCACTTAAATACAAGTTAATAGACTAGCTTCTTAGTAGCAAATATTATTTTATAATAAGAATTTTGATAAATGTTCAGGATTTTATTAATTTTAAATAAATCTCGGTATTAAAATGTGGGGGACAGTAATTAATTGGCAAGAATGTATTTCACTCTTTGAACCCAAAGTACTTAGAGGGAAAAAAAGAACAGGGATTTCCCAGTGTTTTCTCTTCCTTAAGACAGTCTTTAAAATATATTCTCTCTGCTGTGCTTTACTTCTAGGACACGTATACTCTATTTAACGCAAAACAATTCTTCTAAATAAATTTTATTTTGCAGTAGTTTGCAAGAGAAGCAACTATTGTTTTCTCTCCAATGTCATATGGTGAAAGGTTTGGCTATAGTCATATAAAAAATGGTTAGAAATACTAAAGCAGACTGTTTAAAATAAATTGAGAGAAGCAATGATAAGATAAAATAGTGCCAAAAGCTTGTTATAGTGAACAAAATCCTAAATGTTTGAAGATAATAAGAAATGTTTCAAGAACAGTATTATTATATATCTCAATATTATGGTATTCTCAAATAAAAATAAAGTGTATTAATATGATTATGAACTGTTTCTACATCCGAGATCCAAATCAACATCGACAACTGAACATGATCCGTATCAGTTTGAGTTTTGTCACAGTTAACAAGCCAAATTGATGCAGATCAAAACACCTTTTTCATGTCGGAAATAGAGCTTGGATGTCAGAAAAGCATAGTGATGAGTGACCGTGGGGAGACATCCCAGCAATAATCAATCGTCAATCAGTCATGGAAAGTGCTTATTCTGCTCTTAGACGAGGCTCTTCATTATTTGCTGTGCACACTGATCTCAGGAGAGAGAAGATAAAGGTACCTTCCAATGAATAAAGCAATAGTTTCTACATGAGAGCAATGGAGAGAAAAGCAACTTAGATTGGGTTTAGAAATCACTTTTGTTTTCTAATTGTTTTTGTTTTTGTTGTTTTCATTTTAAAAAGGTTGCTTTTTAAGAGGTGGCTATAGAAATAACTAAAATGGTACTAAACTTTGCTGTCTTCAACACTGGCAATTCAGCATTTCTTTAAATAAAGGTCATAAGTCAGAGATCTAAATCTGAATGGTAGAAACTGATTAAGTGAATATGTTTCTTTAAATATAAATACAAGAATATGTGTGCATATATATGGTGAAGGGAGTCATGGTACATGGCAGCCGTATTTGAAGAATATTAAAAGGTTAATCATAATATTAGTTTCAAGTAAAGGTTACGTAGTTAAATTACATGTGTGTTAGTCATAAATGTAAATGCAAAAGCAGAACACTTCAGTGGCTTGCATTTGCGATGGTTTTTTTTGGGTGGGGGGAGGATATTATAATTCTGCCCTCTTGGGATTTGTGCATGATAACACTGAATCCCACCAGAAGGCCAAAAAAAGAAAAGTAATTTCTTCTCTTCTGCCTGTTTATTTTTGAATGCATTCTCATTTCTTTGAGTCCACAACCACGTTGGCACCTACCCTGCACCACTAAGCACAGCTGAATGCTTATGGTAGGAAAACTAGTAAGGGAAATAATGTTGAATGTATTTTCCTAGTGGAAAACAGGTTTGCCAAACTAGTTCGAGTTTATGAAAGAGAAGAACAGCTGTATTTGGTTTATAATAAATCTTTCACAAATCAGTAAAAGCAAATAGACAGCACAACTGCAACCCATAAAAGTGGAAAATATTAAACAGGCAGTGAAGTTGTTAAACTTTCCCACAGATACTGCAGGTTTGGGAAAAAAAAAAAAGTCTAGAAAATCCACACACGCAGCTCACATGAAAAAGTGGATGAAATCACATCAGAAGAGGAGAAAGAATTATTGCTGATTAGAGGAAAAATCCTGTTAAGGTGACTTTTCTGGGCATCAAGATGAAGGTGTCTACAGCAGTTTCCTTCTCCTATTACTGAATGTTAGTGCAGAATAATTACTTGCTTGCCAAAAATGACAGGACATTGACCCTGCAGACTTATTGAATTCTCATTGCTTGCCTCCAGGCCATGTCGGGGGTTATTCAATTTTGCCTGAGGAGGACAATCTATTATGAGAGATGAGTCAAGAAGGCATCCTCCTTGATTGCCCACCAAAACCATTATCGCAGCACAGAGAGGGCATCGGCAGGGAGTGGACAGACAAGACAACACTGATCTCGATTACCCAGGGACAAGATACAATTTACATTACTTGAAGCCACAGGACAGAGGGCAATCAGCCCTGGGAATAGGGCGGCAGCCCTAGAGTGAATAGGTATTAACAGCAGAACAGCATCTGAGCTACTTGCTTATGCTAGACATAACCTTTAGCCTTACAAGGTAGTAACTGATTGGTTTGATCTGTAATTATGTAAATAATTTTACATTGATAAACAGAACTGTTCTCAAAACCTAGAAGCAAAAGCATCCAGGATCCTAAAATATAAAAATCTATTATGTATAAAAAAAAATCTATTATGTTTTCATATTTTAAAATGAAATGATATAAACTACATTTACTTTATCATATCTGTCATAGATTTTCTGTTCTAAAGCAATTTCATAGCAATAGCAGTTATTTTGACCCAGAGAACCTGTTGCAATAAAAATTGTCTCCCAGTAGAAAAAAACAACGGCTTCAATCCTACCACTGCCCCACCTTTAAAAATAAATTCTGGATAATGAATGGACATATCCTTTACACATAAGGCCCCAGTGTACCAGGGGTGATGTTGTAAAATTTTGATTTGAAACTCTGCTCAATAAGCCAATTTTATGGGGCTAATGATATAACACATAAGGAAATAAGTAATGCTTCTCTTTAGACTTGATTGTTAGCTAAACCTTACTGGATTTCAATATCCTGTTAAACTATTCTACTAAATTGGAAAATCGTACACTATTTTTATTTCTGTCAATGAGAAATGCTTTATTGCATGTTTTAAAAGTGATTTAATTGAGAAAAAGAAATGGTTACATTTTTCTCTGAATTATAAGGGTCAGGGACTATTGAGGGATTTCTAAATACAATGATACGTTCAATTTAACATATTGGAATAATATTATGCTCAAAAGACCTAGTAACGGGTAGATTTTTGCAATCTTGGGGGTTCCTGTCAGCATGAGATATAATTCCATTAAAGACAATGGTTCACATTTTCTAGATAATTATATAAGAATCCATGGGAAACTGCTTCAAATATGAGAAATAACCCATGTTATTTCAGAATTCTCCTGCTATGCTATTAGTATATCTGCAGAAGCTGAAAAGCAAATAACCTCTCATTCCCCCATGAACACTGATTAATTAGGGCATGAAACCAGGGTGATTTGTGAAAGAGCTTTGCAAAACAAAAGCTTTGTGTGATTTTATGCTTGAAGCCTATTCCGAATCAAGCTAGCAACTAAGAAAATTATATTAAACCACTGACTTACGAATTAGATTATGTGTCAGGAAAGGTACAAAAATAACTGTCAGACCCTCTTTTCAAGTTATAATTTATTAAATAATCAAAACACTTTGGGCTCAACTGCCACATATACACAGATTGATATGTCCTCATTTCATATCCAAGGCACACAGGTCACTCCATTCAAGTGGAAAATAAAATTGATATTGAGTAAAACAAAGAAAAAGCTCCTACTGAGTTTGGCACATAGTAGGTGCTCAAAAAATAACTGATTGCAGAAAACATATATTTTTGGTAAAAATATTCATAAGATTAAAGATCACAGAATGTTTGAATGTGTAGGTGCCTTTAAAATGAACTATTTTGGCCCTACATTTTGTAGTTGAGGAGATGAGGCCCCTAGTGTTACACTTACAGGGGAGGTTCAGCTTAGGGGTCTAGAGCATGTCCCTGGAGTCAGACTCTGAGCTCAGATCATACTGTGTAGACTTGTGCAATGTACTTAACCTCTCTGTACTTCAGTTTCCTCAGACATACAATAGGGATAATAATAGTATTCATCTCAAAGGGTTGTGGAAAGGATTCACTGGAAAAATATATTCAGAGGCATTTATAAGGTATCTAGTACAAATTATGTTTTCAATAAACATTAACATTTAATGTTCAGTGTAAAGCCCAATTCATTCAGTCAGGTGATGATAGAGCATGAATTAAAAGACAGGCTAGTCTTGTATTAAAACACATTTTCATCTCTCCAGTGGGCCTTTTTTGTTAATTGCATCAATTTTATACATCCAGTTTGGAACAAGTAAAAAATGTAAATCAACTGAACAAGTGTATATTTTAAATTATCAATAATCCCAACACCAAGAAAGAAGCAGAGTCAGCAGCTGGCATATGCTTTGCCAAGCAGATTTATTTATTACATATCATATATATATGCATACAATATATTTATTAACATATATATGTTTAAAAGAAGAAACAAGCTGTTGCTATATATATGTTAACATATACATGTTTATTACATATCATTCATATACACACACACACACACACACACACACACACAGTAAAACCTGGCCGTATGCTACAAATGAAATATAAAATGATCAGTTATATAAACATAAATTTTATTGTGTGATTAATTAAAAGACGGAATAAATCCTGCATAGCTAGTTATCTGAACAGGGGAGCAGAGGGTCTGGTAATCAACTGCCAATCACAGGAGTTTTATCATAGGATTTTGCTTTACAAGCACACGTGTGTGTCTATGTGTACATATTTTTTACAAATATAAAATCATACTCTGAGACTTACAGTTTGGCTAGTTATTTATTCATTTAACCACAGATTATGAACACCATTTCATGTCAAAATTACATCACACTAGTTAAAAATTCCAGCTCTGGATTCACGCAAATCTGGGTTCAGTTGTTAACTCTGCCAGTTACTAGCTGTGTGATCCTAGAGCAAGCTACTAAGCCTCCATTTTTTTCATCTGTTAAAAAAAAAAGAGGGAGCATTAATAATGTTTACCTATCAGTTTCTAATAAACATTAAATAGAATAAGCCATCTTGATATATAAATACTTGGCAAATGTGGTACAAATACACGGCAATTAATATTCACTCCAAAAATATTAATTAAAAAAATTCCTTCTGTCATCATTGTAAATGCCTAGCTAGGGGTTCATTTGTTGGCTAGTGCACATAAACCATAATTTTCTGGTTTCCAAATCTTAGACATTTAGGGTTTTTCTGTCTTGGTTTCATCACTATCATAAGAAATGCCATTATTTTATACGCGCATTTTTGCCATTTGTCAGATTCTTTCCTTAGAATCAGTTACTTGGAACAAAATTTCCTGGATCAGATAGTAGAGGCATTAAAAATGTTTTATTATATTTTGAAAAATGATACCAACATTATAGTAAGCATTTAAATCAGCATTATATAAAATTTCCATTTCCATATTATCAATTTTCTAAATTAAGGTGCAATCTATACAATGTAAATTGCAAAATGCTAGCAGTATGGCATGATGAATTTTTATATATGTATACCTCTATATAACCATCACCTGGATCGATATAGAGAACACCTCCAACCCTCCAGAAGGATGTTTCTTGCCTCTTCCTAGTTAATAACCTCCCATATCAGAGTTAAATTCTATCTGACTTCTAACCTAGGAGACTAATTTTTGCCTCATCTTGACCTTAAAATAAATAGAATCATGCAGCATGTTCACTTTTGTGTATTTTGTCTTTTGCTCAACACAATGTTTTGGAGATCCAGCCAGCTGTGTATCAGTAGCCTCTTGTTTCTTCTTTTCTAATGTTGCATAATACTCTACTGTATGAACATACCTCAATTTCTTTGTATATTCCCATGTTTGCACATTTGTGTTGTTCCCAATGTAGGGGTGTTATGAATAAAGCTGCTGTCAACAATGTAAATGTTTATATATTCACTTTGTGGGCCTATGCCCTCATTTCTTCTGGGAATTCATCCATGAGTAAAATTGCTGTTTCATTAGGGTGGGCATATATTTTACTTTGATAGATGCAGTTTTCCAAATGTTTAAAACAATGTATGAGAGCAATGTTTGAGAGTCTCATCAGCAATGTTTGAGAGTTTTAGCTGTTCTATATCTTCATCGACATTTGATATCATCAGTCCTTTAGTTGTTTTACCATTTTCATGGTTCTATATCTCATAGTGGTTCTAATTTGCATTTCTCTGATGAGTAATTTTGTAGCACTTTTGAAAATACGCTTATCATCCACTTTTAAAAGCTTTTTATGAATTACTTAGTCAAATTTTTTGCCCATTTTGTTTGGGTTGTCATTTTCTTATTGACTTGTAAGAGTTCCTTATATAATATGGATATAGGACCTTTGTGATATATATATATGAATATCATTTCATCTCAAAATTATATCATGCTAGTTAAAATCTCCAGCTCAGACAAATCTGGCTTCGGTTGTTAACTCTGACAATTACTAGCTGTGTGATCCTAGAGCACATATATATATTCTATATATTATCAGTTATATATGTTACATATATATCACATACATATATCATATATATATTCTCAGTTTATGGCTTGCCTGTTCATTATTTTAGTGCTGTCTTTTGATGGTAAAATTTATTAATTTCAACTAAAAGTACATAATTATATAGAGTGAAATAATTTATAAGCATATTATAATAATATGTGTTTTTCAGCAAGGTCTGGATATAAGGTCAATACAGAAAAATCAATAGAATTTTTATATACTAACAAGAAGGGATTTAAAATTGAAATTAAAAAGACAATACCAATTGCAAAAGTCTCAAAAATATCAAATACAGATAAATCTAAAGAAGAATTTGGAAGCCTTTACACTAAAAATTGGAAAATACTGTTTTGATAAAGATGATTTAAAAAAGTGAAGAATTATACCATTTTCATGGATTGGAAGGTTCTATTATTTTAATATATTTATTTTCCAAAATTAATCTAGATTTATTGATTTAGATTCAATAAAATCAAAATCAAAATAATAGGCATTTTTGTTAAAAGAGATAACCTGATTTTAAAATTTATTTGGAAATGCAAAGGACTTGAAACAGACAAGACAATCTTCAAGAACACACTGTAACACTTTAAGAGTTGTCATAAACCTATAGTAATTATGGAAGTATGATATTGTCATAAAGACAGACAAATAGACCAAGGAAATAGAACAAAGAACCAAAACATAGACTGGCACATATATATTCACTTGATTTGTTGCAAAGACATCAACACCATTTAGAGAAAAAGGATACGTTTTTGGTTTTGCCTTTTCAATAAATCATGCTGAAGCCGTAGGACAGTCATAAGAAAAAAACCCTTGATCTCTACTTTACATATACAAAAATTTAATAGGAGATTAAGGATTTTTTCTTATGAATATATTATTCTGAATTTAATACTAAAAGATGATGTCTTGGTGATACTTCTATTTGCATATTTTGAATACTAATAAAGTTTAACTTTAAAAATTTTCTGTTTATATTTTTTCTTTTATGATATTCCTTTTTCTGTTTTTTGCTTATTTTTCCACTAATTAATTAGGTAAAAGCACCCTAAGGGTAAGATTATTAACCCTTTTCTATTACATGTGCTATAATTAGTTTATAGTTCGTGATATTTATGTCTCACTAAAATTAATAGTTAAATTTTATTTAGGCAAATTTACTAATGTTTTTCTTTATGACTAAGGCTGTACGTGCCATGCTTAGCCACTCTTCTTCCATTGTAATGAAGTATATTTTCTTCTCATATTCTATGGTTGCATTTTATGCACTTAAATCTTAATCTAATTAACATTAAATTTGGCTTTTATTAGAATTATGGCTATAAATTTATTTTTAAGTAATAGCCTGTTGTCTCAATGTTATTTATTAAATAGTCAATACGTCTTTCCAAATTTTGATGCGTCATCTTCATCACCCTCTAAAATTGCATGCAGTTTTACATATGTTTGTGGACTTTCTATTTTGTTCCTTTGACCAGTATGTTTTTAACTATAAAAATAGCTCTACATAAAATACTTTTTATTGTTTGAAGGACACAAAAATAATTGCATCTAGATTTGGCTAGAACTTTAAAAAAAATGTTCATAAAGTTGTTAACAGTGGCAATCCTTGTGTTGTGCTTGACCAAAACTTCAGAAATGATTACAAGGGTCTGATGACTGACATGCCCAAAATAAAAATAATCCAAAGTCATGCTTGCTTTAGCACAATTTTGTGGCAGCAATGTGTCCAAAAGAGACATTAGTGAGCATGGCAACAGTAGCTGTCAAGTAGGAAAGATTTCCTATGGGTCTTCTACTGTCCCGATTTGTCCAAGAAAGGCAGGTGCATTCTATAAGTCGTTGCTACTTTGTTATACAAACAAAGCAAAAAACCATACCCCTATTTTGTCCTTTTTATACCACAGGCCCTACTGTAATTCAAGGAACAATACTAAGTAAATCATAATATGGATAGATATATTCAAGCCTCAAAATGAACATAAAAAACATTTAAAAACCAATGGCCTAGAATACTTTATGAACCTTTTGCCACTGCTCCTCAAGGAACACAGGGAATTAAAAAAAAAAAAAGAGAGAGAGAGAGAGATAATCGGGCTAGGCGCAGTGGCTCATGCCTGTAATCCCAGCACTTTGGGAGGCCAAAGTGGGCGGATCACGAGGTCAAGACCATCCTGGCCAACATGGTGAAACCCCGTCACTACTAAAAATACAAAAATTAGTTGGGCATGGTGGCGTGCACCTTTAGTCCCAGCTGCTTGGGAGGCCAAGGCAGGAGAATCACCTGAACCAGGGAGGAGAGGGTTGCAGTGAATGGAGATCACATCATTGCATTCCAACCTGGTGACAGAACAAGACTCCATCTCAAAAAAAAAAAAAAAAAAAAAAAAAAGATAATTAAAATGATAGAAATTGAATACATATAATTAGAAATCTCACATATGGCTTTAAACACATGGAGGAAATGAAAAAGATAAAAACTAACTTGAGTAACATATTCCTGAATAGCAAGAAAAGGGGGAACCTTAGAAGGGCTTGGCTTACTGTGATCGTAACACAAGTACATGAAATATTGGGAGGTAAACAGCGAATCTGTATTTTGTGGTGTGATTACAGATGCTAAATACTCATGGGTTTTAAGAGGGCTTTAGAAATTCAAAGGTTAGGAATATAGAATAGATTTTGAAATGGAATTTGGAAATGTTATTCTAAGCCCTTTGAGATTATTAACAATTCAGAGAGGAAAATCTCTGCTTTCTCAAAATATTCCCTGGTACCATTAGTAACAGAGAGAATGCTGAGATAAGAGGCACCTTTAGTCTGACAATCTAACCATATCTTCTCATCATCCCATTCCTTTTTATAAATTATTGCTTTTTGTGAAACAAGAGGACAGATGCTTCCCTATTTAAGTCCCATATTACCTGCAGAATTAGGTTTATATTTCTTACAGAAAGATAATAGAAAAGTATTCCAAGTTAGTTCTACATGAAATGTCTGTAAGTGAAAAAACAGAACATGCCAAGTGCAATGGCTCATGCCTGTAATCCCAGCAATTCAGGAGGCTGAAGCCAGAGAATCACTTGAGCCCAGGAGTTCTAGGTTACAGTGAGCTATGACCATGCCACTGGTCTTCAGCCTGGGCAACAGAGACCTTGTCTCCAAAAAAGCAATAAATAAATAAATATATACATACTTACATATAGATAAGGAAAATATATGTATTTATAAAATATATGTATATGAATATGCATATGTACATGTATATGAAGAACCAAAACAGCCTTCTGGCTCTATATATAATAATCCATATTTTATGCATATGTATAGGTATTTAATTCCTTCACCCATTCATTTTTATATTCAACAATCGCTACTGGAGTTCCAAGTGTATGAACTCTGCAAGGCTTTGGGGATATCAAATGTCTTTAGATTCAGATGCTACTCTGGAAGAGTCTAGACTCTAGTGCTTGTCTAGTAACTAACAAAAACTAAATAATACGGCAACTATGATAACTGGCTAAATAGGCACAGGAGAAAAACACCACCACCACCACTTAGGAAGGAAATAGTTCCAAATTGTCTTTGAACAAAAAAGATCAGGATTTTCATCCTCACTGTGCCACTAAATAACTGTGTGACTTAGGTCACTATCAGCTTACTCCTCTTTAAAATGTACCTTATGGTTAACTACCTCATTGTTGGGTAGACTACATAGATGTATGACGTCCTTGCCAAAATCTCTAATACATGATATAAATGAATGTTGTTTTTATCAATGGAGGCTGTGCTCGATTTTAATTCTTTCAACTTTTGCAACAATTTGACTTTTTGTTCATTGTATTCTGATAACCTGAGATTGCCATTAAGTATCCAAAAGAACCACTTAATGAACCACCAAGTCTATCAGTGGTCAGCAGGCCACTCAACCATTCCATTTGGGTAATCTTATTATCTGTTCAACAGTGTTTGATAAATTATTTTGCTATTTAATTGTAAATTACCTTTACTTTCTTATAAAAATAAGTTTTAAAATGGAAAAAGTAAAAGTGCCAGGATAAGAAGCCTATTATCATATAATTGTTCTAAGACAGGCAAAGTTGGAAATCATTCGGAGTGACAAAGAAGCCAATTTTAATTTCAAATTGAAACCAGTTATTCGAATTTCATATTTTATAAATATTTCAGGAATGCATTATAGACAGTAGGAAACTGTCATATTATGAAGGCAGGAAATAAGAGCAAAAGCTTAATTGTATGAACATGCATCACATGTCAATTGAGTAGTGAGAAGTTCAGTGTCATTACAATGTAAGAGTGATGTGTGGAGGAGAGGAGTATTAGATTGGAGAGGTAACGGGAAAGTTTCCGGAAAGACTTGTGTGTCAAGCTAAGAAGTTAGATTATAACTTGGGTACATTTGAAGAAATAATAAAATGGAACAATTTTATGCCTAGGATTTTGCAAGGTAACTTTCTTATATTTGTGCCTATATAGAAGATATGAGTTGGGGATGTTTAGATCTGGTAAAAAAGAAAGGGAGAAGAATATTGGAGAAAGGACCACATTTGAGAGAGTAACTTTAGAATGTCTCTAAAGAGGGAATAGAATTGATCCCTGGAGGTCTTGAACAATTGGGCTCATCAAACGTACCCAAACGCTACCAAGGTACCTGGCTATCACAGGCACTCGGTAAATTATAGCTTGAATACAGAAAAGAGTTAGGAAACAAGTCAATTTAGTTTATCTTTGGGGCCAAAGCCAGAAGCTATAATTTTAATACTTTTGCTGTGTACAGCATTCCTAGATTGTATTCCTAGGGTACCCTTGCCCACAGTTAAAATAAGAAGATGGTCAGGCACACATTACCATAACTATTGTTAATCAATTAAGACCCTTATCTTGACAAAGCTAAAGAAAATTAAAATCTTTCATTCTCAATTTACGAGTTAAGGAACGTATACATTTAAGTGTTTAAAATATTTTTTTCTCTCTCTTGAGAGGGTATAATTCCTTTCTCTTCAACTCCTAAATATACTTTTAAAGAAGATTTTTTAATATCTGTAAAAGACATAGACGTTTACAAACTTACTACTTTAGAAACTTCCAAATATTGTTTCAGAACAATTCTCACTAATCCGTGGTTTGGGACAAATGGTTTAACTTCCTTCAACTTCAGTTCCCCTTTTTCTTTGGTGCAGTTAATACCATTCCCAATGACTGGCTTCTTTAATGAATTAAGATTGGCGAAGACTAACAGTATGCTTAGATGCAAACTACTATTGTTTTATTTTTCTCTTTATAATTACAAATTTCCAGATAAAGTTTGGTTTAATTAATTTTGGTAATTGTGATATTAAACTTTTTTTGGCAATCATTCATTTAGTTCCCATAAACTAAATGGGAAAAACTATACTAAAAGTTATAAAAGCAAAAAACTATACTAAAGTTATAAAAGCATTATCTTATATAGCAAAAAACTATACTAAAGTTATAAAAGCATTATCTTATATAGCAACAACAACAACAAAAAACCAGGTAAGTAATATTATCCCCATTATGTGTGTGTACATATATATGTACACATATATATGTGTGTATGTGTGTGTGTATGTGTATATATACACCATAGGTACCATGGTAGCCTTTGGGTACATATTGATGAGCCAAATGATTCAAGACTTCCAGGGATCAATTCAATTTCCTCTTCAGAAACATTCTAAAATATATATATATATATATATATAAATATATATATATAGGTGCTATATATATACACACACATATAGGTTATATATATATAGGTTAGGAAAATGAATTTTAGGGAGACTAATAATCTACTTAATTTACAATCACAAATAGAGAAATTTGAAACCTGTACTTATATTAAATAGCCATTATTAATGTTTGATATTTTATACCAATCTTAAATATTACTAGATCTGCTACTTCTCACAATATCTAGAAATTAAACCTAGGCTAATAAATTAGTTTATTCCTTATCAGAGATCATGTAGGTAATATCTAATCACCCATTGTTTCTTCATTAAATTTGTTTACTATACATGCCCTTGTAAAACTCATTTAGTAAAATAAGTCCAATAAACTAAAATAGATCTTCTTTCATAAAATAAGTCTAGCATCTTTATGAATTTTTTAAATTTCCAAATTAAAAAATAACCTTCATGATTACCAACACCAAACTCCATAAATATTTCATCGCTCTGTGTCTATCAACTGACATTCCTCATTTGATATCTAAATAAGTGGTGACCTTCCACTATATATTCACACTAAAATGTCTGAAACACCCCCTGATCCAGGTATTTTAAACATGAAGGAATTGACATTCCCATTATTTATATTTAAGCATATACCAATCACAGGCTTTTATTCTCATCTTTGTATCTCTAATCAAAAGCCGTTTCCTGCTATTACCATTATTGAATGACAAGGCATTTTTATTCTGTTTTTTGGATCTCATATGCTACAGTGCTTTGTCCTCAAGTTTAATTTCCTTTCAGTCTTCTCTATGGAGTATATTTCAACTATAAGTTTTGACATTCCACATAAGGAAATGTTACCTTTCTATTTTTGTTGTGCTCATTAGGTCATATTCTCCATCACTTAGAAACATTTCCAGTTAATCTTTTTAATTTCCCATTTACTTTGTAGTTACTTATAGACAATTAAGTCCAGTATGTTAATATTACTTATCACTTATCTTATATTTTATCTCTGCTTGTAGAACTCCCTTTTCTCTCCATTGTGCATGTTGAGATTATTTGAGCTAAGCAAAAGATCCTCCCTTAATACCCAGTTTAAAGCCAACTTAATGAGCCCTGCCAGTTCTGAACACAACAGGGAGTTTGGTATCCCATCTGGTTAAGTGGAGACTACAATAACTTTCATGATGAGGACATCTGTTTAGAAAAATCAGAGTTCCATAAAGCCAAAACTCTCCTTCCTGTACACCCATCATTGATGCTTTATCTTTATTCACTTCCCTTGTAATAGCAAGGTCTTCAAGATGTCTCCGTTTCTTCAGTTCTCTCAACTAAACTCCTTGATAGATGTAAAACAAAGTATTACAAGTTGAAATCATGTAACATGCAGTCCAGTTTGGGTTTGATTTTTGCTCCACTGTTTGTATGTTTAAAAAATGATAAAAGTATAGATTTGCTGATGGGAATATCAATAATAATCATCAACATGTATACAGTGCTTATTATACAAAGACACTTATGTAGGCTCTCTGTATGCATGATTTCCTTCCATCTTTACAACAACCTTATGAGGAAGGTAAGTGAGCATTTCAATTGCCTATCCAACATCCATTTTATGCCTCACTAACTGTGTAGCAAACAAGAACAAATGGTAGAGTAAGGCTACACTAGGAAAACAATAAAGAAAAACATCTCTGCCCTCGTGAAGTTTACGTTCTATCATTCTCTTAAAGCCTACCCTACCTGTGGATTAAGACATAGGTGTCAAGAAATTTCCTCATGTTATCTAATTAAGTGTATAATTGGCATAATTTTTTTCTTGGAAACAAAATAGGACTTGTGCTTTAATTTTATAGATAGGAGAAAACAAGGAATACCTTATCTAACCAAGACAAAAAAATTAGCCTTTTTATTTATTTATTTATTTATATTTTTTTATTATTATACTTTAAGTTCTAGGGTACATGTGCATAACGTGCAGGTTTGTTACATATGTATACTTGTGCGGTGTTGGTGTGCTGCACCCATCCACTCGTCGGCACCCATCAGCTCGTCATTTACATCAGGTATAACTCCCAAAGCAGTCCCTCCCCCCTTCCCCCTCCCTATGATAGGCCCCGGTGTATGATGTTCCCCTTCCTGAGTCCAAGTGATCTCATTGTTCAGTTCCCACCTATGAGTGAGAACATGTGGTGTTTGGTTTTCTGTTCTTGCGATAGTTTGCTGAGAATGATGGTTTCCAGCTGCATCCATGTAAAAATTAGCCTTTTATTCATGACAATTCCTCAGCAAGTATTTTTAGGATCTTTCATGTGCCAGACACTATAATAATCATTGAAAATACAAACGCAATGGAACACATGCCCAATTTTCAAGTAGAATACAGAAGATACCAAAAAGCAATACACATGAATATCATTCATGAGAAAAAGTTTCAGTCTCTTTCTCTTTCTTACCATCTTTCCTTTAAGTTACACAGCATGCTAACATCTAGAAGTGCATAGTATCTTGTAAAAGAAAATTAGAAAAATGACTCACTTTTTATAATGAAAATAATTCTTCATAGCAATGAGGGAGGGAGGAACAATTTTAAAAGAAGAATCATGAAGTTTAAAAAATATAAAAAAACAGAACAGATGGAGACATAGAACATAGAAGCAGTGGTACATTCCATTTAAGAAGTCAAGAAAATATTCAGTACATCTAAAATAATTTTGTCAAAATGAATCTTTTCATTTTAGAGCAGATGTCCCCAACCTTTTTGACACCAGGAATCAGTTTTGTGGAAGACAATTTTTCCACGGATGGCAGGGTGGTGAAGGTAGGGGAAGATGGTTTGGGGATAATCCAAATGCATCACATTTATTGTGCACTTTCTTTCTATTATTATTACATTGTAAATATAATATATAATGAAATAATCACAAAACTCACCATAATATAGAATCAGTGGGAACCCTGACCTTGTTTTTCTGCAACTAGACAGTCCCATCTAGGGGTAACGGGAGATAGTGACAGTTCATCAGGCATTGGATTCTCATAAGGAGCATGTAATCTAGATCCTTCACATGTGCAGTTTACAATAGGGTTCCCTCTCCTATAAGAATCCAATGCCACTGCTGATCTGACAGGAGCCGGAGCTCAGGCAGTAATGTGAGTGATGGGGAGAAGCTGAAAATACAGATGAAGCTTCACTCGGTTACCCACTGCTCACCTGCTATGTGGCCCAGTTCATGGAGTGGTACCAGGTCTGTGGCCTGGGGATTGGGGACCCCTATTTTAGAGGATTGGCTTACAGATGTTAATCATCAGTTATTCAGTAGATGTGGCCATGCAAAATATAAGATTAACTTACTTTTGAAACTTAAATTATCATATTTGTGAATATTCTCCAGTGGCCTTACATAACTTTGAAATCATCACTTTACTTTCTTCCTGATTTATAGGAAATTTCCAGGAAAGCCTTAAAAGCAATCTGGATCTTAAAACCTTACACCAACAATGCTTTTAGAAATCAAAAGGTATTTTTTGGTCCATATCTATGGTTTTCCTTATAATCTCCTTTTCATTGACAAATTTCTAGAAAGAGTTGCCTTTACTCACTCTTTATAATTTTTATTTATTTTTATTATTATCACTATTTTCCATAAATTATTGAGATACAGGTGGTATTTGGTTACATGAGTAAGTTATCCAGTGGTGATTTCTGAGATTTAGGTGCACTCATCACCTGAGCAGTATACACTGCACCATACATGTAGTCTTCTATCCCTCAGCCCCCTCCCACTCTTCCCCGCCAATTCTGCAAAGTCCATTGCATCATTCTTATGCCTTTGCATCTTCATAGCTTAACTCCCACATATCAGTGAGAACATACGATGTTTGGTTTTCCATTCCTAAGTTACCTCACTTAGAATAATAGTCTCCAATCTCATCCAGGTCAATGCAAATGCTGTTAATTCATTCTTTTTTATGGCTGCATAGTATTCCATCACATATATATTCCATTTAATATATAAAGTAATATATATTATATTACATTTAATATGTATATTCCATTTAAGATATATGTGGCACATATATATATATATATGTATGTGTGTGTATATATATGTATATATCTCACAGTTTCTTTATCCACTTGTTGATTGATGGGCATTTGGGTTGGTTCCACAATTTTGCAGTTGTGCATTGTGCTGCTATAAATATGCATGTGCAAGTATCTTTTTTGAATAATGACTTCTTCTCCTCTGGGAGATGCCCAGTAGTAAGACTGCTGGACACAGTGGTAGATCTACTTTTAGTTCTTTAAGGAATCTCCACACTGTTTTCCACAGCAGCTCTACTAGTTTACATTCCCACCAGCAGTGTAGAAGTGTTTCCTGTTCACCGCATCCACGCCAGCATCTACTGTTGTTCGATTTTTTGATTACGGCAATTTTTTTTTTTTTTTTTTGAGATGGAGTTTCACTCTCATCACCCAGGTTGGAGTGCAGTGGTGCAATCTCGGTTCACTGCAACCTCCGCCTCCCGGGTTCAAGCGATTCTCCTGCCTCAACCTCCCAAGTAGCTGGGACTACAGGTGCCCGCCACCATGCCTGGCCAATTTTTGTATTTTTAGTAGGGATGGGGTTTCACCATGTTGGCCAGGCTGCTCTCGAACTCCTGAGCTTAGGTGATCCGCCGGCCTTGGCCTCCCAAAGTGGTGGGATTACAGGTGGGAGCTACCACGCCTGGGGTTATGGCCATTCTTGCAGGAGTGAGGTGGTATCATGTTGTAGTTTTGATTTGCATTTCCCTGATCATTAGTGATGTTGAGCATTTTTTCATGTGTTTGTTGGCCATTTGTATATCTGCTTTTGAGAATTGTCTATTTGTGGCCTTAACCCACTTTTTGATGGGATCATTTTTTTCTCACTGATTTGAGTTTGATGTAGATTCTGGATATTAGTCCTTTGTCAGTGGTATAGGTTGTGAAGATTTTCTCCCACTCTGTGGGTTGTTGTTTACCCTGCTGGCTATTCTCATATCATTTTTTGGATTTCCTTGCATTGTACTTCACCTTTCCTAATACCTTCCTGGTTAGCTATATAGCTAACCTCCTGAATTCTTTCAGGTAAATCAGGGATTTCTTCTTGGTTTGGATCCACTGCTGGTGAACTAGTGTGATTTTTAGGGCGGTGCTGAAGAGTCTTGTTTTGTCATGTTACTAGGGTTGGTTTTCTGGTTCCTTCTCATTTCGGTAATCTCTGTCAGAGGGAAGGTCTAGGGCTGAAGGTTGTTCAGATTCTTTTGTCCCATGTGGTGGTCCCTTGATGCAGTACCCTGCCCCTTTTCCTATGGATGTGGCTTCCTGTGAGTGGAACTATAGTGACTGTTGTCTCTCTTCTAGGTCTAGACACTTAGCAAGTCTACCCAGCTCTGGGCTGGTAATGGGGGTTGTCTGCACAGAGTCCTGTGATATGAACCATCTATGGGTCTCTCAGCCTTGGATACCAGTGGATACCAGTGCCTGTTCTGGTGGAGGTGGCCGGGTTGGGGGGGGAGTGCAACGGACTCTGTGAGGGTTCTTAGTTTTGGTGGTTTAATGTTCTATTTTTGTGCTGGTTGGCCTCCTCCCAGGAGGTGGTGCTTTCCAGAGAAAATCAGCTATGGTATTATGGGATATTATGGTATTATGGTATTATGGGAACCGGTGGTAGGAGGGGCCCTAGAACTCCCAAGAGTATATGTCCTTTGTCTTCTGCTACCAGGGTGGATAAGGAAGGACCATCAGATTGGGAAGGGGCTAGGTGTGTCTGAGCTCAGACTCTCCTTGAGTGGGTCTTGCTGCAGCTTCTGAGGGGGATAGGGTGAGATTCCAGGTCACTGGAGTTGTGTCACTAGGAGGATTATGGCTGCCTATGCTTAGTCATGCAGGTTGTCAGGGAAGTGGGGAAAAGCCAGCAGTCACAGGTCTCATCCAGCTTCCACGAAAACCAAAGGGCTAGTGTCACTCCCACCTTGCCCCCACCAACAGCCCCAAGACTGTTTCCAGGTGGGGAGCAATACAGGCTTGAAAACCTGCCCCAGGGTATCTGCATCCCAGCTGGGAAAGAAAAGGGCTTGGTTCTTCCCCACGGGAAACTGCACACCAGATTTGTGCCCTCCCCCAAGTTCTGGCCGGGAGGCTTCTAACCCCATTCAAATTGTTGCAAAGTTCAGCTAGAGATTTGCTTCTCCCTGTGTAGTTTTACCCCCTGCTCCTCTCCGGATGGATCCTGTGGTGTCAGGGAGGAATGGGCTGCAAGGGGACCTGGCAAACTCCCAGGGTCTGTCTGCTGCTTCCTCTACCCCTGTATTTCACTCAGTTCTCCAAATTGACTCACCTCCAGGTAAAGTCAGAAACTTCTCCTGCAAACAGACCTTCAGCTTCTCCAGTGGCGGGGGGGTGTGTTTGGGAGAGGAGGGTCTGCCTTTCCTACTCCCACAGTTAGGGCACTCACAGTTTTGGGGGGTCTCCTGGGTTCTTCAGGGTCAGTCTGCTTCCCTCAGAGGGTCTGTAGGTCCTTTCAGAATTGGTGATTTGTTCTTGCAGTCGATCTGGAGCTAAAATTTAAAATGGGAGCCACAGCCCGCTGCCATGTCCTGAGCTGCTGCAATGAAATAGACTTTATTGTTCAGAGCAGTTTTAAATTCACAGCAAAATTGAGCAGGAAGTATAGAGAGTTCCCATATACCCTCTGATACCAAATACAGTCTCTATATTAACATCCTCCAGAGTAGTACGTTTGTTATCACTGATGAACCAAATTGCCATGTCATTATCTCCCCTAATCTATAGTTTACATTAGGGTTTACTGTTGATGTTGTGCATGCTATGGGTTTTGACAGATGTGTAATGATGTGTATTTCCAATTATAGTATCATATAAAATTGTTTCACTGCCCTAAAAGTTCTCTGGATTCTTACTATATCTCCCTTTTCCATCATAACCCCTGGAAACCACTAATCCTTTCCCTGTCTCCAGTTTTTGTCTTTTCCAGAATATCATATAGTTAGAACATATAGTATACAACCTTTTCAAATTGGCTTATTTTACTTAAAAATATGCACTTGAGGCTCTTCATCTGTTTCTATGACTTCGTTGCTATTTTTTTTTTAGCACTACATTTATACCATTGTCTGCATATACCACAAGTTATTCATTCATTCACTCACTGAATAATATATTTTTTATTTCCAAGTTTTGGCAATTACGAATAAAGCTGCTATAAATACCTGTGTGAAAGTTTTGTTGTGCAAATAAGTATTCAACTCATTTGGAGAAAATATCAGGGGGTGTAATTGCTGGATATATGGTAAAAGTATGTTTAGTTCTGTAAGAAACTGCTAAACTGTCTTCCAAGTTGGCTCTATCACTTTGCATTCCCTCTAGCAATGAATGAGAGTTCCCATTGCTCCACATCCCTGTCTGCACTTGGTGTTGTCAGTGTTTCACATTTTGGCCATTCTAATAGATGTGTAGTGATATCTCATTTTTTTAAAATTTGCATTCCCCTGATGACACATGAAGTAGAGTATCTTTTCATATGCTCATTTGCCATCTGTATGTTATCTTTGATGAAGTGTCTGTTAATTTGCCTATTTTTCAATTAGGTTGTTTGTGTTCTTAAAGTTTTCATAGTTTTTTACATATTTTTGATAACACTCCTTTATCAGATGTGTCTTTTACAAATATTTTCTCCAAGTCTGTGGTTTTCCATTTCCTTATCTTGACAGTATCCCTTGCAGAACAAAATTTTTTATTTCCATAAAGTTCAGCTTACCAATTCTTTCTTTAATAGATCTTTACATTTGATGCTGCAACTAAAAAGTCACCACCAAACCCAATATCATCTAGACTTTTTTATGTCATCTTCTAGGAATTGTATAGTTTTGCATTTGACATGTAGGTCAGTGATTCACTTTAAGTTAATTTTCGTAAAGTGTGTAGGGTCTGTATCTAGATTCATTTTATTTGTATGTGGAGGTCAATTTGTTCCAATACAACATGTTGAAAAGACAATCTTTCATTTATTATATTGTCTTTGTTCCTTTGTCAAAGATCTATATTTGTGTGGGTCTATTTCTTAACTGCCTATTCTGTTCCATCAATCTATTTGTCTGTTCTTTTGCTAATACCACACTGTCTTGATTACTGTAGTTTTATGGTAAGGACTGACATTAGGTAGTATGAATCCTCCAGCTTTGTTCTTCTCTTCAATACTGGCTACTCTGGGTCTGTTTCCAAATTTTAATCTCTAGCGCCATGTTTAGCCCGCTTCATTCTGGTTTCAAATTATCTTATAGAAGCAGTAAGTGGTCTTCATATTTTTTTAGTCCTCCTTGCACTTCAACTTTCAGCAGCATTCCACATAGTTGAGCATGTCCTCCTGCTTAACATATGCTATTTCCTTGGCTTTTGAGACATAATCTTATGTATTTAGCCCTCTGGCTATCCTTTATTGCCAGACTCACCTGTCTTTGTTTGTCTATTGCACGTTAAATGGCTTGAGCCTAGGACCTAAACCATCTTTATCTCTCATTCTATAACTCTCTTCCCAGGTGGGAACTATACAGAGATAATTCATAAATTTTAACTCCAAGCCAAGGTCCTCTGAATTTCTGGCTCATATGTCTCTGACAGGTCAACATCTCTTCTTGGCTATATCAAAAGCACCACAAATTCAATAAAACCAAGACTAAATTCATGATCTTCTCATTGCCTCGTTTCTCCAACCAAATAATGACCTCACAGTCTAGTTATACCGGCCAAAAAAACTGTTTTCTGACACCTCCTTTTCCTTCTACTCCCTAAGTATAGTCCACCAATACAGTCTGTCAAATACTAAATATTTCTTAAATCCTTCTATGTCTGTGGTCCCCATAACCACTTTAGGTCAAGTGGTCATCATCTTTTGTCCCTTCTTTTATATACTAGTAACTTGTCTACCTCCATCTATTTTGGTAGCAATCCCACACTTTCTCCAAAAAAAAAAAAAGAAAAAAAAACCCCAGAACAATTTATGCTGGAAGCAAATTGACTCGTATCATCTTTCTACTTAAAATTCTCCAGTAGTTGCAGGCCAGGTTCAGTGTAATACCAGCAATACCTGTAATACCAGCACTTTGAGAGCTAAGGCGGGATGATTGCTTGAGCTCAGGAGTTCAGGACCAGCCTGGGAAACATAGTGAAACACTATTTCTACAAAAAATCAAAAGTTAGCCAGACATGCACCTGTAGTCCTAACTACTTGAGAGGCTGAGGCAGGAGGATCTCTTGAGCCTGGGAAGTCGAGACTGCAGTGAACTATGATTGTGCTACTGCATTCAGCCTGGGTGACATGAGACCCTGTCTCAACAGCAACAACAAAAACACCACCACCACCAAACAAAACAAAACAAAACAAAACAAAACAAAACAAAAAAACCTCACCAGTAGTTCCCATTGCTCATAGGGAGTCACACTAATGGTATGTAAAGACTTGCATGTTCTGGATTTACCATCCTTCTCCTGCTTTAATTTGCACCATTTCCATCTCCCTCCTTTTTCCTTCAACTATACTGACATTCACTGCTTTGTATGTGCACCATGTTTTCTTCTGTCACAGTGTTTTTGTCTACGTTGTTCTCTCAGACTGGCACACTATTTCCTTCCTTCTTTATTGAACTCAGTTAATCTTCATACCTAAACTCATGTCACTTATTAAAGAGAAAGCTTTCTTGATTTCTCTGAAAGCTTAATTTCTTGATTTCTTGGTTTCTCTGAAAAGCTTAAGTCTCCATAAGATTTCATACAGTTAATTTTGTAAATACTTGCTCCCATTTCATTTTACATTTGTTCATGTGAGTTGTTGAGTAATATGTATTTATGTCTCCCTCTAGTTTTTAAACCCTTCTGAGGACAGAGACTCTACTTTGGCTCACTATTTAGTCCCAAGGCCCAGTAGAGTACCTAGAGCAGAGTTTTCATCCAATAATAATCACTGAATGAATACATAAATGATTAACTTTTATCCCCCACTTGGTCTGAATGAATGAATGCTTCTTTGAGCTGCACTTAGCTCTGAATTCTTTACACTTTCTTCTGTTTCAATTCTTTTAAGTTATCAACTACTTTAAATAACTTTTAAGGTGAAATATGTTGAGAGAGAAATGAATGTATTTTATTATATAGTCTTTATATTCCCTTTTACTTTAAATCTTGGTTTGAGGAATTTATACTTTCAGAATCTCTTACTTATGTGCTATCTTACATTAAACAAATACTATTTTTGATGCAGGGATGGTACCTCTTAAGTGATAAGATCACACAACTAAATAGTGGTAGCTATGGGTCTAGAATGCTAGTTTCCTGACATCCAATTTGGTTCTATTTCCTTCTTATGGGCAGCTATAAATTATCCCATTAAAAGAGAGAATAGATTATAAGAATTTTAGATAATTCTTCCAAAATAATGTGTAGGTCAATTTACCCCCTTCATGATCTGCTCCTAGTCACTTACAAGAAACCTGAAGACTATTACTTGAGTACTAGATTTAGATCTGGTATACTATACCCTGAAAAGATTTGGCAAGATACTATCTGTGGCCTGATAAGAGGTATGTCCAGTCTTTATGTCTGGTCCTATTCCTTCTAATTCTAGTGGTACTTAGCATATCTAGTAGCATCTAGTGTGTGATTTCAGAAAGACTGATGATTGCTTGCCTATACCAAATCTCGTTTCTCTGATTTCTTAGAGAAAAAAAATATGCAAGAAAAACTGGTACAAATTCATTGATTCATGTCTCTTGAGCATAGATATTTTGTTAAAATTTTAACTATTTTTGATAACAATGTTCCTAAAATATACTATACATTTTAGGTTTTAATAAACTTTATTCTTCAGAGTAGAATGAAACCTTGGTGATTGTTATTATGGAAATCACATGGCATAATTTGCATAGCATTTTGCAGTTTTCAATGCTCTTTTTAGTACTTTGTTTGCACTACATTGTAGTTCAGTGATGCTCTAAGATGACATTAATATGTGTAGAAGATTTACCCCTGACAAGATATAGACCTGGATCATTATAGACTTTGAGACTATTATACAAATTCTATTTGTAACCCACTGGTCTTGAATAACATTGAGAAGAAAATCTATGTCTGGAGTGACATATACAGAATTTCCAAACTTGTGGTCATGCCCTTATTTCTTGTTTATTTTATCAATCGTTGATTCCATTTCTTCTGTTTCTACTTTTACATCCCTCCACTTTTGTCATAATCTGTCAACATTGGCTTTTTGCCTCTCAAGTGCTGAAGAATAAAACTGAAGGTTTCCAGGGGAAACTAAATAATCATATTCTTCATGTTTCCTATTAATAATAATTTTTAAATGACACTCTAGTTAGAGGCAAATTTCAAGTATCTGAAAAATTCATTCCCCAATGATATCAGTCAACATTATAGTCATACAACAAACGTGTATTGGACCAGGTTTTACAAACAAATTCATTACCCTTTTTGGCAGCATAAAAATTCTGTATTGAATTTTGTATTTTATTTGCTACAATATTGGCAAACATATTCCAAATATAAACTTGTATATTCACTCTCTCTATCCCTCTCCCTCAACCCCAGTTTCTTGAAAAATCCTTGAACATTTATAAAAAAGCCTCATCTCTTTTATGAAACTTTCCAGACTCTATTTGTTTAAACAGTGGGACATTACGTGGGCCTTCAAGAATGGATAGGAATTCAAAGGGTACAATGGAGGTAGACAGCATTCATTATAATGGGATCAAGGACCAAAGATGTAAAGAACTAGTTGTGTTTATCAAATGGCTTGGCTAGAATATAGATTACAAAAGGAATCATTTAATATTTAAATGGTTTCTCACTATATTATCTAATCTGTCTTTTTTTCTCTTTGCTTTTATTAAGTTTTATTGAGATATAATTGATAAAATTCACCTCTTTCAACTGTGCAATTCAATTATTCTTAGTATATTTATATAGAGATAGAGTATAATTATCACAATGTAATTTTAGAACAGTTTGAAGTTGTCCTTTGAATATTTTAAAGTATAGTAATAAAACATAGAATAAAAATTTCAAAGAAATCCCCCATAAAATTAATGCATTTCCGAATGCATAAAACAATGTTGGAATATAGATGCAGAGTAAGTTAATAGTAACTATTCTGCTTTTTAAGAAAACCACTGAGGTGAGTAGTTTGAATTTAAAGCATTTAAGTACTAACCATGAAAAGACAGTATGCCTGCTACTATCAGAATTTTCATCTTACCATTCTTTTATGTAAATTTCATGTTATTAATAAATTCTAAAATTGTCTTTCTTTAGATATTAATACTGTGGGTAAAAGCCAATCAGAATCACTCATTTGAAGTTTAGAGTCTTATATCTGATGAGGGTGTAAAAGTACTTACATGCTCAATGTATTAGGTACTAGGAGTTGAAAACTTCCAGAAAAGCAAAAATAAATAAATAAATAAATAAATAAGTTTGTACACTAAAACCCACAAATGCACAGGTTAATTTTAAAATGCTAGATGTATCAGAGATCTGGTTGTATTCTTCCTAAAGCTACAAACCCAGCGTCAGTAGCAGCAAATTGAGGGATTAGATTCTACGTCATTTAAGTTTGCTCTTCCCAGCATCCAACATTCTAACTTGCCAGAATGGAGACAATCTCCCAAAAAGTGAATATTCAAGAAACTACAACTATGTGAACTTCATTTCTATCCAAATCCCTGCTATAAGAAATAAAGTCACATGCTCTGAATAAAAAAATGCATTTGCGTCTCTAATCCCAATGTTTACCCTCATAAAATCCATGTCACTCTATTCTTTCAGAGAAGGATTTTGTATTCTCCTTACATTATTCCCTATGCTTGTATTAAAACGAGTACAGGAATATGGATGCCTTATTTTTGCAGGTCTATACAGATTTGTATTCACTTGTGTTTTATAAATGCCCTAAATCATTGGTTCTAATATTTGGCTACACAGTGGAATCATCTGGGGTGCTCTAGATGCTCTTGGTGCCTGGGTCTCAGCTCCAGAGATTCTGATTTATTTTGCATGGGGATGTTTTAATAGCTGTTCTGGTGCAATGGTTTGAATGTGTCCCCTCGAAAATTCAGGTGTTGAAACTTAATGGCCAATTTTATAGTATTAAGAGTTGGCATTTTAAGAGGTGATTAGGCTATCAGGGCTTCTCCCCCTTGTGAATGAGATTAAAGTCCTTATAAAAGAGGCTTCATTCCATGTTTTGTGACCTTTTCCACCTACCTTCAGGCATGTGAGGATATAGAATTCCTGAAGAGGCCATCTTGGAAGCAGAGAGTAGTTTTCCCCAGAGAACCAAACTTGCCAATGCCTTGATCTTGGACTTCTCAGCCTCCAGAAATATGAGAAAATAAATTTATGTTCTTTATAAACTACCCACTCTTACATATTTTGTTATAGCAGCACAAATGGTCTAAGGTACTTGCTGGGTCTAATAAACATCAAAGCTTGAGAACCACTACTCTAAACTACTTCTGAGGGAAAAGGAACCAAGAACATGCTTTACTATTGGTCCTAAGAACTAATTCCACTCGGAAGGCGACACTGAATGCATGGAAGAATATATATTCTTACTCTGAAAATGAGAGACAAGGGTTTCCTCAAGCAACAACAGCCTTTGCCAACCTGTAAGTCTTTGCCAAAGGGACTGATATACTTTCCATTTCAAAATGTTTCTTCTTTGACCTTTCCCTGTCTGCCAGATGCTTCATTATTTCTTATTATGAGTTTTACAGAATCAGGTGAATGTTATTTGCACTGGCCTCCATCACTTTCTGGTTAAGGGTAAACTACCTTTAGAAGAATTTCTCTGTTTGCACCAGTTACAATTCAGGAGACCTTTTATAAGGAAATAAGGAAAGCTTTCCTAACATGATCTGTTTTGAAGGATGGATTTATTATTGGTTGCATTCACGCTATTTGAAATAAATGAAAAAGAGGGGAAAGGCACACAATTAAAATATTAAGGTAAGATTTAAATAACATTAAAATAAAAATTTGAGTTTCAGATTCATTTTGACCTATTGAACAATTTTATTTGAAAAGATTATTTTTAGAAATATTTTTAAGCTGTTGAATTTGATGTTTCTCTGGAGCATTTTTTTTTCTTATTTTTTTGCCAGCAGAATTCTCTGAGGCAAATTGAGTAAAATATTTTGCTGGAGGGGATACATTACTTTCAAGAAGCATTCCTTTACATCATGAAATTTATCAAGGAAAGAAAAAAATCAAAGACAATGCTAAAATTTGTGGCAAGCAAAGAAAATTAATATTAAAATTGTCATGAAGTCTTTTAATTGTCCTCTAGATAAAAGCATGATTTTAAATATATTTGTTATTTAAATTGCAGCATAAACCCATGTAGTTTTCACTTCTTTTATTTAAATAGTCGTTGTTTTTCCCTTTGATGGCCTGTCAAGGGAAGAGAATGCCCTTTACTACTTATCTCAGACATCTGCTGTTGAGGGTCTTTCTGTTAATTATCCTGACATATCTAACCTGTGAGCTTTTTGCTTTTCGTCTTTTTTAAGACAAGCTGGAGACTAAGATTTGAAAGAAAAAAAGAAACTACATTTAAATCATTCCATAATTGGATGATATACCTTATAATATAAGGATTTCTACCTTATAATAAGTCATTTTCCAATTATTAACTTGCTCCATTTTCATACATTTGTAGCCCTTTTCACAATTTAAGGTCTAAATATTCAGAACATGATTTACAAGCTATTGCAAGATAAGTACAATATATCAAATTATGAATGTTCTTTTTGTGTTTGAGGCTAATTGTGTGTGTGTGTGTGTGTGTGTGTGTATTTGTTGCATTTTGTTTTGGCATGGTTAGTATCTTATACTCTTAATAAGATCTTGCATCATTATTGTTAAGGAGGTTCTTGCCTGGAGGAAAAGAGAAGATTTATTCCTAAGAGATTTTCTAAGATAGCGTGTGGATTGAAGATGGCATAGTTTTACATTTATTGAAATTGTCTTTCCTCTTGGGTCTTAAGAAAATGTGCCTAAAGCTATTATTGCATCTATCGACTCTGTGGGATTTCATGGACGTGGCTCTTTGTCCCAAGTGGTTCAAAAATGACCTTTATGAGCCAAAGTTCAAGCTGAGTGAAGGTTCGGAGATGGAGATTAGAGACCTGTCAGTTGCCTGAAAGGATAAAAGTGTAAAATCATATGTGACGCTCGGTTCAGTCACATCAAACACTAAGAAATGTTTACTGAATGAACGACACCATCCCTAATCACACTTTTCCCTTAAGTATTCACATTATCATGGTCCCCAAATACCGAGAGAAGTTGCAAAAGAAGAGCTCCTAATAAGTACGCACCAATTACAGCAGGCATGTGCTTGCACCTTAATTTCTTACAGCAATTATTTTTACTGTTCAAATGAATTTGACTTGTTATTAGAAATGCTTCATCCCATTTCTCCACTTCTAATTAACTTTTCAATATTAAGAGAAAAAATTTTGAGACATCATAGACCTTTGTTAAATACGGTGCAAAAAGCAAAGGCAAAATGCATGTTTACAAAAGCAAGATGTAGATATTTTTCTTAACTGTGGTGCTTTTAAAGAATCAGCTCTCTTTTTGTATAGCTCTATAATGTCTAATTCATAGCAGTAGAAAAAAGAGCTCGAGTGACAAATGCAAAGCAGGCAGCTGTCAACATGCAGCTTATAATTTTTGGAAGTCAGATACTACTCTGCTTCTGCATACGCCATTCACAATTGAAATGAATTAAACTGGAGTAAACACCCTCACTAGGAACACATCTCTCACCCTTCCCCTAGCCCCCGCGTTGCTGCCACAGCCTTCTAATTTGCCATGGTTGTATACTTTTATTTGCAGACTGCTCAGCACATATTGCATGCCTTATTGATGCATAATTTGGAAAAAATTAACACTTACCCTCTTGTTATAATTTACATAATGCAATATTGCATGTATCTGATGATTTGAGACTTACTTCTTTTGTTAGAAAAAGAAGAATAAATTTAGTAATAACTATTTGTGCTAATAATCTACTGAAAAGACAGTAATAAGAAAGATGCTAAACACATAGTCTGGACCCTGAAAAATTCTATAATTTAAACAGCTGCATATTTTCAGTACCTACTAAAAACTAATTTAAATGTATTATACATGATGTTTGGAGGTCCAAATATTTTAATACATTGTTCTTACTATGAAAGAACTGTCAGATTATAATTGGATTCACTATTGCCTTAAAGCAAATGTGTTTCCTTTAACATTTATCTTTAAACAAGATTTCTACCTTATTATTAGTTCTTTTTTTTAATGCTTACACAGAGAACCGATTTCCCTAAGTTATAATTTAAATAACTCTTGGTCTTCACTAATTCCAAATTGTGTAACATCATAAAATAATCTAATTAAAAAAGCAAAGGATTCTACTTTACATAATGTATTCAACAACCAACAACTAAAAACTCCTGTGATTTTTTTTTATCTGTAAGGGAATTATATAGACAAGAGCTTAATTAAAGTTGATCTCTCTCTATTTTATATTTTTACAGATAGAGACTTGGAAGAATAATTCTTCAAATTTCTAAAACTAAAATATCAATCTCTAATATCTTGAAATGGTTCTACTTTTTAATTGAAGAAAGACTATTTAAAATTGTCCTTTGTTATCCAAAACTAAATCATGAATACCATTTAGATGATCTACAGACAGTCCCGAACTTAATGATGGTTTGATTTAGGATTTTTTGACTTTATGATGGTGCAAAAATGATATGCATTCAGTAGGATCCCTACTTTGAATTTTCATCTTTTCCTGGGATAGCAATATGCAATACAACACTCTCTGAAGATGCTGGGCAGTGGTAGAAAGGTGAAGCTCCCAGCCAGCCACATCATCATGAGAGTAAACAAGCAATAGTCTACACCCATTGTGTGCCACATTCTTGGGTTACTGTTTTTTGTGATTTTGCATCTCATCATGTCTACAAAATGCCCATTTCAACTTATAATATTTTTACCTTGCAATGCATTTATTGGGATGTAACCCTCTCCTAAATCACGGAGCATTTTTATAGAATAGAATGGCTAAGCTATTTAGAGTATCCTCACCTCTCTCATTAAAGTGTAATTTGCGACTCATATGACCCTCTCTCTTTCAAGAGAGTCACGGATTGGACTTTCCATCTAATAGTTAAGAGAATTATTATCAAAAAGAAACTTTAAAAATATCATAAATGTTTATAGAATTATTTCTGCTTTACCAAACTGTAAGTTTACAAATTGAGGAAAGTTAATACAAGACCTTACAGTCTAAATATCAGAGACAATTCCCCTCCTAATTATAGCAGGGAGAGGGGAAAAGTAACCATTTTGAAATACGTTCAGAACTTCCTGTTCTTCTTAAGAAAGTTGACACTCAAGAGAAACTATTTTACCAGAGCCTAACTAACTGGAGTCTTTTTACCAAAGACTAGATGATCTGATGTATTAGTCAGGGTTCTCCAAGGGATTTATTATAAGAATTGGTTCACACAATTATGGAGGTCAAGAAGTCCCACAATATGCTGTCTGCAAGCCGCACCATCAAGGAAACTGGTTGTATAATTCAGTTTGAGTCCAAAGGCCTGAGAAGCAGACTTGTAACTCTGAGAACCTGGGGAAGATGGGCTACTGGTATAAGTTCTGAAGTCCAAAGGCCTGCCAGTCTGGGTTCTGATGTCCAAGAGCAGGAGAAGGTGGATGTCCCAGCTCTAGGAGAGAGAAAATTTGCCCTTCCTCTGCCTTTTTGTTCTATTTGAACTCTCAAAGGATTGTATGGCCATTCACATTGGTGAGAGTGGATCTTCTCTACTCATCTACTGAATCAAATGCTAATCTCTTCCAGAAACACCCTCACAGACACACCCAGAAATAACGTTTTACTCGCTGTCTATGAATCCCTCAATCTAGTCAAGCTGATACCAAAAAATAACTAGCACCCTGGAGGAAAAGGAAATACCCAATTGCAGCTCCTTCTAGCCTTCAATGTGAAGCAAATGAAATACCCATCTTAGGTACTGGGTGAAAACGAAGACTGATATCTAATCAGAGAATGATAGACTGTTTCCCCTCCCCTACACCTTACCACCATGTCAATAGAACTCCTGTAGAATTATAAATGATTAAAGTTAAAGGAACTATCAGCCTCAGTCTCTAGTTAAGGAGTCTCTAGGGAAACCCAAGGAAAACAAAAGAGACAAAACAAGGACATCAGAGGAAATTTTAGCCTATGACACCATGATGACAGCAAATAGTAAACACAGCCTAAATTTTAACCAGATAACCATCAGCCTTACACTAAAGGTCTGTCTACCTCCGTTCCTTTTTCCTGTTACAACATGCCCAACTTTCAACAGAAAATTACAAGGCATGCTAAAGGGCATCTGCCTATCTCTACCCTCAGTGAATACACTTACTTCAATTAGCCATTCTTTTTTTTTTTTTTTTAATTTATTTATTATTATTGTACTTTAAGTTGTAGGGTACATGTGCATAACGTGCAGGTTTGTTACATATGTATACTTGTGCCATGTTGGTGTGCTGCACCCATCAGCTCGTCATTTACATCAGGTATAACTCCCAATGCAATCCCTCCCCCCTCCCCCCTCCCCATGATAGGCCCCTGTGTGTGATGTTCCCCTTCCTGAGTCCAAGTGATCTCATTGTTCAGTTCCCACCTATGAGTGAGAACATGCGGTGTTTGGTTTTCTGTTCTTGTGATAGTTTGCTAAGAATGATGGTTTCCAGCTGCATCCATGTCCCTACAAAGGACACAAACTCATCCTTTTTGATGGCTGCATAGTATTCCATGGTGTATATGTGCCACATTTTCTTAATCCAATCTGTCACTGATGGACATTTGGGTTGATTCCAAGTCTTTGCTATTGTGAATAGTGCTGCAATAAACATACGTGTGCATGTGTCTTTATAGCAGCATAATTTATAATCCTTTGGGTATATACCCAGTAATGGGATGGCTGGGTCATATGGTACATCTAGTTCTAGATCCTTGAGGAATCGCCATACTGTTTCCCATAATGGTTGAACTAGTTTACAATCCCACCAACAGTGTAAAAGTGTTCCTATTTCTCCACATCCTCTCCAGCACCTGTTGTTTCCTGACTTTTTAATGATCGCCATTCTAACTGGTGTGAGATGGTATCTCATTGTGGTTTTGATTTGCATTTCTCTGATGGCCAGTGATGATGAGCATTTTTTCATGTGTCTGTTGGCTGTATGAATGTCTTCTTTTGAGAAATGTCTGTTCATATCCTTTGCCCACTTTTTGATGGGGTTGTTTGTTTTTTTCTTGTAAATTTGTTTGAGTTCTTTGTAGGTTCTGGATATTAGCCCTTTGTCAGATGAGTAGATTGCAAAAATTTTCTCCCATTCTGTAGGTTGCCTGTTCACTCTGATGGTAGTTTCTTTTGCTGTGCAGAAGCTCTTTAGTTTAATGAGATCCCATTTGTCAATTTTGGCTTTTGCTGCCGTTGCTTTTGGTGTTTTAGACATGAAGTCTTTGCCCATGCCTATGTCCTGAATGGTACTACCTAGGTTTTCCTCTAGGATTTTTATGGTATTAGGTCTAACATTTAAGTCTCTAATCCATCTTGAATTAATTTTCGTATAAGGAGTAAAGAAAGGATCCAGTTTCAGCTTTCTACTTATGGCTAGCCAATTTTCCCAGCACCATTTATTAAATAGGGAATCCTTTCCCCATTTCTTGTTTCTCTCAGGTTTGTCAAAGATCAGATGGCTGTAGATGTGTGGTATTATTTCTGAGGACTCTGTTCTGTTCCATTGGTCTGTATCTCTGTTTTGGTACCAGTACCATGCTGTTTTGGTTACTGTAGCCTTGTAGTATAGTTTGAAGTCAGGTAGCGTGATGCCTCCAGCTTTGTTCTTTTGACTTAGGATTGTCTTGGAGATGCGGGCTCTTTTTTGGTTCCATATGAACTTTAAAGCAGTTTTTTCCAATTCTGTGAAGAAACTCATTGGTAGCTTGATGGGGATGGCATTGAATCTATTAATTACCTTGGGCAGTATGGCCATTTTCACGATATTGATTCTTCCTATCCATGAGCATGGTATGTTCTTCCATTTGTTTGTGTCCTCTTTTATTTCACTGAGCAGTGGTTTGTAGTTCTCCTTGAAGAGGTCCTTTACATCCCTTGTAAGTTGGATTCCTAGGTATTTGATTCTCTTTGAAGCAATTGTGAATGGAAGTTCATTCCTGGTTTGGCTCTCTGTTTGTCTGTTACTGGTGTATAAGAATGCTTGTGATTTTTGCACATGAATTTTGTATCCTGAGACTTTGCTGAAGTTGCTCATCAGCTTAAGGAGATTTTGGGCTGAGACAATGGGGTTTTCTAAATATACAATCATGTCATCTGCAAAGAGGGACAATTTGACTTCTTCTTTTCCTAACTGAATACCCTTGATTTCTTTCTCTTGCCTAATTGCCCTAGCCAGAACTTCCAACACTATGTTGAATAGGAGTGGTGAGAGAGGGCATCCCTGTCTTGTGCCAGTTTTCAAAGGGAATTTTTCCAGTTTTTGCCCATTCAGTATGATATTGGCTGTGGGTTTGTCATAGATAGCTCTTATTATTTTGAGGTACATTCCATCAATACCGAATTTATTGAGCGTTTTTAGCATGAAGGGCTGTTGAATTTTGTCAAAAGCCTTTTCTGCATCTATTGAGATAATCATGTGGTTCTTGTCTTTGGTTCTGTTTATATGCTGGATTATGTTTATTGATTTGCAAATGTTGAACCAGCCTTGCATCCCAGGGATGAAGCCCACTTGATCATGGTGGATAAGCTTTTTGATGTGTTGCTGAATCCGGTTTGCCAGTATTTTATTGAGGATTTTTGCATCGATGTTCATCAGGGATATTGGTCTAAAATTCTCTTTTTTTGTTGTGTCTCTGCCAGGCTTTGGTATCAGGATGATGTTGGCCTCATAAAATGAGTTAGGGAGAATTCCCTCTTTTTCTATTGATTGGAATAGTTTCAGAAGGAATGGTACCAGCTCCTCCTTGTACCTCTGGTAGAATTCAGCTGTGAATCCATCTGGTCCTGGACTTTTTTTGGTTGGTAGGCTATTAATTATTGCCTCAATTTCAGAGCCTGCTATTGGTCTATTCAGGGATTCAACTTCTTCCTGGTTTAGTCTTGGAAGAGTGTAAGTGTCCATGAAATTATCCATTTCTTCTAGATTTTCCAGTTTATTTGCGTAGAGGTGTTTATAGTATTCTCTGATGGTAGTTTGTATTTCTGTGGGGTCGGTAGTGATATCCCCTTTATCATTTTTAATTGCGTCGATTTGATTCTTCTCTCTTTTCTTCTTTATTAGTCTTGCTAGTGGTCTGTCAATTTTGTTGATCTTTTCAAAAAACCAACTCCTGGATTCATTGATTTTTTGGAGAGTTTTTTGTGTCTCTATCTCCTTCAGTTCTGCTCTGATCTTAGTTATTTCTAGCCTTCTGCTAGCTTTCGAATGTGTTTGCTCTTGCTTCTCTTGTTCTTTTAATTGTGATGTTAGAGTGTCAATTTTAGATCTTTCCTGCTTTCTCTTGTGGCCATTTAGTGCTATAAATTTCCCTCTACACACTGCTTTAAATGTGTCCCAGAGATTCTGGTATGTTGTATCTTTGTTCTCATTGGTTTCAAAGAACATCTTTATTTCTGCCTTCATTTCGTTATGTACCCAGTAGTCATTCAGGAGCAGGTTGTTCAGTTTCCATGTAGTTGAGCGGTTTTGATTGAGTTTCTTAGTCCTGAGTTCTAGTTTGATTGCACTGTGGTCTGAGAGACAGTTTGTTATAATTTCTGTTCTTGTACATTTGCTGAGGAGTGCTTTACTTCCAATTACGTGGTCGATTTTGGAGTAAGTACGATGTGGTGCTGAGAAGAATGTATATTCTGTTGATTTGGGGTGGAGAGTTCTATAGATGTGTATTAGGTCTGCTTGCTGCAGAGATGAGTTCAATTCCTGGATATCCTTGTTAACTTTCTGTCTCGTTGATCTGTCTAATGTTGACAGTGGAGTGTTGAAGTCTCCCATTATTATTGTCTGGGAGTCTAAGTCTCTTTGTAAGTCTCTAAGGACTTGCTTTATGAATCTGGGTGCTCCTGTATTGGGTGCATATATATTTAGGATAGTTAGCTCTTCCTGTTGAATTGATCCCTTTACCATTATGTAATGGCCTTCTTTGTCTCTTTTGATCTTTGATGGTTTAAAGTCTGTTTTATCAGAGACTAGTATTGCAACCCCCGCTTTTTTTTGTTCTCCATTTGCTTGGTAAATCTTCCTCCATCCCTTTATTTTGAGCCTATGTATGTCTCTGCATGTGAGATGGGTCTCCTGAATACAGCAGACTGATGGGTCTTGACTCTTTATCCAGTTTGCCAGTCTGTGTCTTTTAATTGGAGCATTTAGTCCATTTACATTTAAGGTTAAGATTGTTATGTGTGAACTTGATCCTGCCATTATGATATTAACTGGTTATTTTGCTCGTTAGTTGATGCAGTTTCTTCCTAGCCTCGATGGTCTTTACATTTTGGCATGTTTTTGCAATGGCTGGTACCGGTTGTTCCTTTCCATGTTTAGTGCTTCCTTCAGGGTCTCTTGTAAGGCAGGCCTAGTGGTGACAAAATCTCTAAGCATTTGCTTATCTGTAAAGGATTTTATTTCTCCTTCACTTATGAAACTTAGTTTGGCTGGATATGAAATTCTGGGTTGAAAATTCTTTTCTTTAAGAATGTTGAATATTGGCCCCCACTCTCTTCTGGCTTGGAGAGTTTCTGCTGAGAGATCTGCTGTTAGTCTGATGGGCTTCCCTTTGTGGGTAACCCGACCTTTCTCTCTGGCTGCCCTTAAGATTTTTTCCTTCATTTCAACTTTGGTGAATCTGGCAATTATGTGTCTTGGAGTTGCTCTTCTCGAGGAGTATCTTTGTGGCGTTCTCTGTATTTCCTGGATTTGAATGTTGGCCTGCCCTACTAGGTTGGGGAAGTTCTCCTGGATGATATCCTGAAGAGTGTTTTCCAACTTGGTTCCATTTTCCCCCTCACTTTCAGGCACCCCAATCAGACCTAGATTTGGTCTTTTTACATAATCCCATACTTCTTGCAGGCTTTGTTCATTTCTTTTTCTTCTTTTTTCTTTTGGTTTCTCTTCTTCCTTCATTTCATTCATTTGATCCTCAATCGCAGATACTCTTTCTTCCAGTTGATCGAGTCGGTTACTGAAGCTTGTGCATTTGTCACGTATTTCTCGTGTCATGGTTCTCATCTCTTTCATTTCGTTTATGACCTTCTCTGCATTAATTACTCTAGCCATCAATTCTTCCACTTTTTTTTCAAGATTTTTAGTTTCTTTGCGCTGGGTACGTAATTCCTCCTTTAGCTCTGAGAAATTTGATGGACTGAAGCCTTCTTCTCTCATCTCGTCAAAGTCATTCTCCGTCCAGCTTTGATCCGTTGCTGGCGATGAGCTGCGCTCCTTTGCCGGGGGAGATGCGCTCTTATTTTTTGAATTTCCAGCTTTTCTGCCCTGCTTTTTCCCCATCTTTGTGGTTTTATCTGCCTCTGGTCTTTGATGATGGTGATGTACTGATGGGGTTTTGGTGTAGGTGTCCTTCCTGTTTGATAGTTTTCCTTCTAACAGTCAGGACCCTCAGCTGTAGGTCTGTTGGAGATTGCTTGAGGTCCACTCCAGACCCTGTTTGCCTTGGTATCAGCAGCAGAGGCTGCAGAAGATAGAATATTTCTGAACAGCGAGTGTACCTGTCTGATTCTTGCTTTAGAAGCTTCCTCTCAGGGGTGTACTCCACCCTGTGAAGTGTGGGGTGTCAGACTGCCCCTAGTGGGGCATGTCTCCCAGTTAGGCTACTCAGGGGTCAGGGACCCACTTGAGCAGGGAGTCTGTCCCTTCTCAGATCTCAACCTCCGTGTTGGGAGATCCACTGCTCTCTTCAAAGCTGTCAGACAGAGTCATTTGCATCTGCAGAGGTTTCGGCTGTGTTTGTTATTGCCCTGTCCCCAGAGGTGGAGTCTACAGAGACAGGCAGGTTTCCTTGAGCTGCTGTGAGCTCCACCCAGTTCGAGCTTCCCAGCAGCTTTGTTTACCTACTTAAGCCTCAGCAATGGCGGGCGCCCCTCCCCCAGCCTGGCTGCTGCCTTGCTGGTAGATCACAGACTGCTGTGCTAGCAATGAGGGAGGCTCCGTGGGTGTGGGACCCTCCCGGCCAGGTGTGGGATATGATCTCCTGGTGTGCCTGTTTGCTTAAAGCGCAGTATTGGGGTGGGAGTTACCCGATTTTCCAGGTGTTGTGTGTCTCAGTTCCCCTGGGTAGGAAAAGGGATTCCCTTCCCCCTTGTGCTTCCCAGGTGAGGCAATGCCTCGCCCTGCTTCAGCTCTGGCTGGTCGGGCTGCAGCAGCTGACCAGCACCGATCGTCTGGCACTCCCCAGTGAGATGAACCCAGTACCTCAGTTGAAAATGCAGAAATCACCGGTCTTCTGTGTCGCTCGCGCTGGGAGTTGGAGACTGGAGCTGTTCCTATTCGGCCCTCTTGCTCCGCCCTCCAATTAGCCATTCTTCATTTGAGTAAAGGGCGCCATGCCAGGTGTATTTTTTCTTGCATTGTTTCCTTCTTAATGAACCATGCTCAAACTCATCATTCTGACATTTAAGCAACTCTCAAACCCTCTGATTTACATGGAAAAATACAGGGTTTTTGTCTGTGAGATCTCTCCCTTTCCACCTTAGCTCTCTTTGCATTTATATTTTTCAATAATGTTTACAGTGCTAAATTTTTTCTTTGATCCGCTAATAATGAAATTACAATTCTCTGGTAATATTCAAAGAGCCTTTTTCTGTTGATGTTGTCTTATCTAGTGCTTCAACAACAAGCAGTTACCACTGAAGACAGACAGAACATGAATCACCCACCACATGTCTCTTACTCAGGAGTCTCAGCTGCACACTTGTTTAACTTGGTTCACTTCAAAAACTGTGTGCATTTCTGCTGCCACCTAAATGATCTTCTTTTTTTTTTTTTTCATTTTTCATTTGTGTTTTTGAAGTGCTTTTCAAACATTTACTGCCAAACCACCCAACAGCTAATAAAACAGGTCAAGGTTATTCGCCCCATTTTACAGATGAGGTTAAGAGGGTTCCCAGAGTTTATAGGTGAGTTAGTGGGACGGGAGCTAGCAATTGACACTTTCTTGGACCTGCAATTTTATGCATAGTTTCTAGGACTACAGAAAGAACATAATTTCCTGCTCTGTGAAGGAAAAAAAAAAATGACTAAGGGTAAAACCGACTGAATGTGAAACTTTTCCTGAACATTTTTTGTTATGACACTTCCAGTATTGAATTTCTAAGTCTTATCTTTATAATGTTCTACTATCCTGAAAAATACCTGTCGATCTACCTATTTGTTATGAATTGATCTACCTCCCTCCCACCCTCCCCCATTCTCTCTCTCATGTATAGATTTCAATTACTTTTAAATTACATGATATTTTGTCAACATAATCAACAAATTCCTGAAAACAGTTTATAGAAAAATGCTTTCCAGATATAAAGTTGTAGCATAAATAATGAAAACTAGTAGTCCTAATCTACTATAAGTTTTTACTGACATGCATATAAAGGAGAGGGAGAGATAATGGAAAAAAAAAAAAAACATTCAGTTTTTCCCATCCTTCTGGAGGTAGCAATTTCAAAAGGAATCTCTAACCACTTTTTACACCCCAATTCAAGGTCATAGAGGAGACCTGCATTATAAGGAATGGGATTACCATACGACAATGCTCAAGTTGGATATTGCTTGTTAGTGGGACTTTTCTTTTTTCTTTTTTGCTTAACAAATAGTTATGTTTCATTTAGTTATATGTCTATTTAGAGATGCTCGGCTGAATGTGGTAATTCTAAGCATTGCAGGTTCAATGGAAGATCATAAACATGGAGCAAAAAGTAATCCGACACTCTTATTCACTGTTGTATCAAATAACCACAGTAATAATAAGCATTTAAAAGTCCCAGCCTGATATTCAATCCTCCAAATGTGTTGAGTGTGAGGTAATACTGTCATAATCTGCTGAAAAACCTCTAAAAAACCCAAATGTATAATGGTAGGTTGATTATGTTTCTATGTAAAGTAAAATAAAATAAATGTGTATGTGATAGGGAAATGAAGAAGACATTGATATGTATCTGAAAGTAAAACTTATGTAAATAATTTTCAAGTTAATATCACATGTGAAGCAAGGGGACAGTATATATCTTAAATAAACAAAATTAAAGTGAATTTTATTAGCTCTAAAATATATAATATCAAGCAAATAACACATCAATAATTTATTTGCTAAGTTTTTCTGTAAATGGATTTGTGTAATTAGTATAATATTATGAGAGCATTTTGAAAGGAACATAATCATCATAGACACTACTGTATATTAATACTTAGAATCTTACATTCATGCTGAATAACTAAAAATGTGAGTAAGTAGGCTTAATTCATCAGTATGTCTCCATCAAAACACTACAATGTTTATTTAAATATTAAATTTAGTATTTGTCCTTATATTATGGGAAAGTAGTTTCTTAACTTCTAACTTTTTCATAAAAACTCAAAATTTTTTAAGATATGTACTTAAGGGAAGCTTTCTGAAGATTTTTAAACTTGTAATTCAACAACAGTTGGAAGATTTGCTTTGGGCTTAATCTAGGCCAGGATAAGCCATGCTAACTCTTTCTTCAGATATTTTCAGCTCTAATAAAATGACTTTTTCCTCACTCAGAAGTCTCACTGCTGATATGGAGCCCTTTTCTATTTATACTATGATGGAAGCAATTAATTTTACCTAGGTTCTCTCACCTCCATGAATCCTCTCAGTTTATTCATTATAATTTTTGTAGAGGCATAAAATATTGATGAATTAATATCGATAGTTTGTTTCCTTTTGATAGCATGAATTTGGAAAGATTATGTTTCAAAATTTAAGTACTGTGTAAAGAAAACTACAAAATGAGTGTCCTTCACACTGTATTATTTATTGTCTTTTATAACATTAGTTTCTATTCATGCCAAATTTGTTTTCTGATTTTCCTAGATTTTGGTGTTTTTCTTTAAAGTCTATGCCACCCCTTTACATGAAATCTTCTTTTCACAATGTATTAAAATATACATATTTTAATAGATCTTTCTTCAAGTTATTGCCAAGAAAAATGGTTATCATTTACAATATAATGTAAGTTATGCTCTGTTAAAATTAAGGCTTTGTTTTCTTCTCAGTTGTCAGAACTGAGAACTAAAAACATTGTAAATCATGAGTTATCAGGGCACATTCTTGAAAGACCAGGCAGTGAGTGACTCAACTCTGACAAATCTGGGAATGGGTTGTAATGTATAGACAGGATTTTCAAGACATTAGACTAGCATAGAAACTCACTGGTCTGTGGACATCAATGCATGCAGTTGAAGATTCAGCATTCCATAAGAAAACTGTCAATGAGACAGACAAAATAATAAGCCATCAACAAGAAGGTACTACATAGAGAGGCAAAATAAAAAGATAGTAGGAATCCTGTGCAAAAGAAGACCAGAGCTAAGGTTCAAAACACAGTGATGAAAGCAGGATTTCAAGAACTGAACCAGGAGAAGCAGACTAGCAACTTTTGATAGGGTAGCTATTGCCACATAGGAAGCAAGTTCTTCGGGGCACATACCTGGTCAGGATAAAAATCCCCCTACTTTTGTGAGAAATATTGTGTGTTAAATATGGTCATGAATATGGCATGTTAAATGTGGTCACAAATATTCTGCAGCTCTTCTTAATGAGGTGGGCTTCATTTCCCTGCCACTTGAATCTGGGTTGGTCTTGTGAACTGCATCCTAGTAAGTCACAACAATGAAGACATTGTATAAATTCCAAAGGCTCAACCTCAAGAGTTCTTGAAGTTTTTACTTTCTTTTTCTTGGGAATTGCCCTGAAACTTCCATGAAGGAGGTCAGGTTAGCCTACTGGAAGACAAAAGGCCATATGAAGAAGAACTGGGGCATCCCAGATTTATAGCCCCAACTGCTGAACATGAGTGATATAGTCTGGCTGTGTCCCCACCCAAATCTCACCTTGAATTGTAATAATCCCCATATGTCAAGGGTGGGGCCAGGTGGAAATAATTGAATCATGGGGGTTGTTTACCCCATACTGTTCTTGTGGTAGTGAATAAATCTCATGAGATCTGATTGTTTTATAAATGGGAGTTCCCCTGAATAAGCTCTCTTGCCCAATACCATGTAAGAAGTGACTTTGCTCTTCCTTGCCTTCTGCCATAATTGTGAGTCCTCCCTAGCCATGTGGAACTGTGAGTCAATTAAACGTCTTTCCACTATAAATTACCAGTCTCTGATATGTCTTTATCAGCAGCATGAGAACAGACTAATACAATGAGCGAGGCCATCTTGAACCTTCCCATGAAATCAACCTGTAGCTAAATGCAGTCACATGAGCGAGCACAAAAGAAACTACTCAGCAACCCACAGAATCCAAAGAAATAATAAACTCTAATTACTTACGCTGCTAAGTTTTGGTACTGTGTATTAGGCAGCCATATTTAACTGAGAGCTAAATTTGTACTGGAAGTAGGAGACTGTCTTACAGAACTTTAAATATGTAGCACTGGCTTTGAAACTGAGCAGCTGGTGTTAGGTAGAAAGACGGAAGGGGAATTTCAGAGGCTGGAGAATGAGTGACATGTGGTATATAGCAAAGAACAATTGCAAAACTGTCACATGCAGTAATTTGAAAGATGGGTAATGTATGTAATAAACTCGTGGCTTATTTTTCATTTTACAGTTAGGACATCTTTACACAGAATTTTGAAAGTGCCAAGGGGCCTGTCTTAGTTGAATACGATAAGGTACAAGAAAAGAGAGATGAGCTGAAGAAAGAGTTGTATAGTCTGCAAGAATAATTAGAGAAAGGTATACAAGGCCAGGGTTTCCTGAGCTAGAATATAAAACAGACTCTCAGTCCCAGTCTCTCCAGTTAGCAAAAATTCTCAAAGTGAAATAATTCTTGGGACCAAACATGAAATCAAGAGTTTGTTGAGAGCTGAGTTCAGCTGGATAGAGCTGAGCTCAGGGTAGCCAATTAAGACAACAAGCTAAAATTAAAGTAATAGTCAAACCTTTAATTACTTTCTGTGATAGTAATAAGAGGCTAAATAAATAGGTAAATGTACTGGCTTCTCCAGTGTTGCATTTAATGTAAAATACCTGTAGAGAGAGTCCCCCCAAAAGGCACCTGCATTTTACGGGCCTGGGTTGGGTAGGGGAGTAAAGCAGAGGAAAAACTAGGGGTAGAAAAGTACTGAGTGAGAGTGGGGAAAATTGTCTTCAAGGTACCACCCTCCTTCTAAAAGTAGGTCTCAGTAGAGATGCCTGAGGAAGACCTTAGCTGAAGGCCCCTAATAAAGAGGTCTCCAAATGGAGGCACATGGTTGATGAATACAGCTATTCCAATGGGATTTGTGCCCTTATAAAAGAGGCTTGAGGGAGGCTGTTGCCCTTTTTTTGCACCATGTGAGGATACACAGTGCCATCTATGATAAATGGTTCCTCATCAGAGAGGGAATCTTCTTATACCTTGATCTGGGACTTTCCAGCCTCCAGAAGTGTGATCACTAAATTCCTGCTGTTTATAAATTACCCAGTTTAAGGTATTTTGTTATAGCAACCCAAAGAGACTAAGATAGAAATCAAGTAGATGCACCTTAATTTTCACCTTGTATTCCATTTACTGGTTTATATATTTTAAGTATAATTGCATAAATTTTGTTAAACTCTTTTAAATCTTTTTGAAACAAGGCAGAGAAAAAATAATATATAAATAAGCAAATACATACCTCACCTAGGTACAGAAATAATTTGTCAGATTAAAAGAAAAAAATAAAATGAAGAGACAACTTGAATTAAAAGCAGGGGAAATAAAGTGAAAAGAAAATATTAGTAGGGTCATAAGATAGAGCAGCCAGAAATGAGACCTCTAAAAAAATTTCATATCATAAAAACTTGCTACTGGTAGGCTGGAAATCTGTCCCTAAGATTTTTTAACAGTCGGTGGGAAAATAGAATCCTGGTCAGTTACACAATTTACAAGGTATATAAGATAAAATCAGAACAGTTGTTAGGACAACAAAATTATTGCTGTTACTAATATCCGACAGAAATATCTCCCCATGGTCCTCGTAAAACCAGTACCGTGTAATATACTGGCTTACATCTTCAACCACACTTTTAGAGTAGACACATGACAAGTTTCATAATATTGTTGGCATCACTCTAAAACAACATTTTAGTAAAGGCAGTCCCATAGGGGTCAATACAATACCATCCAGGTATGCAGCTGTCTTCTGATTTGACCAAATCCAGGGGTAGATTTTAAAGTGTCTGGAATAATGGATGGATTTCATCTTTCAAGCAATCTTTTCTATATATTGTTTCTGTCTGCAGATCTTTTGATAGATATTGGAACACAAAGAGTTTGAAATTACACTCTTTGGCAAACACTCAGAATGTAGATTATCTATACTTTTAGTTAAATACGGACTTACACATTTTAACTGACAATTGATCTGGTAGAGGATTTTCCATCTCTTACAAAAAATAAATGAGGAGCCAGAGAAGAAACTATACCTGAATAAAAGATTAACTGTTGGAGAGCTCATGTCCTGGTCCAAAATTCTCAGAAAGTCTGTCCAATACATAGACAACTGAGGCCATGAACTTCTAGTCTGGAAATATGTTCTAGCTCATGTAATGATGCTTCACTTGAAGGTAAAACAATCTTAATAAAACAATCAGTTTGGGAATGATTAATTTTGAGCTCTTGCAATAAATATTTTTTTAAAATTTTTGCTCAATGCAAATTCCAGTAAGGATAATAGGTTTTAGTTTTGCAAGGAAACTTAAAAGATCACTTAATCCAATATGGTATTTAGATAATGAATTTGCATCCAAAAGATGTAAAATCATTTTCATGCAACTATGTATCCAAAGAGTAACAAAGCTACAGGGAAAACACAGGCCTTTCTCCCACATTATTCATTTACTGTTCCTCAGTTTGGACAAATGGTTGAATGGCCCCAAGGATCCCAAGGAAACCCTGTGTTCACTTCCTCTTAGTCTCCTCCATTCCATTACCATAAAAATTAGGCTTAAAGGAAAGAACTTTAGTATCTCAGTTTATTTGCTCGTCTTTTCTTTCTTTTCAAGGCTGGTGTAATATCACATTAAAGTTAATGTGATTTTCGTGGCTTATCCTCTCATTACCTGGAGTAAACAGATCACTGTAATCTCAATACTGCTATGAAGAAATTTGATCATTTGATAAAATGCTTCATTTGGTTAACAGAAGAGGAAAAAAAAATCCCCTGACCCTCAGCCAGCTACATATTATTACAATGACATACCAAGTCAAGATGTGCAAGAGGAGAAATTATTTGATTAGCTGCTGTACTATGAGTACTTAAACCTATGGGATCTGCCAAGTTCAAGGCACTGTGTCTAGAGCTATAAGTCTTTCTGAAGTCCTCTGGGCCACTCAGTAACTAGAGCTACCATTCTACCATCACTGTCACTTCACATATTCAGTCTCTAAAGCTCTGTTTGTTGTTTCATTCTGCTCTATGTCTCCCCTAGGACTACCTTCATTTTAATATAAATAGAGCGTTTCATCATGCAATGGCAAAGGATCATGGAAGGTACAACTCTCAATATTACTGGACACAATGCATACAGACGTATTCCAAAAGAGGTCCAAAAAAGCAAAAAGAATAAGACAAATTTAATAACAGGGTATCAATATTATTTATCTAAATACAATGCAAAGCATGTTTTTGTAACAGCTAAGAGTGAAAATGGAAGAAAAGGCTATGAGAATTTTACATCTGTGGCTATTTCCAGAATAAAAGGAAGCAACTATGTAACAGATACTATAGCTCTTATTCATGTTTTTAAAAATCAAATTACCTTCATTGCCTACCTGCAATGAGGTGTCCCTTTGAGATCCCTAGTAATTGTTTAACACACTTCTACATCTTTGAGTTTAGGAAACATGAAAATATGTTCTGAGAGGTGTTTTGCGACATAAAAAGGGTAATATTGGTGTCGCCTTGTCCATATTGACCTTGGACGTGGAGGGTAGGTGAAATAATAAATTAAGGTAACCAGAGCAGTGTTTTTGCTTTCTAGGCTCATTTAACTTCTGACAGTCTCCTGGGCAGTGTCCTTCTCATTATTATTCCCTCTCTGCCTCCTAGTGGCCTGGCACTGTCCCAGTTACCACATCTAGCAATCACCGGAGGGATGCTGCCCATCACCATCTGGAAGAGGGACCTGTTACTGCCTCTGCACTCCCCACTGTTTCTGCCTCTCTGTCTCACTGTTCTGGAAGAAGATGGTTTCTTTGATATTGATTAAAATATTTATTAGACTCCCTCAACACAAACTCACTGCTTTATTTTTGTTTGTAGGACCCCTTCCCCCCCTCCCACCCCCGACCACACATACACACAGAAAAAACTCCACAAAAACCTCTGGGTTTTACAGATCTGAGGTCTAGCAGAAGATTGAAGAAAATGCTTGGAAAGACAAGACTATCATACGTTAAAGCTTTCCTTTACAAAAATATTGAATCAGTACCTCAAAAGAGGCATCTGTCTTCTACCTTAGAGGCACCCTGACATCTCCCTAAAGCCTTCTTATTTGTTTACCCCAAATTTGGGTGCTTTATTTTGTTTTCTGATTAGGTAATATCAAAATATAAGTCCCAATGTGGTCCTCTCCATATCATCCAATTGGAGTGCTGGTGTTGCGTCGTTGTGACCAATGGTTTCAAATGTTGACATATCTCTTAGGCTTCCTCTAGAGGTTTGCTACAAATACAAGTTGGCTTTCAAACGATGAGGCTTTTTTTCTTTTTACTATTTAGTATTTCTATTGTACAAAGCACTTATAATGCAATTATATAATTCCCATTCTCCAACACATATACACACACACACTTTAAATCATTTATGAGTCATTGTTTTTTAAATCATGCTTTTATTCTAATCTTGAAAATTAAACATTTATCACTTTTCCTTCTATGATGACACTTTAAATCAACGAAAGAAAGTAAAATGTATCATATAGTCATCTTTTCTTATATTGTACTTTTAGTTAGTAAGTGGAAAAGGCTAGGGAGAAAGTAAAATGCAGTTTAGAATTTTGTTTTTACTTTGTTTTGTTTAAATAGATACTAATAAATTCCAAAGAGGTAGAGAAAAAGGCCAAGGAGATTATTATTTATCAAATTATTATTATTATTATTATTTTTATTGAATGCCCAAACAATTCCAAAATTATTTCATTTATCATTACCTGAAAGTTACAGTATGTAGCTGGTCAGGCATAAGCAGGGCAGGAAAGGGCTCCCACTACACACACACCAGGAGTGTTGGATGATCAGGTGATGGTCAGGCGATTGTTAACTGTCTCTCTGAAGTAATAATTTATCACAGCCAGTGCCAGAGAAAGACACACTCCTAATAGATAGAAAACACCTGAAACTGATCAGCAGCTTCCCATTAAGTTCACAAGACCCCGGAAGTATGCCAACATATAAAACCCCAAATCAAGAGGTCAAGCTGTGAAATTGGTCTCTCAAGTCACCTGCTTGGCCCTCTCCCAAGTGTACTTTCCTTCCTTTGATTACTGCTCTAAAGCTTTTTAATAAACTTTCACTCCTGCTATAAAACTTACCTCACTCTCTCCTTCTGCCTTATGCCCCTCAGTTGAATTCTTGCTTTAGAGGAGGCAAGAATTGAGGTTGCTGCAGACCCATATGGAAAACTACCACCAGTAACATAAATACTTTTAAAGAAAGTTTGATTGTGTTATGCTAGCCATGGGTCACATAACCAATAATTGGGAGAGCCAGAATTCACACCCAGGTTCTACAATTGTATAACATCTGCTTTTTCTACTACACTGCATTTACTCCCACAAGAATGAGTCATAACTCTGCTTAAACAATTTTTTAAATGGAACAAATTACTGGAGTAAAGCCTAGCATAGACTATCATCAATTGTTTACTCCATATTATGTATTGTATAAGCTACCATTTCCTTCTCATCCAGAATAGATGACTTTTACTTCAACTCCTTTTGAAGTTTCTGCTCTAAAACAGTTATCTTCTAACATAATTTATAGTATTCTTGTAAGGATTTTAATATAAATCATCTGTGCCATATTGAAGTCCGGGCACAGCGGTTCACACCTGTAATCCCAGCACATAGGGAGGCCAAGGCTGGCGGATCACTTGAGGTCAAGAGTTTGAAACCAGCCTGGTCAATCTGGTGACACCCCCGTCTGTACTAAAAACTAAAAATACAAAAATGAGCTGGACATGGTGGCATGCACCTGTAATCCAAGGCTGAGGCAGGAGAATCGCTTGAACCTGGGAGGCAGAGATTGCAGTGATCATTCCACTGTACTCCAGCTTGGGTGACAGAGTGAGACTCCTTATAAAAAAAAAAAAAAAAATTCATCTGTGCTATATTGAAAAACAAAGCCATGATATTTTCAGCCCTTTTTATCAAGAGGTAGAATCTATTTCCCCAGTCCTTTGATCTGGCTGACTGTCTGACTTGTCCTGGTCAATACAATGTGGCACAACTAAGAAGTCTCTAAGGCCTTGACCTCAGATGTGTTGAATTTTGAGACCACATGAAAAAAAGAAATCCAGCTAAAAGGAAGTGTCAAGGTCTCAGATATGTAGCAAGGTCATTTTAGATACTTCGGCCACAGTTGAGCTATCAAATGATTGCTGCCACATGATTGCAGGCAAGATCAACAGAACTGTCTGGCTGAGCCCTACTAACCCATAGAATTATGGGAAATAATAAATCATTGTTATTTTAAATCACTAGTTTTTACAGTGGTTTGTTATGCAACAAAAATTAACCAATGAAATATTTGTAAATAATAGGACTTTGGTGTATACTAGCAATTCAATATATATTAGTTCTGATCTTTTAAAAAAAATGGTGTTGCTGAATAATAAGTGGTTACTACTTATTGATTTAAAGCAACATAAATGTTTCTTCAATGTGTAGAATTCCATCAAGAGGACTCAGTAAATATAGCTGGCATCTAAATAAAGGGTTTTAACAGTAAGCCTCTATTTATGAAGTAAATGTGATTTTATAATGTGAACATGTGTAACATACAATTTATAATAAAAGAGACCTAGTTAAAACAAAAGCAATAGTATAAAACAGTTGAAGCTTTTAGAGTTACAGCAATTTTTTTGACAAGTTCAAAGTTTATGTATAAAAATATGTGAATTGAGCCAATTAAAAAATAAAAAAGATGAGATCTGTTATAACCAAAAGTAACCTATGGTAAGTACTTTTTTGAAATGTGAAAATATATGCAGTCCATTTCTTAAGAACTACTCCTGAAGGTGTTTCCTCGAAATAAAGGGAGGAAGAGAAGAAGGAAGAAAGGAAAGAGGAAAAGAAGGAAAGACAAGCAAAGAGGGTTTAGTTGCACCGTCTCATGCCATTAGAAAATGTTGTATTTTATGTCTATCCTCTTTTTGGAAATTCATAACTTCGACAGTAAACACTGAGAAATATTTCACTAGGGCAATGTATTTAATTTCATTAAAGCCAATATTTTTCAAATTTAGTTTAGCGAAGAACTTATTTTTAACATTCTCTAGAATATATACTTTGGGGCAATATTTTTTAAACTGCAGATTATAAGCCATTAGTGATTCGTGAAATCAGTTTAATAGGACAGTGTCCTTCATTGAGTATACTATTAATACTATACCTGACATTTTACAATTTTATATTAAAGCATTATACTTACATATTGATTATAAGTAATGTCAAATTCCAATTAGGAACTTACAAAATGTAATTATGAAGCAATGATAATGAATATCATTGTCTTCAGAAATATTTTCTGGATACATTTAGAAAGTTTTCTTATGTGCAGATAAAATGTGAGGACTCCTTTACAAGTTTAAACTTAGACATGAAGTCAAAAGAAGTCTGTAAAAACACGAGCAGTCTACCATATTCATTTTTGTCTTCTTTTGCATCATTTAGAGTTAATCCTTTGTGTCAGAGTCTTTGTACAGGAAATTTAAGAGCTCTAATAAGGTCTATGATAAACGTGACAGTTCCTAAATGTCCCACTATGTACGGGGTTACCTGGTGAAATAATGTGGCTTTATGATTATTCAGATCTAGTAACATTTTATAGCAAAATTACTTTCATCAGGCTCATTACAATTTATATGACCCCAGTTTTTTTAATAGTTCAGTGAGCAGTTTTTATTTGGAATAGTGCCTGGTTCAGAATTTGTAGTAAAAAAATGTTAACTAATAGTAATACTATTATGTCAAAATAGGATTTTTTAGTTCAGTAGGCAATACAATGAAGGAACCAAGTCAAGAGGGGCTGGAACTAAGAAGCTGGGAAGTAGAGGCACTCACTATTGGGAATTATGTGTTTGAGAAAAACTCAGCAACTTGTAAGGAGTGAAAGTCAGAAACTGAAGATATGATGTTAAGTGACAGCTGGCAGGGACCAGGAGTGTCCTGACATGGTAACAGGTGCTACAGTAACATGGTGGCAAAGAAGACCTAGAAATAGAAAACTTGAAGAAATTACATTTTATTTGATCCATTCAATAAACATTATCTAAGCAGCCACTATATCATAAGAAATATAGAACATAAACTATCCCTAATCTTTGGAGGGTGAGGTTGTTGCTAGAAAATTCTATGAGTAAAACCACAATGATGATACTATACAGACTGTCCAGGAACGGGGCTAAAGAAGGCAAACAGAAGGTTAATATTAGAGAGTTATGGGAATATATGCACCCACTGTTTCTGGTTAGAGAGTTTTCCAGCTCCAGAGAGGAGCTGCGAGGACAGGGAACTATCTCAAAAGAACTATATAATCAGCCAGGTTCAAGACAGCCAGTAAAACATGGAAGGAAAAGATAGCAAGCCAAGTGAAACAAATGGATTTAAGATGAGGTCTGGTTACAGGAATGAGAAAGAAACACAGTTACTAAAATGAAGAATAAGGATGAATAAGTAACATGGTTGACTTCCTACTCTTCATTTCCAGAAGCTAAAATGGAGCCGTGTACAATTCCTCCTGTTAGAGGCAACTAAGACTCAAAATCTTATGATATTGTTTTGCAAAGGGGGGAAAAAGATAGCTGGCTCAAGAAAAGAATACCTGGCAGAATATATTTACCAAAAATATGCTGGCAAATAAATAGATATTCCCATGTCCAGGAGTTAAATATGATTTGTGACAGTGCCCTGTGGCACAGTGCCATTCAACATTGTTATCAGTATTTAGACAATATTAGTAATGTAAACAAATATGTTCAAATTTGTCAATGACATGAAGACAGAGAAATATCTGTACAGCAGCATCAGATCCAAAAAGATCCTCACCAACAAGATCAATGCACTTAATCGGACGAAAAGATATTATTAAACACTGAAAAGATGAGATTTAAAAAAAAGTGTTTAGTTTGTAAAGGTGTTTCCTACCTTTGAAAAATAAGTTGCCCAAGCATGATATGATGCAATCTTTGTTACAACATTCTAATTATAAAATAATTTTAAAACTTGCCTTCAACTTATTGCACTCATATTTTAATGGTGAACTTGGAGACATTTTTGGTTTTGTGTTATTGCTAAAGATTGAAGACTGCTTGTTACTTACTGGTCTTCTCAGGAATACCTGCATGAGGCCAGTCATAGTGCATAATTTTGATGTACAGAGACTTAATGAACATGCTTCCAGTAAAATATAAGCAAAAACGTAAGTGTTCATGTGTTTTTGTTTTTCTTGAAATTTATTTGGATAGTTCATGTATCAACCTGGCTTTCATTCCCTCTCCTTTAAAACCATAATATTTATTTTTGTTGAAATAATTTTTTTGCTTGGTATAAAAATATACTTGAGTAAGTATTAACACAAGCTATGGGTTCAGTTTTAATGAAATCTTAAGGCAAAAAAAAATCTTCAATCCACAGATTCACTTCAAAAGCATAGGTCAAATATCACACTACTCAAGGAAATATTTTTCCCACCATACCTTCCTTTACTCCTTAAACATCTTGACCTTCCATTAAAATTGTGCTATTAGATGTTACCTAAACAAATAACTTTTGTCTAACCTCTACTTAGTCCTCTTTTCTTCTCTTACTTCTTCCCTCACTTCCTATTCCATCCCCATCTCCACAATTTTATCTCCATTATTGCTTCCTTTTGTTCTTAAGGATTTTAAGACTGCAGAGTTCTGGAGCCTGACTTCATGGGTGAAATCCTAAATCCACCATGTGGTGGGTGTGTGACCTTGAGGAAGTTACTTAAAGTCTCTCCACCCTCAGTGTCTATATTGGTAAGTTGATGATAATACCTTAAAAGGTTGTTTCGAATTTTTAATGAGTAAAAATATTAAAAACATTTAAAATTATGTCTAAAGCATACCAAGTTTACAATGGGTGTATTAATGTTATTATTGTTATTTCACAAAGATCTTTGGCTTCTCTGAGCACCTTGTTCTCCACAAGATACCATAGACTCCCCACTCTATCTCAAACACACTTGGGTGTTTTTGACTTATTGGTGGAAAGGTCAATCCCACCTCTCTTGCCACAGGTCATATTCGTACATAGCTTGAGACTATCAAGAAACCAAGCAAGTGTAATACCCCCACCGCTCCATCCCCCCCACACCCAGCCCTACAGGATTATAAGGGGAGAAAACATTCTCTACATCTGCCCTGAACAATAAACTTGCAAGGAAGTAGCTATAACTCACAACTATGTATCTATTTGTGGCTCTGATTCTTTATATCACCTGTGTTAAAATATCACAATATTTCAGCTGTTAATTGAAGCACTCTGGTGTCTTGAGTTATTTTTATAGTCAACTTGAGATGATATGTGATAGTTCAGATTCATGGAAGCTGTGAGTCAGAAATTCTGTCTCTAGTTATGGTTATAACTTCTAACATGTGCTAACATGTGATATTTGTAGATCACGTGACCTGTAGTTACTTCTAAAATGGGTATTTGAAACATCAAACTTTTGTCAGGGTAGTAACACTTTATGCTAAATGAAAGCAACACTTTAGTCTCTCATAATTTTTTTTTTCTCTTGGCACCACATGTCTTAATAAAAAGCAGTCATTCTAATGTTTTTCAGATGTCTTCAGCAAGCCCAAGAGTATTTAACTAAAGTAAGCAAATACCAGGTAAAATAGATTTATCAACCTTTACAAGATTATTTGTAAATGTTGATCATAAGTGAGAAAACAAAGAAAACTGATTTGTGGGAAAGAAAGTCCATCTACTTTTAAAGTTCTTCCAATATGTAGGGAATAGATTCCTTCAAAGACTAAGAAACATTCAGAAAGCCAATGCACAGAAAGTGTGAACTCTCTAAGAAGGCAGCCTGGAGATTCTTTTAAGTGATGTGAGCAGAGAAGCTCTTAAAATGAGGCTAATTAGCTGTTTGATGTACTTGACAGAGAAAGATATATGCAAGCAGAGAGAAAAGACTGCAAACATAGATATCCCTGATTGCATTATTGTCCAAAACTTTAATTAATTTCTTGAGGACTATCTTTTCCATAATTTAAAATGGTTTAAAAGATGTACAACTAACAGGTTCAAAGTGTTTCTTTAGCTAATCACTTGCACTGCAGGAGGCTGAAAATTATAGAGCACATTTTATACACTCCGAAGCCTTCCAAGAATTACTTTTACAGGCTCTGGCTTTCATTCTTCCTCTGTTTGCGTAATGGCATCGAGAAATGTGTGACTTGACTTCACTAATATGTTGTTCGAAGTCCAAACAGCCACTGCTGTGCTCTTCAGGGCACAGACAGTATAACTGTCTTTGGCATGAAAATGTTCTCTTAGCTCATATGTGTTAATAGCAATAAAAATCTAATACTGGTATGGGCTCAATGAAGAAATAAGCTTTCTAGAGTAGCATATAAACAGAACCAAAGACAAGAACCACATGATTATCTCAATAGATGCAGAAAAGGCTTTTGACAAAATTCAACAGCCCTTCATGCTAAAAACGCTCAATAAATTCGGTATTGATGGAACGTACCTCAAAATAATAAGAGCTATTTATGACAAACCCACAGCCAATATCATACTGAATGGGCAAAAACTGGAAAAATTCCCTTTGAAAACTGGCACAAGACAGGGATGCCCTCTCTCACTACTCCTATTCAACATAGTGTTGGAAGTTCTGGCTAGGGCAATTAGGCAAGAGAAAGAAATCAAGGGTATTCAGTTAGGAAAAGAAGAAGTCAAACTGTCCCTGTTTGCAGATGACATGATTGTATATTTAGAAAACCCCATTGTCTCAGCCCAAAATCTCCTTAAGCTGATGAGCAACTTCAGCAAAGTCTCAGGATACAAAATTCATGTGCAAAAATCACAAGCATTCTTATACACCAGTAACAGACAAACAGAGAGCCAAATCAGGAATGAACTTCCATTCACAATTGCTTCAAAGAGAATCAAATACCTAGGAATCCAACTTACAAGGGATGTAAAGGACCTCTTCAAGGAGAACTACAAACCACTGCTCAGTGAAATAAAAGAGGACACAAACAAATGGAAGAACATACCATGCTCATGGATAGGAAGAATCAATATCGTGAAAATGGCCATACTGCCCAAGGTAATTAATAGATTCAATGCCATCCCCATCAAGCTACCAATGAGTTTCTTCACAGAATTGGAAAAAACTGCTTTAAAGTTCATATGGAACCAAAAAAGAGCCCGCATCTCCAAGACAATCCTAAGTCAAAAGAACAAAGCTGGAGGCATCACGCTACCTGACTTCAAACTATACTACAAGGCTACAGTAACCAAAACAGCATGGTACTGGTACCAAAACAGAGATACAGACCAATGGAACAGAACAGAGTCCTCAGAAATAATACCACACATCTACAGCCATCTGATCTTTGACAAACCTGAGAGAAACAAGAAATGGGGAAAAGATTCCCTATTTAATAAATGGTGCTGGGAAAATTGGCTAGCCATAAGTAGAAAGCTGAAACTGGATCCTTTCCTTACTCCTTATACGAAAATTAATTCAAGATGGATTAGAGACTTAAATGTTAGACCTAATACCATAAAAATCCTAGAGGAAAACCTAGGTAGTACCATTCAGGACATAGGCATGGGCAAAGACTTCATGTCTAAAACACCAAAAGCAACGGCAGCAAAAGCCAAAATTGACAAATGGGATCTCATTAAACTAAAGAGCTTCTGCACAGCAAAAGAAACTACCATCAGAGTGAACAGGCAACCTACAGAATGGGAGAAAAATTTTGCAATCTACTCATCTGACAAAGGGCTAATATCCAGAACCTACAAAGAACTCAAACAAATTTACAAGAAAAAAACAAACAACCCCATCAAAAAGTGGGCAAAGGATATGAACAGACATTTCTCAAAAGAAGACATTCATACAGCCAACAGACACATGAAAAAATGCTCATCATCACTGGCCATCAGAGAAATGCAAATCAAAACCACAATGAGATACCATCTCACACCAGTTAGAATGGCGATCATTAAAAAGTCAGGAAACAACAGGTGCTGGAGAGGATGTGGAGAAATAGGAACACTTTTACACTGTTGGTGGGATTGTAAACTAGTTCAACCATTATGGGAAACAGTATGGCGATTCCTCAAGGATCTAGAACTAGATGTAACATATGACCCAGCCATCCCATTACTGGGTATATACCCAAAGGATTATAAATTATGCTGCTATAAAGACACATGCACACGTATGTTTATTACAGCACTATTCACAATAGCAAAGACTTGGAATCAACCCAAATGTCCATCAGTGACAGATTGGATTAAGAAAATGTGGCACATATACACCATGGAATACTATGCAGCCATCAAAAAGGATGAGTTTGCGTCCTTTGTAGGGACATGGATGCAGCTGGAAACCATCATTCTTAGCAAACTATCACAAGAACAGAAAACCAAACACCGCATGTTCTCACTCATAGGTGGGAACTGAACAATGAGATCACTTGGACTCAGGAAGGGGAACATCACACACAGGGGCCTATCATGGGGAGGGGGGAGGGGGGAGGGATTGCATTGGGAGTTATACCTGATGTAAATGACGAGTTGATGGGTGCAGCACACCAACATGGCACAAGTATACATATGTAACAAACCTGCATGTTATGCACATGTACCCTACAACTTAAAGTATAATAATAATAAATAAATTAAAAAAAAAAAAAGAGAACTTCAGGTAGGAGTACATGTTTTTATAAAATACAGTTCATAAAGAGAAAATTTTGATTATCAATGGTGACAACTTTCTGAACAAAAATTACAATGGTAGTTTGTATATATGGTAGCTAATCGAAACACAAATATTAATATGTAAATAAATAGGAAGTTGTTTCCGTTGATTTTAGTTATCCGAAGATAAATTATAATTTTTTTTAATTTTACTTATTTTCTCTTAGTGAATTTTTTTTCTTTTTTTGTGAAGTTTTATAAGAAAGTCATCACTTTAAAATCATTCTAGTATATTCAGGATAACAGCAAATGTAAGGGTCATTTGTAGAAAAAGAAAAAATCCCTTAGAAACAATCAACTGAGATATATGAGGATAATCATCTGAAGGTATTATTCTAATAGAAACTGTAGTATCAACTTAAAGAACTACCCAAATTTACTAAGATTAGTTAAGTAGTCAAAATTTTTTATTAAAAAGGACTTTTAATAGAAATACCCAAGATTTTTGCCAAAGTCATGAATGGTATAAATTTTATGAGCTTGTGAATTTCAACACTGCTTTTATGGATGAGCATCCATGGGAAAATTTTCTCAGTCATTCAATAAATATTTATTGGTTACTTAACAAGTATCCCCATTATTGCAGATAAAGACAAAACTTCATTAGTGGAGCTCATACGTCAATTGGGTTGGAGGGATTAATAAACAATATAAACAACTAACTTAAATATCGTGTTAGAAGGTGATATGTTCAGCGGAGGAAATAGAGCAAGGCACATCACGTGGGGGCATCAGATGGCCCACTGGTGTTCATCTGAAGGAGAATGGGAGATTTTGAACAGAAAACCAACAGGATCCAGCCTGCGTTTTAAGATTCCCTCTAGCTGCTGTGTTGAGATTATTCTACAGTGGAGCAAGGATGGAAATAAGGATATCACTTGGGAGGTTATTACAGTGCTCACAGCAAGAGACAATGGTGGCTTGGGCCACTGCACCATTGGAATGGGAGAGCTATACACAAACAATTGGTTACAATCTGCAGAGGCTGTGTAAGAGCAGGCATACACGCTTTTCTTCTGTGCTTTTGATCTTACTCTGTATCATATCTTTCTGGACTGGGATCCATCAATTATCCCAGATTATCAATCTCTCCCATTCTACTACCTCCTTTTTCAAACAGGCTCAAGACTCTCTTATTTAAAAAAGAATAATTTTCCCTCAGCTACTGTAAATATCAGAGAAGAGGGGATATTTAAATTGAGACTTAGAGAATGAACATGAGTTTAGCAGGCAGATAAAGAAGAGGAGGAATCTATCTGAAGGCAACCACAGGGTATAGTACGTAAAGTGACCCAGGCTTGAGGAGGCAGACATTGAGAGAACTGTGAGTGGTTTCGGTTTGGTACTGCTGTAGTACCCTGGAGAGGGACAGGAGAAGTGGGCAGTTTGAGACCAGACCACCATGTGCCATTCATAAATGCTGTTTCAAGAGTTTGGGAAGCACTATAGTATAGGGTGCCAGGGAATAACTCAGAGTGATAGAGAAGGAGAAGGCCGCTGTCCTGAGAACCTTACTTCTCATCAGAGCAGCAGAGGATGAGAACTGATCGCATCTGGGCCTAGGATGTGCAATAACAGCAGCCTCTTCTTAGAGGGCATCGTATATAATCAGAATCTTATGAAGAGAAGAGGCCCTCCCAGCAGGGTCTACTCACTGAGAGGGAGAACTTATGTTTAGGGATCGGTCTGCCCAGAGCACACCACGAGTGACCCACTGGCCAGGGATGAGGATTCCCTCACAAAAATAGCCCACTAATCCTTTTAAACACAGCAGCAAGCCAACAATATGGGTATTTCAAACATAGCTTTGGTGCCTAAGTTTAAACTGTAATTTTACAAAGAAGAGGGACTTGACTACTTTCAGGGGACAAGCTAATGACTGAATAAAGCAACTCTCCCTAATAAAGTATTTTTAGGGTACCCTAGACCCCAACACAAGGGGATTTTTAAGAGACCCCACTGAAGAAAGAAAGAAAGATATAGATAGATGATAGATAGATAGACAGATAGATAGATGGATAGATGACAGACAGATAATAGATAGATAGATAGATAATAGATAGATGATAGAGAGGTAGATAATAGACAGATACGTAGATAGACAGATAGATAATAGATACATAGGCAGATAATAGAGAGATAGATAATAGATAATAGATAAATAGATGGATAATAGATAGATAATAGACAGATGATAGATAATAGATAGATAATAGAGAGATAATAGACATAGATAATAGATGGATAATAGATACATATATAATAGATAGATAGATAGATAGATAGATAGATAAGATATAAGGAAGATATTGGGAAATTTTAAAAAGAGAAATAGTATAACTAGATTTGTCTTTTAGAAAGATGCTTCTGGAAGAAGGGTGTAGGGTGGATTAGACAGCAAGCAGTCAGTTATATTGAGACCAATGAGGAGGCTATTGCAACACTTTAGATAAAAGTGATGGAGACTTAGAAATGCAACTGGTCAACTCATGCACATACATCAGTATAGCATAAATGTGTTGGTCTTAAGGAAGGAGACATTTAGAAATACATTTTGGAGAGGAAAACATAATGAAAAATCCTGGTAGCATTAAACCTCCTTAACAGTGAGTGACTGAGTACATTAAAGTAGCAATTTATTTGATGGGCAATTGATATCTGGCAGGCTAGTGACAGCCTTGTTGCCAAGAGAGCACAGTTACAGTCTCAGCCTGTGACTTTAAAAACTTCACTGGGGGAAAAATTACCGTCAGATGAGCAGCACCAGGGCATGGCCTACGGCACAATATGCCGATAACTAAGTCCCAGGGAAAACTGATTTGTGGCTTCTGATCACATGCACTGAGAGCCTCTGCTATTGACTAGTTGTGGTTCATCGGGATGTAGATCTATCTTGGCTAACAAGAAAGCACTAGAGGTCTTCATTTAGCCACTGAGCCCTGTCTCCAGGGACGGTGTGCAGCTGTCTTTACCTTCCTACCAATCAGCACATCAAAAGCTGCAGAATATATTTTCACTTTCAAAAAATGCAAACTGCAAGAGAGATAAAGTTGCCAAACTAGACTTGAAAAAGGGTGAATGATGACAGCGCAGCTCCAGATATAAAGAATAAATCATGTGTGCCCAGCCAGAATTTTCTTATATGTGTCAACAAGAAAGATAACTGGGTTTGTATCCACAAGACATCCACACCATATTAATTTGACTAGAAAGGATTAAAACAATTTACACTGGATTTCTTACTTGAATAATTCTAAGCAGCACACTTCCTCAGGATTTCTCACTGAAGATAACTCATTATAATGAAATTATTAGAATATTCATCTTAGTAACTCTCAAATAATTACTCTGCATGGGTTTTTCACTCAATCCATATAGATAAGGCAAGAATGCTTTTTATTTTTCATTTAATTTCAATATTTTTTTTCTATGGGAGTTTGGGACTCCATTTGAAATACATTTTGAATCTTTAAATGTTTTCTCAAATTATCAGTCCTTTTGACATTGATTCTAACATCATCGAGACCTTTCCTCCCAGATGTTTTCCAGGAAGACTTATTCACAAAAGGTCATCGCTGTTTCTCTGCTTTCAAAGATCATTTAGTTTCAGCACTCTTGATTTGGGATGTGTGCAGGTGCATGAAAAAGAGAGAAGGTTACCCTTTGGTAATCTCTATTTAATTCTCTAAAATGAGTAAAAGGTCATGCTGGGGAGGTAGTTTCCTTATGCATTCTAAGTAAAAGTCAGTGCTTTAGCTTTAAATTCTAGGTGGCCCAGTAAGGATTGGAATGCATAGTTTGGACTGCTTCCTTTTCAGTTACCTCTTAGGAGAGATGCCACTTTGATTTACTAGAATAACTGAAACTGGCTCCTTCAGGGCTGTTAGCAGGACAGGTGCTGGATTGTCACATCAGTATATACATTTCTAGGTGCTGTCAGTTCCCTTTAGGGAGTTCCATCTGGAAGTTCTATTTTGACCCAAAGCACCCTGTCTTAGATGCATCTCTGCACAGCATTTCTTCCCTTCTCCATAGAAAGATTAGTATCAGCTCGCCATTTCACATATTGCTGAATTGATAGCACAAGATAATTGGTGATGTCATGGTATACAGAAAATATTCTTTCATTGTCCCCCACATTTTAAAAAATAAACATTTAAATTAATTTTATTAACTATTGTTATATGAGGCAGAAACGATTTTTTAAATTTACATTAAAGTCACATACAGATTCAACGTACATATTTCAAACCTGAACTTTAATTCTAAAAGTTTGTTAATTTCCTTGTACATATTTTCATATTTCAACATCAGTTCCAGGTTTTCATTTCAACATTTTTATTAAGAAAATCAATGTTTTTCTCCCTTTTATCTCTAGCCTTCCTCACATAGAAAGCTCTCTTTGTTGAAGTTCACTACCAGAACAAGTATGTATGTCAAGTGTTTGTTATCTATTGAAGGAGCTACTAATATGATAATATATAAGCTTAAACACACCTACAAATTATTTGTTAATTTATGTGAGAAAGGATCTAACCCATTTAATGTAATGTATTACATAGATTCATCTGACTATGAAGATTATGCCTGATTCATCTTAAAAATTGAAGACTTTGCTAATGTGTGTCACTGTTTTCTGAGCCAGCACAATAAAGTAATAGGACAAAAAAAAAAAAAAAAAAAAAAAAAAAAAAAAAAAAAAAAAAAAAAAAAAAAAAAAAAAAAAAAAAAAGAAAATCAATGTTAATAGTTTTCAAGCCCATTCATTCCACAGAAGTTCCAAAAAAGCTTTAAAGAATGTCTGTTTCCACCTGAAGGACCAGACAACACATAAACTAAACTTGCAAGACATGCCATTTTACATACCTTTGTAACATCCGGATTAGACTATGACAGTGCCTACCTCCTGGGGCAATTCTTAAAGACCACCCAGGAAACTCAGCCACTGCAGAATGCAGCCACAGTCTGTTGACTTAAGAATGGGGAACATGGCCATTGTGTCTACACTGTAAGGGCAATTTGTTTATTTAGAATACAATGACAAATCTTAAAGATGAAATTTAAATAGTTGTCTTCTCTAGAATGTAGCTCAAGAGAAACACTTTCACATCCTCTCCTTCATGCCACCGTGTAGATTGTAAAGCAGGACTTGGTCTGCTGTCCTGTACATTTACATAGCAGCTCAAGAGCTTCAACAAGGGGCTCATTTAATTTAAAGCCACACTTAAATAAAAATAAAACCCCTGTCGTTAAACATAACCACAATTGTCTACATAAGCACATTCAATTTATTTATTTGTAAGTTTAAATAAATAAATATTTCAAGCTTACTAGGATGTATGATAGGAGTTTCTAAGGGCCATATGGATGTTTTATGTGTAGCTTAGCTAAGGACAAAGGTCAGAGGGTTTGAATAGAAAGTAAACTTTTACTTACATTTCTCTAATAAACAGATTGTAAGTTTTTAGTGTACTGATCTTCGTTCTCCTCTCTAACACATTACCTCCTCTGTGCAATAGTAGTTAGGGACTAGTTTCTGAACTGGGAAACAGAAATCTGGTCACTTTTAATTTGTTATATCAATTTAAGATTGCCTCACCACCACCACATGCTCAATAAAGATCCCAGTGATGTGTCTACAATAAATGGATCTTCAGAATCCGTCCTTCAATGTAAGGTATCAATATGCATGTGCAATTATTGTTCCAGCTCCAACAAAAAGGACACCGAAGGTCAGCATTTCTCATTTATATGGGGATAGATTTAGCTGAAAATGAATTTAGAAGTAGAGGCTTCATCTTATTCATGTGGTAGAAAAACAATATATTTCATTTTTCTAAAGTTAATCAACCTAGTTTTAAAAATGAATCACAGTCCTCTGAGATATTTTTAGTGTAAAATGTGTGTAATGGTCTAGAGATGGGTGTTCTGTTTTGGAGGGTTGCTGTGAAGTGTTGGAAAAAAAGATTTGTCTTATTTAAGTAAGAGGCTGGTGAGAAAATAAGTCTCTTTGACAAATGGGCCTATGAGTCCCATCTCAAACTCAACAATGAGTTTTGTTCTCATAGATAAAAAGTTGAAAACAAAACCAGATAGAGTTAATTTTATTGATGGCAATAGAAGGGTTATTACTGTTCTATTTTCACCAGGCAACTTATACACAATTAGAGTAAAATTGTTTGTAGAAACAGTACATTAACACTATTCTTTGGAATTTAAGGAAATAATTATATAAGGAATTTCAAGGTTATTGATACATGAAAATATTAATATACACAGAAAACAAACTATGCCTTTTTCCTTCACTTGGAGATGTTAAAACATCCTATAACATAATTAGTTAATCTTTTTTAAAACATGTGGTGCTACAGTGCTCTCTCAATTGGGTGGGCATATAATATCACTCAAACTAGAACCACTTGAGAGGGAGACAAAGAGCTATGAATTCCTGAACAAGTTAAGCTAGCATTGCCCCAGGCAAACAAATAATCAGTCTATCTACAAATAACTAGACTCCTCCAAAAATATCTCTTTCCCATAGTAAATAATTTATTTCATTTTTATATTAAACTTAGAAATGATGACCCAATATGTCACTCTAATCCAACTAACAATCTTCATATAAACAAAACAAATTCCCAGATTTTTTTTTTTAATTTATTTTTTAGAGGCAGAGTCTCTCTATGTTGCCCAGGTTGGTTTCAAACTCCTGGGCTCAAGCAATCCTCCTGCCCTGGCCTTCCAAAGTGCTAGGATTACAGGCGTGAACCACAACGTCTGTCCTACAAATTCCCAAAATTGTTTTCTAATATTTTTTGTAAGTCATCACTAATAAATATATTGATTCAGGAAGCCAGTAAATATTTTTTTAGTTGAACCCAATTTTTATAGTTTAGAATACATATTTTTCAATTTAAAGTATAATTCAGAAACAGTATCATTGGTTCAAATTATTTCAGAAATTATAAATAAAATTATGAAATAAAGCAATATTCCTAATTTTAACCAGTAATAAAGGCCATTTTCAAGTCATTCAAGACTTGTTGCACATAATAACTTGAGATAATATGTGTATGCTTGTGTGTTGTCTGTATTTGTGGAGGGTGGGGACATGCAAGGGAAGGGAGGCTATTCACTCAGATGTTCTTTGAGCATATTTCAAAGGCAAATGCAGTAGATTATCTGCTTTGTTGTTTATTTGGGGTATGGGTACTAATTTATTTATTACACAATTTACATATATGTAAATAACCTGATATAACAGAAGGAGCTTGGGTTTTGAACTAAGCTAGAACTGAATTGGAATCCCAGCACAATCACTTATTTTTATGACTTAAAATTGCTAAAACTTTAATTCTCACTTTTCTAGTTTGTAAAGTGAGGCCTATGATTCCTGTTATGGAGGGTTGTTTTGAAGACTGGTGACACTGAGCCAGTGCCTGACTCACAGTAGGCATTTATTAAGTAATTACGTTGTGTTACCCAATTTTTGAAACGTAATAAAATAAAATATACCATGCTAAACAAAATTTAGCTTTACTCAAACGATTCAGAAACATTTCAGAGTCTTATAATATTTTGAAAACTATTGTTATAACCATTCACTTTTAATACACTATCGTTTTTAGTTCCAGCTTGAAAATATGACTTGAAAAGAGAATGCTAGAAAGGTCTTATTTCATTGTTTAACAGTTATGGATAATTCTGTATTGAGAATAAATAACAAAGGGAAGAGTGAGTTTCATTAAAAAATCCAGGCCTTTCTCCTTAGTTTCATGGTAGATAAAACTGAACTGGGAATCCGTAGAAATTGGTTACAATCATTTGTATAACCTTGGGCAAATTAAAAATCTTTTCTGAGTCTTATTTGCCCCATATATAAAATGAAGACTTTAAATAGTCAATCTTTTAGGCCCTTTTTATCAATAAACTTGATTGTTTTTATTACTTTTATTTTCAAGAAACAAGAATAAATTTCAAAACTATTATTTTCTAAGTCTTCAGAAAGACAACTATTTCTGCCACTTGCTGGGAGCAACAGGGGAATAACCAACAGCTTGAAACACAACTGATAAATGGGTATTCATTTACCTTCTGCTTTTTTTTCTAGGAAATCATGATGGGAGGGTTAGAATTTAGGGCAGAAACATGAGCAATGAATAGTGAGTTGGCAAGAAAGAAAAAAGAGAAAGAAAGAGAAAGGGAGAGAGAAAAGGAGAAAGAGAAAGAAAGAAAGAAAGAAAGAAAGAAAGAAAGAAAGAAAGAAAGAAAGAAAGAAAGAAAGAAAGAAAGAAAGAAAGAAAGAAAGAAAGAAAGAAAGAAAGAAAGAAAGAAAGAAAGAAAGAAAGAAAGAAAGAAAGAAAGAAAGAAAGAAAGAGAAAGAAAGAGAGAGAGAAAGAGGAAGAAAGAAAGAAACAAAAGGAGAGAGAGAAAAGAAAGGAAGAAAAGAAACCAGGTTAGTCAAAATGGCCCAGACTAAAACTTCTTGATAGAAGACTTATCTCTCACCTTCTTGCTCAAAAAATTTAAGGGTCATTGGTACAACCTTTTCCACATGTGCTGCATTTCGCCCCTGCTAAAATCCTGCGTTTCGTGTTGAATTCAAAACTCTTCAGGAAATGATCCAGGGTGTAAAAGGAAGACAGTCTTCGATTTTGCCCTCATTTCCTGCAGAAAGTATTTAGATGTTTGTTACAGTAAATATATAGATATATAACATTCTACTTTAAAAAAGAAAATACAGGTTTAAAAAAAAAAAAAAAAAACCCCTATTCAATCACAAACACATTGCAGTCAGTAGCTGTGCTTCAGACTACAAATCATAGTGAAAGCCAGCTTCTATCTATCTGTGTAACCCATAAAATGCCTTTTTAACTCAATATTGTTAGCAGCATTCTATTCCAGATTTGAAAGGATTTCCCTATTATTTTCTACCCAAAAGATTAAGTATTAAATAATGACCCCCAAAATAGATACTGCCTTGTTTGTTAAGGAGACCTGTCTTACACTTTCCTCATATTATAGCCAGATTTCACGGTCACAGGAAAACAAAACACACATAATGGAGTGGTTATTAATTCAATAAATCCAGCAGCTCTTGTGCTCTGGGCAAAAGGCAAAGTTAAAAGCAGCTGTTCATTGACGACATATGGGACATGGTCAGGGTGAGGTAGCTGCTTTAGCACATCATCCACCACTTTTAAGGCTGACTGCACTCAATTTCTTAGACAATCTACACACCGTTTTCAGTTCTGTACCTCCATAATTTATCACAACAATACCTCAAGCACACAGATCGGAGGGGGAAAATGAAAGCAATTTACAGTATCGAGATGAAAGTAGCTGGGTAGATGGAGAAGACCTACTATGTAAATCATATCCACAACTTCAAGGAATGTTGACATAATATTCTGGAATTAATTTTTTCCAGCATTCCTTTGTAGGTCACACAAAGGTAAATCTAGTTTCTCCTCCCTACCTCTTATATCTGGAGTTGTTTATCAATATGTTGAAGAGGAAATTGATTTTACCTCTCCCTTCAACAAGGACAATAAGAACCTTATGTATAAAAGTTACCAATAACAATGAAAGAAATCAGTTGAGACATTAGCGTGCAATCTTTATATATGTCTCCCAGTTAAAGGTCATAGGAAGACAGCAATAAAAAAGGCAGAGGCACAGACAAATAAGGGATAGCAATCTATTTCAAATAGTAGTTTCAATTATCATATCCTAATCTGATTCTGTCTGCCTTTAAAATATGTCTGTAAAATCTTCCTCAGATTCACGTCAGTAAACTACATCGATGACAAACATCCTACTATAGAGCTTTAGGACATGAAACTCGTACATTGTAATATAATGTGTATTTCATGCAGGAGTCTGTTTTAATACTCTAATGAGAATAGTATGCTGATATCTTCATCAAAAACTAGACACCTAATTATTTTAACACCCCCTCTATCCTTCCTTCTATTTCTTTCTCTCTTAATGTTCTCAGGGTTGGTTGAAGCAGGACAAGGATGAGCAGTTACAAGGTAGTGAGAGATATTGCAAGAAAGGCAATGTCTCGGGACAAAAGGTAATAAGCAAAAACCAGGACATGTAAGAACATTCTAGGAATCTGTAGAAATTCTCTGAAGGCATCTTAATTTCCTGAAGGCATGCAAGACCCGGGATCAAGCCCTGGAATATACATCGTAAAGAAAAAGTAGATCCTCAAAACTAAAAAAAAAAACTTGTCAACATACTCATTTAGACTTTTCTTGTGCTGTAAATTACAAAAAAAAAAAAAATACATAATTCTGTAGGTTTTTTGTCTCAATATAAAAGTAAATTGTTTATTGTAGACAATTTGAAAAATACAAAACCCAGGAATCCCTCTTGATCCTAAGAGTTAAAGACAACCTTGATCTCTAGCTCTAGTTCTGGCATCTATTGTTTATTGTGTGAATTACATGTTCACTTCTTTCCTCTATTGATGCATCTTTTGAATGTAAATGTGTAAGAAATCTTTTTATATTAATGATGTTAAATCTTTGTATATTATATATATTATAAATAGTTTTTCCATTTGTATTATCACTGTTTACGCTAAGTGCTTAATGAACATTATTTTATTTATTATTCACAAAAAGCCTTATGTGATAGTTGCTGTATTATTATAATAACAATGATAATAGTTGTTACTATGATCACTATGACTATTTTACAAATAAGAAAATTGAGCATTTTGGGTTAAGTACCTTGTCCAAGGTCACACCTAATAAATGGCAGAGTGGTTTTTTAAACCCGGATGTGCCTATCTCAAAATCAGTGCTCTTGGCCACTGGGTATATTATCATTACAGGTGTTTTTAATTTTCATGTATTTAATCTATCAATCCTATAGATTGTTTTTTTCCTTTCACTTTTATGCCTAGAAAGACCTTCCTCACCCTGTGATCCAAAACAAAGTCATGTCCATTATTCTCCTACTTAAAAAAAATTTCTTCTTCACATTTTCTTCTATATCAACTTGCAATTTATTTTATGGTATGTTATAAGACATGTTTCTTTTTCTCACTATGCTTTTAACCAATTAATCTAGGATCATTTATCTAAAAATCCATCTTTTTCATTGGTGCTTGGGAATGACGATTTATCAATATTAGTGACTTTACATGTTTTGGCATCACTTTTTAATTAATTGATAAAATACAACAGAGAAAGTCATCCATTCATCTATTCTTAAAATGCTTTGCCTATAATGCACCTATTTTTCTATATAAACTTCATAAATATTTGTAAAATGTTAGAAAAACACTGGAGATTTGGAAAGAAATTTACATTAGGTTTATGAATTAATTCCAAGAACAGTATCATTCCCATGACCAAATGTTGACCTTGATGACATGGCAACTCAGAACTCAGTTATTTTTCCTTGTTTATTTTTTATGGTTTTGGTGTGAATCTTTAAATCTGTTGAAAAGCTAAATAAATTATATTTTCTGTTCCACTTCATTTGTTTATTGCTCAAATCAAAGAATTTATGCATCTAGGCAGAACTTATTTCTCCTAATATATGCCTTTTTCACAAAAATCACATTGTTTTGTATGCATTGAATTTTATATTTTAATATATATTTTAATATTTTTTCAAGTATGACAATAAGATGTCATATTTTTAAAGTAACTGAATTTTCTCTCATAAGATACATATCTTATGAGATATATTCTTATTCTCTCATAAGAATAAAACACGTATTTATTCACTCAAGTTGTTATTAGAAATGCTCTGTGTCTCAGTAAAAAGATGGAATCATTTTAATATCTAACATTAATTGAGTTTGAGATGTGTGCCAGACATTGTTCTAAGAGTTTTACTCATCTAGTCTACTGAATACACTGGTTATCTAAGTACATATTATTGTTACCCTAATTTACATATGAGTGATTTCTTTGCTTGCCCATGCTCATAAGGCTAGTAGGTGCAGGGCTACAATTTTAACTCATGCACTGTGATGTTAGAACCTGTACTTTAACTTCTATGTTGTCCCTGCCATCTAGAGCTTCACAATCCAGTGTAAAGGACAAGAATGCAAAGCTACAATTCCAACTGAGTGAAAAGTACCAGCTATGATAGGCTTATGATACACACATAAAAAGTGTAAAACTACCTGGAGAAGTTCAGAATGGCTTGATGGATGAAGTAAATATGCACAGTTTTGAAGGATGAGTAGAAGATCAGCAGGTACATGAGAGAAAAAATAATAATGTTTTGGGCAGAGCAAACAGTATGTGTAAGCATAGGAGGTAAAAAAGAGCACAGCTCATTTGGGTATAAACATGAGGCAGAGTACTTGTGGGAGGGCAGCAAGAGATGGATCCAAAAGCTTAGACAGCGCAGTTTTCCAAAGATCATTTTGACTTCCCTTAGCAATTTTGCTTAGATGTGAGAAAGGTCTGAACTCATAGTCGTTTTGTCACCCCGTTGAACATCCTGTATATTTATCATTACTTAACTACTATATGTTATTTCTCTAGAAATAATTGTATCTGTAATGAGGCAGCGGCAAAGTGATCAATTGGAGAAAAGATTGAGTACTATCTCTATGAATCCTTCATTGTCTTCGTTTTGATGATTCTGTCATTGTCAAGATAGTTCAAATAACAACACTGCTCACCAAGAACATTCACATATACCACATAATTTCATTATCCCAAATGTCCTAGGAGGAAAAAATCATAAACAGGCATCTCTATTTCACCAATGAGAAAACTGAGACTTGAAAATGATGACTTACCCCAAACTAGAAAGTTACCTAAATTTGACTGGAACTCATGTTTGCCTGTAAAATATATCAGCAGTCTGTGTGCCATGTAACATTAACTCTTAGGCAGATATCGAGGAAAATTAGAAGCAAAGAAAATACAGCTTACATTAGTTGACTGTCATCTTTACTCAGGGCTTAGTACCACAGTGAACGCAGAAGCTGTAAGCACAGTAGGGAAAACCAATACTCTGTGAAAAGTCCTAAAAGTGTTTGTTGACTGTTGAATTGAAGTTCAGGACTTTTAAGTAATATGTCTCTTATTTCCAGAAGTTTGGCATTCTACATTTCAATCTACATAGATGTTATAGATTTGATCTAAGTAAAACCATACTGAACCTCTAGCTAAGTTTATTCGCTGATTAGGAGATACAGAAAGAAACTTGCATTTACATTTTTAGCAATTCCTCTCTAAAACTGAGCGTTTAAATGCTTTTCAATTTTCTACTGCCTTTCAGAAATACCTCTACCATCTTACATATTGAATCAAGGTAAATATTTTAAATACTGTCTGAAATATGCCCTAAGTAAATTATTTTATATATAATGTAAAGGCATGAGAAAAAAATTAAATTTATTTGCTGAATATCTCATAAGTTATTATATGTGTCTAAATCTTATCCTATGGGAAAACTTATATTCCACTATAATTTTACAGAAAAAAAAGATGTTAATATATTCCTTACTGAAAGTTTTAGTTTATTAATAAGGTCTACCACTCAATAAGTTGACTAAGGTGATTTTTTTTGCAGGTAGTGGGTGTGGGGATGGGGGTTGGCAGAGGAAAGAAGAAGTTAAATACCAGGCTATGAGTATATGAACTAACATGTAATACTTATCAGAAGCCAGATTTCATTCTAAGTGCTTTACATCAGTCATTTCATCATTAATGACACAATGTGGTAGTTATTGCCATTTTATATCTCTGGAGAGAGAGAAGCCGAGAGGTTAAGTGATTGCTGAAGGTCTTGGTCAGCTGGTCCACAGTGGAGCTGTGATACAAATCTCCATTAACACTCTACCCTGCTTTCAGGTGAGTAATGAATGATGTGAATATTAAAGTGAAATTTAAAATGCTATTTTGTAAAATCTTAGAATATTGTATGGGTTTGTGTTTGTGTTACAATAAAGAAATACCTGAGGCTGGGTAACTTATAAAGAAAAGAGGTTTAATTGGCTCATGGTTCTGCAGCCTATACACAAAGTATAGTGCCAATATCTGCTTCCGACAAGGGCCTCAGGAAGCTTACATTCATGGCGGAAGACAAAGGGGAAGCCGGCAAATCATATGGCATGAAAGGGAGCCAGAGAGAGTGAGGCAGGTGCCACTCTTTTTAACCAAATCTCATGTGAATTCACTCATCACCAAGGGGATGTTGCTAAGCCATTAATGAACAATCCCCACCATGATCCAAACACCTCTCACCCAGTCCCACCTCCAAAACTGAGGATTATGTCTCAACATGAGATTTGAAGAGAACAAACGTTCAAACCATATTAAACATCTACTGAGTCTAGATAATCTCTTAAAAAGTTTTGCCTATGGACATTACAAAGGCTAATTTATAAACTAGGCCAAAACAATAATACTGGGGTCACTTAAAGCAAAATATCCTATTATATGGAAACAATGTTCTAACCACTCACCTAATTACTAACCAGAGTAAATTGTCAGTTACAAAATTGGATATGTCAAGGTTGCTCTACTGCTGAAAGGAATTACGATAAACAACAGGATTTTATTTAAATTACTACTGGTGAGGTGAATTTTCTAGACAGGATGTAGGGTATTTAAAATTAATTTCGTGCCATGGTTTAATTCCTAATGAATTTGCTCTTTTGAAAGTCTGATGACAAAGATCACCCCTATCTAATATTATTGGGAGTATTAGTCATTGAATTAGTTCATTAAGAATATTACAAAATTAATTTTAATTTTATTATTAGTCTCAGTGTGTGAATGATTTTTTTAAATTTTTCATAAGCTCCTCCCCACCTGATATGGTGAGGCTTTGTCTCTCCACCAAAATCTCATCTTTAGTTACAATCCCAATAATCCCCACATGTCAAGGGAGAGACCAGGTGGAGGTAACTGAATCATGGGGGCAATCTCCCATTTGCTGTTCTCAGGATAGTGAGTGAGTTCTCATGAGATCTAATGCTTTTATAAGGGACTCTGCCCCCTTCACTCAACACTTCTTCCTGCTGTCTTATGATGAAGATACCTTGCTTCCCCTTTGCCTTCTGCCACGATTGTAAGTTTCCTGAGGCCTCCCTAACCATGCTGAACTGTGTGAGTCAATTAAACCTCTTCCCTTTATAAATTACCTAGTCTCAGGCAGTTATTCACAGCAATATGAAAGCAGACTAATACGCCACCATTTAAAAATATTTTGGGTTAAGAATAAACTAGACCTTACAACATGAAAGAATCATCGTATGTATTATTTAGCTGAATATTTAATTAAAGAAAAGGCTATTTTATAAAAACAAATACCTGTAGTGGCATCTTATCAGTGTTATCAATTCAGGTTGTACCTTTCTTGACATAGGATCAAGCTTATACTTGTAAGAAAATGTGCATTAAATGACACAAAATTAAATGTACAGCACGTGTGCTCTTTGCTTCTGTAGTAGTATGTGGAGCTAATAAAAGGAACTTAAGTACATAAGTTGGGACTTAGCTTTCAAAGCTGAGGCAGTGTTTTAGCCAAAGAGGAATGGGTCATCTACAAACAGGCTTTTGTTAAAATCAGGGTGTTTGGTGCCACTAGTCATGTTTACAAATCATTCATGGAGGTAAAAAAAAAATCATTAAACCATATTTATTCATAAGACACTGACAGAAAATAACTGTGTTGTTCTATAGGAAAGTCTAATGGAACTTAAATTTAATACTCAGTATTTAAGTAAAAACATATTTTGAGTGTCTATTATATGCTAAGCTCTATATATGGTGCTAAAGATTATAAAATGTGATGTCCAGTAAGATATTTAAAGTAGAACCTATGAAGAAATGAAGCTATTACTTATGAAGAAAGTGGAATGGGAGAATGAAAAGGAGAGGAAGGTAAGAAATATGATCTAACATCACTGACTCTTTTTTTCATACTTTTGTGTGATTATTCACAAATATATGGCAAAGGTGAAAGAAGGTGTATATCCATTTACCTACCACCTATATTCTAATATTAACAACTCAGCAATCTTAGCGATCTTGGTTGTTAGAGACTGGGTCACTTTTTTGTGTTTCTTCATCGGTTGGGCAATTCGGGTTGTATTTCAAATGTTGTAAAAGTTAAGTTATGAAATCTATAGATTTTATTGTATTCCTCCAAAGAGCATTGATGTTTTTCTTTTAGCAAGGAATTAATCTGATTGAACTCCTACCGCAAATTCCATCTCAGGCAGCAGCTCAAATCGCATTTAAGTTCAGACTTTACTTTTAAAATTTCATTTTAAATTTAAGAGTACTGATTTTTACAGGAGTATTACAAGCATAATAGTAGGGGTTGAGCATGTTGTGTACCCATCACCCAAATATTGAACATTGTACAAAGTAGGTAATTTTTCAATGCCCCCAACCACCACATTTGCAGTCTCCAGAGTCTATGCTCTCCATCTTTATGTCCATGTGTACTATTTGTTTAACTCCCACTGATAAGTGAGAACATGTGATATTTTATTTTCTGCTTCTGTGTTAGTTAACTTAAGATAGACTCCATCTCCATCCATGTTGCTGCAAAGGACAGAATTTCATTCTTTTTATAGTATAGTATAGTATAGTATAGTATAGTATAGTATAGTACAGTACAGTATAGTATATATAGTATTTTATAATATATAGTATAGCTCCATAGTAATATATATATACACACACACACATATATATATATAGATTTTTTTGTATTTGTATTTTGTAAATATAAATATGGTGGATAGTCATATCCACCATATTGGGTAGTCAGTAGTGGAATTGTAGTGGAACTGCTGGGTCAGATGGTAGTTATATTTTTATTTCTTTGAGATATCTCCATACTGTTTTCCATAGATGTTAAGCTAATTTACATTCCCACCAACAGTGTATGAGTATTCCCTTTTCTCTACATCTACTACTACAACATCTGTTGTTTTATAACTTTTTAAATAAAAGCCACTCTGGCTGGTGTGAGGTGGTTTTAATTTGCATTTCTCTGATGATTAGTTGAGCATTTTTTCATTTGTTTGTTGGCCACTGATATGTGTTCTTTTGAGAAATATCTATTCATGTCCTTTGTCAAAGTTTTAATTATTTTTCCTGTTGAGTTGTTTGAGTTTCTTGTAGCTTCTGGATATTAATCCATTGTTAGAAGTATAATTTGTCAATAGTTTTTCCCTTTCTGCAGGTTTTCTGTTTATCCTGTTGATTATTTCTTTTGCTGTGCAAAAACTTTTTAGTTTAGTTAAGTCTCATTTGTCTATTTTGGGTTTTGTTGCATTTTCTTTCACTGTCTTCATCACAAATTCTTTTCCTAGGCTGATGTCCAGAAGAGGTTTTTCTAGGTTTTCTTCTAGGATTTTTATAATTTCAGGTCTTATGTTTAGGTCTTTAGTCCATCTTGAGTTAATTTTTGTATATGATGAGAGATTGGGGGCCAGGCATTATTCTTCCACATATGGCTAGCCAATTTTCCCAGCACTATTTATTAAATAAGGTGTCTTTACCACATTGTGTATTTTTGTTCACTTTGTTGAAGATCTGTTGACCGTAGGTATGTGGCTTTATTTCTGGGTTCTCTGTTCCATACCATTGATTTATGGGTCTATTTTTGAGCCAGTACCATGCTGTTTTAGTTACTTTAGCCTTATGGTGTAGTTTGAAATCAGGCAATGTGATGCTTCCAGCTTCATTCTTTTGGCTTAGGAGCCCTCTACCTATTTGGGCTTTCTTGGGGTTCCATATGGACTTTAGGATTGTTTTCTCTAATCCTGTGAAGAAATGATGTTAATTTGATAGGCATTGCATTGAACCCATAGATTGATTTGGGTAATATGGTCAATTTAACAATACTGATTTTTCCAATCTATGAGCATAGGATGTTGTATTTAGCCCATTTTTACATTGCTATAAAGAATACCTAAGTGGGCAATTTATAAAGAAAGAGGTTTAATTGACTCACAGTTCTGCATGGCTGGGAGGCCTCAGGAAACTTACAAGCATGGTAGAAGGTGGAGCGGAAGCAAGGCACATCTTACATGGTGGCAGTGGAGAGAGAAAGAAGGGAAAACTACCACTTTTAAAATCATCAGATATCATGAGAACTCACTATCACAAGTGCAACCTGGGAGAAACCGCTTCCATGATATAATTACCTCCCACCTGGTCCAGCGCTCAACCATGGGGATTACTATTCAGATTACAATTCAAGGTGAGATTTGGGTGGGTACACAGAGCCAAACCTTATCAGATGTTTTTCCATTTATTTGTGATACAGTTTTTTTCAGCAGTGTTTTAGAGTTCTCCTTATAAAACCCTTTCACCTTTTGGTTAAAAGTATTCCTAGGTTTCTTTGTTTGTTTGGCTATTGTAAATGGGATACAATTCTTAATTTGGTTCTAAGCCTGAAAGCTATTGGATTATAGAAATGCTACTGATCTACTGATTTTCATGTGCTGATTTTGTCTCCTGAGACTTTGCTGAACTTACTGATCAGTCTGGGAGTCTTCTAGAGGAGTCTTTAGGGTTTTCTAGGTGTAACAGTCATGTTTTCAGCCCCCACAGATAATTTGACTTAACCCTTTTCCAATTGGGATGTGTTTTATTTCTTTCTTTTGCTTGACAGCTCTGGCTAGGTCCTTCCATTACTAAGTTCAGACTTTAGCTGGACTCCTTGGAATCTGCTCTGAGTATACATGGTTCAGGAGTCAGCCAGAGACTTAGGGAGAGTTTACATACAGTATATAGAACATCTCTCCTTTCCAGGGTTCCACTCTCACTTTCTTTTTTTTCTTAGAACAGTTTTAATTTTACAGAAAAACTGAACAAGAAGTACAGAGTATTCATATACCTCTCCCCCACTCCCCCACACTGTAACACATGTCCTGAAACATATACTACAGGTTCCCTTATTATTAACATCTTGCATTTGTGGGGAACATTTGTTACAATCTATGAACAATAGTGATACTTTAGTATAACTAAAGTACATAGTTTACATTAGGGTTCATTCTTTGTATCATACAGTTATGTGGGTTTTGCCAAATGCATAGCCCTAAAAATCCCCTGCGCCTCACCTACTCATCAATCTTCCCCTTCCTATCAATCTTTCTCTTCCCCTGAATCATTGGTAACAACTGATCTCTTTGTTTTCTTTGTCTTGCCTTTTCTAGAATGTCATATAGCTAAGATAAATATGATAGCTTTTCATACTGGCTTCTTTCTTCTTTTTAATTATACTTTAAGTTTTGGGACACATGTGCAGAATGTGCAGGTTTGTTACATAGGTATACACGGGCCTTGGTGGCTTGCACTACCCAACAACCCATCATCTACATTAGGTATTTTTCCTAATGCTATCCCTCCCCTAACCCCCCACCTCCCAATAGGCCCTGGTGTGTGATATTCCCCTCCTTGTGTCCATGTGTTCTCATTGTTCAGCTCCCACCTATGAGTGAGAGCATGTGGTGTTCGGTTTTCTGTTCCTGCGTTAGTTTGCTGAGAATGATAATTTCCAGGTTCATTCATGTCCCTACAAAGGACCTGAAGTCATCTTTTTTATGGCTGCATAGTATTCCATGGTATATATGTGCCACATTTTCTTTATTCAGTCTCTCATTGATGGGCATTTGGGTTGGTTCCAAGTCTTTGCTATTGTGAATAGTGCTGCAATAAACATATATGTGCATGTGTCTTTATAGCAGAATGATTTATAAGCATTCCCTTTGAAAATCAGCACAAGACAAGGATGCCCTCTCTCACCACTCCTATTCAACATCATATTGGAAGTTCTGGCCAGGGCAATCAAGCAGAAGAAAAAAAATATAGGGTATTCAAATAGGAAGAGAGGAAGTCCATTCTCACTTTCTAGTGACTCTCATTCCCCAAACACTGTCCTCATATTCTTTAGGTCATAAAAAGATTGAGGTTTCATTAGGAGTTTTAGTCACCCTAATTGGTGCTAATTTCACCCTTCTCCTAAGCTAAAAATCAAGAAAACTGAGAAATTTACCCCATGCTGGTCTCTTCTTTCAAATTTCAACTCCATTCTAGAAGATGCCTGCTTTCCTTCACTCTCTAGGGCTTTCTGGCTTTGTTTTTGTTTTTGTTTTGTAATTTGTTCAGTATACAAATTATTTTGTATTTGGTATTATTTTGAAGGATATTTGGATCCTTATGTGACCACACTGGAAAGAGAAATCACATCAATAGACTCTTGGTCAAAGCACTGAGGGTTCTAGCAAATCTGTTCTTCCTGAAGAACTTCAGGGTTTGTGGGTTGAAATGACAACCCTCCTAGGCAACTAATGTAACTGTTACCTTGAGACACAAGACTCTAAGTTCTTATATATTATTATCAACTCTAGTCACCCTGCTGTAACAGTCTCATTTATTTTACAATTTAAACAACTATTTATTGAGCACCAGTTGCAGTCAGTATTGCACTATGCACTGGAAATACAGAGGTGAACAAAGCAGGCCAGTTCCTGTAGTTCAGAACTTAGAGTCTTGTGTAGCAAGATAACAGTTACATTAGTTGCCTAGGAGGGTTGTCATTTCAACCCACAAACCCTGAAGTTCTTCAGAAGAACAGCTTTGCTAGAACCCTCAGTGCTTTGACCAAGAGTCTATTGATGTGATTTCTCTCTCCAGTGTGGTCATATAAGGATCCAAATATCCTTCAAAATAAAATATCCCAACAGTTTGGGAGAGCAAGGCAGGTGAATACCTTGAGCCCAGAAGTTTGAGACCACCCTGACCAACATGCTAAGACCCCTCTCTACAAAAAAAAAAAAAAAAAAAAAAAAATTAATTAATTAGCTGGGTACGGTGGCATGTGCCTGTGGTCCCACCTACTTGGTAGGCTGAAATGGGAGGATTGCTTGGGTCCCAGAGGTAGAGGCTGCAATGAGCCATGTTCATGCCACTGCTTTCCAGCCTGAGTGACAGAGAAGGACCCAGTCTCAAAAAATAGAAATAAAAATAAACAGTGGTACCAGACCAACATAATATAGTTAAACAGAAAACTAAATTCTAGACCATGGAAGGAAAATCTTTTCAGACTCTGAGAAAACATTTGCCTGATCTGATTCAATAAATTATGAGGACAAATAACTATTATCTCAGCTAGAGGAGTAGAAAATCAAGCAATGTGAGCAATGCAAGTCTGAGACACCTGTGGAAGCAATAACACCTATGGGAACATCTACGGAAGACTCTGTATCAAATTTGTATGTGTTATGGTTATCCATTGTGTTTTTATAGGTTGTATAATTTAATCCTTTAAGAGAAAGGTAGCATTATTGCTACCTTTGTTATTTTACATGTGAGAAAACTGAGAATGAAGGAGTTTTTTTGCCCAAAGTCATATACTATTAATCAAGTAAACAGTGATTTTAATTCAAGAGTGTTTGCCTCAAAATCAGTTCCATTCTCCACTAGGACACAGTCTCATGCAATGAAAAACATAAGGCAAAATTTAAGCTAATATTGAAAATGAGCAAGGAAACCCTGCATTTGATTTGTTTTATTGGCATCTTTCTAATGGTATGTGTTCTAATGAATGTTTTAAATATAATCGTATCAGGACAATTGAGTGGCACAAATGGTTAAATTGCTATATTCTAAAAATATAAATTATAAAGTTTTTTAGATTAGTTTAGTATAAAACTAATAGTTTTTATTAATTAGATTAATTTAGTATAACATTGTGTTATTGATTGTGTTTTAGAACTCTATTATTGATTTTATTTAACCAAGAAAGGATTTATTGTTAGTGCAGCTCTCCCTTCCAAATTGAAGGAGAGATTTTTCATAAATTCATGTGAATCAGACAACTGCCTGAGAAACTCACTTTTAGAAAGTGCCCTGCTCAACTAACATCTTTTCCTTTTTTAAATGTTGTGATTTATTCAGTTTCTAACTTTATGAAGTCCTGGAAAAGCATGCAATAATAACATACTTTACCAAAAATACTTGAAAATAGCATATTTTAAACTTGTATCTTCATAACCTTCAAAAATAGAAAATTAGAACAAAGAAAATTTTGTTCCTCTAAAATTTTCAGGAAATGGAAGGGAAAACAACAGAAAAAAGTATTTTTTAATACTCTCCAAAAAATTCATAGTGTATATCTGTCTTGATGGATTTCTTTGTTCTGTAGTTGATTTATTCAGACCTTTATTTTGTTAGAGGAAGTGTTGGAAACTTGAATATGAAATTCCTCAAATCCCAGTAAGCTTTTATTTGACTATTGACTACAGCTCCTAAAATGAAGTTGAATTCAACTTGACAAACTATGCAGTAGCACTTACTCAGGGAAATCAGTTTGTAATATTATTTCTCTTATTTTCTTTCCATAATTTTTTAAAAGTCGGTATCCTGAAAAATGTGCAACATTTCTACCTTTTATCAGTGAATCATTATGATGTACATAAACTTTAAGACATCCTAGAATAGTTTCATTAACACTATCTTGAATAATAAAAAAGCGAACATTTTTAGAATAGGGTATACATGACTAATCAAATTGGATTTTTTGGAATATTGCAAGTGGGTCTAAAAATACTAAATCTAAGAGACAAAGAGGTCACTAAAAATCACAAATGAAACAACTTCAGAATTCAAGTTATGCTACCATCAACACCAGCAGATACTCACCTGTGGATCAGATTATTACAATAAAGGCAAAGTTGAAACATAAAGTTCTTACTTTCAAATTTATATACAACTTATAACTTCAAAACAATTGTAAAATTATCTAAAAAACAAGTTTACCCTCTAATTGCAAGAGAATTATTAAGTATTCTTTGTTGATTTATAGTTTAGAGCAATAAATAGAAAGATAAATTTATTTATAGAAATAATATATGTAGATATTTCTTTATATAGATATTTTTCCATTTGTCTATTATATCTGGTTGCAAATCAAAGAATTTCATTTAAAAACTACTATTGGGATCATCAGTGGTTATTGTTGGATGGTGAGATTAGATTTTATATATTCTAATTTTTCTGTAAGCAACATGCACTAGTTTTGGGTAAGAAAACGTAATTTTTAAAATGTATGAGATTGCAGCAGTTAATACTCTTTTATTATCCTCAGCCATATTCCCTGTGTCTACAGGATGAGTAATGAAGTAAACCAAATGTCATAGCTATAATCATAATAAGAAAGTTTCTGTAAATATCTCCATTAATTTTCCAAAGTTACTGGAAAAAATGTAAAAAATAAAATAAAGCATTTGTTCATCGATATCCAAAAAGTAAAAGAATATATTTCAGAAGAAAGAAAAATTGAGCAGAAAGGAAGACCACTGATTGGGTGTTACGTGTCAGGCTCTGAAGTGATTTTGGTGAGCATTCTGTCAACACTCAAACTAGTTTAAGGAATGATAGGATGGTGAGAATTTCATGTTAGTTAAACTGGAGGATTGCAACAAGTCATTTATCTCGCAAAAGCTAATATAACAAACTCTATTGCTCCGTTGGGCAAATAGTGTCATTTAATACAGATGGTGCAGATTGTGGTGTTGGAAGCTGGGAAAATAGGGGAATTCATTCTACTCTTCACATTACCTAAAAAAGCACCCTCTTAAAAATGAGCAATGGGAAGATAGAAAATCCTTGTAACCAGACACTAGCTTAAATGTTTTTCTACATTCCAGTTTTCCCATAGCTGAGGCCATTTCTCATCTTTCAGATCTAAGATATCTCTCAACTTCTAAGATGTTGCTTATGAAAATTAGTTTCTTTGCTCTTGTCATGTTTCAAGCCATAATTTGAAGATACTCCATCAAACATTAAAGCAGCAGGTGGCTAAAAAACTAAAATACATACAGTACAAATACTATAATATGTAGATGGTTTTGATAATTAAAATTACCCTGTGCAATATTACTGAGTGCAGCAACCTCTTGATTCAATAGCAGATTAAAATCCAATCCGGGTTTTCACCTACATATTAGCAAATGTTTCCCATCTATGAAAGGCATGAAGAAATAACTAATGGGCATCATGTGTGAAACACTCAGTGTACTCCTAAGAAAATCACTGGCCTATGTGAAAAATTGATTATTCAGAAATGTATTTATTTTTATTAAAGCTGCATAATCCATAAAGAACAGTACCTTCTTTGCTTGTTTATAAAATGTATATAAATAGCTTCATATTATAAGCATTATTCTGCTACTTAAATTTTATTTAATCTCTAACTTAATGAATTGGTCAATTTGTGTTTATGTAATTGTTTCTACTATGTACTCTTATGCTAAGTATCATGTTTTCTATGCTTTTGTTTTTGCATTCTTGTGAATTGATTTTTAGCTTCATTTTCCAATCAGTTCATTTGGAAATTATATACTGTTTTTATTCTTAACAGTTATCCTAAATTTTTTATTATACATACTCAAAATACAAGGATCTTAAAACATTATAAAAACAATTGTATTCTCTATTCTTACATATTATGTTACATGGTTTTAATATCTTTTGTTAGCCTCCCAATGTTATTCATTATTATAGTGTTATATAGCCAATGTTTGTCTGAATTTTACCCATATGTTTATTAACTTCATCTTTGCTATTTTTCCTTGCATTTCAGTACTTCCTTTGAAGTCATTTTTCTTTCCCCTAAATAATACATTTCAAGCATCCTTTTAGAATATTTGGATGGTGATAAACTTTTCGTTTTCAATTTATCTATATATTTTTCTTCTTTCTTTAATGATTTAGCTAGATTAACCTGTATTTTATCTCAAAATAGTTTTGATTTCTATTGTTGCTCTAATGATTCCCCTCATTCTAATGTAATTCCACTGTAGATGATTCATCTTTTCTCCCAAGCTGAAGTTTTAAAATTTCATTTCAGTAGGTATTTACTGAGTTATTACTAAGTGCTGGATGTTTAAATAAATGATGGGGACAATAGATGTATAAGGTAGCATCCCTACTCTAAAAGAACTCACAGTCTAGTGATGGGTATGTATGTACAATCATAATATTATCAGCATCAAGAAAAGTATGAACTGGGTGTTCTAAAAGTGAGTGGAGAATATTTAACCCATTGTTGGGGGTAGGATGATCGGGAAGTCTTGTTGGCCAAAGTGATGCCTAAAATTAATCATAAATGAGTATTGTAAGGCAAAAGGCAGGAAAGAAGACAGTGACAACTATGAGAAGTTGGGTTGTACCATAATTTAAGTTATGAAAAAGTAGCAGGAACAAAATCTGAGTCGCATAAGACCTCTCAGGACTAAAGTATTTCAGGTATCTCAGTAATTACATCATATTAGCTCCATCTCTCTTACTGGACTGGAAGTTCTCAAAGGCAAGAACCATACTTAAATGATTTTTGCAATCTCCCTATTGCCTAGTATAGTGCATGACATCTTTGCTCAATATGTATAAAACTATTAAAACATAATCTATAAATGTCATGATACCACTATGAGATCAGATAATCCCACTGGGCATGCATAAAGTGGGTGTGGGGACTTTTATATCTCACACAAGCCTAGCCTTACGTTCAGATTAAAGTACAATTTAAAATTATTTCAAAGCAAGGGTAGCACTCTTGCCTTTGCTATTCCTAAAGTACTACTATTACTATTTACAAATAATATATGTATATACTACTTTACAATTTTAAATTACGTTTATATACATCATAATAATTGTTCTCCATAAAGTCCTACTATATCATTCATGGCTGTGATGCACAGAGATATGATGAAGAGCCTATAGTCATTCAATTAACAAACAGTTGCTAAGCACCCACTATATGTCACACCGGTATTGGCCACTGCACGAGAAACAAAGCATTTCAGAATAACGCTGTCAGTAGCTAAAAGGAACATTCAGTTTAAACTTTGAATTTTATAGGCAAATATTACAGGTATCATATCACCTGTAGTTAAGACCTTTTTTTTTTTTTTATCAATTCTGAGAAGTGCTCAGAAATAATCAGTTTACTACCTTCTTAAAAAATGTCCTCTCTCTATTTACTTCTTGTAAATTCCAATTAAACATGTTCTCATTCTGTCTTCCATATTTCTTAACTTTTCATCCATATTTTCAGCTTCATTTTTATCTTTTGATCTAGATAATTTATTTTGATTAATTGTCAAATGTGCTTAGAAATGCTTACATTACTAAATGTACACATGTATACGTTACTAAATGTATACATTACTTTTCACAATGTATAATTCATGGTTTATACTGACCATTAAGTTCATAACTCAAATTTCTATTTTTTAATTTCTGAAACTTATATATTTTTATTTTCTCAAATCTGCTTAGTAATTTTTGATGGTCTAATCTTTCTTAATTACAAGGAAGAATTTTATCTTACCTTTCCTTAAACATTTTAGAGAGATTTTCTATCTCTGCTTGCTAATGTTAATATTTAAAATACTCACATATTCAAGTATTTTGTTTGTAGTTTCTGTTGACTTTTACTTACAATAGCTTGAATATAGGTACAACTGGTAATTTTATATTGTTAATTCACCTTCAAATAGTTAAGTTTCATCTCTGGAAATCCTCATGTAAAAACTCCACTTAGTTTATGAAACATTTAGTGCATACACCAAACTCCCTGGTTTTCAGTCTTTTTAATTTAGAGCACAAGGAAATTTATTTTCTTACAGGCACAAATTACTTTAAAAGACTGATTGTTGTATTTTATCCAGCATTTTAAGGTGCTTTTTATCTGAAGTATTTCAGTATACTCGAATATTAAATGGAAGTCCTATTCTTTAAATTTATGCTTCATAAATTTATCTAATTATAGCAATAATTGATAGTACTACCCAACCAAAGTCCCATTTAGATGCCATTCAGCATTCTGTTTTATCAGTTCTGACAAGTTTTAGTGTGTTTTCATTGCTTATAACAATTACTAAATGTAAATTATAAACATAATCAGACATTATTAAATATATTTATGGACTTCAAAATATCTAAAAATCGAATCTTATAGAAAGAGTAGGAACTTGATAATATCAACTGCATTACCATTCCCAACATTATCACTTATATGATTTTTTTCTATTAACAAATAAGATGAAGAAAGTAACTGATTCAGACATTTATAATTAATCAGAAACCTGTTATCGAAAATAATCTGAAACCAGGAAGTGTTATGTTGACTAAGTCTTGAAGTAAATGGGGCCAAAATAAATAATAATCTACTGGGAAAAATTACGAAAAAACGTGTGTCCAGTCTGACATATAAGGAGCTTAGAGGTAATCAGTCTGCCCTAACACAAGTAAAATTCTAAAAAAAATAAAGAATCAACAACTATTCTTAGATTTGTCAGAGAAATAAGGTCACAGTGTAAACCACTGCCCCCTTAAACTGGAGAAACAGACAGGCAAATAAAGAGAATCACAATTTAAAAGAGCAGAAATGTTCACAGGAACCATATCAGAAATCTTCATAAAAATCAAGGCTAAGATAGAAAAACTGTAATGGACAAATTCCCAAAGGCAATCAATATCACACCATGTTACAGTCCAGGAAGCTCAGAGAACACAGAGCAGCATAAATGAAAAAAACAAACAAAGTAAAAAATATATACATAAATGAAACTGCAGAAAAAATATTGAAAGAAACCAGAAGAAAAAAACTTACTTATACAGAAACAAAAATAAGAAATATAACTGACTTTTTATAAGAAACAATGCTAGCAAGAAGAGAGTGGAAGCAAAATATTTCAGGTGTTAAGAGAAAAACAACCACCAACCTAGAATTTGGACCCTATGAAATTATCCTTCAAAAGTGAAGGAAAAAAAAAAGTTTCTCAGGCAAACAGACAGAGAGAGAAATTGTTACTAGTAGACCTGTCTTGCAAGAAATGTTTTTTAAAAGTGTCAGAGAGAAGGAAAATTACACAGTGCAGAAATTCAGACTACATAAAGAAAGGGAAATCACTGAAGAAAAATAAGTAAAAAAAAATAAAATAAAATTTTTATTTTTATCCTTCTTAATTTATGTAACAGATAATCATTCAAAATAGTTATAGAAACAATGGTTGACTATGTATGCTTAGGTATATAGTATATATACATATATGTTCATGTATAAATGAAATAAATGACAGCTCTGATAGGGGAATGAGGATTATGTTGTTTTTATAAGGGACTTGCCATATCCATAAAGATATAGTTATTTGAAAGCAGACTTGGATGATTTGGAAAGGTATATTGGAAACTCTAGGACAACCATTTTAAAAAGTAAGAAATAAGGCTTAATTGATATGCTAAAAAGGGGAGAATGTAGAATCACATAAAATGCTCACTAAAATAACAAAAGGCAATAAAAGAGTGCAACACACAATAGAACAAAGAACAAGGACAACAAATAAAAAACAGTAACAAATATGGTAGATATTAGTCCATTAATAAGGTTAGGTTCTATGTTCCCACCCAAAGCTCATCTTGAATTACAATCCCTATAATACCCATATATCAAGGGAAAGACCAGGTGGACGAAATTGGTTCATAGGGACAGTTTCCCCCATGCTGTTCTCATAATAGAGATTGAGTTCTCACAAGATCTGATGATTTAATAAGGGGCTTCCCCTTTTGCTCAGCATTCATTCTCTCTCCTGCCACCCTATGAAGAGGTGCCTTTCACGATGATTGTAAGTTTCCTGAGACCTACCTAGCCATGCAGAACTGTGAGTCAATTAAACCTCTTTCCTTTATAAATTACCCAGTCTCGAGAAGTTCTTTGTAGCAGTGTGAGAACAGAATAATATAGTAAATTGGTACCACAGAGAGTGGGGTACTGCTATAAAGATACCCCAAAATGTGGAAACAACTTTGGAACTGGGTAACAGGAGAGATTGGAACAGTTTGAAGGGCTCAGAAGAAGACAGTAAGATGTGGGAAAGTTTGGAACTTCCTAGAGACATGTTGAATGGTTTTGACCAAAATGCTGATAGTGATGTGGACAATGAAGTCCAGGCTGAGGTGATCTCATACGGGCATGAGGAACTTACTGAGAATTGGCGCAAAGTCACTGTAGCTATGCTTTACCAAAGAGATTGGCAGCCTTTTGTCCCTTCCCTGGAGATCTGTGGAACTTTGAACTGGAGGGAGATAATCTGAAATTGGAACTTATGCTTAAAAGGGAAGCAGAGCATAAAAATTTGGAAAATTTGCAGCCTAACAACCTGATAGAAAAGAAAAACCTATTTCCGGGGGATAAATTCAAGCCTGCTGCAGAAATTTGCATAAGTAATGAGAAGCTCAACGTTAAATGCCAAGACAATGGCAAAAATGTCTCCAGGGCATGTCAGAAGTCTTCTTCATGGCAGTCCTACTCATCACAGGCCTGGAGGCCTAGGAGGAAAAATGGTTTTGTGTCCTGGGCCCAGGACACAGCTGCTTTGTGAAGTCTGGGGACTTGGTGCCCTGCATCCCAGCCAAGGATAAAAGGTGCTAATTTACAGCTCAGGCCATTGCTTCAGAGGGTGAGAGCCCAAAGCCTTGGTGGCTTACACATGGTGTTGGGCCTGCATGTGCATGGAAGTCAAGAATTGAGGTTTGGGAAACCTCTACCTAGATTTCAGCGGATGTATGGAAATGCCTAGATGTTCAGATAGAAGTTTGCTGGAGGAGTACAGCCCTCATTGAAAACCTCTGCTAGGATGCTACAGAAGGAAATTGTGGATTTGGAGCCCCTACACAGAGTCCCCATTGGGGCACTGCCTACTGGAGCTGTGAGAAGAGGACTGCCACCATTTTCCAGATCCCAGAATGGTAGATCCACCAACAGCTTGCATTGTGCACCTGGAAAAGCTGGCTGCAGACACTCAATGCCAGCCCATGAAAGCAGCCAGGAGGGTGTCTACACTCTGCAAAGCCACAGGAGTGGAGCTGCTCAAGGCCATGGGAGCCCACCTCTTACAGAAGCATGACCTGGATGTGAGACATGAAGTCAGTCAAAGGAGATCATTTTGGAACTTTAAGGTTTATGACTGCCCAGCTGGATTTCAGACTTGCGTGGGACCTGTGGCCCCTTTGTTTTGCTAATTTCTCCCCTTTGGAATGGAAACATTTACCCAATGCCTGTAACCCATTGTATCTTGGAAGTAATTAGCTTGATTTTGATTTTACAAGCTCCTAAGCAGAAGGGACTTGCTTCATCTCAGATGAGACTTTGGACTTAAATTTGAGTTGATGATGAAATGAATTAAGACTTTGGGGGACTGTTGGGAAGGCATAATTGGTTTTGAAATGTGAAAGGGACATGTGATTTAGGATAAGTTGGGGACAGAATGATTTGGGTAGGCTTTATGTCCCCACCCAAATCTCATATTGAATTATAATCCCCATAATCTGTACACATCAATGGAGAGACCAGATGTAGGTAATTGGATCATGGGGGCAGTTTTCCCACGGATGTTCTTGTGATAGTGAGTGAGTTCTCACAAGATCTTATGGTTTTATAAAGGGCCTTTCCCCCTTCATTCTTTACTCTTCTCTCTCCTGCTGCCATGTGAAGAAGGTTTATGTTTCTCCTTTGCCTTCCACTATGATTGTAAGTTTCCTGAGGCTTCTCCAGCCATGCTTAACTGTGACTCAATTAAACCTCTTTCCTTTATAAATAACCCAGTTTCAGGAAGTTCTTTATAGCTGTGTGAGAATAAACTAATACATCCATCTATATCAATAATCACTTTAAACATGAATGGTCTAAATACACCAATAAAAATGAAGATTTTCAGAGTGTATCAAAATTCATATAGACCCAACTATATGTTGTTTAGTAGAAAACCAGATTAAATATAAAGATATCATATAGATTAAAGATAAAGAGATGGAGAAAGATATATCATGCTAATGCTAATAAAATTAAAAACAGGTGTGAGTATATTAATTTCAAATAGAGCAAACTTTAGAGCAATAGAAGATTTTGGATATAAAGAGGTGCATTACTTAATGATAGGTTGATTCCCTAAGAAGATGTAACAATTTTTAATGGGTATGTCCATAAAAACAGAGTATCAAAATACATGAGGCAAAAACTGATAGAAATGCAAGTAAAAATAAAATAAATCCACTATACAGGTAGAGACTTCAGTACTCGTCTATCTGAAATAGACAGTTCCAACAGGCAGACAATTGCTAAGGATATAGTTGAACTAAACAACATCATCCATCACCTGGATATAATTGCCATTTGTAGACTACTTCAAGCAAAAACAGAATAATATATATTATTCTCAAACTCATATGGAATCGTCACAAGACAGACCACATTCTGGGCCATAATATACATCTTAACCAATTTTAAAGAATATAAATTCTGCAATGTCTGCTCTCAGACCATAGTGGAATTAAGCTACAATCCAATAAGAGAAAGAAAACTAAAAAATACCAAAAAAAAAAAAAAAAAAAAAAAAAAAAAAAACTTTGGAGATTAAACAACATACTTCTAAATGACATAGGAATCAATGAAGAAATATTTTTACAAATATAAAAATATTTTAAACAAAATTAAAATAAAAATATACCAAAATCTGTGGAATACAGTGAAAGCAGTGCTTACAGGGAAATTTACAGCACTGAATGCATATAATACAAAAGAAGACCAAATATCAATAATCAAAGCTTCCTTCTTAAGGAACTAAAAGAAGAACAGCAATTTAAATCCAAAGTAAGCAGAAGAAAAGAAAAAAAACTCAAAGTAAAATTTAGTGGAAACAAAGACATAAAATCAATAGACAAAAGAAATAAAACCTAAAACTAGTTATTAGAGAAACTCAATAAAACTGATAAGTCTCTATCAAGGCTAGGAAAACCAATGAAGGACAAAAATTACTAATATCAGAAATGAAATATATGACATCACTACAGATGCCATAGACATTAAAAGTATAATAAAAGAATATTATGAAAAACATTATGTTCACAGATTTGATAACCTAAATTGAGTGGACCAATTTATTGAAAGCCACAATCTGCCAAAACTCACATAAAAAGAAATAAGTGAGGTTAATAGGCCTATATTGATTATAGAATTTGAATTAATAATTAATAACTTTTCAAACAAGAAACACCAGAACCAGATGAGTTCACTGGTCAATTATATATTGAAATTTTAAGAGAGATATACAATTTTCTCTACAATATCCTCTAGAAAACAGAAGCAGAGGGACTACTTTCTATCTCATCCTATTAGTTCAGTATTACCCTAATTCAAAACCTTATATTATAAGAAAGTAAAACAACAGATCAATATCTTTCATGATAATTGACATAAAACTTTTCAACAAAACATTAGGCAATCTGATTCAACAATGTATAAAAATAATTACACATTATGACCAAGTGACATTTGTCTCAGATATGTAAGGCGGATTCTAAATTCAAAATCAATATAATCTATCACATCAAGAGACTAAAGAAGAACAATCGTATGATTGTATTAATACATACAGAAAAAACATTTGAAAAGATCCAACACCCACTCATGATAAAAACTCAGCAAATTAGGAATAGAAGGTGAACTTTTTCAACTTGAAAATGAACATCTACAAAAAACCTACAGTTAACATCATACTCAATGATAAGTAATTAAAAGTTTTCCAGCTAAGACAAGAACGAGGCAAAGATATCACCTCTGACCACTCCTTTTCAGCATTATACTTGAAGTTCTTGCCAATATAATAAAACAAGGAAAAAAAGGACACACAGATTGTGAAGGAAGAAATAAAAACTCTTTGTTTGCAGATGACCTTATCTATGTAGAAAATTTAATTGACAAACAGTCAATTCTATTGAACTAATAAAGTGATTATAACGAAGTTGTAGGCAACAAATTTAATTTACAAAAGCCAATGCTTCTCTCAATATCAATAATGAACAAGTAGAATTTGAAATTAAACACACAATACAATTTACATTAGCAATCCAAAAAATGAAATATGTAGATATAAGCCTAACAAAATATGTACAAGATTGGTATGAGGAAAACTACAAAATTCTGATGAAAGAAGTCTAAGAAAAGTAAATAAATGAAGAGGTATTCCATGTTCATGAATAAGAAACAGTTTTGTCAAGACATCACTTCTTCCAAACTTGATCTTTAGATTCAACACAATCTCAGTCAGAATCCCAGCAACTTATTTTGTGGATATTGCAAACTGATCTGAAGTTTATAAAGAGAAAAAAAGGTACAGAGTAGCCAACACAATATTAAAGCATAAGAACGAAATTAGAGAATTGATACTACCCAAGTTCAAGATTTACTATAAAGCTACAGTAACAAAGACAATGTGCTATTGGGGGAAAAATTGACAACTAGATCAATGGAACAGAATACAGAACCCAGAAATATACTTACATAAATATCAACAGATCTTTCACAAAAAAGTAAAGGCAATATAATGGAGAAAATATAATCTTTTCAAGAAATGATGCTGGAGAAATAGGACATCCAAATGCAAAAAAATAAAAATAAAACAGACACAGACCTTTAAATCTTCACAAAAATTAATTTTAAATTGTTTACAGGCCTAAATGCAAAATGCAAAGCTATAAAACTCCTGGAAGAAAACACAGAAGAAAATCTAGATGATCTTGTGGGTGTGGCAACGGTTTTTTAGATACAGTTTCAAAATCTTGATCCATGAAAGAAATAATTACCTAGCTATAAGGAATTGGCTCACACATTTATGGAAGCTGGGAAATCCCAAATCTGCAGTCAAGAGGCTAAAGACCCAGGAGAGGCGATGGTATAGTTCCAGTCTGAGTCCAAAGGCCTGAGAACCAGGAAATCCAATGGTATGAGTTTCAGTCTGCCTTTAGGTCTAAAGGCAAGAGAAGGAGAAAGAAGCAGAAGAAGACAGTCAGACTGAGATAATTCTTTTTTACTCAGCATTTTTATTTTATTCTAGCCCACCCACATTGGGAAGGGAAATCTGCTTTACTCAGTCTACTTATGTAAGTATTCATTTCATTCAGAAACTCTCTTACAGCTGGGCACAGTGGCTCGTGACTATAATCCTAGCACTTTGGGAGGCTGAAGAAGGAGTATCACTTGAGCTCAGGAGTTGGAAACCAGTCTGAGCAACATAGTGAGATCTTGCCTCTACAAAAGATAAAAATAAAAATAACTTAGCTAGGCATTTTGTCCCAGCTACCTGAGTGGCTGCAGTGGGAGGATCACTTGAGTCTGGGAGGTCAAGGCTGCAGTGAGCTGTGACCATGCCATTGCATTCCAGCCTAGGCAATAGAGCAAGACACTGTTTGAAAAAAGGAAAAAGAAAGGAAGAAAGAAAGGGAGGGGAGGGGAGAGGAGGGGAGAGAATAGAGTAACTATTTTACAGACACATGGATAATAATATTTTACCAACTATCTGGACACCCTGTGGCTCAGTCAAGTTGACATATAAAATTAAACATTACAAGTCCATTCCTTGTCAATTTGACACTCATACATGTCTCCTTAAACCATATTTACTTTCCAAATAAAGACAATAGCAAGATTATAATTCCACTTATACAACTATACAATTATCCTGCCTACAATTAAAAATGCACTAACCCCTCCCACAGGAGAGGAGGTAAAGCCTTGAGTAATGTTTATTCTTCTCCTTGATATTTTGTAATTTAACTACTATTAGTAGCTCAAATCCTTATGGAATGAAAGTTTGAATAACGCCACCACGTAAAGAATGACCAGCTGAGGTGCTATGATGTAAAATTAACAATACTACAGATCAGTGCAGTTCCAAGATGGCCAAATAGGAACAGCTCCAGGCTACAGCTCCCAGTGTGAACAACACAGAAGATGGGTGATTTCTGCGTTTCCAACTGAGGTACCGGGTTCATCTCACTGGGGCATGTCAGACAGTGGGTGCAGGATAGTGGGTACAGCCCACCGAGTGAGAGCCAAAGCAGGGCGAGGCATCGCCTCACCCAGGAAGTGCAAGGGGTAAGGGAATTCCCTTTCCTAACCAAAAGAAACCATGACACACAGCACCTGGAAAATCGGGTCACCCCCACCCTAATACTGCGCTTTTCCAAGGGTCTTAGCAAATGGCATACCAGGAGATTATATCTTGAGCCTGGCTTGGAGGGTCCCATGCCCATGGGGCCTCCCTCATTGCTAGCACAGCAGTCTGAGATCTAACTGCAAGGTGGCAGCAAGGCTGGGGGTGGGGAGCCCACCATTGCTGAGGCTTGAGCAGGTAAACCAACTGGCCAGGAAGCTCGAACTGGGTGGAGCCCACTGCAGCTCAAGGAGGCCTGCCTGCTTCTGTAGACTCCACTGCTGGGGACAGGGCATAACCAAACAAAAGCCAGCAGAAACCTCTGCAGATTTAAATGTCCCCATCTGACAGCTTTGAAGAGAATAGTGGTTCTCCCAGCACAGGGTTTGAGATCTGAGAATGGACAGACTGCCTCCTCAAGTGGGTCCCTGACCCCCAAGTAGCCTAACTGGGAGGCACCTCCCAGTAGGGGCAGACTGACACCTCACATGGCTGGGTACCCCTTTGAGACAAAGCTTCCAGAGGAAGGATCAGGCAGCAACATTTGCTGTTCAGCAATATTCACTCTTCTGCAGCCTCCACTGCTGATACCCAGGCAAACAGGGTGTGGAGTGGACCTCCAGAACACTCCAACAGAACTGCAGCTGAGGGTCCTGACTGGTAGAAGGAAAACTAGCAAACAGAAAGGACATCCACACCAAAACCCCATCTGTATGTCACCATCATCAAAGACCAAAGGTAGATAAAACCACACAGATGGGGGAAAAAACAGAGCAGAAAAGCTGAAAATTCTAAAAATCAGAGTGCCTCTCCCCCTCCAAAGAAAAGCAGCTCCTTGCCAGCAATGGAACAAAGCTGGATGGAGAATGACAAGTTGAGAGAAGAAGGCTTCAGATGATCAAACTTCTCCAAGCTAAAGGAGGAAGTTTGAACCCATCACAAAGAAACTAAAAACCTTGAAAAAAGATAAGACGAATGGCTAGCTAGAATGACCAATGTAGAGAAGTCCTTAAATGACCTGATAAAGCTGAAAACCATGGCATGAGAACTACATGACAAATGCACAAGCTTCATTAACCTATTTGATCAACTGCAAGAAAGGGTATCAGTGACTGAAGATCAAATGAATGAAATGAAGTGAGAAGAGAAGTTTAGAGAAAAAAGAGTAAAAAAAAATGAACAAAGCCTCCAAGAAATATGTGAAAAGACCAAATCTACGTCTGATTAGTGTACTTGTAAGTGATGGGGAGAATGGAACTAAGTTGGAAAACACTCTGCAGGATATTATCCAGGAGAACTTCCCCAACCCAGCAAGGCACGCCAACATTCAAATTCAGGAAATACAGAGAACTCCGCAAAGATACTTATCAAGAAGAGTAACCCCAAGACACATAATTGTCAGATTCACCAAGGTTGAAATGAAGGAAAAAGTGTTAAGGGCAGCCAGAGAGAAAGGTTGGGTTACCCACAAAGAGAAGCCCATCAGACTAACAGCAGATCTCTCGGCAGAAACTCTACAAGCCAGAAGAGAGTGGAGGCCAATATTCAACATTCTTAAAGAAAATAATTTTCAACCCAGAATTTCCTATCCAGCCAAACCTAGTTTCATAAGTGAAGGAGAAATAAAATCCTTTACAGACAAGCAAATGCTGAGATATTTTGTCACCACTAGGCCTGCCCTACAAGAGCTCCTGAAGGAAGCACTAAACATGGAAAGGAAAAACAGGTACCAGCCACTGCAAAAACATGCCAAATTTTGGAGACCATAAATGCTAGGAAGAAACTGCATCAACTAACGAGCAAAATAACCAGCTGACATCATAATGACAGGATCAAATTCACACATAATAATATTAACCTTAAATGTAAGTGGGCTAAATATTCTAATTAAAAGACACAGACTGGCAAATTGGATAAAGAGTCAAGACCCATCAGCGTGCTGTAATCAGGACACCCATCTCATGTGCAGAGATACACATAAGCTCAAAATAAAGGGATGGAGGAAGATCTGCCAAGAAAATGGAAAACAAATAAGGCAGGGGTTGCAATCCTAGTCTCTGATAAAACAGACTTTAAACCAACAAAGATCAAAAGAGACAAAGAAGGCCATTACATAATGGTAAAGGTATCAATTCAACAAGAAGAGCTAACTATCCTAAATATATATGCACCCAACACAGGAGCACCCAGATTCATAAAGAAAGTCATTAGAGACTTACAAAGAGACTTAGACTCCCACACAATAATAATGGGAGACTTTAACACCTCATAGTCAACATTAGACAGATCAACAAGACAGAAAGTTAACAAGGATATCCAATAATTGAACTCAGCTCTGCACCAAGCAGACCTAATAGATACCTACAGAACTCTCCACCCCAAATCAACAGAATATACATTCTTCTCAGCACCACATCACACTTATTCCAAAATTGACCACATAGTTGGAAGTAAAGCACTCCTCAGCAAATGTAAAAGAACAGAAATTATAACAAACTGTCTCTCAGACCACAGTGCAATTAAACCAGAACTCAGGATTAAGAAACTCATTCAAAACCACTCAACTACATGGAAACTGAACAACCTGCTCCTGAATGACTACTGGGTACAGAATGAAATGAAGGCAGAAATAAAGATGTTCTTTGAAACCAATGAGAACAAAGATACAACATACCAGAATCTCTGGGACACATTTAAAGCAGTGTGTAGAGGGAAACTTATAGCACTAAATGCCCACAAGAGAAAGCTGGAAAGAACTAAAATTGACACCCTAAAAACACAATTAAAAGAACTAGAGAAGCAAGAGCAAACACATCCAAAGCTAGCAGAAGGCAAGAAATAACTAAGATCAGAGCAGAACTGAAGGAGACAGGGAAACAAAAAACCTTCAAAAAATCAATGAATCCAGGAGCTGTTTTTTTTTAAAGATCAAAAATATTGATAGACTGCTAGCAAGACTAATAAAGAAGAAAAGAGAGAAGAATCAAATACACACAGTAAAAAATGATAACGGGGATATCACCACCGACCCCACAGAAATACAAACTACGATCAGAGAATACTATAAACACATCTATGCAAATAAACTAGAAAACCTAGAAGAAATGGATAAATTCCTGGATACGTACACTCTCCCAAGACTAAACCAGGAAGAAGTTGAATGCCTGAATAGACCAATAACAGGCTCTGAAATTGAGGCAATAATTAATAACTTACCAAACAAAAAAAGTACAGGACCAGACGAATTCACAGCCAAATTCTACCAGAGGTACAAGGAGGAGCTGGTACCATTCCTTCTGAAATTATTCCAATCAATAGAAAAAGAGGGAATCTTCCCTAACTCATTTTATGAGGCCAACATCATCCTGATACCAAAGCCTGGCAGAGACACAACAAAAAAAGAGTAGTTTAGACCAATATCCCTGATAAACATCGATGCAAAAATCCTCAATAAAATACTGGCAAACCGAATCCAGCAGCACATCATAAAGCTTATCCACCATGATCAACTGGGCTTCATCCCTGAGATGCAATGCTGGTTCAACATATGCAAATCAATAAACATAATCCAGCATATAAAGAGAACCAAAGACAAAAACCACATGATTATCTCAATAGATGCAGAAAAGGCCTTTGACAAAATTCAACAGCCATTCATGCTAAAAACTCTCAATAAATTTGGTATTGATGGAACATATCTGAAAATAATAAGAGCTATTTATGACAAACCCACAGCCAATATCATACTGAATGGGCAAAAACTGCAAGCATTCCCTTTGAAAACTGGCACAAGACAGGGATGCCCTCTCTCACCACTCCTATTCAACACAGTGTTGGAAATTCTGGCTAGGGCAATCAGGCAAGAGAAAGAAATCAAGGGTATTCAGTTAGGAAAAGAAGAAGTCAAATTGTCCCTCTTTGCAGATGACATGATTGTATATTTAGAAAACCCCATTGTCTCAGCCCAAAATCTCCTTAAGCTGATAAGAAACTTCAGCAATGTCTCAGGATACAAAATTAATGTGTAAAAATCACAAGCATTCTTATACACCAGTAACAGACAAAGAGAGAGCCAAATCAGGAATGAACTTCCGTTCACAATTGCTTCAAAGAGAATAAAGTACCTAGGAATCCAACTTACAAGGGATATAAAGGACCTCTTCAAGGAGAACTACAAACCACTGCTCAGTGAAATAAAAGAGGACACAAACAAATGGAAGAACATACCATACTCATGGATAGGAAGAATCAATATCGTGAAAATGGCCATACTGCCCAAGGTAATTTACAGATTCAATGCCATCCCCATCAAGCTACCAATGAGTTTCTTCACAGAATTGGAAAAAACTGCTTTAAAGTTTATATGGAACCAAAAAAGAGCCCACATCTCCAAGACAATCCTAAGTCAAAAGAACAAAGCTGGAGTCACCACGCTACCTGACTTCAAACTATACTACAAGGCTACAGTAACCAAAACAGGAGAAATAAAAAGGGGTATTCAATTAGGAAAAGAAAAAGTCAATTTGTCCCTGTTTGCAGATGACATGATTGTATATTTAGAAAACCCCATTTCTCAGCCCAAAATCCCCTTAAGCTGATAAGCAACTTCAGCAAAGTCTCAGGATACAAAATCCACGTGCAAAAATCACAAGCATTCTTATACACCAACAACAGACAAACAGAGAGCCAAATCATGAGTCAACTCCCATTCACAAACGCTTCAAATAGAATAAAATACCTAGGAATCCAACTTACAAGGGATGTGAAGACTTCTTCAAGGAGAACTACAAACCACTGCTCAAGGAAATAAAATAGGACACAAACAAATGGAAGAACATTACATGCTCATGAATAGGAAGAATCAATATCATGAAAATGGCCATACTGCCCAAAGTAATTTATAAATTCAATGGCATCCCCATTAAGCTACCAATGACTTTCTTCTCAGAATTGGAAAAACCTACTTTAAAGTTCATATGGAACCAAAAAAGAGCCCACATTACCAAGACAATCCTAAGCCAAAAGAACAAAGCTGGAGGCATCACGCTACTTGACTTCAAACTATACTACAAGGCTACAGTAACCAAAACAGCATGGTAATGGTACCACAACAGTGATATAGACCAACGGAACAGAACAGAGCCCTCAGAAATAATACCACACATCTATAACCATCTGATCTTTGACAACCCTCACAGAAACAAGAAATGGGGAAAGGATTCCCTATTTAATAAATGGTGTTGGGCAAACTGGCTAGCCATATGTAGAAAGCTGAAAGTGGATCCCTTCCTTACATCTTATACAAAAATTAATTCAAGATGGATTAGAGACTTAAATGTTAGACCTAAAACCATAAAAACCCTAGAAGAAAACCTAGGCAATATCATTCAGGACATAGGCATGGGGAAGGAATTCACGTCTAAAACACCAAAAGCAATGGTAGCAAAAGCTAAAATTGACAAATGGGATTTAATTAATTAAAGAGCTCTGCACAGCAAAAGACACTACCATCAGAGTGAACAGGCAACCTACAGAATGGGAGAAAATGTTTACAATCTACTCATCTGACAAAGGGCTAATATCCAGAATCTACAAAGAACTCAAACAAATTTACAAGAAAAAAACAAACAACACCATCAAAAAGTGGATGAAGTATATGAACAGACACTTCTCAAAAGAAGACGTTTATGCAGCCAACAGACACATGAAAATATGCTCATCATCACTCACCATCAGAGAAATGCAAATCAAAACCACAATGAGATACAATCTCACACCAGATTGGCTGGAGAGGATGTGGAGAAATAGGAACACTTTTACATTGTTGGTGGGACTGTAAACTAGTACAACCATTGTGGAATACAGTGTGATGATTCCTCAAGGATCTAGAACTAGAAATACCATTTGACCCAGCCATACCATTACTGTGTATATACCCAAAGGATTATAAATCATGCTGCTATAAAGACACATGCACACATATGTTTATTGTGGCACTATTCACAATAGCAAAGACTTGGAACCAACCCAAATGTCCATCAACGACAGACTGGATTAAGAAAATGTGGCATATATACACCATGGAATACTATGCAGCCATAAAAAAGGATGAGTTCATATCCTTTGTAGGTATATGGACGAAGCTGGAAACCATCATTCTCAGCAAACTATCGCAAGAACAGAAAACCAAACACCGCATGTTCTCACTCATAGGTGGGGATTGAACAATGAGAACACCTGGACACAGGAAAGGGAACATCACACACTGGGGCCGTCATGGGGTGGAGGAGGGGGGAGGGATAGCATTAGGAGATATACCTAATGTAAATGACTAATTAACGGGTGCAGCACACCAACATATCATATGTATACATATGTAACAAACCTGCACGTTGTGCACATGTACCCTAGAACTTAAAGTATAATAATAAAAAAAAACAAAGACAGAAAAAAAAATTAACAATACTTAAATCCTGTGATATAAAATCAACACATTTTATGTTACATAAGAAGGGAATAAGAGAGGAAAGAAAACAGATATACTTGCTTATGTACTGAAATTTACATATACATATTTTTATATACCCACACAAACATATTTATAACAAAATGAGAAAAAATACTCATGACAATTATAGTCCTTGTTTCTGAAACTGGTCATGTGTCCCTAACTAGCATTTATATCTATCTTCTTCCACTACTCATTCTATATTCCCTTTGCCTTCAGTAGAACCTCAGCTAGTCATGTTGTTTTACCTGGTGGGGTCATTCAAACCTTTATTCCTGAAGGGTTTAAGCCATTAGGAGTTTTGACTGGATTGGCTTGTTGTTTTGCATTTATCCTAATCACAGAGCAGGGTTAGACACATTCAGAGACCTTCTGTATCCCAGACATCCTCTTGCTTATCTCCATAACAAGGAAGTAGTCCAATTTCTCCTGGGTAGTTAGGATCAATCCCTCCAGCCAGCACAATCGGTGTCTTCTTTGTTGATTCAAGAGCCCAAAGTGACCAGGTAGCAGTCTTAACCTCCATTTCAATGCACCTATTGTATCTCTTGTTGGAAGCATTACTCCATTAGAACAAAGAACTCTGAGCCAGCAGAGCATAAGGTCATGAGAAGAGAAAATAAACACTTTGCTAGCAGGAAACTGGGGGTGAGAGTGAGTGGTACCACTCCCATTTTTATATCTTGGTTCCTGGAGTCATGAATCCTGCCTATCAGAGAAATATTACCATATATTGGACACTAATCCACATAACATACAGCCTTCTGTAATAAAGAATCCTGTCCCAGCTCTGCAAGGTATTACCACCTTGCTGGAACTGTAACTTAGTCTTCAAAAGCCATTCCACCGTTCTACCAAGCCAGCAACTTTAGGATGGTGGAGAACATGGTAGGACCACTGAATTCCATAAGCATGGACTGATTTCTGAACTTATTTGGTCAGAAGCAATGTTGAGGTGAATATCATGATTGTGGATTCTATGGTTTAAGTGATAGTGTCCTCTGCAAAATTTATGTTGAAATTTAATCCTCACTGCAACAGTATTAAGAGGTGTTGCCCTTGAAGGAAGATTAAGTCATGAGGGCTTCACCCTCATAAATGAAATAAAAGATTTGAAGAGAGAACTCTCTTGCCATTCCACTTTTTGCCATATGAGGACACAGTGACATGGCACCTTTTCGAAAGCAGAGAGCAGCCTCACCAGACACCAGTGACAGTACCTTAATCTTGGATGTCTCAGCCTCCAGAACTGCAAAAAAAAAAAAAAAAAAAAACAAAAAAAAAAAAAACAATTTCTATTCTTCATAAATTATCTGTCTGAGGTGTTTTGTTAAAGCAGCACAAAAGGTCTAAAAGAGTGGATCAGGCACTTTGTAAGCCCACAGATGGTAGTTTTGGCATAAGCATTATATGCAGGGGAGATAAATCAAATCATCTGTTTGTTGTCTATTTCAGAAAGGACAAAATTATTCCCCTTCCATCATGGAAGATGTCCAATGTAATCAACCTGCCACTGGGTATCTGGCTAATCACCCTAGGGAATGCTGCCATATCAGGAACTCAGTATTCGTCTCTGCTGCTGGCAATTTGGGCACTGAGTAATAGCAATGTCTAGATTGGCCTTGGTAAGTGGAAGTTCATGTTGCTGGGCATATGCATAACCTCCACTGCTGCCACCACAGTCGCTTTATTCATGAACCCATTGGGTAAAGACTGAAGTAGCTAGAGAAAGAGGCTGACTGGTATCCATAGAAAAGGTCATCCTATCTACTTGATTATTAAAATCCTTCTCTGCTGAGATCATTCTTTGGTGAACATCCACATGGGATACAAATATCTGCATTGTCTTTGCCCAGAGAGGTCTATCCACACACGTCTCCTCCAAATACTTTGGAACCAATTTTTTTTTTTTTTGAGACAGAGTCTTGCTGTCTCCCAGGCTGGAGTGCAGTGGCATGATTTCGGCTCACTGCAAGTTCTACGTCCCGGGTTCATGCCATTCTCCTGCCTCAGCCTCCCAAGTAGCTGGGACTACAGGCGCATGCCACTGCGCCCGGCTAATTTTTTTAATTTTTTTTTTTATTAGAGATGGGGTTTCACCATGTTAGCCAGGATGGTCTCAATCTCCTGACCTCGTGATTTGCCCGCCTTGGCCTCCCAAAGTGCTGGGATTACAGGTGTGAGCCACTGCGCCCGGCCTGGAACCAAATTTTTAAGCATGTTTCTTGCAAGTCTCTGACTGTCCAGCCAAACCACTGGCCACAGCCCACGCATCAGAGTATAATCACAAGTCTAGTCATTTCTCCTTTCAACCAAAGTTGACAGTCATGTGCAGTGCTTGAAATTCTACCCACTGGGGGAATTTACCTTTACCATTGCCTTTCAAGAATGTCTCAGGAAGAGACTATAGTGCTGCAGCTGTTCACTTTTGGGTGGTGTCAACCTAAAATTCAGAATTATAACCATGACTTAGTCTTCTCTTTGTCAACTGATCATAGCTAATTCCCCATGAAGTCACAGGTACAGACTGGGAGAGAGAAAACAGTATAGCAACAGTGGAACCATGAGCATTTGGGCCACTTCATGTAACACTTGTGCCTTCAGGGCCTGTTCAAACCTGATCACACCTTCATTTGATGATGAAATTCTCCTGCCACACCAACTTTATAGCTTAGGAGTGAGATAGCACCCAGTTCATGAGGGGCAGCTTCAATTGTGTGGTTATTTGGTGGTCCATGCTTATGTGTTCAGTTGTTACTAAGGCCCAGTAGCAGGTTCTCAAAAGAGGAGTAGGTATCTGAAGAGGGTGGCAAGGCTTTATTCCAAATGCCTAAGGGCCTATGCCATTATTCATCTATAGTGGCTACAAAAGCTTCAAACAGCATCCTTATCTGCCGGATATTTCAAGCACGATTGGATCTGCTGGATCAAATGACCCAAATGGCAGAGAAGCTTGCACAGCAGCTTGGAGCTATTGCACGGCCTTCTCCTGTTTGGGGCCCCAGTCAAAACTAGCAGCTCCTCGTGTCACTTGGTAAACAGATTGCAGTTACACACCAAAATGATGAATATGTTGTCTCCCAAATCCAAAGAAGCCCACTAAGCCTTGTGACTCATTTGGCAACAATTCATCCCTCAACCTAGAAGGAATATCTGAACATTTCCCACTCTACTGGAACCCTAGAAATTCCACTGGATTCGAAGCCTCCTGAATGTTTTTGGATTCATTTTCTACCCTCTGACACACAAATATCTTACCAATAAGTAGAGATTAGTTGCCACTTTTTGTTCATTAGGTCCAATTAACATAATGGGCATCAATGTAATGAGCCAACGTCTTGTAGAAGGAAAAGAAGACCAATATTACTACAAACTGAATTATAACACAGAGCTATAGAGTTGATATAGCCCTGGGGTAAGACAGTGAAGGTTAATTGCTAGCTTTGAATTACTAGCCATGGCAGTTAAAAGCGATCTGCTTCTGGTGGTTTCTACTCACAGGTATCAACAATAGAGCATTTGTCAGCTCTATAGCTGCATAGAAGATACCAGGGGGTATGTTAATTTGTTCAAGCAATGAAACCACATCTGGTACAGCCACTGCAAATGCAGTCAACACCTGGCTATGCTTACAATAATCCACTGCCATTCTCCAAGATCCTTCTTTCCTCTTTTCAGGCCAAACTGACATGTCTAATAGAATGTAATGAGAATCACCACCTTTGAGTCTTTCAAGTCCTCGATGATGGCACTGATCTCTGCAATCCTTACAGGAATGTGGTACTTCTTGTGGTTTACTAGTTTCCTAGGTAGAGGCAGTTCTAGTGGCTTCCACCTGGCCTTTCCCACCATAATAGCCCTCACTCGATATCAAGGAACAAACTTAGGGAGTCTACCAGTAGCTGAATATGTCTACTGCAATTACACATTTCAAAAATAGGGAAATAGCCACAGAGACCCACTAGGCCTGCTATGAGATGGACCTGAGCTAAAACTCCATTGATTATCTCATCTCCGTAAGCCCCTACTCAAAACTAATGAACTAAAGTGATGTTTTGTGTTTCTTGGAATTAGTGTCAGTTCAGAGCTAGTGTCTAGTAGTCCCTGAAAGTTCTGATTATTTTCCCCCAATATATCATTACCTTGGTAAAAGTCCCCATAGGCCCCTTTAGAAAAGGTTTGGTGAAAAATTAACAGTATCAATTTTTGATAGTGTACTGGGGTCCTTTTATAAGGGGACTTTGCCTTTTCTTCATTGAAGGGTAAAATAGCTCAAATCTAGGAATTGATTGAGGGGCTGTGACATCCTGTTTTTATAATTTAGGTGAGACTTTTATTCATTTGACCTGGCTTATACAAATTAAACAAAAATTTAATAGAGTTCCCATCGATTTCACTTATAGAAACACCAGAATCAATTAGCCAATGCCATAGGTCTGTGTGAGCCAGAACATCCTGATTGCTGCTTTAACTCTGCTATCCACTCTAGTGACCACAGCCAAATTGCTTTTGGAGGATAGGTGCTGCTACTCAGCCACTTCTACCCTGGGATCCAGTTACTCTTACTGCCTTTAGGTCAGTACTGCAGTCCCCACTCTGACATCTGGCCTACAAAAAGTAACAATCACAGAACTCTTCAAGGATGCTGGGGCTCCCCTTCACAAATTTACCTTTCACAGTAGTGGTAATAGGTATGACTTTGGGACCCTCCCAGTGTAAGTGAGTAGGTCTTAAACGACAAATTCACTCTAATATTTCAATCTCCCTAAGCTTTTGAATCCCATCCAGTAAATTAAACTAAAGCAGGTGCAGGTCCAGTGTTTCTAATTATTTCATTGTCCATGTTTCATGTCATGTTGGTCCATGTTTCAGTCAATCATCCAAGCAAACTGTTAGAGCCCTCATTAACTTCCCCAGATACAACATTAAATGCAGAATCTCTGGTTAGGGAGCCTTTATCAGTAAATTTGTCTTGATCTAACTCTATGTTTCTTTCACCATTATTCCATACCCTCAACATTCATTTTTACACATATTCCCCAGATTTCTATATAAATTAGGAAACTTAAGTAGTTCTTCAGGAATGCAGCATATAAGCTCATGGGTCTCATTTTAGACCACACCTTTAGGGGCATGCTGAGACTTGGAATCTAGTTATAGGTCTGGAAGTAAAAAGGGGTGGTAGGGATGGGTCCTATGAAGAATAAGCATTATCTTTCCTGGAAAGTGCCTCAGGGCAGGCCATTACAGTTACCTCAGGCTTAATCCCTTCAGAAGGGTAGGAAGGCTGCTACTAGTGGGGGAAGCTGCTACCACTAGGGATGGAGAGGCCACTTCTACCAGGGGTGGGAAGTCTGCTTCCACTGACAAAGAAAACTTGCCATAATTTAGGGACTCCATATCCTCAACTTCATCAGGGTATTCCCATACCTCTCCATTCTATCTTACAGTATTTCATTTTTCCCCAATAAATGCCTTCACTTTAACAGTACACATGCCCTTGAGGCTGAGGGTTAACTTGTGTCATAATTCGGCCAGTCCCAAGATGAGATTCTGCATTTGATTTCTTGCAATCTCATCCTTGTGGCTACAGAAGATAAGGGTCTCCTTCAGGGAACATGTAGAAGCTTTCAAGTCCTTCATGGAGTGCTTAAGCTGGGAATTCAAATCCCTGAGCTCATTCTTTTCTTTCACTACTTTTTCCAGAGACATTAAAAGCAGCTTGCCAACCTCATTATATTTGTTAGTTTTCTAAAAATGTTCAGAAGTGTTATCTTCAGTCACTCAGCTCCTTGCTTCTTATAAGTGGTTTATTAGGAGAATTTAATGGAGGTGTTTTGTGTATTTCTATTGACAGATTACACCACAGACTATCAGTTCTCTCTGTACTACTGGAAATAGAGTCATTAGCAACTTTAAATCCATTCAGATTAGAGAGCCAATTCTAGAAGCCCTGGAACCAACTCTGAAAACTCATCTTTAACATTCTGTTTCTTTAGAACCACACTTGGTTTTAAAAATCTATATTAGTAAAGGTTCTTCAGAGACACAGAAACAACAGGAGATAAATTAGATAGATAGATATATAGATTAGATAGATAGAGATAAAGATAAACAGATAATACACAGATATATAGTATTGCGAAAATATGAAATATATTCTGTATATTTGACCTTAAAGTGAGTTGTGACCAGAGAACCAAGATAGCTGCTGTTGCTCCGAAGACCCTTACACACACACTGAGGAATGCTGACCAGGTTGTAGGGAAACCCAACAACCTCTTTAAGCAGAGAGTGAATAGACTAAGAAAGGAACCAGACTGCTTCACATGCCATCAGTGACTTTTTTCCTCCTTTTCCTTTCCTTTTTCTTCACATGGTATAAAAGACTAGATGGGCACGCATTGCAAATGTGATCTACCTCATCTTGCTGTGGCCAAGACTGCCTTATATGTAAGTTTCCCCTGAATAAATTTTTGACTACCTGCCAACCTAGAGTAGTCTGCCTCTTGCTTTGGTCTGAGATTGCCCTCTGCCTAAAGAGGGTCGTTCTTGGAGCTGGAAGGGAATTTTCACAACAGATACATAGCTACATATAAAATTCATTATACGGAATTGACCCATGTGATTATGATGTCTGAGAAGTCACAAGATCTACAGTTAGCAAGGTGGATACCCCAGAGAGTTGATGATATAGTTTCAGTCTCAATCCAAAATACTGAGAATCAGGAGAGCCATGGATGTTTATGATAGATTTATTCATAATTGCCAAAACTTAGAAGCAGCCAAGATAGCCTTTAGTAGCTTAATGGATAGATTGTGGTAAATCTAGGCAATGAAATATTATCCAGTGCTATAAATAAATGAGCTATCAAACCATAAAAAGACATGGAGGAACATTAAATGCATAGCACTAAGTAAACAAAATCAATCCAGAAGACTATGTACTGTATGATTTCAACTATGTGACATTCTAGAAAAGGTAAATCTTTCAAATTATTAAAAGATCAGTGGATGCCAGAGGTTAGAGGAAGGGAAGATTCAACAGGTGGACCACAGAGCATATTTAGGTCAGTGAAATTACTGTGTATATTATAATTATGGATACATGTCATTATACATTTGTAAAAGCCATAGAATATACACAAAGTGAACCTTATTAGAAAATATGGATTTTAGGTGATAAAGACGTGTCACTGTAGTTTCATTGATGTAAACAATGAATCACTCTGTTGCAGGATGTTGACAATCAGGCAGTGTGCATGTTGTGGGAGGAAGGATATGGGAAATCTCTGTACTTACCGCTCACTTTTGCTGTGAACCTAAAACTGCTCCAAAGAAGAAAGACTATTTCTTAAAATCAAATAACTTGGGGTGTGATACAACTTTTTTTTTATACTTTAAGTTCTGGGATACATGTGCAGAATGTGCAGGTTTGTTACATAGATATACACATGCCATGGTGGTTTGCTGCACCCATCAACTCATCATCTACATTAGATATTTCTCCTAATGCTATCCCTCCCCTTGCCCCCAACCCCCAACAGGCCTTGATGTGTGATGTTCCCCTCCCTGTGTCCATGTGTCCTTATTGTTCAATTCCCACTTATGAATGAGAACATGCTGTGTTTGGTTTTGTTCCTGTGTTAGTTTGCTGAGAATGATGGTTTCCAGCTTCATCCATGTCCCTGCAAAGGACATGAACTCATCCTTTTTATGGCTGCATGGTATTCCATTGTGTGTATGTGCCACGTATTCTTTATCCAGTTTATCATTGATGGGCATTTGGATTGGTTCCAAGTCTATGCTCTTGCAAATACTGCTGCAATAAATGTACGTGTGCATGTGTCTTTATAGTAGAATGATTTATAATCCTTTGGGTATATACCCAGTAATGGGATTGTTGGGTCAAATGGTACTTCTGGTTCTAGATCCTTCAGGAAGGATTGTCTTCCACAATGGTTGAACTAATTTACACTCCCACAAACAGTGTAAAAGCATTTCTATTTCTCCACATCCTCTCCAGCATCTGTTGTTTCTTGACATTTTAATGATTGCCATTCTAACTGGTGTGAGATGGTATCTCACTGTGGTTTTGATTTGCATTTCTCTAATGACCAGTGATGATGAGCTTTTTTTCATGTTTGCTGACCACATAAATGTCTTCTTTTGAGAAGTATCTGTTCATATCCTCCACCCACTTTTTGATGGGGTTGTTTGATTTTTCTTGTAAATTTGTTTAAGTTCTTTGTAGAATCTGGATATTAGCCCTTTGTTGAATGGATAGACTGCAAAAATTTTCTCCCATTCTGTAGGTTGCCTGTTCACTCTGAAGATAGTTTCTTTTGCTGTGCAGAAGCTCTTTAGTTTAATTAGATCCCATTTGTCAATTTTGGCTTTTGTTGCAATTGCTTTTGGTGTTTTAGTCTTGAAGTCTTTGCCCATGTCTATGTCCTGAATGGTATTTCCCAGGTTTTCTTCTAGAGTTTTTATGGTTTTAGGTCTTACTTTTAGGTCCTTATTCATCTTGAGTTAATCTTTGTATAAGTTATAAGGAAGGGGTCCAGTTTCAGTTTTCTGCATATGGCTAGCCAGTTTTCCCGACATCATTTATTAAACAGGGAATCCTTTCCCCATTTCTTGTTTTCGTCAGGTTTGTCAAAGATCAGATGGCTGTAGATGTGTAGTGTTATTTATGAGACCTCTGTTTTGTTCCATTTGTCTATATATCTGTTTTGGTACCAGTACCATACTGTTTTGGTTACTGCAGCCTTCTAGTGTAGTTTGAAGTCAGATAGTGTGATGTCTCCAGCTTTGTTCTTTTTGCTTAGGATTTTCTTGGCTACATGGGCTCTTTTTTGGTTCCATATAAAATTTAAAGTAGTTTTTTTCTAATTCTGTGAACAAAGTCAATGGTAGCTTGATGGGGATAGCATTGAAGCTATAAATTACTTTGGATAATATGGCCATATTCATGATATTGTTTCTTCCTATCCATGAGCATGGAATGTTTTTCCATTTGTTTGTGTCCTCTCTTATTTCCTTGGGCAGTGGTTTGTAATTGTCCTTGAAGAGGTCCTTCACATCCCTTGTAAGTTGTATTCCTAGGCATTTTATTCTCTTTGTAGCAATTGTGAGTGGGAGTTCATTCATGATTTGGCATTCTGTTTGTCTATTATTGTTGCCTGGGAATGCTTGTGATTTTTGAACATTGATTTTTGTATCCTGAGACATTGCTGAAGTTGCTTATCACTTTAAGGAGTTTTTGGGCCGAGACGATGGGGTTTTCTAAATATACAACCATGTTATCTACAAACAGAGACAATTTGACTTCCTCTCTTCCTATTTGAATACTCTTTATTTCTTTCTCTTGCCTGATTGACCTGACCAGAACTTCCAATACTATGCTGAATAGGAGTGATGAGACAGGGCAACCTTGTCTTATGCCAGTTTTCAAAGGGAATGATTCCAGTTTTTGCCCATTCAGTTTGATATTGGCTGTGAGTTTGTCATAAATAGTTCTTATTATTTTGAGATATGTTACGTCAATATCTAGTTTATTGAGAGTTTTAGCATGAAGGGGTGTTGAATTTTATTGAAGACCTTTTCTGCATCCATTGAGATAATATGTGGTTTTTGTCACTGGTTCTGTTTATGTGATGGATTACATTTATTGATTTGTGTATGTTGAACTAGCCTTGCATCCCAGGGATGAAGCCAACTTGATTGTGGTGGATAAGCTTTTGAATATGCTGCTGGATTTGATTCACCAGTATTTTATTGAGGATTTTTGTATCTATGTTCATCAGGGATATTGGCCTGAAATTTTCTTTTTTTGTTGTGTCTCTGTCAGGTTTTGGTATAAGAATAATGCTAAACTCATAAATGAGTTAGGGAGGAGCCCCATTTTTTTCTGTTGTTTGGAATAGTTTCATAACAATGGTACCAGTTCCTCTTTGTACCTCTGGTAGAATTCGGCTGTGAGTATGTCTGGTCCTGGGCTTTTTCTTGTTGATAGGCTATTAATTACTGCCTCAATTTCAGAACTTGTTATTGGTCTATTCAGGGATTCAGTTTCCTCCTGGTTTACTCTTGGGATGGTGTTTTTGCCCAGGAATTTATCCATTTCTTCTAGATTTTCTAGTTTATTTGTGTAGAGGTGTTAATAGTGTTCTCTCATGGTAGTGTTTATTTCTGTGGGATAAGTGGTGATATCCCCTTTATCATTTTTTATTGCATCTATTTAATTATTCTCTTTTCTTCTTTATTAGTCTGGTTAGTGGTCTATTTGTTAATCTTTTCAATAAACCAGTTCCTGGATTCATTGATGTTTTGAAGGGTTTTTTGTGTCTGTATCTCCTTTAGTTCAGCTATGATCTTAGTTATTTCTTGTCTTCTGGTAGCTTTTGAATTTGTTTGCTATTGCTTCTCTAGTTATTTTAATTGTGATGTTAGTGTGTTGATTTTAAGTCTTTCCAGCTTTCTCATGTGGGCACTTAGTGCATTTAAGTCTGCTGAAGCTGCGCCCACAGCTGTCCCTTTCCCCAGGTGCTCTGTCCCAGGGAGATGGGAGTTTTATCTATAAGCCCCTGACTGGGGCTGCTGCCTTTCTTTCAGGGATGCCTTGCCCAGAGAGGAGGAATCTAGAGAGGCAGTCTGGCTACAGTGGCTTTGCCATGCTGCAGCGGGTTCAGCACCCATTTTGAACTTCCCAATGGCTTTGCTTACACTGTGAGGGGAAAAATCACCCACTCAAGCCTCCATAATGGCTGATGCCCCTCCCTGCACCAAGCTTGAGCATCCCAGGTTGACTTCAGACTGCTGTTCTGGCAGCAAGAATTTCAAGCCAGTAGATCTTAGCTTGCTGGGCTCCATGGGGGTGAGATCAGCTGAGCAAGACTACTCTGCTTCCTGGCTTCAGCCCCCTTTCCAGGGGAGTGAACGGTTCTGTCTTGCTGGTGTTCCAGGCACCACTGGGGTATGAAAAAGACTCCGGCAGCTAGCTCGGTGTCTGCCCAAATAGCTGCCCAGTTTTGTGCATGAAAGCCAGGGCGCTGGTGGTGTAGGCACCCAAGGGAATCTCCTGGTCTACGGGTTGTGAAGACTGTGGGAAAAGCATAGTATCTGGGCCAGAATGGACCATCCCTCATGGCACAGTCCCTCATGGCTTCCCCTAGCTAGGGGAGGGAGTTCCCTGACCCATTGTGCTTCCCAGGTGAGGTGACGCTCCACCCTATTTCGGCTCTCCTGCCATGGGCTGCACCCACTGTCTAACCAGTCCCAATGAGATGAACCAGGTATCTCAGTTGGAAATGCAGAAATCACCCACCTTCTGCATTGGTCTCGCTGGGAGCTGCAGACTGGAGCTGTTCCTATTTGGCCATCATGCCAGCCCCCTCTATACAACTATTTTAAAATATTGATCCATATGCTGTTATTTTTCACCGTTTTTTTTTTTTTTTTTTTTTTTCATTCTATAGTCTTAATCCCACTAAAGCTAGACTATGAAGCTGGAGCTTTTTATTTGAGTTAAAAATGACAATTGAAACTCAGGTCAGAATCAATAGTAAACTTGGAGCATACAGTTTAATTCATAAACAATAGATTTTTCAAATAATAAATGAAAAATTATTTGTTTTTATTATTTAGTTTTCAGAGACAGGGTGTCACTCTGTTGCCCAGGCTGGAGTGCAGTAGTATGATCATAGCTCACTGAAGCCTTTAATTCCTGAGCTCAAGTGACCCTCCTGCCTCAGCCTCCTGAGTATCTTGGAAATTAAACAACATGCTTTGGAAAAACAAAAAGGTCAGTGAAAAAATTAAAATGGAAATTTAAAAAACCTCTTGAGACAAATGAAAATGAAAACACAACATACCAATACCTAAGAAATACAAAAGAACTCTTGTGTTTTCATTTTCATGTTTAATTTTCACACATTTATATGGTTTCCAAAGTTCCTCCTGATAGTGATTTCTAGTTTTATTCCATTGTGGTCAGAAATGATACATTTTGATTTTTAAATTCTTTTTTAAATTTAAGACTTGTTTTGTGGCCTAATACACAATCTGTCCTGGGGGATTTTCCATGTGCTATTGAAAAGAACCAGTATTCCATGGCTGTTGGATGGAATGTTCTACAAATATCAGTTAGGTTCATTTGGTCTAGGTCTAGAATGTGGCTTAGTTCTGATGTTTTGGTTGATTTTATGTTTGGATGATATGGCCATTGCTGAAACAAGGGAATTGAAGTTTCCTACTATTATTGTATCACAGTCTATTTCTTCCCTTAGCTTGATTAACATTAGCCTTATATATCTAAGTGTTCCAGTAGTAGGCACATATATATTTATAATTGCTATATCCTCTTGTTTTCTTGAATCATTTATCATTATATAATAGCCTTCTTTGTCTCTTTTCAGTTTTTGGCTTAAAGTCTATTTCATCTGATACAAGTCTAGTTACTCTTGGTTTTTTTTTTTTTTTCCTTGTTTCTATTTGCATGAAATTTCTTTTTTCATCTTCCACTTTCAGTCTGCGTTTGTTCTCACAGCTGAAGTGAGTCTCTTATAGGCAGCATTTTGTTAGTCCTTGGTTTTTAATCTATTCAGTCACTCTCTCTCTCTCTATGTATTTTGACTGGAGAATTTCATCCACTTATATTCAAGGTAATTATTGATAAGCAGGGACTTACTATTGCCTTTTTGTTTCTTGTTTTCTAGTTGTTTTGCAGATTCTTTGTTCCTCTCTTACAATCTTCCTTTGTAGTTAAGTGATTTTCTTTAGTAGTATGGTCTATTCATTGCTTTTTACTTTCAGTGTATCTAAATAGTTTTTTCTTTGTGTTTACCACGAGGTTAACCAAAAAACCCCTATAGTTATAACAAGTTATTTTAAACTGACAACAACTTAATTTTGATCACAAAGAAATGAAAAACACCAACCAAAAAATACCCCATACACTTTAAATCTATTTTCCCCTACGTGTTGAATTGTTGATGTCATAATTTTTATTTTTATATTACCTATCTCTTAAACATTATTGTAATTACTATTGTTTAAATGTTTCATCTTTTATTCTTTTTCCTGAACATTAAAGTTTTTGCATGACTGAGTTTGTGATATGAGATTTGTGTCCACTGTGATTCCAGTAGGTACAAACCATTGAAGCTATTTACCAGAACTTGGAAAGCCTAAACTTAAGGACTGTGAAACACTAACAACTTGGAGATAAGCATAATAATGAGAAATTGAGAAATATTTCAATCATAAATTATGCAATGCTGGAAGATATACAGTTAGGAGGGCAGTGAAACACTAACAACTTGGAGATAAGCATAATAATCAGAAATGAAAAATATCCTAATTATAAATTATGCAGTGCTGAAATACATAGAGTTAGAGGGACTCTATAAGATATCCTTATAAGAATGAAGTAAGATAATGGGGCAAGAGATTATGTTTTGCTAAAAACAATGCAGGAAACTTGAGGCTAAATGCCAATGGGAGGAGATCAAGAACAGAGCCACTCCAGATGTATATTGAATCAGGGTTGATGACAGTTAGGCTATGGATATAAGTGTTTGTAACCAAGGAGTGATCTAGAATGATTGTGAGAACACAGAGAAAACACAATGGAACAGTGCTAGCCCATCCAGGCAATCTGACAATAAAAATACTGCTAGAGAGACTTCCTATTTCAGCTCCACATGTAAAAAGCTTGATAGTCATCACTCCTGGGCACAAGCAAGAAAATGCTGAACAAAATGAAAATCATTGAGTTTTCTCGGTCCCATTAGACAAATGACATCATAGGAAAAACTACCAGCTGAAATCTAAAGAAACAAGTAAATCCACAGAGTTACATCTGAGATCTACTTAGCTACAGGAGAAGCAGTAGAACCATGAGCAGGTAGAAATACTTAAATGGTAAGTTTGATGAATTGCTGGAGGCTGAGTATGGACTGGCATGAAAGAAAACCTTCTGAAGGTTGCAATATTAAGAAGTCTTGTGAAGCAGATTCACCATGTACTGGTGTTACCCAGTTCTCTGAGTCCAGTGAGATAGAACACACACACACACACACACACACACACACATGCTCCAAGTTTTATAAGGTGAGTTTATTACTTATAGGCAGCAAGGAATGAAAGAAGCCTTTAATTCATCGCGAGTCAGGGCTTAAGAAAGCCCAAGGCTCAAGACAGCTGCTTAGGGCAGATGCTGTCCTGGCTAAGCACGCCCCACTTGGATCACAGCTGAGGGACTCCAAAAGGCAGTCCACCTGAGTTATATACCTCAGGGTCTATGCAACTCACTGGGAAAAGCTTTGGAGGACATCCTGCTTCTGGGGAAGAGAGGAACAAAGTTCTACTCTATCTCAAGATGTTACATTCCCTAGAAGGGAAAGGAACAAAGCCCAGGCTGTTTCAAGCAGTCCCTTCCTGTCTTAGGATATTGCATTACCAGCACATTCCATGGTTATTCTTGAAAACTACAAGCAAGGAAGGGAAGGAAAACTGGGTCAATCCAAGGCCACTCGGGGAACTGTTCTGCAGATTCCTATACTTGGCTGGGATTTGCCTCTAGGAATCCCACTAGATTTTCATGGTGAAGAGCCTTGGACATTCTGCTCCTTGCTCTAAACTTCTTGTCTTACCAAATGGGGACAGGAGAAGGGAAGTAAAGAAACTCTTATTTATGTCACAACCCAGGGACACAGGCCCACTAAAAAACTGAAACAGCATTTTAAAATTATAGTATTCCCCTCCAACATACCTTATAACAACACCAACAAAGTTCAGTATATTACAGTGAATTATTGCTGAAAGACATAAAAGAACAAGACTCTGACTAGAAAAGAGTTCTTATATAAGCTCAACAACAGGCGACACAAGAACAAGTGTACTAGAGGAATTTGAAACCTCTAGCACAGAAACATTAAACACAGCAAACACTAAACAGAGCCAAACTCCTAGCCAGATTAATATAAATCTTCATACTAAAGTCCTCTTGATGGCAGTGGCAGTCCCTCTGGAGCCGCCACTGCCATGATGCTGGCTGCAGCAGGGAGGCATAGCCAGGGCTGCACACTCCATGGAGCTGGCAGGAGCCGGGAACAGGCAGAAGCCCTGCCCTCTTTCCAAGTTTTCAGGGTGATAGCCCCTCCCTCCCAGGCACGGCTGCAGCTGCCCAGCTATGACTGCTGGCCAGGTGTCTCTGCACTCTTGGGGACCTGGGAATCCCCTTCTGCCACTACAGGTTCAGAAGTGCCTGCTCCCTCTGCCTGGCCTCTCCCTGTTCCTGGCACAAGTTCTGATCTCAGAGCAAAGTTGAGGCCAAGCCTGGGTGCTGTCGCAACCCGGCCAGGTGTGCACATGCTCAGGGCAGTGTTGACACACCAGCCCCTTGCCACATCAGCCCCCTCCAGACTTTGGGCACCCACAAGCATGGGAGGGAGGCCAAGGGGGGTCCTGATGGCAGCTCGGCCTGCAGGCGCCCCTTGGCACAAACAGCCCAGATGCTGTGTGTGACAGCAGGAGGCAGACTGGCTCCTGGGCAGAAAGGGGCAGGTCCCCAGTGAAGGCCCACCTTCAAACCAGGACAGCCTGAAGCCTGCGGGCCAGGCTGATGGACCAGAATTGAATTTATGGTATTTTTTCCAGGCCTGCCCATGGCCATCCATGAACCAATCAGCATGCACTTCCTTCCCTCTGAAGCCCATAAAAATCCCAGACTCAGTCAGACTCAAGCAGACATCAAGACTACCAGCTGCAGAAAGGAGCTACCACTCCAGGGTCTCCTCTCTGCTGGGAGCTGGGAAGTTGTCGGAACCACGAGCTATAGAGAGGAGCTACCCACTGCTCCTCTCTACTGAGAGCTGAACACTCATTGGGATGCCCTACCTGTGGAGAGACACATTGCTGGTCTCCTTTGAGCTGTTCTGTTGCTCAATAAAGCTCCCATTCACCTTGCTCACCCTCCACTTGTTCACATACCTCATTCTTCCAGGATGCAGGACAAGAACTTGGGACCTGCTGAATGTTGGGACTGAAAGAGCTGTAACACAAACAAGGCTGAAACACTCCCCTTGCTCAACACATTGTGTGCAACAAGAAAGAGAGAAGAGAGAAGGAGAGAAGAACCATAGCCCTTCAGGGCACCCTTCAGGGAGCTTCCAGAGCCAGGGCTGTAACAGCCTCTTTGGAACTCTGAGGTTTCCAGGCATTTCCAAGCTTCTGAGCACCACCATGTTTCCTGGTGCCAGTAGTGAACACTGCTCGCAGTATGCTTGGTCCAGCTGCAGCCTTTCAGGGAGCTGGCACCTGGAACTGCCCACCCTGCTGCAGCCAGCATGCCTGGCTGTGCACAGTGGCCAGACCCCACACTGGCTCGCTCACACACCCCTCTCAGCTCTGCACCTGGCTCGCCCTTGGTGGGCATGAGATTCAGGCTGCTAGCGCAATCTGAGTGCAGCCTGCCAGGCTGAGCAGGCAGAACAAAACCAGAGGGCCTGAATAAAAACTAGGGCAAAGGTGCCACTGGCCACAGAGGTTTCCGCCTGGTGAAGTGACACCCTCAAGGATCCTGTGACACTTTTTCCTCAGTTCTTATCACCCAATAAAATATATCTGACTTTCATCAAAAAGCTATAAGCTATACCAAAAAGTAATTACAAATACAGTCTGAAAAAATCAAGCAAACTTCAGAGCCAGAATCAAGTGTAACACTGATTTGGATTTATATCAGACAGAGAATTTAAAACAACCAACGATAGTATGTTAAGAACTCTAAAAAGTTGACAACATGCAAGAACAGATGGCTAATATAAGCAGACTATGGAAACTATAAGCAAAAATATTCATGACTTAGGATCTAGCAATGGATTCTTAGATTTGAACAAGAAAATAATAGATAAATTGGACTTTTTTAAAATTTAAAAACTTTTATTTATCAAAAAAGTTTATCAAGAATCTGAAAAGGAACCTACAGAGTGGAAGAAAATTTTTCAAGTCATAAATTTGTTAAGAATTTAATATCCAGAACATATAAAGAACTCTCACTACCAAACAACAATAAGACCAACAACACAATTTAGAAACGGAAAAAGGACTTGAATTAGAATTTCTTGAAAAAAGATGTACAGATGGCCAAAAAGCACATGAAAAGATGTTCAACATCACTGGCTATTAAAGAAATGCAAATTAAAACCACAATGAACTGTCATTTCACATTCATTAGGATGGCTTTAATTTTAAAACATGGAAAATAACAAGTGTTGACAAGAATGTAGAGAAATAAGAACACTTGTATATTGTTGGTAGGAATGTAAAATGATGCAGTCACTGTGGAAAGTTTGGTATTTCCTCAAAAATTTAGACATAGAATTTACCATATGATCCAGCAATTTCATTCTTAGGTATGTACTGAAGAGAAATGAAAACATATATCCACACAGATATTTGTAAATGAATGTTTATAGCAGTATTATTCATAATAGCCAAAAGGCAGAAAAAACCAAAATGTCCATCAAAAGATGAATGGATAAACAAATTGTGTTATATACATACAGTGGATTATCATTCAGCCATAAAAGGAATGAAGTACAGATATATGCTATAAATTGGATGAACCTCAAAAAATATTATACTAAGTGAAAGAAGCAATGTTAATAATAACATATTCCATCATCACTTTTATATAATACATCCAGCATAGGAAAATCTATAGAGAGAGCAAAAAATTAGTGCTTATCAGGGAATGAGGGTAAGGCGAAACAAGGAGTGATAATCTAATGGCTATGGAGCATTTTCCTGTGGTGATGAAAATGTTTTGAAACTAGAGAGAGGTAGTGGTTGTGCATTATAAATATACTTAATGTTACTAAATTTTACATTTTAAAATTATTAAGTGTATGTTTGATAAGTTTTGTATAAAAAAGAAAATGCTAGAAATAGAAAGCATGAAACAGAAATGAATAACACCTTTGATGGGTTTATCAGCAGACAGGACAAGTAAGCTTCAAGATAGAGCAATAGAAACTTCCCAAACTGAAATGCAAGGGGAAAAAAAGGATGGGAAAGAAAAGCCGACAGAATATCTAATTGAGACAATTTCAAAGATGTAATATACATACTCAGATAGCATCCAACAAAAAAAAAATACCAAAAAACCTGCACCTAGGCATATTACATTAAAAGTGCAGAAAGCCAAAGACAAAGAGCACATCTTGAAATAAGCAGGGGGAGGAAAAGAAGATACCTTACCTGTAGAGAGACAAAAATAACAGGGAATTTCTCATTTAAAACCATACAAGAAAGAAGATAGTGGAATTAAATATTTAAAGTACTGAAAGATAAACACCACCAATCTTGAATTCTATATCCAAAGCATCTTCAAAAGTAAATGAGAAATAAACAATTTCTCACACAAATAAGAACCAAAGAAATGTATTACCAGCAGACCTGCTTTGCAAAATAAAAAAAAAAGTTAAAAATCTCTTAATGTATAAAAGCAAAGATATAAGTCATAAATGGGTGTACATACAGAAAAGCATTAGAGAATGAATAAATGAAAGCAAAATAAAATATTTTATTTTTCTTATTTCTAAATTGATTTAAAAGGTAATGGTTTAATTCATTAATTAAATAATTGATAATTTTAAATAATTTTTATTGATAAAATAACTATTTTATTATAATGTATATGTACTACAAATGTCTGCAAAGAACAGAACATTAAAATTTTGGGAGAAACATCTACCTTACATGAACAGCAACAATCCTGTGCTTCACTTCTTGGTTCTTTACTCAAATGCCATTTTCAGTTATTGAAACATTTCCAAATTATGCCAAACTCTCCTAACTTTATGACAAAAAGTTCCAGTGAGTCTTACAAGAGCAAAACTTCAGAAAGAGAAAGTTCAAAGGAATTGGAAGAACACAATCTCATTGCCAATTTCAAGGCAAAGTTATGAGCACCTCCCTCTTTTTGCCAAAATCTATTAAGCAATTAGTAAGTAGGTAGCATGTTTGCCAAAACACAGAAGAAAAAGAAATAGGAAAGAAAGATTAAAAAATACATATGATATTAAACAATGTCGTTGTGTTTGAAGAATTTGTGATTTAGACAGGAAAACAAATGTTATAAGAAATCTCCCTCAAAAAATGGGGAGAGGCTGCTTTAGGGAACAAAGTAGGTGAGTGTTTAGCTGTCCTCATCCTTTGTACATAGAGCTGAGCTGCATTTAGGAGAGGGATTCAACATTCTTGTTATCAAGTGAAGCTGAGATAGAAAAGTGCTAGGTGCATGGCCAGACTGATTGTTTGAAGGAAGATTCTTCCCCTAAGAGAAGGAAAGACAGACTTATCCTATCCTCAGACACTAAATTAAGAAGGAGCTTGCAACTGGAAATAGGCATTTTCTTTTGTTTTTCCAATCTGTACTGAAAAGTGGGATGAAAGACAGGAAAACTGCTCTCCAAAACTTATAAGAAGAGCTGTTATCATGTTGCTTCTCTCTCAAGAGCTCTCCTGGCTCTTTATGATTACTGCAGACACCCTCTTATCCAACTCAGTCAAGGCCAGTTGTTGGTCAGTTAATCACAAAAAGGTTGTGACAGAGGGAAATAATTTTTTTTGAAAAAGAAATTACAGACTTTAAACTTGTTCTTTTAATGTAAAGCACTCAGCTATACATGGCTTCCCTTCATGTTGGTCCATGTGTCTTTTCCTGAATAGATCCATTGATTGGAGATTTGTATTATTTGTCCAGCATAAACCACACCCATCATAAATACATAACCATTTCCAGTTTTGATTCTTTGACCTAGAGCATAAACACAAATATACTTACTAAGCAACCCAAATGCAGAATCCAACTGGGACTTCACATGCCCCCTCATAATTTTTAGTTGTTTTGCTAATATCTCATTGCATAGTAAGTTTTTAATGTGATTACATGTATTAAGTGTGTTCAAAGCTTTCAACTTGGTTTTGGGGCATGTGTACACATGTGTGTGCATGCACACACACCATGTGTGAACTTCCTTTTGCTATGTATGACTGGTACACATACCAGGCATTTTACAAATCAGAGAAGCTGTCCTATACCCTTGATGAGTTCACAATTAAACTATGACTAGGTAGATTACACAGATAATTTGAATATTGCTTTGAATTTTTAAATTTTTATCAAAAACACATATGTGCATAGCTTAAGAAGTTTAAGAATGTAAATCATCTGCTTGTGAGTAAAATCAGCTGACATGTTTTATTCCTTCCAATCCCTGATTTCCACTTCACAAAGGCAACTACTTTCACCACTCTTTAAAAATATATATTATCTATGAAACTTTTTAATATGAAAGATTAAGCTACATTTCAGGTTTCTTCTACCGCCAGCCTCTCAATTCTACACACAATCACACATACCCATCAGATTTCCAGTTCGCCCAATATAGACACTTTTCCATTAAGTGAATATCCTGCACATAGATTTTTATTCATTTATAGAAGAGTTTTAGAATATGAAATAATTATTTGCCCTTTCTCAGATATCTTTTTGCTTTTCTTGGAGTTTACCTTAGTCTAGGCTTTTATTGTTTGTTTTGACTTAGTTTTCTATATATCCATCAGTAATCTATTCCAATCTCTCCCACTGAGTTATGAAACACTTCTTACTGCAGTTAAACACATCTGACTGAGTTCTGATGTCTTCTTAGCACTGTGCTTCCTGAAGCTCTCTATCCTCCTGATGCTGCAGGCTCACACACAGTTATTGACTCTGAAATTTCTTCATACTTCCCTTATGCTAGACGTTTTCTTTCGTGTATTCCATTTTTCTCCCATTTTTTATTTATTCCCTTGTTTAATGAAATATATCTTTTATTAATTGTTTTTGAAAAGAAATGTGAAAGGAAATCATTCTGAAATTCTGCAAGTTGAAAAATGTATCTCTTTTTTTTTTGTATTTTCCATACCTAAATTTATAATTTGGTTGGATAAAAAATCTAATATTGAAATCATCTGCACTCAAATTTTTGAAGGCATGATCTTTCACCTTACAGAATTGCAATTGTGAAATCTAATGACATTTTTATTTTCAAACCTTTGTACATGGCTTTTTTCTTTCACTGTCTCTAGAAGCTTCTAGAATCTTCTCTTTAAGTGATAGTTCTAAAATTCCCTGAAGGTGTGCCTTGATATAAGCCTCTTATTAATTCTGGCGCTTAATTTTATGCTCTTTCTTTCATCGTTTTCTCTCTTCTGTTCTCCCTATTTCATTTTTGCCAGAATTCTGTTAGTCAGATATAGAAACTTGCAGATTAAATCTCCAATTTCCTATACCTTTTTCTACAATATTCCAAACTTTGGTCTTTCTGTTCTTTTTTCATTGAGATTCCTTCAATGCTATTTCTCTGCCAACAGTTATTTTGACAGCTTAAATTCAAGATTTTTTGTTGTTCCAATATAGTCACTTTTTCAATAGTAGTCTATTCTAGTTTTATAGATTGTGTGTCTTCTCACAGCTTTGTAGTTACTGACTTCAGGGAGAGGATGAATTTCTTTTTCTTCTTTTTAACTCTCCTTGAAATTTTGAATTGTCTCTGTTTCCTCTAATATTCTTTTAATTTTTTTCACTTATTTGTTCTCCTACTTTTACATGAGACGTTTTCTTTAAATATTTGTGATCTCTACATAGCAAGTCCTGTTTAAGAACGAAACACACACACAAATGTGGCAGCTTTGTAAATAAGAACAAGCATGTGAAATCGTGCACTTCACTGTAGGGGGATCAGGTGAGCTGAGCATCTGCACATTTCCTAGCAGCATCCTGAATGTCTGCATCTGTGTGTCTTTTCTTTTCAGGTTTCTGTACAAAGTTGTGTTCCCATTTCCTTTCTGGAGGGTATAAACAAACATCTGTCAGCCCAGAAGTGCCATGGGACCTGGGGTGCCACTGTAATGTGGGTGTATTTAAACATTCCTTTCAGTTTGTCCACAGCAGTGTTTACCGTCCCTGAGCACAGAAGTGGTCTGACTCAGTACCTCTATATTGGAAACTCCATTCTTCTTCCTATTTGGGAAGAAGGTAGTTTTCTGAATGCATGGATAAAGAAGGGGAACTACATTTGTAGCCTTCCTTTTATAGACTTCCAATAAGTCCTTCTGTTTTCAGCTCTACCTGCTCACCTCTGTTCCCAGAATTGTCTGGTATTTAAAATTCTTGAAACTTTGCACATTTCTGTGATATAAATTGAGTTGCTTCTTATTGGTCTTCTGTTATGATGTCCTTGAATTTAAACGTTGTAAATTAGTTACCACATGTGTTTCTATGTTAATACTTACCTGCTGGTATCCCCTTTCTTGTTTCTTTACCTTTATGAGCTTATAACTTTTAATCCTTTACTGTCGTGGAGTTTAGGAAAGAGTATAGATAAAAATGTGTTCAATTATACCTATTTAATAAATGGTATTCAGCTTGATTCTCATAGAAACAAACATTTTTATTCATTCAATTTTTATTGGTTTAGTTGAGATTTATTTAAATTATGGATATTTGATTTTAAAAAAGCATTTAGGGATACATTGCTCACCTCACAGGAGCAGAATATGTGCAGTGCCTCTCAGTCATTGTTCTTTACAAAGGAATGGGAGAGCATTGGTTAATCTAGTAAATAAATTAAGAGAAGGTTAATTTTAAAAGTGGGTAGTTTTAAATAGATCTTCACTTGTACTTGAGTATCTTCAATGACATCATATTTGAAGAAATGCTTCCAAGTCCCCAATGACCAAAAGAAGCTTAATTTCATTTTATAAGATAGTAATAAAAGACATTGAACATTTACAGTCCCAACTACTGTATTAAGTTAAAGTATGTGGGTAGGAAAGCCAAACATTCCTAACCCTTATGCCAATTTACCAGATTAGCAATCTATTTCAGAAACTGTTTGAATTTAGTGCTACCATCTTAACCATAGTTTTTTCTTTCATAATAATACTAGAAATCATCCAAGCACATGTGGCCTAGCTCAGAGGATAAGTCATAGTCACAAGTGCTTATTGAGACCATTCTGTTCAAAGAGCTTTCTCTTTGACAGTTTCAAATCTGGAAGCCAGTCCAGGACCGGGCTAAAGACATCAATTTGCTCCTTACCTGAAACACTTGCACAGGAAACAATCCATCTTTCTTTTGTGTTCTCTACTTGTTCCACTCTTACCTCAATCATTTCCCTGTTCTATGTCATATAAAAAGCATATTGTTCTCTTTCTCAGACTACAATGGATCATCAAATATATGGTCATACATACCACTAAAAAATTAGGTGATATCTGTACTGAGTATATGTGCTAATTCAGATGATTTTTATGTATTTATGTATTTATTTATATCTCACCTTGTTTTATAAAAGATATATATTTGGATGAATAGATGTGTGTGCACACATTTGTGTTTGTTTGTGTATACATACACATACCCATAAATAATACTGTTTCCCAAACACGTAATAGATGAATAGAATGGTTGTATATTCAAAAGATTTTTGATAGACTCTTTTAATTTTTAAAATTAATTTTCAGTATAACCTGTTTTTAACAGCAAACATTAATTAAAAAGCATTGTAATCTCTTAATAATGCAAAGTTAAGGTTCACAGCTTTCTTCTATGTAATATTAGCAGGAATTGCATTGTATTATTTTTCTCATAAGATATGTAATCACTTGTAGGATTTGTGGGTGGTTTTTAGTGATAAGATCAGAACAGTTTGTTTGTAAGTCAAAATGAATATCAGATAACATGTCTGCATGTTTAAAAAATTACAACTAAAAGAACATAATTTCTTCTTAAAGAAAGACAGAAACATATATTTTGTATGCATCTGATTGTTAGTAAAGATATAACTTATCTGTTACATATTTGGAACTCACTCTGAGGGTCCCAATAAACAACAAATGGTGGTTTTATCAAATTATACATGGTGGAAAAGTTTCTAGTGTCAGGAATATATTAAAAGGAATTCATACTCTATATAGAAATATTATAGAGTATAAAAGTATCCTTCACTATTACTGAGTACAAAAGTTCCAGATGTATCAATAAGTGGATATTTTCTACAGCCATGATTTGAATAACATATAACATGATAGACTTGGTAAGTTTTATTACACTGTGAAAATATATTGTTGTCCATAAAGTAAACCAACCATAGCCGGAAGGGAATCATGGATCCAAGTGGTCTGAACTTGAGTCCTGCAAACCTCATCATCAAGGGTTACAGGACTCTGTGTCTCCAAGTAAGTTTGAAAGGCAGCCTAGGCCGTAAAGACTGCAAGTCTTAGGCAAATCCCAGCACTGAACTAGACCCAGAGACAGTGGACTGAGGGAGCATATAACATACTGAGACACCAGCTAGGGCAGCCAGGGGAGTGCTGGCATCACTCCTCCCTTAGCCCAGACTGCACAGCTCAGGATTCTAAAAGAGACCCCTTCCTTCCACTTGAGGAGAGGAGAAAGAAGAGTGGGCAGAACTATGTTTTACATCTTGGATATTAACTCAGCCACAGCTGGAGAGGGCACCGGTCAGATTCCTGAGGCCCTTGTTGCAGGCCCTCACTCCCAGATGACGTTTGTAGGAATGGCCTGGGAACCCACTGCCTTGAAAAGACTCAGTTTTTCCAGCATCCATTGTCTGCTAACTGAAGAGCCCTTGATCCCTGAATAACAAGCAGCAATACACAGGTACTACATCAAGGGCCTTAGGTGAGCCTCTGAGATTTGCTAGGCGTCAGGTGAGACTCAGCATATTACCAGTTATGGTGGCTACGGGGTAAAACTCTTACTTGAGAAAAGCAGAGGAGAAAAGTAAAGAAAACTTTGTCTTGTACCTTAGGTACCAACACAGGCACAGTGGGGTAAAGAGCCAACCAAGCTCTTAGAGTCTCCAATTCTAGGAGTTGGCTCTTGGATGGCATTTCTGCACCTGCCTTGGGCCAGAAGGGAGTCCACTGCCCTGAAGAGTGAGTCCTAGGCCAGGCAGTATTCATGACAAGCTGACTAAAGAGATCTTGAACCTTCAGGGAATCTGTCATAGTCTGGCAGTACTACTTGTGGCCTGTGTTGGTGGTGGCTAGGGGTAAGGCTCCTCCACCTGGGGGAGCAAAGACTGGGGAGGATCCTTCTTGTGGTTTGGGTGCCAGCTCAGTCACAATACAATAGAACACTAGGCAGATTTCTAAGGATTTTCACTCTGGTTCCTGATCCTGGATGGCACTTCTGGACACAGCTGGGGTTTGGAGGACCTCACCACCCTGAAAGGAAGGACATAAGTTGGCTGGCTTTGCCATCTGATGATTATAGAACCCCAGGGCCTTGAGTGAACATAGGCAATAACTAGGGAGTGGTTACAGCAGCCCTTGGACAAGACCCAGTGCAGTGCTGATTTTAGGTCTGACCCAGTGCAATCATTGTAGTGGTGGCTACAGGGGTGCTTCTGTCACTCCACCCCAAGCTTTCGGTGGCTCAGAACAGAGACAGAGACTCTGCATATTAGGGAGAAAGTAAGGGAAGAGAACTAGAGTCTCTCCCTGGTAATCTAGAGAATTCTTCCGAATCTTGTCCAAAACCGTCAAGGCACTCACTCTGTGAGTCTGCAAGAACTACAGCATTACTGGACTTGGGGTGCCACCTAGAGCAGATACAGCTTAGATCACAACACCCAAGTCCTTTCAAATATCTTGGAAAGCCTTCCCAAAAAGCTCAGACAGTAAAGACAACAATAAATACTTAACAGATCAATGCCCAAACACCAAGAAACATCTACTAGCATCAACACCATCTAGAAAAACATGACCTTGCCAAATGAACTAAATACAGTACCAAGGACCAATCCTGGAAAAACAGAAACATGTAACTGTTCAGACAAAGAATTCCAAACAGCTGTGCTGAGGAAACTCAAAGAGATTCAAAATAACACAGAGAAGGAATACAGAATTCTATCCAGATAAATTTAACAAAGACATTGACATAATTAAAAGGAATTAAGCAGAAATTCTGGAGTTGAAAATTGCAACTGGCATACTGAAGACTGCATTAGAGCATTTTTTTTGTTTTGTTTTTTTTTTTTTTTTTTTTGAGATGGAGTCTCACTTTGTCACCCAGGCTGGAGCGCAGTGGCATGATCTTGACTCACTGCAACCTCTGCCTCCCAGGTTCAAGCAACTCCCTGCCTCAGCCTCCCAAGTAGCTGGGATCACAGGTGCCGCCACCACACTGGGCTAATTTTTGTATTTTTAGTTGCCTCATGGTAACCTCAAACCATACAATGGATACATAAAAAATAAAAAGATATGCAAATGGATATACAAAAAACATACAATGGATACACAAAAGATAAAAAGCAATAAACTAAATTATATCACTAGAGAAAATCACCTTCACTAAAGAAAGATAGGAAGGAAAGGAAGAAGAAAGAGAAGGCCATGAAACAACTAGAAAACAAATAACAAAATGGAAGGAGTAAGTCCTTACTTATCAATAATAAAATTGAATGTATATGGACTAAACTCTCCAATGAAAAGACATAGTCTGGCTGAATGAATGAATAAAAAAGACTCATTGATCTTTTGCCTACAAGAAACACACCTGGATTAAAACTAAAACGATGGAAAAGATATTCCATGCTAATGGGAATTTTTTTTTTTTTTTTTTTTTTTGAGACGGAGTCTCGCTCTGTCGCCCAGGCTGGAGTGCATGGCCGGATCTCAGCTCATGGCAAGCTCCGCCTCCCAGGTTCACGCCATTCTCCTGCCTCAGCCTCCGGAGTAGCTGGGACTACAGGCGCCCGCCACCTCGCCTGGCTAGTTTTTTGTATTTTCTAGTAGAGATGGGGTTTCACTGTGTTAGCCAGGATGGTCTCGATCTCCTGACCTCGTGATCCGCCCATCTGCTAATGGAAATTTTTAATAAAAGAGCAGGCACGCCTGTATTCCCAGCTACTTGGGAGGCTGAGGTAGAAGAATGGGAGGCCAAGCTTGCAATAAGCCAAGATCGTACCACTGCACTCCAGCCTGGGTGACAGATTGAGACTCCATCTCTAAATAAATAAATAAATACATACATACATACATAAATACATAAACAAATAAATAAATAATGGAGTAGGAAGCACTGTACTTATATCAGACAAAATAGATTTCAACACACAAAAACTATAAGAAGAGACAAAGAAGGTCACTATATAAAGATAAAAATGTCAATTCAACATGAGGGTATAACAATTTTAAACATATATGCACGCAACACTGGAGCACCAAGATATATAAAGCAAATATTATTAGAGCTAAAGAGAGAGATAGACCCCAATACAATAATAGCTGGAGACTTCAATATCCCTCTTTCAGCATTGGACAAATCTTCTAGACAAAAAAATCAATGCAGAAACATCAGACTTAATCTGCATAATGGACCAAATGGATCTAATAATTACAAAACATTTCATCCACAAGTGGCAGAATACACATTCTTTTCCTCAGCACATGGATCATTCTCAAGGATAGACCATTTGTTAGGTCACAAAACAAGTCTTAAAACATTTTAAAAAATTGAAATAATATCAAGTATCTTCTTTGACTACAATAGAATAAAACTAGAAATTAATAACAAAAGGAATTTTTGAAACTATACAAATATATGGAAATTCAGCAATATGTTCCTGAATTGGGTCAATAAAAAAATTAAGAAGGAAATTGAAAACATTTCTGAAACAAATGATAATAGAAACACAACATACAAAACCTATGGGATTTAGCAAAAGCAGTACTAAGGGGAAAGTTTATAGCTATAAGTGCCAACATCAAAATACAAGAAAAACTTCAAATGAACAATTTAATGATGCATTTTAAACAACTAGAAAAGCAAGAGCAAACCAAACCCAAAATTAGTGAAAGAAAAGAAATAATAAAGATCAGAGCATAAATGAAATGGAAATTAAACAAATACAAAAGATTAATGCAACAAAAAGTTGTTTTTTTAAAAAGTTAAACAAAATTGACAAACCTTTAGTCACACTAAGAAAACAGGAGACTATCCAAATAAATAAAATTAGAAATGAAAAAGGAGACATTACAATTGATAATGCAAATTCAAAGGAGCATGTGACAAATTGAAAAATCTAGAAGAAAGGGGCAAATTCCTAGACACATACAGCCTACCAAGAGTGAACCAAGAAGAAAGCCAATACCTGAGCAGCCTTATAACAAGTAACAAGACTAAAGCCATAATAAAAAGCCTCTCATTAAAGAAAAGCCCAGGATCTGATGGCTTCACTTCTGAATTCTACCAAATAGTTAAAGAATTTAAATAAGTCTACCAAATATTTGTATTCTTTCTTACAAAAATGAGAAATTGCAATTCTTATTCTTATTGGAATAAGGATACCAATCTTACTCAGACTATTCCAAAAAATAGATGTGGGAATACTTCCAAACTCATTCTATAAGGTCAGTATTACCCTTGTACCAAAATCAGACAAAGGCATATTAAAAGAAAAACCTAAGGCTACTATCTCTGATGAATATAGATGCAGAAATCCTCAACAAAATACTGGCATACTGAATTCACCAATATATCAGAAAGATTATTCATCATGACCAAATGGGATTTATCTGTGGGATGGAGGGATAGCTCAGCATATGTAAGTCAATCATTGTAACACATCATATTAACAGAATGAGGGATAATAATGATATAATCATTTTAATTGATGTTAAAAAATCATTTGATACAACTCAACATCCCTTCATGCTAAAAACTTTCAAAAAAAAAAAACTGAGGATAGAAGGAACATAACTTAACATAATAAAAGACACATATGACAGACCCAAAGCAAGTTTCATCCTGATTAGGGAAAAACTAAAAGCCTTTCCTATTGATGTGGATCTTGACATGGATGCCCACTGCCACCACTGTTATTTAACATAGTGCTGGAAGTTCCAGCTAGAGTGATCAGATAAAAGAAGGAAATAAAGTGCATCCAAATTGGAAAGAAAAAAGTCAAGTTATCCTTGTTTGCAGATGACATGGTCTTATATTTGGAGAAAACCTAAAAGACTCTACAGGAAAACTATTCAAACTGATAAATTTAGTAAAGTTCCAGGATACAAAATCAACATACGAAAATTAATAGCATATCTATATGCCAACAGTGAATGATGTCAAAAAGAAATTTAAAAAGTAATCTCATTTAGAGTAGCCACACATCAGATTAAATACCTAGGAATTAACTTAACCAAAGAAGTGAAAGATCTCTACAATGAAAACCATAAAACACTGATGAAAGAAATTGAAGCAGACATCAAAAAATGGAAAAATATTCCATGTTCATGAATTAGAAGAATCAATATTGTTAAAATGTCCATACTACCCAAAGCGATCTACAGATTCAATGCAATCTCTGTCAAAATACTAATGATATTCTTTTTCTTTTCTTTTCTTCTTCTTTTTCTTTTTCTTTCTTTCTTTTTTTTTTTTTTTTTTTTTTTTTTTTGAGATAGAGTCTCACTCTGTTGCCCAGCCTGGAGTGCAGTGGCGCAATCTTAGCTCACTGCAAACTCTGTCTCCCAGGTTCAAGTCATTCTCCTGCCTCAGCCTCCCAAGTAGCTGGGACTACAGGCGCCCACCACCACGCCCAGCTAATTTTCTGTACTTTTAGTAGAGACAGGGTTTCATCATGTTAGCCAAGATGGTCTTAATCTCCTGACCTCATGATCGCCTCGTCCTCCCAAAGTGCCGAGATTACAGGCATGAGCCACCGTGCCCAGCCACCAATGACATTCTTTGCAAAAGTAGAAAATAACAATTCTAAAATTTATATAGAACCGCAAAAGATCCAGAATAGCCACAGCTATCCTGAGCAAAAAGAACAAAACGGAGAAATAACATTACCTAACTTCAAATTATACTAGAAAGCTATAATAACCATAACAGGATGGTTCTTGCATAAAAAGAGACACATAGACCAACGGAACAGAAAAGAGAACCCAGAGACAAATCTACAAACCTACAGTGAACTCATTTTTGACAAAGGTACCGAGAACGTACACTGGGGGAAAGACAATCACTTCAATAAATGCTTCTGGGAAAACTGGGTATCCACGTGCAGAAGAATGAAAGTAGACCCCTATCTATTACTTCTATTACTGTGTACAAAACTAAAGTCAAAATGGATTAAAGACTTATATCTATCTAAGATCTTGTACTATAAAATTACTACAAGAAAACATTGGGGAAAATCTTTAGGACATTGGTCTGGGCAAAGATTTCTTGAGCACAGGTAACAGGCACAGGAAACCAAAGCAAAAATGAACAAATGGTATCACATCAAGTTAAAAAGCTTCTGCAGAGCAAAGCTTACAATGAATAAAGTGAAGTGACAGCTTACAGAAGGGGAGTAAATTCCTGCAAACTTCCCATCTGATGAGGGATTAATAACCAGAATATACAAGGAGCTCAAACAACTCTATAGAAAAAAAGTATAATAATTGATCAAAAAATGGGCAAAAGATTTGAATAGACATTTCTTAAAAGTAGACATACAAATAGAAAACAGGCATATGAAAAGGTGCTCAGCATCACTGATCATCAGAGAAATGTAAACCAAAACTACAATGAGATATCATTTCAGCCCTGTTAAAATAGCTTATATTCAAAACACAGGAAATAACAAATGTTGGCAAGGATGTGGGGAAAGGAAAACCCTTGTACACTGTTAGTGGGTATGTAGATTAGTATGACCACTAGGGAGAAAAGTTTGGAGGTTCTATAAGAAACTAAGAATTGAGCTACCATATGATCCCACAATCCCACTGCTGGGTATACACCCAAAAGAAAGGAAATCAATATATTGAACAGATATCCACACTCCTGTGTTTGTTGCAGCACGGTTTATAATAGCTAAGATTGGAAGCAACCTAAGTATCCATTAAGAGATAAATGGATACAGAAAATGTGGTATATATGCACAATGGAGTACTTTAGACATTAAGAAGAAATGAGACATTAAGAAAAATTTTTGCAAATGTCATTTGCAACAACATGGATAGAACTGAAGATCTCTATGTTAAGTGAAATAAACCAGGCACAGAAAAACAAACATCACATGTTCTCACTTATCTGTGGGATCTAAAAATCAAACCAATTGAACTTATGTACCTAGAAAGTAGAAGGATGTTACCAGAGACTGGGCAGGGTGTGATTTCAAAGAAATGTCTGTCTGACTTAATTAAAACAGTAGCTGGGGCCTTGGGGGAAAGTGGGGATGGTTAATGGGTACAAAAAGAAAATAGGAAAAATGAGTAAGACCTACTATTTGATAGCACAGTAAGGTGATTATAGTCAATAATAACTTAATTGTACAATTTAAGTAACTTAAAGAGCATAATTGGATTGTAAATCGAAGGATAAATGTTTGAGGAGATCGATGCCCTATTTCCCATGATGTGCTTATTTCACACTGCATACCTGTATTAAGACATCTCATGTTTCCCATAAATACATACACCCACAATGTACCCACAAAATTTTTAAAAAAATTTAAACCATAGATTTTTTTAACTTTTCAACTTCTACTTTAGGTTCAAGGGATACTTCTGTAAGTTTGTTACATGGGCAATTCAGCTTAAATTTTAGACCAAGTATATATCAAATTATTTTTGAAATTCAAAATGCTATATTTCTAGCCTTTACTCTCTATCTTCCCATTTTTATCAAATATCATGTACTTACTTATTTCTTTCTAATACTTGAGGTTCAATAAGGTCTTAGGTAGGGGAGTGGGAAGTGCAGGGAGATTATTGAAAAGATTAATCCCTAAATGTTTTAATGATTTTGCAATAAACCACTCCTCTGATAAATGCTCCAGATTGTACATTGTGAACACTTAGAATTGTACTTTAACATAGCTTTAATACGTGGCAGAAATAGGTATGTCAAAATATTATGTAGAAACTAGAATGCTAAAGGTTTTTAGCATTAACAGTAAAAGAACAAATAAATGATTTAAGGGGAGACCATATTCACATCATAAAATAGTGACTTTCATATTATTGATAACTTACATAATCATGCAAGCTCTCCATTAGATGATATCCATAAGACACAGGAAATAGAAATGCAGCTGTTCATTACTAATAATAGTCAACAGCTAAAAAAGAGGACATGTTTTCAAAGCAATGTGTTATGTTTATGGGATCAATGAAGAGAAAACATTTTAAATATTTTATGATGCTACACAATTAGGTTGATCAGCTTCAGAAAAACTATCTTGTAAGTTCCACACTTTCAGGCAGGTGTTCCAGCAGCTCCTTCAGCATTGATTTGGCAAAACTAGAACAGTACATAAATCATTTCTCAGGACAGGGCCTTGACTTGCACAGTGCTAGAATTTCAGATCTAATACATTTAAAAAATTATTATCTCCTTACAAAAGCTGAGGAGATGACAAGTCAGTCTGCTATCACAGGGGCACAAATGGGAGAAAGGGTGAGAATAGTGGAATGGAATTATTTATATTTTAGTTAAAGCAATAGATATAGACTTTTTAAAGTGGTCACAATGGGAGTAATTATTATAAATAACTCTGGTAGTTACGCAAAAGCTGTACAGAAAACTGTATGTCTAATTATGGCTACTGTATTAATTGAGCCAGGCAGACACTTCTTTGAAATCACCAATCTGGTTGATTTGTACTTAGTATTGAATAGTATCTTGTTATAGGGAAAATACTTATGTGGGGAGCTCCAAATAAAACAGAAACTGCAATACAAAATTTGAGATATAATTTTAGTTTATATTTCAATGTTCTAAAAACCTATATATTAAATGTGTTGGTTTTGATTGTGAATATCTGGAATAAATTAACAAATTGACTTAAAATGGGCTTTATTCAGGTTTAGGAGCACAGTGGGGTTTTAATGGAAGCGCTACCATTTAATGCTTGAGCCTCTGTCTTCTTATCTAAAACACTGGATGAGAATAGTAATACTTGACAGGGGTTTTGTGAGGATTAGGTGAGTTAAGATACACAAGACAATTAGAAGACCATGTGCTACATAGTTAGTACAACATTGGTTATTGTCATTTATCTGTTTGCTAAGCTCATTATCACCGCTCAGTTTCCTTGACGTAAAGTGTGCTCTAATAGGTGGTTAAAAAATGTTAAGAGAGTAGTGACGTATTCCTTTGTAAATGTTAATATCCACCTACTTTACAAACTTGTTTAAGATAAAGTTTGGATAATCAATCCATAGTGTATAAGAGTTTTCCCATATGTTCCATTCATGGGTATCTCATAGTGTGGAGAAGTGAAATAAACAAATAAGAATCAGTTGCCTGGAGTCTAGAACAAAGGTGTCTCAGTTTGTTCTTGCTGCTACGACAAACTAGCACAGACTAGGTTATTTATAAATAATAGAAATGTATTTCTCACAGTTCTCGTGGCTGAGAAGTTCAAAATCAAGGCGCTGGGAAATTTGAGTCTGCTGAAGGTTCAGTCTCTGCTTACAAGATGGCATCTTGTGGCTGCATCCTCACACGGGAGAAGGCAGACAGGAAAAGCACTGAATACTCTGTCCTCCCATGGCGGAAGAGGTGGAATAAATGGATAGGGTGAACTCACCCTCTCAAGTCCTTTTACGAGGCACTAAGCCCATCCATGTGGGACAAGTTTTCATGGCCTAATCACCCCCAAAAACCCTCACCTCTTAAAACTGTTACATTAAAGATAAAGTTTCCGTGTGAATTTTGAAGGAGTTACAAACATTCAAATCATAATGACAAGCTTTGAAATCAGACAGACCCGAGTTCAATTTCTGGCCTTGACACTTAATAACTGCTTTGGAAGAATAAGTTAGGTTGTACAGGAGTAACAAATGACCCCCAAATCTTAGTGGCTTACAACAGCATAGGTTTATTTATATACAAGTGTCCAGGTTCATTTCATGTTGGGACCCAGGCTAATAAAGCAATCTTTATTGGGAATATTGCCAGTCATTGTGGCAGGAAAAAAAGAATATGGCAAAGCAAGCAATAGCTCTGAAAAACTCAGCTTAGAGATGACATATTTCATTGATTAAAACAAATCACATAGTCACACCTTAAGTTCAATAAGAAATGGAAGGGGCAGTGGATATTAGTGAACGGGAATTAAGTTTACCAAAATATCTGTGTGATCCTAAACAACTGGTCTCCCAGTTTCACTTTCAGTATCTGTGAAACTTCGAGCAATAAAACTGACCCAGAAGATTTTCAAAACATATAGCATCTGGCCCATAATAGGTACTATATATTCCATTGTCTTGTTTCCCTTTGTACTTTTCTGGCCCTTGCTTTACTTCCAAGTTTGATAGGTGGACCTGGGCTAATCATCTAAGAGCTTTAATATGTTTTGTCATTGATTCAAAAAAGCTATGGAATACATAATTTCTCAAGCCTCTGACAACTATATCATTCTGTGAATTGTGAATTGCATGTTGTGTCTTGGTTGAAATAACAACCAGAGCCATTTTCTAGAGAATCTTCTTTTCTGAAGGGAGAAGTCTGGACTTCAAAGATAAGGACAACAGTACTGAAAGATTTCAGAGCATTTAGGATTTCTTGTTTATACTATGGTAGGCTATGTAATGTCCCCATGTCCACCAAATATGTGTGCATCCTAATCCCTAAAACCTCAGAATGTTGCTTTATATGGCAAAAAAGGGACTTTTGTAGATACGGTTAAGGATTTTGAGATGGGGAGATAATGCTGAATATCTGGATGGGCCTGATGTAATCACAAAAGTCCTAATAAAAGGGATGAAGGAAATGTCAGAATCAGAGGAGAGCGAAATGTGCTGACAGGAGCAACAGAGTGGAGTGATGTGCTCATGAGACAAGGAAGGAGAGCAGCCACTGGAAGCTGGAAAAGGCCAGGAAACAGATTCTTACCTGGAGACTCCAGAAGAAACCAGTTCTGCCAACACCTGGATGTTAGCAACTAACTTATTTCAGACTTCTGACTCCCAGAGCTATTAAGAGAATAGTGTTTTGAGCCACTAAATTTTTAGCGTTTTGCTACACCAGTAATAGGAAATTAGTACACAAGACAAATAGAAGAATAAATTGTTTCTGAACATGAGGATAATAGCATTATTTCAAATACTTGAAATCTTACAAAATTTCTTAAATCAAAATACTTCTAAAAAATTAAGATTTTCAAAAAATTGATTGCTTTGGAACTTTTTAAGCTTTTAATTTTTTTTTTTTTTTTTACCTAGTAGATAAATACTAAAAGTAGAAATATAAGAAACCAAAGTTTAACCAGCCTCTAACTCAATCTTATCCATAATCTTGTATAACTTACTTAACCTTCAAGTTTCTTGTTTTCATCTCTTTATTCCCATGTTGATATTAACAAGTAAAATATTAGAAAACTTCAGATGAAGAATACTGTCACGTTGCCAAGAAATTATGACTAAAAGGGTCATATATAAAATCAACAAGCCACCAAATATTTCATCAACCTGACCACAGATACCAAGTTACCTTCCAGTTCCCACACCCCTTCTGCCATTCCCCATATCCTCAGTCAAGGAAAACATGTCCACAGCCACATATATTTCTAATGTAACTATACATAATGACTCCCACAAAATCTCCCCCAAAAGTAGCAGGAATAGGGTACTACCTATTCAAATTCCATCTGGCCTACCTGATTATGTTTTCTTTTAACCAATAGCGCTAAGTTTAAAAGTCCATATGTATTTAAATTTACTTGGCCAAACAGTCAGCTGATGTGAAGATATAATTTTCGAATAAATATTTTTATTTAAAAAACTGTCTTTAGAACTATGCATATAGATTCACCTGAATTTAACTTAAAGTATCACTGTACTTGTTTTTCATTGTTGTAACGAATTACTATGAACTTGATGACTTAAAAGAACACAATTTATTGTCTTAACAATTCAGTAAGTCAGAAGTCCAACAAGGACCTCACTTGGCTACAATCATGGTGTTGGTGGAATCATTGTTCCATTCGGAGTCTTCAAGGGAGAATCTGTTTCCTTGCCCTTTCCACCTTCCAGATGGCTCCTGCATTTCTTAACTTATAACCTCCTTCCTCCATCTTCAAAGTCAGCAATGTCACATCTCTCAGATTCTTCTTTCATTGTCACAGCTTTCTCTAACCACAGTCAAGAAAGGTTCTCCACTTTTAGAGGAATCACGTGATTAGATTGGGCCGAACAGATAATCCAGGGTAATCTCCCCATCTCAAAATCCATAGCCTTAATCACATCTGCAAAGTCTCTTTAGCCATGTAAGGTAGCATATTCACAGTTGCAGGGATTACAGCATGGACATCTTTCTGCCTGGCACACTCAAATACACAAAGATTGAAATTGGACTCCATCAAAGACTGATATATATAGGAACATAATGACCAAAAACCCCACCAATTTAGCCACATTACTGAAAATGGCAGATACACCAGTTATTTTCTGTTGCTTGATTTAAAACAAAAAACAGCAAGTTTCCCAACAAAATTGGCTATTCTTTTTTTCATTATTTGGACAACTATCTTAATTTCTTGGTACTTTGTGTGTGAGGTTGAAAAGGAGGGGAAGTTGGGAAAAGGAATGTTATGAGTATCATTATGAATTTTGAATTTCTCCCTCTAAGGGAGGCTGGAAATAGAACAGAAACCAGGTGAAAGGTCTCTGGCATGGTAACAGACTCAAATCCTCAGAGCTTCATCCTTTCATTCAATTAACAAAGAACTATTGTGTTCCCAAGATGCTCCAGACATTGTGCTAAGGTTTCGGAAATATCTAGAGGAGTAAGGCAGATATTGTCCTCACCTTCATGTTTCTCACAGTTTAGCAGGGAAAATATGTTAAATAAATGAATACCACAAGATGAGGTAGTAATGGGCTGGACTGAAGCATAGGTAAGATCTCTAAGTGAACATCTCAATCCATGAAAATAAAGAAGGAGCATTTTCCTAATTCATTTCTTGGTTTCAAATGATTACCTAGTCTAATTCAAACACATCATGGGTGATTTGAAAAATGTTCATTGGGGACAGTGGAGAGATTTGACTTATTGAAAGCAGATTCATAGTAGATTCCTATTAGAAGCATAGCTAAAACTCAGTAACTTTAGCTAAAAAGCACCAAATGATGTTAAATATATGCCAACATGAAATTATTTTAAAGTATAGTACTTGTTAGCATGAAGTAGTATTTTAGCCAAGACTAATACTGGGCCTTGAGGTATGGAAACTGTTCTCAGTTCTGTGGTATGCCATAGTTTTGGTCCTGTCCATCATGTGGCATACCACCAATTAGAATGGCTGGACATACTGTTGCCAACATAGCTAATCATGTCTTTACATTAAATCATAACCCTCTACTATGCATTGGCAAGAGAAAATGAAGGAGCAAAGGAAAATGTTGGGAAAGTTCCTTTTTGTACACAGAGACATTTCTACAAATCCAAACAATGTTTTTAAACATTTTACCTATAATTATACCAATTGTCTTGCCCAGAGGTATATATTTGTAGTAATTGATTTATGTCTCTGTCACTATGTATGTATATTTATATATGTATATATATGTATGTTATTTTTAATAATCAAAGTTATACTACACAGTAGTTTGCATCTTGCTTCTTCTGTTTAAAAAATGTGAGCTTTTCCAATGCTATTAAATGTACTTTAGAAACATCATAAATTATAAAGTAGTCTATCATCCTGATTTAACTATAAATTATTTCATCTTTCCTCTCTTTGTGAAAGTGACTTATACTTTTTCATTATTATAAATAAGGCTGTGGTAAACATTCCTTTCCATAGATTTTTATGTGTATTCCTGTTTTATCTTTATGTTAAAGTTTTAGAAATATAATTATGATTCTAAGAGTAAGAATGTTGTATTACTCCTTATACAAAATACTCCTTAGAAAGTTTACGACAATGTATTCTCTTACTACCCTATATTTCATCACCCTTTACAACACAAAACTTGCACTCTTTGCTTTCTTATATACATTTATTTTTAATCTTAACTGTTTAATGGGAGGTGTGAATACACAGTCTCTAAGATGAACCCCCAAGGATTCCTGTTCTCTAGTATTCATATCTTTGGGTGATCCTCTTTCCTTGAGTTGTGCTGGATTCCTGTCTTAATCCATTTTGTATTTCTATAACAAAATAACATGGACTGGCTAGTTCATTAAAAATGTACATTTATTCTCACAGTTCTGGAGGCTGAGAAGTCCAAAATTAAGGTGCCAGCAGGTTTGGCGTTTTGCAAGGGCCCACCTTGCAAGTTTCCACCTTGGAGTTTTCACCTCCAAGATGTTGTCTTGAACACTGAAGTCTTCAGAGGGTGCAAGTACTGTTTCTCACATGACAAAAGAGTGAAAGAAAGCAAAACCACCTCGTCAAGCTCTTTTTTTGGTGGCATTAATCCATTCATGAGGATGGAGCCATCATGATCTCAACACCTCCCATTAGGCCCCACCTTCCAAGACTGTTGTATTGGGGATTAAGTTTCAACATGGTATTGCAGGGAATTAAAACATTCAAACCATAACAATTTCTGTTCAACCTCTGTTGAACAGACTACGGCAGAAGCAATGAAATGTCACTTCCAAAGTTGGATTACAAAAAAATGACTTCTATCTTGGGCTCTCGCTTTCTCTCTCTCTCTCTCTCTCTCTCTCTCTCTCTCCCCCCGCCCCCCCTCTGTCTCCACATTCTGTGGAAAGCTGCCAGTTGTAAGAAACCCTATGAAAAGACTAATATGGCAAGCCAGTGATATCCATGGCTCACAGCCAGCTAGAACCAGAGGTCTGCCCACAGACAAGTGAGTGATATTAAGATCAGATCTTCCCCCAAACTGTGAGATGATACCAGCCCAGCTGGTATCTCTATTGCAGCCTAGTGAGAAATTCCGAGCTAGAGGAACCAAGTAAACCAAGTAAACCATGCCTAGATTCGTCATCCACAGCATATGCGAGGTAATAAATTTTGTTGTTTAAGCCACTAAGTTACAAATCTAATATGTAATACATTTCGGGGAATGTATTATGTATTAATTGATAACTAACCCAGAAGATGAATGGTACGTTACAGTTACTTAAACTTTAACATAAATAAAGTTGAGCATTCTCTTTTTCATAGATTAGTGTAGTAATTTTGTATTTACCTCTTTTTTTGTTTTGTTTTGTTTTTTGCTATTTTTCTATGGAAGTGTTCCCCTTCTAATTTTTAACGGTTCTTTATATTTTAGGATTCTACATTTTTGCCTGTTATACATATGTTGCTAATATTTTTCAAATTGTCATTTGCCCTTTTATTATGCATATGATGTCTTAATAAAAATAATTTTTAAAATTATAGTTGAAATTATCTTTCTTTTTATTTTTCAATAGAAGCATTATTTCTCTGCTTAGTAAACAAAGCAATGATTTGTTAGAGGATGTAACAAAGTTCTAATTTGTAATTAATATCTCATATTTATTTTATATCCTGCCACTTAATGAATCACTTTATCAGTTCTAATAGTTTATCAGCCGACCCTCAGGATTCTGGGAAAAATAATCACATAATCTGCTAATAGGGATGAATTTGTATCCTTCCTGAAGTTTTATATCTGTTTTTGTCTTATTTTCTTGGCAAGAACTTTCAGAAGTTGTCACTAATAATAATAATGACATTTGTCTTTCGTTTCTTAATTCAAGGGACTAGTCTAGCAGATCATCTTAAATGAAATGAATTATGTAATCATATCTGAGATACAAACAATTGTAAGATGCATCATCTTAGAATTAACAAAATAAAATGGATAATAGTTTTGTATTTGTGAAGTTGCTTTGTATTTCTATTATATTAAATTTCTATTTGTTTTTCAAATTGAACCAATTGCTTCTCTTTTGTCTTCGTGAAAGGTACTAATTACAACAACTCTTACTATGGGAAACATTCAATGATTAGGTTGAAGCCTGGTGATTATTTTACCTAAATGTCTGTTTGCTGTATTATAAGGTTCAGTGACAACTTACTCTCCTTCTTCATGTAAGGGAAGATTTAATTGTTTCAAGCAAACAAATAATTAGTTTTAAACAAATCATTAAAATTATAATGTTGTATTTTTATTCTACTTTGATGAATGAACAAGTTCTTCACCCTAACCCAAAGGACATGGAAAGGTATTATGACATCAACCAAACCTGCCAAGGAATATCTCTGCCTCAAGTACATTTGATTGCTAATCAATACATGTTGCTGTCCAATAAGATACCATCTCATACCAGTCAGAATAGCAATTATTAAAAAATCAAAAAGTAACAGATTCTGGTGAGGCTGCAGAGAAAAGGAAACACTTATACACTGTTGGTGGAAATGTAAATTAGTTCAATCCCTATGGAAAGCAGTTTGGAGATTTCTCAAAAAAGGGAAGGTATATACCCTGTTGGTGGCATTGAAATTAGTTCATTCACTGTGAAAAGCAGTTTGGAGATTTCTCAAAGAACTTAAAACACTACCATTCAACCCAGCAATACCATTATGGGGTAAATGCCCAAAGGAAAACAAATCATTCTACCAAAAATACACATGCATTTATATGTTCAACGTAGCATTATTCACAGTAGCAAAGACATTGAATCAACCTAGATGCTCATCAATGGTGGATTGGAGGAAGAAAATGTGGTACATATGCATCATGGAATACTACACAGCTATAAAACAGAATGAAATCCAGTTCTTTTCAGCGACATGGATGCAGCTAGAGGTCACTATCCTAAGCAAATAAATGCAGGAACAGAAAACCAAGTACTGCATTTTCTCACTTAAAAATGGTAGCTAAACGTTGAGTGCACATGGACATAAAGATGGAAACAATGAACACTGGGGACTACTAGAGGGGAGAGAGAGGGAGTGTGGCAAGGGCTGAAAAACTATCTATTGGGTACTATGCTCAGGACCTAGGTGACAGAGCCATATTTTCTCCATACTTCAGTGTCACACAATATACCCATGGAATAAATCTGCACATGCACTCCCTGAATCTAAAATAGAAGTTGAAATTATTTTTTTAAAAAGTATTGATGTCATTTCTACCCATGTTATCTCATCTTCTCTTGCCATCAACACCTGCCCTCAACAGCTGTGAGAGCTGTTGCTGATGATTCTAGTACCCAGCCATCCCGTCCAACTTGCTACTCCCACCTCCAAAGAACTGCCCGCACCAGAAACTCATCTCCACTTTTCCATCACCCCTGTCTCCTCAGCTGGCCCTGCTTTGGGATCACTGTGTAGTTTCCTCTGTCTCAAAAAGCCTTAGATCTTTCAGCAAGGTCAAGTCGAGGAAAGAAATACATAAATACATAGAAGGGTTTGAGAGGATTCTGGGCTTTGGGCAACTCAAAGTTGATTATAGTACTTTTACCCAGTGTAGTTCCTGTGACATAGCTGACTTTCTACCCTGCACTAATTCTGCTTATCTTTAAGAAACATGATGCATGTCACTTGTAAAAGGACAGTACTGAGGAAAAAGAAAGAAAGAAACAAGACACGTGTGATAAACAGTTCTGTCACCAGACCAGCCGAGACTGGTTAGAACCAAGATAGCTGACTAAATGACTTCAAAAAGATCTAAGGCTTCATTATAATCTCATTTCTATGCTAAATGACACTCCCACTCACACTGGGACAGTTGACAATCATCACGGCAATGAGAAGAAGCCATAAAAGGACAAAAAAGAAGGCAGCACTCTGGTTCCAGAGAATTCGTGGTCCATTTCCAGAAAATACATGAATATTTCTCCCCTCACTTTTAACATCCAACCCCTTCATTAGAGAAACCCCCTTACCCCTCACTAGTCAAAAATTATTTTGGGGGGGGGCGGGTAAACATTTGACCCATCTAGAAATCTTATTACCTCTGCATTGTATTTTGCTTCAGTAACTATCTTTATTTATTTATTTATTTATTTATTTATTTATTTATTTATTTATTTTTATTATACTTTAAGTTCTGGGATACATGTGCAGAATGTGCAGGTTTGTTATGTATGTATACATGTGCCATGGTGGTTTGCTGTATCCATCAACTCATCATCTACATTATGTATTTATCCTAACACTATCTCTCCCTTAGCCCCCTACCCCCCAACAGGCCCCGGTGTGTGATGTTCCCCTCCCTGTGAACATGTCTTCTCATTGTTCAACTCCCACTTATGAGTGAGAACATGTGGTGGTTGGTTTTCTGTTCTTGTATCAGTTTGCTAGAATGATGGTTTCCAGCTTCATCCATGTCCCTGCAAAGGACATGAACTCATCCTTTTTTATGGCTGCATAGTATTCCATGGTGTATACGTGCCACATTTTCTTTATGCAGTCTACCATTGATGGGCATTTGGGTTGGTTCCAAGTCCTTGCTATTGTGAACAGTGCTACAATAAACATACGTGTGCATGTCTTTATAGTAGAATGATTTATAATCCTTTGGGTATATACCCAGTAATGGAATTGCTGGGTTAAATGGTATTTCTGGTTCTAGATCCTTCAGGAATTGCCACATTGTCTTCCACAATGGTTGAACTAATTTACATTCCCACCAACAGTTAAAAGCGTTCCTATTTCTCCACATCCTCTCCAGCATCTGTTGTTTCCTGACTTTTTAATGATCGCCATTCTAACTAGCGTGAGATGGTATCTCATTGTGGTTTTGATTTGCATTTCTCTAATGACCAGTGATGATGAGCTTTTTTTCATATTTGTTGACTGCATAAATTGATTTGAAAGGCATGCTCCCACTTCTCAATTCCATGGTCATTGAAAAAAAGCCTGCACTGCTTGACCCTCACTTTCAGTTTTGTGTATTGGCTTTGTGACACTGAACTGGGAAAGACCCCGTTTTAGGGGCACAAGCTTTGTTGTTAGCAGTACAGAAGCTTCAGAATTTAGGGCTCAGGACAGTTATGGTTCAGCTTTATTTTGAAACTATTTATTCTTACTTTTTTCCTTATGAGAAAATAGAAGCTTGTTATTCATTGACACTGTCTATTCAAGTTTTGGAATGCCTGCATCAGTTTAGAGGTATTTGTTATAAAAGGATACTAGGCTGGGAGTACTTTGAGCTCTGTGTGTATGAATGTAAACCATGTCTGTCACTTCTCTTCTGGACCTCTGCATTCTCATCTGACTTCATAATTCTTTATATTAATTATGCCTTATTCTCTTTTTTCTAAGTTCATTGGCTGTAGCTTGTCCTAGAAGCCCTTTAGCTAGAGCGTGAGGTAGTTAAATGTTTTTAGTAACTTCAGCCTCCCCTCTCTGTAAGTATTCTCTCAGTTGTATCCCTTACGTTCCTCTCCTTATCTGGGGACCTAGTAACTTCATGCTCCTATCCTTTCCTTTCCTTCCTTAGCAATTTATTTCCTACAGTTATTATCTGGTAAATATATTCACACTGGACTATAAATGCATAAGAAAGATTTAAAATGTAACTTCTCTTGGGATATTTGCAATGAAACAATTTTAGAAATTAAGGGAAAAAATAGCCACATTATGTGAGTGAGACTTCTACACACGCTTTTTTTTTTCTTTCTCTTTTTGATGGAGTCTTGCTCTGTCTTTCAGGCTGGAGTGCAGTGGTGTGATCTCAGCTCACTGAAATCTCCACCTCCTAGGTTCAAGCAATACTCTGCCTCAGCCTCCCGAGTGGCTGGGATAACTGGCACCTACCACCACGCCTGGCTGATGGTGAACATCTTGTCCAGTCTGGTCTTGAACTCCTGACCTTGTGATCCACCCACCTCAGCCTCCCAAAGTGCTAGGATTACAGGCATGACCCAACGTGCCTGGCCTATGCACACTTTCACACCTATTATGTCAACTAACTCACAAGGCAAGACCTGGTTTGAGGGACACCTCTATAGGTGATAGAACGCACAATTACAACACAATTTCTCAGAACTGCAGCACTCACACACAATTCAACAAGCACCAGGAGGCATTGTTCCTCCTTGCTCCTGCTCTTCCCGACAAGAATACAGGTACATCTTCATGAAGAGCGAGAGCTATATGTTTTCTTTCATTCCTCGGATGATAAAGAGACACATTCTTGCTTTTCCCAAATCAAGAGCACAAATGTTTACAAAGATTTTAGACCAATGACTTATTGAAGGTTGTTGAATTTGAATACTTTTTTCAAATATAGAGAAGTTAGTACTCTAGCTAAACTCATCAGTAAATCCTGAGATGATAACTATGTTTTGAGTATCTAATGAAAACTTTACTTAGCAAATTGTTCTGTTTACTGAGAAAAAGTAATTATTCAGAAGCCAAGTGTCACACAACCCATGCTCTTACATCCTTCAGGCCTTTGTGCAAATGTCGCCTACTCGATGAAGCCCTCCCTAACCTTCTCACTTAAAATAGCAACCATGCCCCATTCCTAAACCCCTAACCATACATTTTTCTTCATTGCTTTTGCCACTCTCTTGCATGCTGTACACTTACTTTTTTATTTTATATTTTCTCTTTAACCACAGAATATAAGCTTCAGGGGGACAGGGACTTTGTTCATTGCTGTATTCATAGCCCTGATACCACTATCTGGTGTTTCATAGACTCTTAGTAACACAGCAGTTACATAAATGAATGACATTACGTAATTTGTGAAAATATGGAGCAAGAGTTAGAGACCAGTCTGGCCAACATGGTGAAACACTGTCTCTACTAAAAATATAAAAATTAGCCGGGCATGGTGACACTCACCTGTAGTTCCAAGCTACTCAGGAGGCTGAAGTGGGAGAATTGCTTGAACCCGGGAGGTGGAGGCTGCAGTGAGTTGAGATCACACCACTGCACTCCAGCCTGGGCAACAGAGCGAAACTCCGTCTCAAAAAAAGAAAAAGAAAAAGAAAATATGGAGCAAATTCTAAATACGGGTGGTGAATGCTCAACAAATGTTTATAGTCTTTGAAAAACAAATTTTGTACAAGTACGCATTAAAGCCATTAGTGTAACTGGAAACATGTCTGTTACATTTATAGCATATTATGTTATATATTTATCCATGACAGCAAGTATTGGATAGAGTAAATGCGGAGTTTAATGAAGGTTAAAAATATATTGATATCTTTGAATGATGCTTACTAAAAGATACTTTATTAAAATATTTAAAATAACCTTTTAGAACTTTATTTCAAATAAAACTAAGCATCTGTTTCAGAGCATTAGTATCACTAGCTTTTACGTTGTGTTAGTTATTTTCTTAACTATTTAGTAGCAATAAATTGCTATAATATAATGACTAAAACAAATCATTAAATGTTGTCATGAAATAGCTGTGCATTTCAATTGTCAATAAAGTTTCACATAATAATTGCTAAAGTATTTTTTGTTCTATTTTCATAATCAAAGCAACTTTACCATTCAGAAATTAAGGATATTAAATTTCTGATATTTATTGGGAGAAATAGACGAACCTCTAAATATTTCTTCATTTTAATTAAAGAGATAGCTAGATTTTGCATTCTGCCTTTTGAAAGTCTTTTGGAATTTATTAATCATAACTCCTCAGAAATATTTAGAAAGGCCTAACTTTATTTTCAAAATGCTTGACAGATAATTTGTTCTACAAACATTGTGTATTACATTAAAGAATCATTGAAAACACAGTTTCTGTATTGAATCAGAGTAAAAAATAAGCTCAATTACAAATATATCCTCTAATTGTTTAAGTTAATAAATGACTGCATACTTCATACCAGAGTTTTAGCAGGTTCCAAATCCATGCTTATTACAACCAAGAAGAGATGCCACAAAGGTCACAGGAAATATTTTTCCGTGCTGACTGTTGGAAGGCATGTTAATATGAAGCCCAGAGATTGTGAAAGTATGATACTCCAATATACAGCTTGAGCCCAGGAGTGCCTGTTAGTTGTGGCAGGCTGCAGTCGTGCACAAGTGCTTACAGCTGCAGTGACATGGTGCTAAGCATGTTTTAAGACTAGTCCCAGTTGAGCAGCATCTTATCCAACCAGAAACAATCCCACAATCCAGCTCTTTTTAAGTGATCATCCTTGTATCATAACAGATTAAGGTTGCAGCTACTTTGGATTATGTTTAATCTAACCTTTATCCATTCACATCTTCACCTGAAACTCACAAGGACCAAGAGTCAATTGCCGGGACATAATTCACAATGACACTGATCTTTCCTTCCTCACTCTAATTATCTGGATTAAGAATAACACTTTTGAGTAATTATTTTCACATTGGATAAACATTAAGCTTTCCTGGATTTATCTGAGCTTTTTCCTAACATGAAATAGATCCAACCAGGCTTATAAGAACATAACTGACAGCAGTGACAGCTTAATCAAGGCAACCCTAAACAACTAAAACAATAAGGAAATGCTTATTTTCCATTGTTAAGAATATTCAGGAATCAGAAACTTAACAAATTGTGTGGCCAAAAAACCCCCTAGACAGCCAATTACATGCTCTAACTTTTTTCTTTCTTTATAATGATTCAGTAATCCTCAAGTTCAAATTCTGAAACACTGAGAGCCACGATGATGACATAAAACTAGCTATATTGATACTAGTCATGCAAAATAAATATCTTTATTTTTCTAACCAATGTAATGTCCTAAAAAAGAAAACATATCACATTAGAATCAATGTGTTGAAATTATAATTAGAGTGAATCAAATGCTTGCTGTATCACTTCTGATGGCTATTTTTGATCATTCTGAATTGTCCATCCAAGATTGCACACAATCCCTAAAATTGGTATCACAAACAGGCTAGAAAAATCTTCCAAGCTTGTCTGTGAAACTATCTAAGATCATATACAATTACACACTAAAATCACATCACAAAACCCAATTACACTTTGGCTTTGCAGATCCACAGATAACCTCTTAAAGAGCAAACTCCCTCACTGTGTCGACCTCTGACCTCAAGCTCTTTTTCCAATCTTCAGCCGCAATGTTGTATGTTTCTCAGCCAGAGTGAAGAGCCCAAACTCTGAACAGTGAAAAGGACCTGCAGGATTTTTGAAGGGTATCAAGTGTTCCATCTACAATTATTTTAATGCTAAGGTTAATATTGCTAATATTTTATTCTTGTCCTTTAATATATCTTATACATTGTTCCGTCTCTTATTTATAACCAAACATTTTTAATAAAAGAATTTCCATTAAGTACACTTGCCTCCATTTTAATGGCTTAAAGATCCATAAGCAGTAACATTGTTAAGCTTCACAAGAAGGAAGGAAGGAAGGAAGGAAGGAAGGAAGGAAGGAAGGAAGGAAGGAAGGAAGGAAGGAAGGAAGGAAGGAAGGAAGGAAGGAAGGAAGGAAGGAAGGAAGGGGGGGAGGGAGGGGAAGAGATCACTGGCTATTTTAATGGAATTTTAAAAAGTGATTCCAAACTAACAAATTTTGAACAAGCATTTATGATGAGAAGAAGAAGAGAAGTGAGCTGGCTCTGACAGCAGCATCTCCCACAAGTCCATGATTACATTTGTTAATCTGAGTTTGGAGCATCATAATTATTGGATATGTGATTCTCCATAGAAAAGGGAAGAACTCTAGTTTCATAGCAATTCTTCTCCATAGTTTCTAAAAAAAAAAATCACCAAAGGGAAAATATGAAGCAGTTACTTAAGGCATTTTCTATGGGCGAATATGAGTAAAGAGGTAAATAAAAATAAAATTCTATATGTGAAAAAACTCAAAATCATTGCAAGTTCTTTTTCAGAATTGGGGTCATTACAGCTTTACCTATCTGTTCCCATATTCGTGCTCTTAAGCTTCCTAATCTTTTTTTTTTTTTTTTTTTTTTTTTTTGAGAAGGAGTCTTGCTCTGTCTCCCAGGCTGGAGTGCAGTGGCCGGATCTCAGCTCACTGCAAGCTCCGCCTCCCGGGTTTACGCCATTCTCCTGCGTCAGCCTCCCGAGTAGCTGGGACTACAGGCACCCGCCACCTCGCCCGGCTAGTTTTTTGTTTTGTTTTGTTTTTTGTGTTTTTTTTTTTGTATTTTTTAGTAGAGACGTGGTTTCACCGTGTTAGCCAGGATGGTCTCGATCTCCTCACCCCGAGATCCGCCTGTCTTGGCTTCCCAAAGTGCTGGGATTACAGGCTTGAGCCACCGCGCCCGGCCAGCTTCCTAATTTTTTAAATAGTAACTATGGAATTATGACACATCAGAATTGCAGTGGTTCTTGGAACTCAGTGGCTCCAACTCCCCAAACCTTACCATCTGCAGAGTATTTTTGCGACTGGTAAATGCTCACTAGCATAGCTCTACATTATCCCAAGTAATAATGCCAGTGTGTGTGAATAGCTAAGTCGAAGATGCTCTCACAACTGTCCTCCTCTCCGATGTAATATATTAGGTTTTGTAAGGATGCATGGAAGATGTGAACAAAACAAAATGATCTTAATGCATAAGTAAGGGCATCATCAGCCATTTATACTCAACTCCTTGGAGATATTACCTTAACACATAAGAAATTCCCCTGTGCACTACCTCAAAGTGTTCAGAATGAGTCAGGAAAATTATTAGGCCTCAAAAATATAATGCCAGTGAAACAAACCACTGATGAACTATGTGCTAGAGAACAAAAGATGATACAGAATTAACATCAGAAAGATTAAATGATCATTCTTAAGTGATTACAGGTATCTTATGGGTAAGCACAAACATTTGAGTTCATATTTGAACAATCTACGATAGAAAAAGAATCCACATAATTGAAGTCCTGGGTTTTTCCCCTAGAGAATGATAAAATATTTTTATTTCATAGTTATTTCCTTAAAATTATAATGCATGGATATTTATTCATGTATTGCATCAGGTTAACTGATAAGTTCTATGAGACTAGGTGCTACATATTTTAAACTTAGTAAAATCATTTATAGTGACTAGTCAGTTGAATAAAACTCTGAGAGTACTGAAAATCCATGAACAAATTGAGCTGCAATTTAATTACTTTTACTACTAATGCCCAAAATACCAATTCTTTAATCTAAAGTCATTATGGAATCCCTCCATAACCCTCCATACCTCTTACATAATATTGAAAGAAAAGAACTCCTTAATGATTTTGCCTTTCTAAAGATCTACAAAGAATGCAAAGAGAAACATCCAGAGACACAGGTAAAATTTTGAAATCTGAAATGACCAAAATATATTTTAAAGCCTGAAAATACTCTGATATTGAAGATGTAATATAAAAAATTTTAAGAAAAAATAACAAAATAAATTAGGTGTTTGATAGGAGGTGTGAAATCTCTAACTGCTGACCATGCTTTATAAACATTTACATTATACTGCAGCTATTCATACTTACAGACTTCCTGAACACCATATAATTTTACCCATTGTTGTATAAGTTGCATTCCTTATACAAATGTTGTACGGTGGTGTGAGGCATGTGTTCTTGACAATCTAGACACTTACTTCTTGACAGTACTTAAAAAAAGGCCCAGACTACATGACAGCCCCAGATGGTTTTTAAGTGAAGAGCAGAAAAAGTAATATAATTGATTTGGTGCTTGTTGAGATGTCCTAAATATTTGGTTTCAACTTTTACCTAATCCATCGATTCCACCTTTTTTATTTCTACTTAAAAAAAAAAAAAAAAATACCACAGAGGAGTGGGGCTATATGTTTAGTATTCTAAAAATAGCTCAGAAATTTTGCTGGAGTAACAGTTCCTTCAAAACTTTTCTGTACTGTTAAATTGCTAACCCTATTTGACATATATGTTTAGAGTTTACCTTTAGAAGGCTCTACCTAGACACTTCACCAAGTCCCTGGGTCTCTCCCCTAAGTAGCCTTCAATGAGTTTCTCTAGATGAACATTGTAGAAAATCATTCCTGAAGTAAGTTTTCTAATTAGTTTTGAGAGTTGATACTTTCAGAGATATGGGAATAGAAATAATATTAATAAGCAGTTTATAAAATATGTACAAGGAACTCAGGACAATAAGATATGTTGGAGTTTAGTTATATTTCATTTGCACGTCATTTGATTTGATGCAGCTGGATTTGACTTGGCTTGATTTGGTTTTGTTGGTGTGAATGATTTTGGAGAGGAAAGCTGAGGGTGCCGGGAAGAGGGCTTTGTTCTGAGTAAAAAAGTGTCTTGATGATCTCCTAGACCCCACAGACAATAAAAAACATAAGATAGCCTCACTTGTTCAAGACACCCCAAACTAAAAAATGAAATATGGGTGAGAGATGTAAATAATCATCACTGAAGTTCAATAGATGAAGAAAAGATTAGAGTGGTCAGTGAAAGTTTCATGAAATATTTGGGACCTTACTAACTATCCACTCTTTTAACAGTTAATCATTGAACACATTATACAAACACTCTTTTATGTTATAAAATATATAAAAATGTATACCAAACACAATAGGGAGATAAAAATATATATAAATACACTTGTTTGTAGACTATTCAGTTCTACTGTTCTATTTACATTCTACTTAACATTATACATTTGTTTAAATCTTAATACATGGCAGTGTTAAGCCTCCAACTCTGTTCTCCGAGATTGTCTTAGCTATTCCTTGTTTTTTGACAAACACATTTTGGAATCACCTTGTCAATTTCTACAATTAAAGTATCAGCCAAGATTGTGAATAGAATCGTACTAAATCTATAGATCAGATTTGGGTAGAAATGACATCAGTGAAGTAGTCGAGCCTTCAAAATAAAGAATATAAGATAGTTCTCCATAGATTTGTTTTGTTTTAATTTTTTTCAGATATATTTCATAAAAATGCCTGTGCATTCAACTTTGGTTAAATTTATTACTAAGTACTTAAGTGTTTTTGATGCTGTTGTTGAGAGAACCTTTGATTTTGATTTTATTTTTCCGTTACTACTGGTTTATAAAAATAAAGACATGTTTGAATATTCAGCACCTCCTCTACATTCCTCTGCTCTTTTTGAATATGGAACTATTTCTTTTGTACTGTATAACTTCTACTTCTTTCATCTTGCCTTATTGCCTTGCCTTATTGCATTAGATGCAATATTAGATGCAACTCAATATTTGATATAAGATTCAGTTCAATCTTTCAATAATTCAGCATTAAGAATGTTGCTTACTATGTATATTTTTATGGATACAGTTTATCAATGTTGCTTACTATGTATATTTTTATGGATACAGTTTATCAGTTTAAAGCAGTCCTTTCTGTTTCTAGTACACTAAAAGTATTATTAAAGGATTTTTAATTTCTCAACATTTTTCTTATTCTATTAATGTGGTGAGTTACATAAACTGATAATTTTCTAATATAGCATATTTACATCCATAGAATAAGTCCCAATTGGCTGTGATGTACAAGGATTTATACCTATTACTGAATTCTATTTTCTAATTTTGGCGAGGCATACTTTGAGTTTATTGTGAGTCACGGCTTAGAGTCAGTGCTTTCCTTGTGTGGAACATATTTTTCAAAGAAATGCTAAAAAAGAGACTGATAGATTAAATTAAATTCATTACAACTCTCAGATATAGTCTGGATATTTGTCCCCTCCAAATTTCATGCTGAGATTTAATTCCCAGTGTTGGAGGTGGGGCCTAATGGGAAGTATGTCTTTAACTAGATTAAGCTAAACATAGAAATAGACTGATGTCTCCAACTGTAGTTCAGTAGCACACAGAACTCTAGTTCAGCAGCAACTCTAGTCCAGCCCCCACTGCAATCTTGCCTCTCTGTAACCTACCAACCATCCCAATAATAAGAAAGCTAACTCCCACTATTTTTCTTTCTTGTACTTATTTAATTCTGGTGTATATCCATAGTGGATTCAGAATTGTTTATCTGTATGTATAAAACAACAACCAACTGCGATATGGTGTCCATATACATTTCCTTTTGCCTTAGTCTCCACTCATTTCCAAAATTACGTAGGACAGCATATTTTCTCTCTACAATATGTAGTGAGGTCATCTCATTCACTTGTAATACAATGAGATACTTTGTCAAATATTTTTTCTGCATCTATTTATATAATCATATTGATTTTCTTATTTAGTCTATTAATAAGGTGAATTACATTCATTGATTTTTGAATGTTGAACTAGTGTTTCATTCCTAGAATAAACCCCAGTTGATCATGTTGTATTTTCCAGTTTATATTTTGCCGAATTTGATTTTCTAGTATTTTGTTAAGAAGTTTTACATGTATGTCCATTACAGATACTACTCTGTGATTTTTCTAATAATGTGTGTTCATTTGGTTTTCATATTAGAGTACACAGGCCTTGTAAAAGAGTTGGGAAGTATTCACTCTACTTACATTTTCTGAAAGGGATTGTTGAGGATTGGCAATATTTTTTTACTAAAATGTTTGGTAGAATTCACCAGTGAAACTATATGGGACAAGTGCTTTTTTGGAAACATTAAAAAAATTTTTAATTTATAAATTTAAATTGATATATATCTATGCTGGTTATCTGTTTCTCCCTAAGTGAATTTTGGTAGTTTGTGTCTTTCAAGGAACTGGTAATTTCATCTAAGTTACTCAGTTTGTGGATGAAAAGTTGTTCATAGTACTATCTTGTTATAATTTTAATATCCATGCGATCAGCAGTGATAATCCCTTTTTCATTTCCAATCTTGGTAATTTAGATTGTTTTCTCTCTTTTTTCTCGGTTAGCCAGGCTAGAGTTTTGTCACTTTTACTGAACTTTTCAAAGAACCAGGTTTTTTCATTGATTTTTCCCAATGTTTTCCTATTTCCAATTTCATTTGTTTCTGCTCTAAATTTTATTTATTTATTCTGATTGCTTTAGATTTACTTTGCTTTTCTGTCTCTAATGGTCCTAAATTGAAGCTTAGATCATTGATTTTAGATCTTTTTTTCTAATGTGTGCATTTATTTAATGCTATATATTTTCTCTAAGCACTTGTGTCCGTTCATTTTGTGCTGCTGTAACAGAACTGGGTAATTTAAACAGGAATGAATTGGCTCAAGATTCTGGAGGCTGAGAGGCTCAATATTGAGGGGCTGGCATCTGATCAGGGCCTTCTTCTCACATCACCCCATGGTGGAAAGACCAAACAAGGCAAGAGAGAGTGAGGGAGTGAACTTGCAGCCTCAAGCCCTTTTATAATCAGCTTTAATCCATTCATGAGGGATTGTAACCTAAACACCTCCCATTAGGCCCCACATCCCAACACATTGTATTGGGGATTAAGTTTCTAACATGCACTTTTTGGGGGATACATTCAAACCATAACATAACTGCTTTTTGCTTCATCCCCCAAATTTGGATAGGTTGTGTGGGGTGAGGATGGGACATACCAGAATTGGGAGGGAGACACAAAGTGTTTCATCAGGTTTCATCTCTGCTGCAACCTTCCTGTCCCGGAAGAGCATCCACTCAATCCCTGCTGGTGCATGGCCAGGAGATGAAAGAACCTGCCTAGACAACTTTTTGCTGCTGGATAGGAGGATAAGGAGGTGCCTGGTCTGGTTTCAGGGCCCAATATTCTACCTGAGATTCTTAACTATGCTGATAATTCCTTCTGAGAAGATACTTCCTCCACGTTTCCCACCCCCAAAAAGTGACCTCTCTTCTCACTTAGAGATGATCTCTGCCCTCTGAGTATCAATCTTTATCTGATACTCAAATAACGTTTTCCTAAACTCACATTACATAACGAGCTACAATAATCACACTAAAAACTGCGAAAGATTTGTATAAAGTATATGACACTTGCCTGTCACAAAGAGGGAAATAATGAAGACTCCAGTCCCTCTCCCCTGCCAGAGGTGCCCGCAAAGCCTGCTTTGTTACGATTTACCTCTCTCCAAAATTCTTTGTGTGAATTCCTGTCCAACAGTTAATGATATGGTTTGGCTCCGTGTCCCCACCCAAATTTCATGTTGAATTGTAATTGCCAATGTTGAGGGAGGAACTTGGTGGGAGGTGATTGAATCATAGGGTTGGATTTCCCCCTTGCTGTTCTTGTGATTGAGTTCTCCTGAGGTCTGGTTTTCTAAAAGTATGTGGCACTTGCCCTTTGCCTTCTCTCTCTCTTGTTAGCCGTGAGAAGATATGCCTGTTTCCCCTTCGCCTTCTGCCATGACAGTAAGTTTCCTGAGACCTCCCTCCCAAGCCATGCCTCTCCCCCAGCCTGTGGCACTAAGAGTCAATTAAACCTCTTCTCTCCATAAATTACCAGTCTCAGGTAGTTCTTTACAACTGTGTGAAAACAGACTAATACATTCTTGTTCACAAAAACCCTGACCACTGGAAAAGAAAAAGCAGGCCTCAAGAAGGGATGTCCTTACCATAAATAAATAAATTCTCATACAAAGTACTCTTGATTGCTTATACAAGTAACTAAGCTTCTATATAAGGGTTTTAAAAATGCATTTGTAACCTCAAGGTACTTGGTAGCTAAGAGACTACAGCAGTCCCCTGAGAACAGTGAAGTCTGTCTGTTCTTACTGTATGCATAGTATTAACGAGGAAAAGGCAGCATCTTCTTTTAAAATTTTGGCCAGCAGTTTTATTTTTAAATTTATGTATATAAAGTATGCATATATTATACATTTTTAAAAAATGCCAGGATTGCATTTTTGTATTTTATAAAAAATGTCAGGATTGAATTTTGTATTTTAGAAAAAAAATGCTAGTATGCACCCTCCACATGGTTCTGAACATTGTTTTTTATATTATCACTATATCTTGGAGCTTATTCAATGATGATATATATAGACCTGTATTATTAATGTGGAGTGACATATAGTATTTTATCGCACATTTGTAACAGGACTCATTTAATCTGTCCCCTACAAATGGACTTTTAAGTGATTTCTTGTATTTTTGCCATTGTAATTATTACTAAAAGATTTGCAAATGATACATATACAAATGTCTGGAGAATAATTGCTAAAATTTGAATGTTTATATTTTTCCAATCTTTACCCCTTCTTTGATTGTAAGCATGCATCATTTATACAGAAGGGAAAAATGCTTTTAGAAAGGCCCAATTTTGCCATTATTAAAGAAACGTTAGCATTTTCAGGCATTCATATCCTGAACAGCATTAAAAATAAATGAGATACATAATAAATTGCTCTTTTTAAATAAAAACTGATTTTGAAACTATACCCAATTTTATTTGGATCACATTTAAAGATAGTCATTTATTTTTCAGCTCTCTAATTTTATAAACCCTTTAGTTAAAACTTTTCAAATGAGTTGTAGTCTACATATGTTGGCTGTCTAAAACTTATCTTACCAAACATTTGTCAGTATTTTATCATTCTGAGACTTCTATTAAATTGCTCCATTGGTTTCCATGAAGATAGCTTAGTCATCCCAAAAATTTACCTCCGGAAGTTGTAAAACCCTGATCATGTTTCAGTTATTAGGTATTCCAAATTGAAAATTAATCTTCCTCAGACTTTTAAGAAGTTCCTCCTATCATGGAAATAAATTTGAAATCAACCTTTTTTTTTTTTTCATGTCCACCTGCCATCTTTATAAAAGTCAAAACCATATGTGCTTGGTCTTTGAAGTACAGTTTTGTCCTCTAATGATATCCTTCACATAACAGTATTATTCCACTAGCCCCAACTTCCCATTGCTCAAGTGGAGCCCAACTCAGCAGAAGAATGACAAATGCATGTGCAGATGGGTGATGTCGGGGTAACAAATGGCCACAGCCTATGAAGTTACAAACACAGAAATGTCAACAAGTTGCCCAGATAAAATGACATACAAAATGAGCCAACATAGGCTGAATATTTAGAGCAATTTCTGGTTTGAATTACAAAATCAATTTTTCTTAGATGAAATGTTTCTTAGAACAGAGGATCTATTGTTTATTTTTTTCAAATATATATCAAGTTTTTTAGTTAGTAATTGTGATTAATGTGTACTGATTCATTTATTTTGTACAGTAAACTAAATCATTTTTGTTTGTGAAAATAGGCTTCACTGACCTGAACAAATACACATTCTAATTCACCAGTTGTGAAGTCTGAACCATCAATATTATTGCTAAAAACTTTGTGGCAAGTACTTTTTTTTGGTCTCATTTTAAATCAGAGATATAAAATGTAGAAAGTTTTACCCCATTAATATCAGCTAGAGGAATGTTTGATATATGAAATAGAGTCTTACAGGGCACAGGATAGACTTCAGCCTTCAGAAAAAAAAGAAAAAAAAAACTGTAGTCAGATAAAATAGAGACCATTTTGAGGGATAAATGACATAGCTCTTGGATTGTTAGATGTAAAAACCAGATGGAAAGGAAAATCAAAAGAAAAGCTGCTCCATTTTTCAATCACACATCACAAAGGTAAGCACAGAATACTTTAAAGCCTATCAGTTATGGTGCCTTGTTTTCTGCATACCAACCATTATACTCTTAACATTTGGGAATGCTGGAAACATTTCTGTAGATTGAAATGTGAAGTTTTTCCATGTTCGTCCTTCACAATATATTGAGTCTATTCCATGTATCCCTATATATAAAATATCTTTTTAATCAACTCCACTAAATATTATTTGAGTCTCAAATCCTTAAGCAGGCAGGTTCTGTGAAAAAACTCCTTTTTGAAAACTTTGAAAAATCTATATGATAAGCCTCAGGTGGAAAGAGTCTGGTCTAAAGCATCTCAACTGGAGTGCAAAAGCACAATGGTGTTATTCAAACAGGTCACAGTTGTGCCCAAGATGCTGCAGAGGGACAGTACCTAAGTGGACAAACCCTGGGCCAGCAACGTCCACCCAGGAACAAGCTTATGTATATATCCACAAAATGAAATACCACTCAGCAATAAAAAGGAGCAAACTATTGATACATGCAAAAACATGAATGAATTTCAAAAACAATATGCTGAACGAAAGAGTGAAAGAGAAATGGTATATTCAATATGATTCCTTTTGTATAAAATGCAAATTTGTCTATAGCGACAAAATGCAGATGAGTGGTTGCCTCTGGCATGGAACAAAGGCAGTATTGCAAAGGAGTACGTGGAATCTTTGAGGATTGTGGAAATTTTCTGTATCTTGTTCATGGCAGAGTTTCATGGGTATACACAACTGTCAAAACTCATGAAATTTTATACTTGAAATTGATGCAATTACTATACTTATTATTTTTCAATAAAGTTGATTAGAAAAATCTTATTCATATTATCACAAAAGTTTCAAGCTTATATTTATGAATGAAATAGAAGTTTTGCATATATATGTTATGTTTTAGTATGTGTAATTATTTCAGTTTTTATTTTATTCTTATGAAAAATATTCTGTCTATGGTTGCTACTAAGAATTTGGATAATAATATCAAACATTTAAATTTAAAATTACATACAGTCATTTTAAAAGTAAAACGTAATATTTAAAAATCACATGGATGAAAATCCTTGTTTCTCACTTAAATTTTTGGAAACATTTTACTTGCATGTAGAGTATAACCTCAATATTTGTTATATCCTCTAATACTTTGTAGTTTTATTTACTTTAAATTATGTAATTTAAAAAACTTGCTAATTCTTCAGCAAACCCCTTACACATATCTCATCTCACCTCCTTTATAATTCTTATTTCCCACGTGTGCCATGATAGGATAAAATTGTAAAGCTCCCTGCCCAACTCTGGTGAATCAATCAGAGGCAACATACCCACCCTAACATTTGAGGAGCCTGGGGAAAGAGTGCAAATGGAGGTCTATGGGCTCTTTGTCTGAACATTTTAAAGTTATAAGTCTTACTAACAAACTATGATCTGTACTCCTCCTTTGACAGATATAACTTTAAAGAAAATAAAAATGGCCGGGCGCGGTGGCTCACGTCTGTAATCCCAGCACTTTGGGAGGCCGAAGCAGATGGACCGACCACCTGGGGTCAGGAGTTCTAAAATAGCCTGGTCAACATGGTGAAACCCCGTCTCTACTAAAAATATAAAAATTGGCTGGACGTGGTGTCAGGCGCCTGTAATCCCAGCTACTCGGGGATGTGCAGGGCGTGGGGGGCCTAGGCTGGAGAATCGCCTGATAAAGAAAAGAAAAATATGTGTAAAGCTATGGTTTTTACGTTATTGAAAGTCACAAATACATGTGATGACTAAATTATTATTGCACACGTCATACATTCTGTTGATGAACGAGTGATAACAATATATCGTTAAAATTTAAAACATATTCAGTTTATAAATTATTAAAAATGTATTTAATAAAATTATTTTTTCAAGCACAATTATTACTTTGTTATAATAAAGATTGTCACACAGTGTATTCTATAAGCTGTAATGATCTAAAGAATTTAAATAGATCATGGTATTTAAAGTATATAAAAGTCTAATATATTTGTATTTAAAATAGAAATTAAAACTATACAAAAATGAGATAATTTTTATTTTAAAAAAGCATGTTTTTGAAAAATATTCAAATAAACACATAACGGACAAAATATATAAGTATTAAATATAAAAATATAAAAATAATAATAAAGAAATAAAAGCTAAACATTTACTTTTTTTTTTTTTTTTTTTTTTTTTTTTGAGACGGAGTTTCACTCTTGTTGCCCAGGCTGGAGTGCAGTGGCATGATCTCGGCTCACTGCAACCTCCGCCTCCTGGGTTCAAGTGATTCTCCTGCCTCAGCCTCCAGAGTAGGTGGGATTACAGGGGTGTGCCACCATGCTTGGCTAATTTTTGTATTTTTAGTAGAGACAGGGTTTCACCATGTTGGTCACGCTGGTCTTGAACTCCTGAGCTTGCGATCCACCCTCTTTGGCCTCACAAAGTGCTGAGATTACTGGCATGAGCCACTGCGCCCCGCTCACATTTACTTTTTAATATATATTTTCAGTAAATGTTGTATAAAAATAGGACTATTTTCAATTCCAGCATTTTATGTCCACTAGTAACCACTGTAAAGAAAAGACAGTGTACTGTTTGCATATTCTGTCTAGATTTACATATAATATACAGTAAAACTTTAACAATAATATGAATAATTTTAAATTGTGATACTCTTCAGCTGTTCTGTGCAACTATTGTGAATACTATGCCATTTTGTGAATATCTACCAAATCACATCTTTGGCACACAATAGGAGGCAAAAAAGAGAATATTTTGCAATTAGGAATACTTTTTGGGTGAAAAAATCCTTTAAATTTAGGCTGAGATGAAGAATTTCTAAAATTATTTTATTTGTTTCTCTTAAGTGCTTTAAGTGTTCATTCATTGTGCTCTAAAGTGTCTATCTATGACGACAGCTACAACAACCCACCAAACTACAAGTTCTAAAGTCACCTTTGGTTTTCAGGCAATTGCAAAGAAGTGTGTTCCTGGGCCTGATTGTTGTTGGTCAAGAGAGCAGATGTTGACCGTCATAGGCCATGCTGAGCCAGCACTGAGTGTCCGATTCCTAGTGACAGCATGGTTTATGTGTTTTTTTCATTTTATATATATATATGTGCATGTGTATGTATGGATGTATTTATATAGAGATAGATATAAATGGCGTGCAATACAATTATAACAAATTATATATTTTATTTTAATTGTTTAAATAACATATAACTATGTATATTCTATAATATATGCATGTGTTTATTAATATATATATACGTGTGATAATTAATTACTCTTTCTGTATTTATTTCCGATTTGTAATCTGCAAGGCCTTCTAAATCACAGGATTCAGGGGGCAGTTACCCCTCTTGCTCAGATGTGATAGTAATAATGAGATTCAGAATTCATGGTCTACCTGAATCTGACCAAATAAATATGTAACCAGATATGAAGTGGACTCTTTTGCAAAGATTTTAGCCTCAATATCAATAGTAAATAATATTCCTTAATGATACAAATATTGTTCATACTTAAAATTCAAAAGCTGTCTATTGATTCATTCAACATATGTTAAAAATTCATTTTTAGTTTAAAATAAGCATCCTTTCAGATAACCACAATTTTACCAGTAAGCTAACTTCTGTTTCAAATGGACTTCATCTTTTAGAGTAGTTTTAGGCTAACAACCAAATTGAGTAGAAAATACTGAGTTCCCATATACCCTCTAATTCCATACGTGCACATCATCCCCTGCTATCAAAATCCTGTACCAGAACGGTACATTTGTTACAATTGGTGCAATAACCCAAAATCTAGTTTACATTCTATGGATTAGGACAAATGTATGACATGTATCCACCATTATAGTAATTGTACAGAATAATTTCACTGTTCTAAAAATTCTCTGTGTTCTGCCTATTTATCCCTTCCTCCCCTCTAACCCTGGCAACCACTGATCTTTTTACTGCTTTCATTGTTTTGTCTTTTCCAGAATTTTGAAATCATAAAATGAGTCTATCGGATTATTTTTCTTCACTTATTAATAACATTTAAGACTCTTCTATGTCTTCTTGTGACTTGATAGACCATTTTTTAGTGTTGAACACTCCATTGTCTGGATGTACCACAATTTGTTAATCCAAGTACCTACTGAGGGATGTCTTGGTTGCTTCCAGACTTGGGAAATTATGAATAAAGCTATAAACTTCCCTGTGCAGATTTTTATGTGGATATAAATGTTAAATGCTTTGGGCAAATATTAAGAAGTGCTATTGCTGGATGACATGGTAAGAGTATTTTTAGTTTTATGAAAAAACACCAAACTGTCTTCCTGAGTGGGCATAGTATTTTGCATTTCCACCAATAATGAATGAGAATTCCTGTTGGTCCACATCCTTGCCAGCATTTGGTGCTGTCATAGTTTGGGATTTGGGCCATTCTAATAGGTATGTAGGCATAAAATTGCCTTAATTTGCAATTCCCTAATGATGTATTATGTTGGGTATCTTTTCACATGCTTCTATGCAATCTGCGTATATTCTTTAGTGAGGTGTCTTTTGCCCATTTTAACTCCTTTCTTGTTCAGGTATTTGTCTCCTTTAGTTGGGTTGTTTATCAAGTTTTGAGATTTCTTTGTGTATTTTGCATAACTCCTTTATTAGACATATCTTTTGCGAATATTCTCTCTCAGTCTGTGGTTTTTTTATTCTGTTAACGGTATCTTTTACAAGGAAGGTTTTAATTTTAATGAAGTCCAGCTCATCCATTATTTCTTTCATGGATAGTGCTTATATTGATGTATCTATAATGTCATTGCCATGGTTAAAGTCATATTGGTTTTCTTCTATGTGATCTGGGAGTTTTAGAGTTTTGTGCTTTACATTTAGGTTTATGAACCATTTTGAGTTAATTTTTGTAAGAGGTGTAATGTCTATGTCTAAATTCATATTTCTAAATGTAGATGTCAAGTTGTGTCCTCCCAACACCATTTGTTGAAAACACTATCTTATCTCCATTGTATTGTCTGTCTTCCTATTTCAAAGGTATTGTTTGTGAATCATTTCTGGACTCTCTATTCTGCTCCATTGTTCTGTCTATTTCTATTTCTTCACCAATACCACTCTGTCTTAATTACTGTAGTTTTACAGTAAATTTTGAAGTTGTATAGTGTCAGTCTTCTGACTTTATTATTCTCCTTCAATATTGTGTTGACTATTCAGGGTTTTTGCCTCTCCATGTAAACTTTAGAAACAGTTTGTCAATATTCACAAAATAACTTTCTAGGATTTTGATTGAGATTGTGTTAAATTTCTAGATCAAGTTGGAAGAAAATATTTAGTATTCCTATCCATAAACATAAAATATCTCTCCACTTATTTAATTCTTTGACTTTTTTCACCAGAGTTTTATAAATCTTATACTTATTTTGTAGATTTATACCTGAGTATTTCATTTTTGGGGGGTGCTAATGTAAACAGTAATGTGATTTTGATTTCACATTTTATTTGTTCATTGTATTTATAAAGAGAAGCAATTTACTTTTGTATGTTAGCCTCATTTACAACCTTTGCTATAATCACTTAGTTGCAGGAGGTATTTTTTGTTCATTCTTTCAGATTTTCCACAGAGACAACCGTATCATCTGTGAGCAAAGACAGTTATTTCTTCCTTCATGATTTATATACTTTTTATTTCCTTTCCTGTTGCGTGAGGTAGTTCTTCCAGTCAAATGTCGTAACGGTGTGGTGAGAAGGATTATCATTGCCTTGTTCCTGATCTTAGCAGAAAGTTCCTAGTTTCTCCCCATTAAATATGATGGTAGCTACAGGTATTCTGTGATGTTTTTTATCAAGCAGAAAACATTAGCCTCTACTCCTAGTTTGCTGGGACTTTTTATCATGAGAGGGTGTTGGATTTTGTCAAATGCTTTTCTGCATCTATTGATATGGTCATGTGAGTTTTATTCTTAGGCCTGCTGATGTGATGGATTACATTAATTGATTTTCAAATGTGAAACCAGCCTTGCATATCTGGGAAAATGCCACTTGGTTCTGTTATATAACTTTAATTTTTTTTTTAATTTTTAACTCTTATGAGTACATAGTAGGTATATGTATTCACGAGGTATGTAAGATATTTTGATACAGGCATATACAGTGTGTAATAATCACATCAGGAGTATCCATTAACTCTAGCATTTATTATTTCTTTGTGTTATGAACATTCCAATTATGCTCTTCTAGTTTTATTTATTGAGACAGGGTCTCACTCTGTCATCCAGGCTGGAATGCAGTGGCACCATCATGGCTCACTACAGCCTCAACCTCCTGAGCTCAAGCGAGCCTCATACCTCAGCCTTCCAAGTAGCTACGACTACAGGTGCATGCCACCATGCCTAACTAATTTTTGTGGTTTTTGTAGAGACAGTGTTTCACCATGTTGCCCAGGCTGCTCTTGAATTCCTGGGCTGAAGTGATCTGCCCACCTCAACCTCCCAAAGTACTGGGATTACAGGCATGAACCACTATGACTGGCATAGTTGCTTTTAAATATACTATAAATTATTGTTGACTGTAGTCACCTTGTTGTGCTATCAAATGCTAGATCTTATTCATTCTATCTAACTATATTTTTTCATCATTAACCATTCCGACTTCTACCCCCATTGCCCCACTACATCTCCCAGCCGCTGATAATCATTACTCTATTCTCTACTTCTGTGAGTTCAGTTGTTTTAAATTTTATCTCCCACAATATATTGCTAGATTCAATTTGCTAATATTTTGTTGAGAATTTTCACATGTATATTCATGAGCAATATTGGTATGTAGTTTTATTTCCTTGTATGTCTTTACCTCGTTTTTGTATTAGGATAGGTTTTGGTATTAGGATAAATAGAAATGAGTTAGGAAGTAAACCCTCTGCTTCTATATTCTGAAAGACATTTTAGAGAATTGGCATAATTTGTTTCTTAAATGCTTGGTAGAATTCACTAGTAAAACCATCAGGGCCTAATGATTTCTGTTTTGAAACTTATTATTTATTAATTCAGTTTCCTTAATAGATATAGGCCTAGTCAGATTGTCTATTTCTCCTCGTTTGAGCTTGGGTAGATTGTGTCTTTCACGGAATTGGTCTGTCATCAGTGTTATCAAATTTGTGGACATAGAATTGTTATTGTATTTTTTTATTATTCATTTAATGTCCATGGAATCGGTAGTTATGTCCCCTTTTTCATTTCTGATATTAGTTGTGTCTTCTCTCTTTTATTCTTATCTAGCCTGTCAAGGCACACGAATGTATCTTTTTTTTTTTTTTGAGACAGAGTCTCACTCTGTTGCCCAGGCTGGAGTGCAGTGGTGTGATCTCGGCTCACCACAACCTCTGCCTCCCAGGTTCAAGCGATTCCCCTGCCTCAGCCTCCCGAGTAGCTGGGATTATAGGCGCACACTACTACCATGCCCAGCTAATATTTTTGTATTTTTACTAGAGATGGGTTTCACCATGTTGGCCAGACTGGTCTTGAACTCCTGACCTTAGTCAATCCACCGGTCTCAGCCTCCCAAAGTGCTAGGATTACAGGCGTGAACCACCGTGCCCGGCCTAATTGATCTTTTTAAAGAATAAGCTTTTAATTTCATTGACTTTTCTCTATTGCTTGCCTGTTTTCAATTTATTTATTTCTCTCTAAATTTTATATTTTTCTTCTGTTTACTTTGGGTTTAATTTGCTGTATTTTTTCTAGTTTCTAAGATGAATGCTTAAATTTCTGATATTTGATCTTTCTTCTTTTCTACTATATGCATTCAGTACTATAAATTTCCTTCTAAGCACTGCTTTCACTTTATCCCACAAATTTTAATAGGTTGTATTTTCTGTTCATTTAATTCAAAGTATATTTATTTCATCTTGAGATTCCTTTTTTTGAGTCATATGTTAAGTAGACATGTGTTATTTAATCTCCAAGTATTTGGGAATTTTCTAGCTATTTTTTGTTGTTGTTCATTTCTAGCCTATTTCCACTGTAGTCCGAAAACATAGATCATATGATTTTTATTCTTTTAATTTTGCTAAAATGTATCTTATGACCCATAATGTGGTCCATCTGATGAATGTTCCATATATGCTTGAGAAGAATGTGTATTTTGTTGTTGTTGGATGTAGTAGTCTACAAATGTCAATTATATCCAGTTGATTGCTGGTGTTGTTGAGTTTAACTGTGTCCTTACTGATTTTCTGCCTGCTGGATCTGTTCATTTCTGAAAAAGGGGTGTTGAAGTCTGCAGCTAGAATAGTGACTATCTCCCTCTCCTTACAGTTCTATCAGCTTTTGCCTCATGTATTTTAATATTCTTATGCTAGGCACATACACATTAAGGATTATTATATTTCCCCAGAGAATTGGCCCTTTATCGCTATGCATGTTCCTCTTTATCCCTGATAATTTTTCTTGCTCTGAAATCTTCTGTATCTGAAATTAACTTTTTGTTTGTTTGTTTGTTTGTTTTGAAAGAGAGTCTTGCTCTGTCACCCAGACTGGAGTGCAATGGTGCAGTCTTGGCTCATTGCAAACTCCACCTCCCGGGTTCAAGCAATTCTCCTGCCTCAGCCTCCCCAGTAGCTGGGATTAAAAGCATGTGCGACCACATCTGCCTAATTTTTGTATTTTTATTAGAGACGGGGTTTCACCATGTTGGTCACTCTGGGCTTGAACTCCTGGGCTCCAGCAATCAGCTCTCCTCGGCCTCCGAAAGCACTGAGATTACAAGTGTGAGCCACCACACTAGCCTTGTATCTGAAATTATATAGCTTTTCCACTTTTCATGTGATTAGTGTTTGCATGTACAACTTTTTTCATTTCTTTAGTTTTAATCTGTTTTTGTATTTAACTTAAAGTGGATTTCTTATACACAACTTACACACTTTTCTGATCTGCTCTGACAATCTTTCTTTCAATTAGTGTATTTAGACCACTGAGTTTTAAATTGATTATTTATATACTTGGATTAATATCTACTATATTCACTATTGTTTTCCATTTGTTCCTTTTGTTCTTTCTTCCTATAGTTTTAGGCATTTTATATGATTCTGTTTTCTCTTGTTTTTAGCTTGTCAATTATACTTTTCATACTCTTTTTCAATATTTGTTGTATAGTTTGCAATATGTATTTACAGTTAATCCAAATCTACTTTCAAATAACACTATACCACTTGATGGGGAGTACAAATACCTCACACTAACAAAATATTTCTAATTCTTCTCTGCTATCCTTTGCATCATTGCTGCCATTTCTTTCTCTTATATATAAATGTATATATCATATATATGTTATCTGTTAAATCAATTAAGAATAATAAAACTTAAAGTTTTGTTTTACTTTTACTTTTTCATCCCTTGATGTTCTTCATTTATCTAGACCTGAGTTTTCAATCTATATCATTTTCTTTATCTCTGAAGTTCTTTAAACATTTCTTTTAAAGAATGTTTACTGACCACAAAGTTCCTCAATTTTTTTTTTTTTTTTTTTTTTTTTGGTCTGAGGTCTTTATTTCTTCTTAACTTTTGAAGGATAATTTTAGAGGGTACAGAATTCTAGGTTGGTGGGGCTTTTCTCAGTACTTTAAATATTTCACTTTACTTTCCTCTTGCTTGCATGAAGAGAAGGGTATAATTTTTATCTTAGCTTCTCTACAGGTAATTTTTTTTCTCTTGCTTCTTTGGAGATATTTTTTATCTTTTATTTCTGCAACTTGAATATAACATGCCTACAGGTAGTTTGCTTTTGTTTGTTTGTTTTTGCTTTTGTTTTTGGCATTTATCTTAGTTGGTGTCCTGGATCTGTGGTTTGGGTCTGACATTAATTTGGGGAAATTCTCAGTTGTTATTAATTTAAATACTTCTTATGTTTCTCTCTTTTTTATCCTTCTGGTATTCTCATTATGAGTATGTATACCTTTTATTATTTTCTTATAGTTCTTGAATATTGTTTCATTTTTTCCAGTCTTTTTTTTTTTGCTTTGCTCTTCAGTTTGGGGAGTTTCTATTGACTTATTCTCAAGCTCAGCTTTGAATTCTGTAGTCAGCTGTGTCCAGTCTAACAATGATTCCATCAAAGACATTCTTCGGTTTTGTTACAACATTTTTATCTCTAACGTTTTTTAAATTCTTTTTAAGAATTTCCATCTATCTGCTTACATTCTCAATCTGTTCTTGTATATTGCCTATTTTTTCCATTAGAGCAATTGCCATATTAAACATACTTGTTTTCATTTCCTAGTCTGATAATTTCAAATTTCCAGCCACATGACTCTCTGGTTCTGATACTTTCTATTTCTTCAAATTGTCTTTTTTTCCTTTCAGTATGTCTTGTAATTTTTTTCTTGATAGCTATACATAGGCCTTTAGTGATGTGGTAGTAAGGTGTGGAGGGAGGGGAAGCATTCCAAAGTCTTACAATTAGATCACACTCTCTGAGAGTGTGTGTTCCTAGATGATGAACTTCAGAAGTGTTCCTCAGTGTTTTCTCCTTTTCAGATGAGATAGGATGGCTGGGGGTGGCCATCCTGTCTAATGGGAGTTGGGTATTTCACTTCTCCTACATGGAAAGCTAAAAGGTGCTGGAGTTGGGTATTTTCCTTCCTCCATGTAGAAGACTAGAGTAGGTTGGAGTTGGGTATCCCCTTTTGCCAGGATCTGTTGGGCTCTGATAAAACCCTAATATGTTGGGCTCTAGTAAAAATAGTTTTATCTTGAAGGCAAGCCTTAAGAAGAACAGAATACTCTGGCATATTTCAAAATAGCTACTTCTCCTCTCCCCTGCTAGAAATCCAGGGGAATTTTTCTCTGATTTTAGATGTGAGGACCTGGTAGAGCTCCTGGAGCCGAAGTCACACAAGAAGGGGGCACTACCTGCCCCCTCGCCATCATCACAGAGTTTCCTGGATCTTTTAACTCTCAGAATTGTCCACACTGAACCTCTATGAATTTGTCAATTACAGCTCAGGTTTTCCTACCCTGGCAGTGGTTCCCTCAGAGGTTTCTCCTTCAGGGCTTTTGTTCTGCTTAAGTTGTAATTCCCTGTGTCTAGCTTGTCTGTCTCGCCAGTTTGGGGCACAGTGGATTGCCCTATCACCTCATTTCTCTTCTGGATCTAAGAAGAGTTGTTGATTATTCAGTTTGTTCCGCTTTTCACTTGGAGATAGAACGGAATGATGACCTCCAAGCTCCTTATATGACAGACTTAAACTGGAATTTTTTTATTATTATTTCAATAGGTTTTTGGAGAACAGATGGTGTTTGGTTACATGAATAAGTTCCTGAGTGGTGATTTCTGAGATTCTGGTCCACCCATCATCCAAGCAGCGTACACTGTGCCCAATATGTAATCTTTTATCCCTCAACCCCCTCTCATCCTTTCCCCCAAGTCCCCAGAGTCCATTATATCATTCTTATGCCTTTGCATCCTCATTGATTAGCTCCCACTTATGCATGAGAACATACCATGTGAAACTGGAAATCTTTGCATTAAGTTAATTTTTATCAATTAAAAACAACTTTTCTGCTCCCATCAACTCGTCAGCACCCATCAACTCATCATTTACATCAGGTATAACTCCCAATGCAAACCCTCCCCCCTCCCCCCTCCCCGTGATAGGCCCCGGTGTGTGATGTTCCCCTTCCGAGTCCACATGTACCCTAGAACTAACCCCGTCTCTACTAAAAAATACAAAAAACTAGCCGGGCGCGGTGGCGGGCGCCTGTAGTCCCAACTACTCGGGAGGCTGAGGCAGGAGAATGGCGTGAACCCGGGAGGCGGAGCTTGCAGTGAGCTGAGATCCGGCCACTGCACTCCAGCCTGGGCGGCAGAGCGAGACTCCGTCTCAAAAAAAAAAAAAAAGTATAATAAAAAAAGAAAGAAAAAATAAATAAATAAAAATAAAAATAAATAAAAACAACTTTTCTATTTTATATTAGATAAAACTCTCTATGTGGTTCCTTAGCTATTATGTGTACTTTGAGTAAGCTAGCATAGTCTGACTCTAGCCAGAGCTTTATGCAAGTGATAAAATGCTCAGTAGATATTTTTCAGAAATATGTAGCTCAACTGAAGGGGAACACCATTTCTAACTGGAATAGTAAAATAATCATCACAGTATTTTTTACAAGTTTGAGAAAAGAGCGATAAAGAATGAAACTTTAGGAAATGCATAAAAGTTCAAAATTGAGTTGATCATAACTCCTTTAAGTAATTGTACCCCCAACATATGAATAGAAGAAAGACGTTCATGAGATAGTATAAAATTAGGAATGTTGGGTGTTATAAATAAGAATCAATAAGGCTAAGGAAATTTATATTTTTAATGTATACTATATTTTTACTTTAAATGGCTTATATTTACTGTTTGAGGGAAATCTGAATATAAATAATTTCATTTCAATACAAGTTTTATTATTATTATGAAATAAACAGCCTAAATAGTGATATTTAGGTCAATGCTGGACTGCAGATATGACAGTGGTTCCATAAGATTATAATAGAGCTGAAAAATTTCTATCATCCAGTGACAATGTAGCTGTTTTAATGTCATAGTACAATTTTTTAAAATTTAGTGTAGCTTAAGTATACAGGGTTTATAAAGTCTACAGTAGTGTACAGTAATGTCCTAGGCCTTCACATTCACTCACTGACACCCAGAGCAGCTTGTAGTTCTGGTCAACTTCATTTATGGTACGTGTGCTACACAGATGTATCATATATTTATCTATCTTTTATATTGTATGTTTCCTGTACCTTTCATATGCTTAGACATGTTTAGATACACAATATTTACCATTGTGTTACTATTGCCTATAGTATTCAGTATAGTAACATGCTGTACAGGTTTATAGCCTAGGAACAATAGGCTATACCACATAGCCTAGGTGCATAGTAGGCTATACCATTTAGGTTTATCAAACTACCCTCTGTGATTTTGCACAATGGTGAAATCATCTAAGGACATTTTTCTCAAAACATCACATCATCGTTAAGTGATGCATGACTATATCGGAACATTTTAGTAGTTTAACTTTGAATAGAAACCATTCCTTGCATTAATGGGAAAATTTGGGCATCCAAATTTGTTTCCAGCTGAGGATCAGCAATGTGTGTTTCTATGTAGCTGCTTTGCTTGGCACTTAAATTGTATTTCCATGATTTCACAAGTAGCTACTATGCTACAGTTAATTTTTAGCTTTGTGATCTTTGAGCTAATTCTAAGTTAGAACAAAAAGAACATGCTTAGTCAATTGAGGCTTTATTCTGAATCTATAAAGAATCTTCAAACCATTGTGAAACTTTTTGATGCTTTTGATAAACAGCAGAAACAATGGTGCTTATAGTAATTAACTTTGCAAGAAGAAAGCATCTAAAAATTTGTAGACAAAAAGACAATAGATATACTTAACAGAATGCCTCACTGTTAGTTTAAAATAAATACATTTAAACTGAAGTCATCATCATCTCCACCATATAGCCAGTTTTCTTTTGACAGTTAATTGCCACACAGTTCTAGTCACCATCAACTGAGGAAAATAATTCATTCTTCTTTCTAGTTTTATTTCATTCCCAATAACTAAAATTTATAAGATTTCACACAATGGCCTATCAGTTTTGTTTCTGTTCATATTGCTTCCTCTCTCTTCTTTTCTCTACTGCAGTTGTACCCAGGCAGATCTGACAGCTCCTACAACATGCTACACTCCAGCAGTTCTCAACCTTTATTGTCCTTTAGAATCAATCACCCGGGAAGTTTTAGAAATACTGCACAGATTCCTGATCCCACCCATAGAGTCTTACTTGGTAACTCTAGAGTGTGGCCTTGACACCAGATTTTTAAAGCTCCTCAGATGATCCTAATGAGTCCAGAGCTATGCCTTCAATCTACTTTATCTCCACATGATTCTCAACCAGATTTCTTTGCTTGAAAGACCCTCTCTCCTCATTTCTGACTTTTTACATTTTGACCATTCTTTAAGACTTTGTTTAAATTCTATTCAGAACTTAATTGGCACTTGGTTTAGCATCCAGCATTGAAGTTATCTCATTAACATGAAAGAGCCATGTATTCCTGGCCAGATTATGTACTGTTTTTACTTCTTTTACTTTTATAAGTGACAAATAATAATTGTATGTACTTATGGGATAAAATGTGATGTTATGATACATGTACGATTGCAGAATAATTAAATCAGGCTAACTGATCTATCCTTTGCCCCACATACTTTTTCTATTTTTGTGGTGAGACCATTCAAAATCTACACTTTTAGCATATTATATATTCTTAAAGAAAAAGGACCAAAATTTAAGCTTTTCATACTCCTCACAATTTCTAATATATAATGATGATGATATGTCTAATAAAACGGAGGAAAATATCTATATCTATATCTATATCTATATCTATTCAGATACTACATATATATACATAGTTGATCCTTACTGCAGAGGTTAGGCTACTGACTTTCAAAGCAGTTGAAAATCCACTTACAACTCTTTACTCCCCAAAACTTAATTACTTATAGCCTACTGTTGACAGAAAGCCTTATCAATAACATAAACAGTTAATTAACACATACTTTGTATGTTATATGTATTATAAACTGTATTCTTACAATAAAACAAGCAAGATAAAAGACAATGTTATTAACAAAATCATAAGAAGGAAATATATTGACTATTCATTAAGTGGAACTGGATCATCATAAAGGTCTTCATCCTCACGATCTTCACATTGAGTAGGCTGAGTAGGAGGAGGAAGAGGAAGGGCTGGCCTTGCTGTCTCAGGGGTGGCAGAGGCAGAAGAAAATTAATGTATTAGTGGACCTGAGCAATTCAAATTCATGTTGTTCCAGGACCAACTACACACACACACACTCACACACATTAAAAGAGAAAAATATGGTGTTTTTCAAAATTATAGTAGTATTTCTTAACCTTTCATGTCAAACAAAAACATAAATATAGAATATTTTATAAAAATTGATTTTTAAATTATGTATTTTTGCATAAAAATTGCTGATTCATGTTGTAAAACATTGTATAACTAGCATGAACATCTAAATATTTACTATTGAATATCTTGATCATCTTAATTTTTTGTTAGAAATATTTTGTGTTGATTTTTAAATTTTTTAATAAACTTAATTTTATTAGATTCAAAGAAGAATTGAACAGGAGGTACACAGTTTTTAAAATAACTGTAAAATAAAGTCTCCTAGATAAATATAAGCAGTTTGTGCTTTAATTACATCCTTATCCCTGAATAAAATGGGGCATTTGGCAAAAGTGAGGGTTTTTTTTTTAATAAAAGTAAATAAAAATATTACTTTTAAGATATAAGAATACAAAATTTCAGAACCACTAATAAAAGAAGTACATAAACAAACACCTATAAATATAAAACTATGAATTGCATTTTATGATGATGTAACTTACTGCGAGAACTAAATGAATAATTTGTTTCTAACTGCTAAATCATATATACATATATATTTACATTTGCATTTGCATGAGCTCAACAAGTACACAAGATTTTTATTCTTCTCCAACTTTCCATGAGACTCATATGCAGCACAAAAAAATAAATAAATGAAAGCCTGATCTATATTTTTTTTCAAAAAAGTTGAAAACTTACAAGCTCCATGATTTTTTGCAGGAATAAGTCAAATTTCACCTAAACTATAGAAAAAAAGTCTGTACTTACTACAAATAGCATCTATTCTATTTAACCCACGGATAAGGATATATTGCCAAAATATTAAAAACACAGATTTTCTAATTTTTAACCTGCACTGATCCAAAGTCTTAAATTACATATTAACCAGAAACAAGGAAAATGTTACATAATATACATACACATTTAGATAATCCCTAACCTTTTTAATAGAATTAAATATTGGTTTATGCTTTGAATATTCATTTAATAACAGTTACTGAGCTAAAATGTTCAACAAAGCACTGAACAAAATATTTTTGTGTATGCAATCCCAGCACTTTGGCAGACCGAGGCAGGTAGATCGCCTGAGGTCGAGAGTTCAAGACCAGGCTGCCCAACGTGGAGAAACCCTGTCTCTACTAAAAATACAAAAAATTAGCTGGGTGTGGTGGCGCATGCCTGTAATCCCAGCTACTTGGGAGGCTGAGGCAGGAGAATCGCTTGAACTCAGGAGGCAGAGGTTGTGGTGAGCTGAGATCACACCATTGCATTCCAGCCTGGGCAACAAGAGCAAAACTCCGTCTCAAAAAAAACTAGTAATAAAATAAAAAATAAAAAATCACACATAATCCCAGGCTTTCAGAGTAAAATATCTAGAAGGAGAAATAATATAAAATATGTATCCAAATATCTGTAGTGTAGAAAATGGTGAAAAGTGCCATGAGAAAGGTATGCTTAAATTATAGTTTTCAAAATGCAGAGATTGTTTTCAATCTATTTTATGAGGAAACAGTATCAAGAAATCTGGGTGAGTCCCAATACCTGATGCAATACAAACCTAATATGTTTAATATGTGCAGTGGTTAATTTTATGTGTCAATTTGATGAGGTTAAGGGACACCCAAATAGTTGATAGAACATTATTTTTAGATATATCTGTGAGGATGTTTCCAAAAGAGATCTGCATTTGAATTGTTAGGGTAAGGAGATCCCTTCTCACCAATGGAAGCAGGTATCATACAAACAGAATAAAATGGAAGAGAAAGAGCAAATTCACTCCCTTTTCCCCTAGAGCTCTCATCTTCTCCTGCACTGGTACATCTTGGGCCTTCAGGTTCCAGGGCTTATACCAGCACACACAGCACATTTCTCCCTCCCTCCCTACGCTTCTCCATTCTTAGGTCTTTGGCCTTAGAACAAATTACATCTCTGCTTTTTCTGGTTCTTTACTTTGGAGAACATATTGTGGGAATTCTTGGCCTACATAATTGCATGAGGAAATTTCCATAATAAATCCTGTCATATATTTATATATACATATCCTGTTGGTTCTGTCTCTCTGGAGAACTCTGACTGATACAATTTGAAAACTAATAACTTTTCCTTTGCTTATCCCACATATAAATTTAATATTGTCCTAAATATGCTCCTATCTCTGGTAGAGAGATACAACCATTAATGGTTTGTCAGTTGTATTAATGTGGCGATGCTAGCTGCTGAAACAAATAAAATCACAAATCACAATGGCTTAACCAAATGGAAGTGTATTTCCATTAACCGAATGGAAATGTATGTGATGTCCAAAATGGATGTTCCTGATCAGTGGAAGTATCTTCTCTATATGGCAATTTAGATAATCAAGTATCTTCTAATAGTGGCTCTGCTGTTTTTAACACTTATGTCCGAAGGTCATGCTCAGAGTTACTTCCATTTCAAATACTTAGAAGGGATGAGGAAGATCAGTGGAATGTTCTTATTAGCTAGGTCTGCTAGGTTCATCATTTGTGCTTTAGCTAGAACTAAGTCACACAGGAACACCAAACTGCAAGAGAGACTGGACAGTAAACAGCAAGCCATCTCTGCCACTGTTTTCATTAACATTTATGAGTCCAACAAAAGCGTGGCATATTAAGGATTCAAATTTTTCTTGGCACCACATGCTGGTTTTATGGAATGGAGCTTTTGATTATTGGAATGTGTATTCCTTTTCTCACATCCCAAACTGTTCTAGGAAAGAGCTTTATCTATAGAAGCATTGCTGCTGTTGGCACTCTATGAATATATTCACAATTTCTTGAAGTCTAGATTTGAGTATTGATTAGAGATATTCTATTTTCTCCCATTCTTCAGTGTCACCAGCATCTTCACCAACCAGTCACTCAAACATTAATGGGTGCCTATGTGATGGCTTAGCTATTTTGAGATAGAAGAGTGAAGTTTTCTTATAGCTCTTTATGAGCCTCATCAGTTAGCTATCATCTGGACCTAGTTAAGTTGCTTTCAAATCTAATTCTGCTGGTCTTTAAAATCCAAATACGTTTTTAGTTTTTCCCTAAAGAGTTACTCTGCTAGGTGCTAAACAAAATGAATTGGCAATAGCATCCACCTATGGGAACTTAACTTGCAAATTTTTAATGCAGTGCTTCCTGAGTTCCACTTTGAGTACTAGGTGAAAAAAAAAAGTATCGAAAAATGTCTGCCTGCTTTGGCCAAGGTACAAATAGTTTTGGAAGGTTTTTCTTGTATGAAAGAATGTTTTCCAGTTAGTTTTTACTTATTATTTAAATCATTAGCAGTTTCACATGCAAATGTTAATGAGTACCTCTTTGCAACTGGATCATTTTTCATTGTGCATGTGAAGTATTAGAATTTGAAAGTTACTTCATTAGTTAGGCTTAAATTATTTCTACATATTCGGTGGTAAGATAGCTTTGAGAGCATGTGTCTCTTAATCCAATCAGCTGTGACCCTTATAAATGGTGAGAAGATCAAAGTGACTCAAATGTCTATCTCTTTGTAGAATATAATAACCACAGCTGATCTATTGGATCAAAAGAATATTTTCACCTCAGTTCTGCATTTCCTCATATAGAAATAGCCTCAGTTATGTTTAGAAGCTTAGCATCATTATTATTAGCCTAAATTTTTAAAAATTAAAGTTAGAATCCAGAAGTTTAATGTACTAAAATATACAAGACATAAATCACATTATATAGCAAGCACAGTATTTCTAAATTTTACAATAATGATACAGTTTGCACCCATTGAAGATATGGTAACAGTCGCATGTTAATGTTTATCTTGGAATTTTAAATTTCACTTATTAACATTCATTGGGTGTTATCTGCAAACTCACATATCTAATAACGTTTTCAGAATCACCAAGTTCAAATGAGTTTATATAAATTGGTTTTGAGCCATGTTCAGATGATACCTGAAAGATACCAATCTGTCTTCATGACAAAACTCTCTAAATCATACTATTCTTTAGATTCATTGGTAGATTACAATTGTGTTAAACAGCTACCAACAAAACAGTTTCAAATAGGGATTCTGTCTAGTTATCCTGACTCTCAGTCACAGAAGTTGTAAGTGCATTCAAATCTTAAAGGCACAGCACTGTTATCACTTAACTTCCAGTTTCTTAATTGTATACAAGATATCAACTCCTTCACCATTCTCATTTTCTCCAGCTTCATCTAATAATCTCACTTACGTATTAAAAGATCTAACCTGATTTTTGTAGCTTGAAAGCTTAATGTAAGATGAAAACTCTCAAGTTTCACTATTCACAGTCTATAGTAAATTGTGTTTTCACATAGCTTTATTTAGTAATTGCACATATTATGCAATTTGACAAGTTATGACATATATATTTATTAAATCATCACTTACTATCAAAATAATTAATATATCCCTTACCCCCAAATATTTCCTCAGCCCCTTTGTAATTCCTCCACACCTCCTTACCCTCTGCTTTTTTTTTTTTTCTTTATTTCTTCTAAAAAAACAACACAGCAACAAAAAGCGGGATATGTGTACAGAACATGCAGGTTTGTTACATAGGTATGTGTGCCATGGTGGTTTGCTGCACCTATTGACCTGTCCTCTAAGTTCCCTCCTCTTGTCCCCTAACCCCCAATAGGCCCTGATGTGTGTTGTTCCCCCTCTCTGTGTCCATGTGTTCTCAATGTTCAACTCCCACTTATGAGTGAGAACATGCAGTGTTTGGTTTTCTGTTCCTGGGTTACTTTGCTGAGGATGATGGCCTCCAGCTTCATCCATGTCCCTGCAAAGGACATGATCTCATTCCTTTTAATGGCTGTGTAGTATTCCATGGTATATATATACCACATTTTCTTTTCCCAGTCTATCATTGATGGGCATTTGGGTTGGTTCCATGTCTTTGCTATTGTAAATAGTGCTGCAGTAGACTTATGTGTACATGTGTCTTCATAATAGAATGATTTGTCCTCCTTTTGGTATATACCCAGTAATAGAATGGCTGGGTCAAATTGTATTTCTGGTTCTAGATGCTTGAGGAATCGACACTCTCTCTCCCACAATGGTTGAACTAATTTACATTCCCACCTACAGTTGTAAAAGCCTCCCTATTTCTCCACAGCCTCCTCAGCATCTATTGTTTCCTGATTTTTTAATAACCGCCATTCTCACTAATATGAGATGATATCTCATTGTTGTTTTGATTTGCATTTCTCTGATGATCACTGATGTTGAGCTTTTTTTCCATGTTTGTTGGCTGAATAAATGTCTTTTTTGAGAAGTGTCTGTTCATATCCTTTGCCTACTTTTTGATGTTTTTTTTTCTTGTAAATATGTTTAAGTTCCTTGTAAATTCTGGATATTAGCCCTTTGTCAGATGGGTAGATTGCAAGTATTTTCTCCCATTCCATAGGTGGCCTGTTCACTCTGATAACAGTTTCTTTTGCTGTGCAGAAGCCCTTTAGTTTAATTAGATACCATTGTCAATTTTGGCTTTTGTTGCAATTGCTTTTGGTGTTTTGTCATGAAGTCTTTGCCCATGCATATGTCCTGAGTGGTATTGCCTAGGTTTTTTTCTAGGGTTTTTATGGTTTTGGAGTTTACATTTAAGTATTTAATACGTCTTGAGTTAGATTTTGTAGAATGCGTAAGGAAGGGGCCCTGTTTCAGTTTTCTGCCTATAGCTAGCCAGTTTTCCCAACACAGTTTATTGAATAGAAGATGATTTCCCTATTGCTTGTTTTGTCAGGTTCGTGGAAGATCAGATGGTTGTAGATGTGTGGAGTTATATCTGAGATCTCTCTGCTCCATTAGGGTCTATATGTATGTTTTGGTACCAGCATGCTGTCTTGGTTACACCCTTGGTAAAGTGTGATGCCTCCCACGTTGTTATTTTTGCTTAAGATTGTCTTGGGGTCTTCTTTGATTCCACATGAAATTTAAAATAGTTTTTTCTAATTCTGTGAAGAATATCAATGGATGTTTGATGGGAATAGCATTGAATCTATAAATTACTTTGGGCAGTCTGGCCATTTTCATGATATCGATTCTTCCTATCCATGAGCATGGAATGTTTTTCCATTTGTTTGTGTCCTCTCTTTTTTCCTTGAGCAGTGGTTCGTAGTTCTCCTTCAAGAGGTTCTTCACATCCCTTGTTATCTGTATTCCTAGGTATTTTATTCTCTTTGTAGCAATTGTGAATGGGAGTTTATTCATGATTTGGCTCTCCGATGCCTATTGTTAGTGTAAAGGAATGCTTGTGATTTTTGCACATTTATTTCGTATCCTGAGACTTTGCTGAAGTCGTTTATCAGTTCTAGAGGTTTTTGGGCTGAGATGATGGAGTTTTCTAATTATAAAATCATGTCATCTGCAAACAGAAACAATTTGACTTCCTCTCTTCCTATTTGAACACTCTTTATTTATTTTTCTTGCCTGATTGACCTGGCCAGAACTTCCAATACTATGTTGAATAGGAATGGTGAGAGAGGGCATCCTTGCCTTGTACCAATTTTCATAGGGAGTGCTTCCACCTTTTTCCCATTCACCATGGTATCACGGCTGTGAGTTGGTCATAAATAGCTCTTACTATTTTGAGATATATTCCATCAATACCTAGTTTATTGTGAGTTTTTAACATAAAGGGATGTTGAATTTTATCAAAGACCTTTTCTGCATCTATTGAGATAATCATATGTTTTTTGTCTTTGGTTCTCTTTATGTGATGGATTACGTTTATTGATTTGCATATTTGAATCAGCGTTGCATCCCAGGGATAAAGCTGATTGATCATGGAGGGTAAGTTTTTTGATGTGCTGCTGGATTCAGTTTGCCAGTAGTTTTTTGAGGATTTTTTGCGTCGATGTTTGTCAGGGATATTGGCCTGAAGTTTTCTTTTTGTGTGGTGTCTCTTCCTGGTTTTGGTATCAGGATGATGCTGGATTCATAAAATTAGTTAGGGAGGAGTCCTTCCTTTTCAATTGTTTGGAATCATTTCAGAAGGAATAGTATCACCTCCTCTTTGTATTTCTGGTAGAATTCAGCTATGAATCCATCCAGTCCTGGCCTTTTTTTGGTTGGCAGGCTACTAATTACTGTCTCAATTTTAGAGCTTATTATTGGTCTATTCAGGGATTCAACTTCTTCCTGGTTTAGTCTTGGTAGGGTGTCTGTGTCCAGGAATTTATCAATTTCTTCTAGATTTTCCAGTTTATTTGCATAGACGTATTTATATAATATTCTTTGATGGTGGTTTGTATTTCTGTTGGGTAAGTGGTAATATCCCCTTTATTATTTTTTGTTGTGTCTTTTTTATTCTTTTCTCTCTTCTTTATTAGTCTAGCGAATGGTCTATCCATTGTGTTAATTTTTTCAAAAATCCAACTCCTGGATTTGTTGATTTGTTGGAGGGTTTTTCATGTCTGTATCTCCTTCAGTTCTTCTCTGATCTTAGTTATTTCTTGTTTTCTGCTAGTTTTTTGATTAGTTTGCTCTTGCCTCTCTAGCTCTTTTAATTGTCATGTTAGGGTGTCAATTTAAGATCTTTCTAACTTTCTGACGTGGGCATTTAGTGCTATAAATTTCCCTCTTAACACTGCTTTAGCTGTATCCCAGAGATTCTGGTACATTGTCTCTTTGTTCTCATTGGTTTCAAAGAACTTCTTGATTTCTGCCTTAAATTCATTTTTATCCAAGATTCATTCAGGAGCAGGTTGCTCAATTTCCATGTGATTGTCTGGTTTTGAGTGGGTTTCTTAATCCTGAGTTCTAATTTGATTGCATTGTGGTCTGACTGTTGTGATTTCAGTTCTTTTTCATTTGCTGAAGAGTATTTTACTTCCAATTATATGGTCAATTTTAGAATAAGTGTGATGTGGCACTGAGAAGAATGTATATCCTGCTGATTTGGGGTAGAGAACTCTGTAGATGTGTACTAGGTCCACTTGATCCAGAGATGAGTTCAAGTCCTGAATATCTTTGTTAATCCTATCTCGTTGATCTAACACTGACAGTGGGGTGTTTAAGTCTCCCACTATCGTTGTGTGGGAGCCTAAGTCTCTTTGTAGGTCTCTAAGAACTTGTTTTATGAGCCTGGGTGATCATCTATTGGGTGCATATATTTAGAACAGCTAGGTCTTCTTGTTGAATTGTTCCCTTTACCATTATGTAATGCCCTTCTTTGTCTTTTTTTTGGTCTTTATTGGTTTAAAGTCTTTTGTCAGAGACTAGGATTGCAACCCCTGGTTTTTTGTTTGTTTGTTTTTTGGTTTTGTTTTGCTTTCCACTTTCTTGGTAAATTTTCCTCCACCCTTTTATTTTGAGCCTGTGTGTGTGTTTGCATGTAAGATGGGTCTCCTGAATACAGCACACTGGTGAGTGTTGGCTCCTTATCCAATTTGCTACTCTGTGTCTTTTAATTGGGGCATTTAGCCCATTTACATTTAAGGTTAGTATTGTTATATGTGAGTTTGATCCTGCCATCGTGATGCTATTTAGTTGTTTTGCACACTAGTTGATACAATTTCTTCATAATGTCATTGTTCTTTATATTTTGGTGTGTTTTTGCATGGTTGGTATCAGTTTTGCCTTTCCATATTTAGTGCTTCTTTCAGGAGCTCTTGCAACATAGGCCTGGTGGTAATGTAATGGCTCAGCATTTGCTTGTCTGGAAATAATTTTATTTCTCCTTCACTTATGAAGCTTTGTTTGGCTGGATATGAAATTCTAGGTGGAAAATTTTTTTCTTTAAGAATGTTGAATACTGACCAGCTTATAAAGTTTATAAAGTTTATTTCTTCCAGCTTATAAAGTTTCTGTTGTGAGTCTGATGGGCTTCCCTTTCTAGGTGATCTGGCCTTTCTCTCTGGCTGCCCTTAACAGTTATTCTTTCTTTTCAACCTTGGAGAACCTGATGATTACATGTCTTGGGGTTGATCTTCTTGCGGAGTATCTTAATGGTGTTCTCTGTACTTCCTGAATTTGCATTTTGGCCTGCTAGGTTAGGGAAGTTCACCTGGATAACATTCTGAAGAGTGTTTTCCAGCTTTTCATTCTCCCCATCTCCTTCCGGTACTCCAATTAATCATAGGTTCAGTCTTTTTATGAAGTACCATATTTCTTGGAGGCTTTATTCATTCCTTTTCATTCTTTGTTCTCTATTCTTGTTTGCATGTCTTATTTCAGTTAAGTTAGGTGGTCTTCAAACTCTTTTTTTTTTTTTTTTTTTTTTTGAGACGGAGTCTCGCTCTGTAACCCAGGCTGGAGTGCAGTGGCGCAATCTCGGCTCACTGCAAGCTCCGCCTCCCGGGTTCACGCCATTCTCCTGCCTCAGCCTCCCGAGTAGCTGGGACTACAGGCGCGCGCCCCTGCGCCTGGCTAATTTTTTTTTTTTTCTATTTTTAGTAGAGACGGGGTTTCACCATGGTCTCGATCTCCTGACCTTGTGATCCGCCCACCTCGGCCTCCCAAAGTGCTGGGATTACAGGCGTGAGCCACCACGCCCGGCCTGAGCCACCACGCCCGGCCCAAACTCTTATATCCTTTCTTCCACTTGGTCAATTCGGCTGCTGATGCTTGTGTATGCTTCATGAAGTTCCCGTGCTGTTTTTCAGCTCCATCAGGTCTTTTATGTTCCTCTCTAACCTGGTTATTCTCGTTAGCACTTCCTCTAACCTTTTATCAAGGCTCTTAGCTTCTTTGCATTGGGTTAGAACACACTCCTTTAGCTCAGCATAGTTTTTTATTACCCATCATCTGATGCCTACTTCTGCCAATTCATCCATCTGATCCTCTGTCCAGTTTTGCACACTTGATGAAGAGACGTTGAGATCATCTGGAGGAGTAGAGGTACTCTGGCCTTTTGGGATTTCAGCATGTTTTTGTTGATTCATTCTCACGTTCCTGAGTTTGTCTAGTTTCAGTCTTTGAGGCTACTGACCTCTGGAGGGGGGTTTTGTGGAGGCCTTTTTTTATTGTTGTTATTGATGCTGTTTTTGTCACTTTCTGCTTGTTTGTTTTTCTTTCAATAGTCAGGTCCCTCTTCTGTAGGGCTGTTGCAGTTTGCTGGGGGTTCACATCAGGCCCTGTTCATCTGATTCCCTCCCGTGCCTGGCGATGTCACTCAAGGAGGCTGGAGAACAGGAAAGATAAGTGCCTGCTCTTTCTTCTGGGACCTCTGACCTCGATGGGCACCAACCAGACGCCAGTAGGATCGCTCCTGTACAGGGTGTCTGACAACCCCTGTTGGAGGGTCTCACCCAGTTGGGTGGCATGGGGAGCAGGACCTGTTTAATGAAGCACTTTGTCCCTTGGTGGAGGGTGTGTGCTTCGCTGGGGGAAACCCACTCGTCCTGGCTGCCCGGATTCCTCAGAACTACCAGGAGGAGAGATTAAGTCTGCTGGTTCAGAGACTGGGACCTCCCCCACTCCCTCCCCATAGGGGATCAGGCCCAGGGAGATTGGAATTCTGTCCCTAAGCCTCTGGTCAGAGTTATTGAAGATCCTGCAGGGAAGCCCCGCCCACTGAAGATGGACGGGTCAGGGTTAGACCTGAAGAGGCACCCTGGCCTCGAACTGCCACAGCCGGTGTGTTGTGCTGTGGGGGCTTCTTGGGACCAAGGCATCCAGCCTCCCTGGCTCCAGCAGGGGAAAGGCGCAGCCTGGAGCTATAGAAATGGGTGTTGCCGTTTCCCCTGCCCTGGGAGCTTACTGTGTTAGGCAGTTGTGAGTCCCAGTGCGGGCTGCTGCCCCTCCCCCAAGGAGCTCAAAGGGCTTAGACAGCAGCCAGTGCTGGTCGCCCCTCCCTCCCGGGAGTTCAGTAAGCTAAAGCCGATTCCAGCTGAGAGGCTGTAAGAATCTGCGCGTTCTGGGGTTGGGACACTAGGTCCTGGTGGCGGGGGTTCACGAGTGGGATCTTCCAATCCGTGGGCTGCACAGTTCCATGGAAAAAGCAGTTTCGCCGGCTGGGTAACTTGCTCACTCACCGCCTCCCTTGGCTGGTGGGAGGGGGCTTCCTTTCCCTGTGTGGCTCTCAAGTGGGCGACCGGGTCACACTGTTCTTCCTTCTCTCTGTGGGTCACGCCAGACTTCTAGTCAATTTTGATGAGAGAACCTGGATACCTTTGTTGCCAGTGAAGGATTCACACGCTTATTGTTTTTTTGTTTGTTTGTTTGTTTTGTTCGTTTTTTTTTTCTGAAGGGAGCCACCGAAAGCCGCTGCTTCTAGTTGGCCCCTCCCCAAAAGCTCTCCTCCTTGCCCTCTTCTAAGGCAACTACTAATCTGTTGTCTGTCACTATTACAGTGAATTGTCCTATTACATTGAATTATCTCTTTAAACTATGAAAAAGTGTCCTTCTAAAAATCTTGATCACTTATTATTTCAAGATTCCATAAAACCTAAGATATGTTGTGTTGTTCCCAAGTAACATTCCAGATCTCATTAAAATAAAATCTTAAAGGACAGCCAAATAAACACAAAATGCTAAAAGCAAAAACTTAAAGAGAAATTTTCTTTTTGACAAGCAGCTGTGCCTCTTACAAAGCTATCTAAAGCCTTTGGCAGGAATCTAGGGCTGGGATCATCTATAGAGCTCTTTCAGCATCTCTATTCCTTCATTAGTTCTCACTTTCCAAATTAATGAATGTCAATAGTACATTTATTAATTTAAATTTTTATTCAGTTTCAGGGGTACATGTACAGGTTTGTTATACAGACAAATTGCATGTCACGGGGGTTTGGTGTACATACTATTTCATCACCCAAGTAATAAGCATAGTATCCAATAGGTAGTTTTTTAATCCTTACCCTCCTCCCACGCATCATTCTTAAGTAAGCCCTGGTATCTATTATTCCCTTCTTTGTGTCTATGTGCCCTCAATGATTAGCTCCCACTTATAAGTGAGAATATGTGATGTTTGGTTTTCCATTCCTGCATTAATTCACTTAGGATAACAGCCTCCAGCTCCATCTGTGTCCCTGCAAAGGATATGAACTCGTTCCTCTTTACGGCTGCATAGTATTTTACGGTATATACATATAACACATTTTCTTTATCCAGTCTACCACTGATGGGCATTTAGATTGATTCCATGTCTTTGCTATTGCAGGTAGTGCTGCAATGAACATATGCATGCATGTGTATTTATAGTAGAATAATTTGTATTCCTTTAGATACATACCCAATAATGGGATTGCTGGGTCAAATGGTAGTTCTATGTTCTTTGAGAAATTGCCGAACAGCTTTTTCATAGTGGCTGAACTAATTTACCTTCCCAGTAGCAGTGTATAGGTGTTTCCTTTTGTCTGCAACCTTGCCAGCTTGTTATTTTTTGACTTTTTAGTAATAGCCACTCTGACTGGTATGGGATGCTATCTCATTGTGGGTTTGATTTGCATTTCTCCAACAATTGGTGATGTTGAGCATTTTTTTCATATGCTTATTGGCCATTTATAGGTCTTATTTTGAAAACTGTCTGCTCATGTTCTTTGCCCATTTTTTAATAGGGTTGTTTGGTTTTTGCTTGTTAATTTGTTCAAGTTCTTTATAGACTCTGGATGTTAGACCTTTGTTGGATACGTAGTTTGCAAATGTATTTTTTCCTATTCTGTGGGGTGTCTATTTACCCTGTTGATAGTCTCTTTGCTGTGAAGAGGCTTTTTAGTTTAATTAGGTTCCATTTGTCCATTTTTGTCTTTCTTGCAATTGCTTTTGGCATCTTCATCATGAAATCTTTGCCAGGACCAATGTCTAGAATGGTATTGCCTAGGTTTTCTTCAAGGGGTTTTATAATTTTAGGTTTACATTTGTCTTTAATCTATCTTGAGTTGATTTTTGTATATGGTGTAAGGAAAGGATTCAGTTTCAATCTTCTGCCTATTGCCAATCTGTTATCCCAGCACCATTTATTGGTTAGAAAGTCCTTTCTGTATTGCTTGTTTTTACTGATTTTGTCCAGATCAAATGGTTGTAGGTGCAGAGCTTTATTTCTGGACTCTCAGTTCTGTCCCATTGGTCTATGTATCTGTTTTTGTACCAGTACCATGCTGTTTGGGTTACTGTAGCCTTACAGTATAATTTGAAGTCCAGTAATGTGATGCACCCAGCTTTGTTATTTTTGCTTAAGATTACTTCAACTATTCAGACTCCTTTTTGGTTCTATATGAATTTTAGAATAGTTTTTTTCTAATTCTATGAAGAATGTCATTGGTAGTTTGATAGGAATAGCATCGAATCTGTAAATTGCTTTGGGCAGTATGCCCATGTTAAAAATATTGATTCTTTCTGTTCATGAGCATGGAATATTTTCCATTTGTTTGTGTCATCTCTGATTTCTTTCAGCAGTGGTTTGTAATTCTCATTGTGGAGATCCTTCACCTCCCTGGGTAGCTGTATTCCTAGGTATTTTATTTCATATTACTTTTAAACTTCTAGGGAAGGAAAAGACTTCCAAGCTAACTAAGCTACCAGTTAATAACCTGGTTTTATATTTAATAGTAAAAATTCATCATTTTCCTCTTCACAAAAACATTACTCTCTCTGTTTATTTCATAAAATTTCCCATTATAATAATTTTCCATTATAAAAACAATGTATACTCACTATAAGAAATGTAAAACAGGTAGTAAAAAAAAAAGAAGAAGAAGAAAAACATTACTCCTATACTCCCTGAACTAGAAATAAAAATTTAGTTATATTGCCTTTCAGTATTTTTTATGTTCAGATTTTTGCCTCTGGATTGGTGCATGAATTCCATACCAAATGACCCTGTTTTTGAAGAAAATAACATGAAATGAAATGTGTTGACCTTATTCTTTGCTAATTATAAATATGGAAGTTGACTTTAAATTTTCTAATATTTATAAGAAGTATTTTATGAGACTTTTTTCTTATTCTCTACAATTTTTAGAAGACTTTTATAAGAAAAGCAGCAATTCTATAAATTTCCTTTAGAATCAAAAAACATTGAATAAGTCTACTACTTTGAATACAGCTGTGATAGTCATTAGTGCTATTCCCCAAATATTTCTGATTCTTCACCTTTTGAGCAAATTGTTGGATTGTACTTCCCGGACCCGTTGTCATTAAGTGGGAGCCACATGACTAGTTCTGGACGCGAGCTGTGAATAGAAATGATGTATATCCTTTCTGAGCCAAGCCATTATGTGTGGCCTGACAAAGCCTCTTTCCCCTGCCACTGGAAGCAGCAATGTTTATAATATTCCTGCTCTACCAGCCTGAGTCCCAAAATAAAGACACTTGAAGAAGAACCCACAACCAGTGCACAATAAGTTTGTTGTGCAGATGCAAAGCAAGGTTTTATTTTTGAAATTTATCAAGGATTGTGGAATGGTTACAGCAGCATATTTTATCCTAATGTATTTCATAGCTTTGTAATTTTTATTGCATCAATTTCTATTTTATTCAAAGTGGATCCTTTTTCGTTTCTCATCAGTAACTAATACTCCGAATGTAGTTGGAAAGAATACAGAAAAAAAGATTAATACTCTGAATGTAGTTGGAAAGAACACAGAAATATTGTTATTTCTGATGGTTTTATACTTGGTGATAAAAAGAAGTAAAAGTCGGTGTCAGGATCATCACTAGGGTGTACAAATAATTGTTGTGGGGGCCCTATATTTAGAGACAATCTGACATGAGGTGAGGTCTGGTGATTTATGGATAAAGATTTAGAATAACAGGTAAATAAGAGGTACATATATACATGTTTGTATAGACACAAGCACAGAAACACACACACACACACACACACATACAATCTGCTAGTCAGTGAATATGAAATGTATCCCGTCTGAAAATGAGTATGAGAGAGTTTCCCCAAAACAGCATGTCAGCATTATTCTGGCAACCCAGTATTATGCAATCCCATGAAATAAAATCCATGCCAATCCATGGGAACAATCTACCACCAAGCTGTTCTCCTGGAAATGGGCCTGGCTATGGAGGACTCTCATGGTTTTATTAGTCTGAGTCTTAGCGCTCCGAGTGTTAGCAAATGGGAAGTAGCCCCAAGGGGAGAAACAAAAAGCAGGAATAGGGCCCACATGGGTCCAGGTCTGGGCTTAGAGCACTCCTTCCTCTCCCCAGACAGCACTGCTGGTTCTGGACAGTTCAAGTCCCCAGTGGGGGACTTACAACATGTCAAAGAAGACACTCCAGCCCACTTGTGTGGGCTCCCAAAAGTGGTAAGATATGTCCATGCCCTTCAGAAGATAATTATCCAGCAGGAGGAACCCATTTGAAAATTATACGAAGTGATAAGTGTTCCCAGGTATGGTGGCTCACACTTGTAATCCCAGAACTTTGGGAGGTTGAGGCAGGCAGATCACTTGAGGTCAGGAGTTCGAGACCAGCCTAGCCAAGATGGTGAGACCCTGTCTATAATATAAACACAAAAAATTAGCCAGGCGTGGTGGTATGTGCCCATAATCCCAGCTACTCCAGAGGCTGAGGCAGGAGAATTGTGGAGGCGGAGGTTGCAGTGAGCCTAGATCATGCCACTTCACTCCAGCCTGGGGGACAGAGTGAGACTCTGTCTCAAAACAAAAAAACAAACAAACAAAAAAAAAAGTGACAAGTGCTCCCTTAGAGATAGAGTTAAACTGCTTTGTCATGCAAAGTCAAAATCTACAATCTTGATAAAGTTCTTTATAGGCATACGGGCAACTGTATCTTCATGTCCTCTAATAGATACCTTATATTGATTTTTTCACTTTTTTTTTTCTTGAGGACACATCAACGCTAGAAGGGGAAGAAAGCAATAATTCTTCTCTTACCAATGCCTATTTCAATAGCATAGATTGGAGTCATTATTCCAAGACTTTATTGTGCAAAAGAATCACCCCCAGAATATCAGATAATGCGGCCCAGGCAATTCTGTTTCTAAAAAGCACTTCAGGTGATTGAAGTGAACCATAGCTTGAGAAACACAAAACTAGAGACAGATTCATAAGCATCCTCACCTTTTGATATAAAGAATTATGTTAACAAAGCAAAGAAACTATGTAGAATCCTGGAAGTGTTGAATACAAAAGTTTAATGCCTTTTAGGTTATATTACTGGCCCCTCTGTGAGTGGTAGAGATGGGAAAAGATTTAGATCCAGGGACCCTCTCAATAGTAAGGAATGATCCTTCCAGAAGTTGTTCTAAGGGCTTTATTGTGTATTAAATTTATTCATATATAATCTTTACAACAACTTAAGAAGGTAGGTACCACTATTATCACCACTAAGACATAAAAACACTGAAGAACAGACAGTGTAAGTAACTTGTCCAAGGTCACATAGCTAATAGGCGGAGACCTGAGATTCCAAACTAGGTGTTTCCTACACTAGTGTCCATGTTCTTACTCACTGCATTGTGCTACTATTGAGTACATAAACAGAAATGCTAGCTACTACCAATAATCACTGGAGTGGCTCTTTGCATATTCTAAGGCATATCCCAGTAAACATCAGGGTGAAAAAGTCATAATACAACTATACATTTTAGATGCCTAACCACTTTAAAACAGTACTTTCCAATCTGGTTACACATTAAAATGACCTGAGGAGCTTTTAAAATATTTCAGTGTCCAGTCCCATTACACACAAATGAAATCAGAATATCTAAGGGGGAACCCTGGCATAAGTACTTTTTAAAAAGTTCCCCCAAATAATTTTAATGTGATACCATTGCATTAGACAGTTAAAAACACATATTTACTTAAAATTTAAAAGCATTCATGTCTTTGCAGATGGCCTCCTTTTGTTTTGTTTTAAGAGAATGAAAGAACGTTTACTAAATATTGTACATATAGTTTGTGGAGTGTTGTGCAGTGGACTGAATTGAAATGCTTAATTACCAATATATGCATAGTTATAAATTTGTTCAGTTTTGTCTTTTTATTAAAAGGGATTTGGAGATAATAATGTGACAATCAATTGTTTAGAATAACAATTAAGTAGTGTGATGACTCGTAGGGCATTTAGAAGCCATTCTCTCCTAATTTCCTGATTCTGGATAATTTCCCTTGATTCAAAGGTAAACTACAATTATTTCAGAACACACTTACGCCTACTGGATGAAATGCCACATTTCTTCACATTCTCTTTTTGGATCAAGTCCATCTGAGTAGCCAGGCTCCTTTATCTATACCTGACACTTTTAAAGTTTTGGATGAAACATCTGTTTTTCATTTTAAAAATGTCAGCTTGTCCATCTTGAATGGGCATTGGGTAAAGGAGACAAATCCTGCTTTGTCTAAAGAGCCCATCTTGATTGTTATGCCAAAACCATATTTCCTCCATTAATCAGATTCCTTAACAACTTGCCAGCAAAGGCAGTGGGCAGTGGATAATCCTGCAGTGCAACTTCTATGCTAACCACTCCAGAGAAGACTGTGTAGGGGACAGTAAAGTGTGCTTTCTCTCCAAAGTGTTGTTTTCCTACTACATCTTGTTCTTTACTCTACAATTCAAGTATCACAGTCACAAAAAAAGATCCAGGGAGGTTTAAAAATAATGGCTGGTGATCCGTTCAGCCCCCCGTCCCCCGCCATACCCCTTTCTCTACAGAATCACTAGTCTTCGTACTCGGCTGAGCTGACGGCTTTCTGTATTTCCCATCGGAAGGCCTAGCCCAGGAGCTACAGCCCCAGGGATTCTTTTATAACTGAAAAGATCTTTATAAAATGATATTTGGGAGACTAGATCCTCAACTCGACTCTGAGCCTCATAAAGACCCTCTTTTCCTCCCTTTACCCAACCCCCCAGGATATGGAGCCTCACAGTTTTCCAAGAAGTGGTGGGAATGAATTAGAGTAGAATTTCACTACTGCTCAGATACTCTCCATGATGGCAAAAATCTTTTTTCACCATGCTCAATCCAAACACAAGGCCGTTATTCTAACTTGACAATAATACAGGTGAAGAGAATTTGGGGATGGCAAACCTCTAACAGCAGCTAGAATAAAATGCTCAAGCAGCCCAGAAGTAGTGGCCCAGGCCCATCTCCTAGGGTTCCACATGCCTCCATGGGTCAGAACCCGTGTCACCTTTTCCTTTGCCAAGCATATAACACATGACTTTGTTTGGTGTTTGTTTGCTAAATGTTCACTGATGAGTGAAAGTAGAAGTCACAGAAAAGGGTAATGGGCATATTTTGGCCATTGTTGAAATGGGGGAATTGGTTGCTTAGAGCAAAAAGCAAAATGACATTTTCACTTGTAGGCTGCATTCCATGACTACTTGGGTCTTGGTTAATTCTCAATGCCCCCAGCTCCCTAAATCTGGCAAGATTTATGAATGCGCGGAACTCTCTGTCAAGTCACATGTGCAAGCTGGCCTTAGCTTAGCAACAGTGGCTCCAATGCTTCCAGTGAACTTTTTTTTTTCAGCTCTGCCTTTCTGGTTGGCTGTCAGCGTGATCTCATTAAGGCTGAGTGACCCAGGCCTGACTGTGGCAGCTCACACTGTTGGTATGCTGCTACTGTTTTCTCTCCCAAGACATCTGCTTCAGCACTGCTTCAGATAATACTTCATTATGTCCTGGAAATGTTTCTTACTACTTTGTGCACCATTGTGTGTCGTTCTCTTTGAAGTTAATGTGAGTCTTATGTGATGATATGATATACATCAGAGTATACCTAAAAATGATGGCTTACCGCATAAAAAAAAATTAGAAAGATCCGCTTTTCATTTGTTAAATTCAAAACAACAGAACTCTAGTTTTCCTTTAGAAATACAGGCAGTTTGCTTAGAGATTGAAGAGAGAAAGAGGAAAATAGTTTTTCTTATCCCTGCAGATCAGACCTTCAAGGCAGTTAAGGAACACTCATGCATCTGGGGAAGTGATGGGCTTATTTGGGGTTTATGGATCTTAAAGCCCCTAATAAGACTCTGGAAGTACCTATATAGCAAATGTTTAAGTTAGAAAAAAGTGTTTCACATTCTACATTATGACTATGGGTGAGTATCTATTAGGACCCTATCTGTCTTTAAACCACCAAGCTATATAGGGGCTGTGTCAATAGTTCTTATATCTGTAAATATTTGGTAATGAACAAAATATTTAGACTTAACAATAGTTAAGGTTTAGAGTATTCTTACTATTTAAGATGTAGTGGGCTAAACGTATGGCATAGATTTTCTAACTTATAAGTTACTGGTGTTGCATTTTCTACCTTTTGCAGATGGGGCAACTGAGTAATTGACAAAATAGGTAACTTACTTGCCCAAAGGTCAGTCAGTGTCTATGAATCATAGACTTCTATGACTGTGACTTCCATGGATGTGGTTAACAGAGTGTGCCCCGGCCTTCCAGCAGGCTACAACAGGGCACACTCTGTTAACCATATCCATGGAAATCACATTCACAGAAGTCTGGGAAAGCAGAAGATCTGTTCTTGGGTCCAGTGGAACTGCAGATTACCAGTGGGACAGTAACTGTTTTTCCTGGTAATCTCCATTTGAGTCCACTCTGCTTACAATTCTGTCAGCTCACTATGTTCTCTGAGACACTGACCTATTTTACTCACCTTCACAAAGCAGATTATTGATGGGAGACAAAGAAGAAAACAAGGAGAAATTTATACTAGATTTATCTCTGTGTTAGGCCAATTTACAGCAGATATCCAGCATGTAGCTATTGAATTCTGAGTTTATGTGAACAAAGTTTCTATATGCCAGAGGATATTTGCCACCAAAGAGCTAGAAATCCATGAGTGCCAGCTTCAAGACTAATATATCAATGGTAGTTCTTAAATTTTTAAAATTCACTATAAGGAGAAAGTACTATCTTTTAATCAGAAAAAAATTTAACATGTTTAGTGAAGTTTTTTAGATTTGTCATAATTTTAGTCAAATAATATTTTGAGAGATTCCTTGACAGATCAATATTTAAGTAATGACATGTGGAATATTACCTCAACAAAAACACTTTCTAACTATATTGCCTCCCCTCCTCCTTATTTTTTCTATTGACTACAGGGTAAGAGCCTAGGTGACTTGATATTTTCTGTCTCTGGAGAAAAAATATGTGTAGAAAAAATAACTTTCAAGTCATTTTTGTCCTCAAACTGTTTCTGCTATAGCTATGATCATATATATAGTGCAATAATTCTCCATTAGAAGATGACATCTACTTGAAAAGGCTTCTTGTTAGTTAAGTGTTTCTTTTATTGAAATATTGGCCCTATGTTCCCAGTGGTAAAAAAAAAAAAAAAAAAAGAGGAGAAAGGAAGGAAATAGGTAAAAGATGGTAGCATTCAACTTGAGACTGACCAAGAAGAAATAAAGAGATAAGGAATATGTCAAGTGTGCTTTCAGATATCAAATTCCAAACTATACTCCCATCACAAATCACTCACAGTACCTCTATCACCTGTAACTATGAGAAAGCATAAACTAAGGCAGCAAGGATGGTACCTGTCAGATGTCTTTGAATCAACTACTTTATGCAGTACATACTCACAATGGATATGAACTAAGACCCTGACAAATCTCCAAACCCGTAACTACCACCAATGTCCTGTTTTCCCCCTAAAATGCTCTGAAGGATATACTTTACTGAACACTTTGAGTTACCTCTTTGATTCAATTTGAATTTTTCATAGTGAAAGCATGAGGAAACTCTATCAAAGTAGCTAGAAATAAAAGGAAATCAATTTTCTCATGTGACTGAAAAGTACAGAGCTCTCTTCAACAACCTGAGTGAGGTCATCAGGACCTGAGTGTTCCCTCTCATTTTCCCTCCCCTCCTCCTCACCCTCATCCCACTTCTCTACTTGACCCCTTCAGTGCTGCAGTTGGAAAGAGAGATGAAGAGAGCTGGACATCAGTGAGGGCCTCAGCTCTCTTCTTTCTTGGTGTTAAATTTACAGAGTGGTGGGGGATGTAGGGCAAGAGAAATAAACCACAAGATTTTGAGATCAGAGGAGCTTACCTCCCAGAATACAGGGGGAGGGATAAAGATAACTCAGATTCTCAGAGACAATAAAAACCACCAGCAGGTTGAGTGAGCAGCAAGAGATCTTAAACTGTGGCCTTTTACCAGAATAGACAGTGAGTCACACAGTGCCCAGCAAGGACTGACGCCAGCACCCAGAAACTACAAGACAATGCAGAAACCACAAGATGCCTCATTCTCAGCACAGAGACAATGCAGAAGCTTCCTTTTGTTCCCCAGGAGAAGCAAAGGGAATCGGAGGTGACAAAGGCACAGCAGAGAGGAACATTGGAAAATTGAGGTATTTAATAAAAATAAACTTTATTATCCTATGAGCCCCTGTGTCAATTAGCAATAACTGAATTAATCTTTGATAGATAAGATTAAGAGTCTTTGTGGGTTTTGATCCCATTGAAAGAGGTCTTGTCTGTTGACTAAACACAGTCCTCAAAAGAAGTTATCTGTTCTTCCAGCACATTGTACCAAATTTATCATCTTCAACTCCACCCTGTTTCTGGAGCCTCTTGATAGCATATCCTATCAGAACTAGTTTGGAAGTGCTTCCGACCAAGCCATCTGCCTGATTCCCCTGACATATTCCTGTAATCTTGTTCCCTTGACTCTGTCATCCCAAGGTTTCACATCCAGAAGACTTGGCAACAAGTCCAGGATTTTTGGCCTTCCTTGACCCATCTTGCCTAAAGCATTATTTTATCAGCCTCTTCCTTCATCACATTTCTCCTCATCATCTGATCCAGAGAGCCATGTCACTGTCATCCTTACTATATGTGGCTCCTTTTCCTTTGGTGTCTTCCACATTAACCAGGCCATGGTCTCCTAAAGCCTTCTTCATTCCAGGCCAGCTGGCTCTTTTCCTTTCCTAATGCGGTGATTATATCAACAAAGCATGATCAGCAGGTGGTGAGCTGAGGATTACTTCAAGTACACAATATGAGTTTGCGATATCATTCTCAGTAACTATTGATCTTCTTTTGTGATATTGTTCTCAATATATATATTGTCCTCCAGGTAATCTTTGAGGCTCTGGATGTCCAAAAATGAATCTGCAGTTTTCTGAAGCCTGTGGTGGTATCTCTATCTGGGAACTGGGTAACAGTGGAGGGGAAGAGATTAAGATTTCTTTTGACTCCTTTTACTTGGAGGGTTTATTGGTTTATTTATCTGTTTCATTTAGTTTTTTTTTTTTCCTGCTGCCTAGCAGAAATGAGGATTCAGAAGCAAATTAAATTCCATTTTAAAAAATTAAAAACAATGTTCTGTTTCTGTGCACTTGTGTTGTGACTATGCTATAAACTCACTGAAGTTTCAATCAATGCTCTGCCACTTAATTAGCTTTTTGACCTTGGGTTTCTGTAGCTCAGTTTCCTCATCTTCAAATAAAGGTAATAATAGTGCTTTCCTCAGGGACATATTGTATTAAATGAGAAAATCAATGTAAATGCCTCAGTTCAGTGCTATGCATATAGGAAGCACTTAACAAAAATGAATTATTTTTATTCATGTAAAGAGGTCATTGCCTTATGTAGAGTTAATTATCATGGAACAATCTAAGGACTGATTTTGAGAGCATACAGTTAGGATATAACCCAGGATTTATGGGCTCATGACAGAAAGTATCTTTTGAACTGAAGGTCAAAAACATGAAAGAATGAATTAATCAGGGAAAAAAATAAAGATCACTCCTAGAGAGAAGGGACAGTAAGAAATGAAAGAATGTGGAAGTAGCATTAGAGAAACTCCCACAGGTTGTTCCTTTTGGCTCAAGTATCATTGCATATGGAGAATGGGACATTCATCTGGAAAGTGTACAAGGAAGAGTCAAGGTAGATCAGTTAGGAAGGTCCGCCAGGAATAAAGAGAATATTAACTAAGGCAACAACTAACAAGTTAGTCAGAGATGAAAGGTGAGAAGGTCTGGGTGAATGACCACACACCTGAGAGATATGCAAGAAATAGAATTCTTAGGTTTTGATTACTGATTAGATATGCAGAGGTTGGGGAAGTGATAAAGAGGAAAGAGAAGAGAAGGTTAAAGATAGCTCTCTGTTTCTGACTTGGTGGAATAACTGATTAGATAGATTATGGGTCTAGACTCCAAAATAAGGAATACATGAAAAGGAGCAAGCTTGAATGGAGATGCAAATAATTCAGTTATAGTTAAGTTGATGTGGAGGAGCCCATGCTGGAAAGATAAATTAAATATGCTGTAATTCATTTTTAAAAATGGATTTGACATTTAGGTAAAAGGTCTGGTTTAGAGATACGTATGTATTTGGGTGCCATCAGCACCTATCTCACTCATAAATGAGATTGCCAAGGAAACAGGGACTGGGAGAAAAGAACTAATGACAGAACAGTAGAGAACTGTGACCTTGGCCCAGCGCAGTGGCTCATGCCTATAATCCCAGCACTATGGGAGGCCAAGGCAGGGGATCATGAGGTCAGGAGTTTGAGACCAGTCTGGCCAACGTGGCAAAACCCAGTCTCTACTAAAAATACAAAAAATTAGCTGGGCATGGTGGCGCGCACCTGTAATCCCACCTACTTGGGAGGCTGAGGCAGGAGAATCATTTGAACCTGGGAGGTGGAGGTTGCAGTGAGCCAAGATTGCACCACTGCACTCCAGCTTGGGTGACAGAGCGAGACTCCATGAGAGAGAGAGAGAGAGAGCTCTGACCCTTAGGATGAGTAGGGACAGAGGATCCCATGAAGGAAGTCACTTGAAGTGGCCAGAAGGTTCATCTAGAAATCAATACAGTAGCACCTTGGGAAAGAAGGGGATATTTAATAGGCCAGATGCTTCAGAAGTTTCAAAGGTACCCATTCTTGGTTACTAGGGAATAAGACACAAATGGAATGTGAGGGTGTAGTTTTAGGCTTTAAATTCTTCCTAAAATCTTAAATAGTATAGCCATTTACTGCTTTCCCCGTCCTCATTCTTTGTCCCCAGTCATTACAGTTGACTCTTGCTACCTCTTAATACGTAGATTCACCCAACACTTTGGTTTTGTTCTACTCACTTCCTTTCTGCTGATTCCTCTTTTCATCTCTCCCCCCTACAGTTCCCATGCAAGCTCTTCACCTCATTACTCTTACTGGTACCCTTATTATTTTTCAACGGTATTCTACCTGGACTTTATGCCTTTAATCCCTTTACAACATCCATTTTCAAGGCTTTTTGACATATGTTTATATTTTAAAAGCTACCCCTCTTGATGTGTATTATACTTTCAGATACTTAAGGCTCTGCATAACCTGCTTAACCCCAGTAGTATCACACAGCTCCCTCCCAGCTTTCTGAATACACTACCGTTTCTTCCCTCTAGCCCCAGGCTCTTTGCACAGAGTATTCCTTCTTCCTGAAACACTCGTCACCTTCCATTAACCTACCTCTCACTTGACCTTTTCCTCTCAGCTTAAATGGCACATCCTCCTTTAAGATCCCTACCCTGACCCCTAACATGGGGAAGGTGTTTCCTCTGGGTGTTCCCATATTTGTCTGTGTTTATCCCATCATACAAGTTAGTACATTTAATTGTAATGATCTCATGCTATTTTCCATGTAAAACTGGGAGTTTCTCAAAGATCCTATTTTCTTTATCAATATATACTCTGCATACAGAAGGAACCAACTAATATTTGTTGAATGGAGTAATAACTATGTAATCATATAAAAGTTGATTACAGTGTAAAATATGAAACAGGACTATATGTACAAATTATAACAATTATGTAAAACATATTCATATGTACATAAAGTATCAGAACACATGTAAAAAATGCTATAACTGTATGAAAGTTATATAAAAGATTGTATAAGGGCAGTGTTTTTAGAGGTGATTATCTTTCACTTTCTTCCCTTGATTTTCTAGATTGTCAATGATTTCATTACATTTTTTTTTTTTTTTTGAGATGGAGTCTCACTCCATCTCACCCAAGCTAGAGTGCAGTGGTGCCATCTAGGCTCACCGCAAGCTCTTTCTCCCAGGTTCATGCCATTCTCCTGCCTCAGCCTCCCGAGTAGCTGGGACTACAGATGCCCACTACCAAGCCCGGCTAATTTTTTGTATTTTTAGTAGAGACAGGGTTTCGTTTCACTGTGTTAGCCAGGATGGTCTGGATCTTCTGACCTCATGATCCACCTGCCTCAGCCTCCCAAAGTGCTGGGATTACAGGCGTGAGCCACCGTGCCCAAGTGGTCTTATCAGGTTTTTAATTTCTTCATGGTTCAATCTTGGTAGGTTGTATGTGTCTAGGAATTTATACATTTATTCTCAGTTTTTCAATTTATTGGCATTTAGTTGCTCATATTACCCTCTAATGATTCTTTGAATTTCTATGGCATCGGTTGTAATGTCTCCCTTTTTATCCCTGATTTTATTTGTTTGGGTTTTCTCTCTTTTTTTCTTAGTTGGGCTAAAGTTTTGTCAAATTTATCTTTTTGAAAAACCAACTTTTGGTTTCATTGATCTTTGCTATTGCTTTTTTTTGTCATTGTTTCAGCTTCATTTATTTCTGCTCTGATATTTATTATTTCTTTTTTTCTACTAATTTTGATTTTGGTTTCCTCTTGCTTTTCAAGTTTGTTAAGGTGCATCATTAGGTTGTTTATTTGAAATTTTTCTACTTTTTTGATGTAGGTGCCTATTGCTATAAACCTTCCTTGTAGCACTACTTTCACTGTATCCCACAGGTTTCCATATGTTGTATTTCCATTTGCATTAGTTTAATTTTTTTTTCCAGTTTTTTTCTTAATCTTTTCATTGACCTACTTGTTCTTTCAGAGCATATTGTTTAATTTCTATGTGTTGTATGTATAGTTTCCAAAATTTCTCTTGTTATTGATTCCTAGTTTTTTACCATTGTTGTTAAAGAAGATACTTAATACAATTTTTTCTTAATTTTTAAAGATGTGTTTGTAGCTTAACATATGGTCTATCCTTAAGAATGATCCATGTGCTGAGGAGAAGAATGTGTATTCTGGATTCATTGGATGAATGTTCTGAAAATAACTATTAGGTCCATTTGGTCTATAGTGCAGATTAAGTCCAGCATTTCCTTGTTTACTATTTTTTTCTGGATGATCTGTCTAATGCTGAAAATGGGGTGTTGATGTCTCCAACTGCTATTGTACTGAGGTCTATCTCTTCAGCACTAATATTTTCTTTATATACCTGGGTGTTCCAGTTGGGTGTATATAAATTAACAATTGTTATATCCTCTTGCTGAATTGACCACTTTATCATTATATAATGACCTTTGTCACTTTTTCTAGCTTTTGTCTTGAAATCTATTTGTCTGAACGAATATATCTTTTACTGCTATTTTTTGGTTTTCACTTGCATGTAATATTTTTTTCACCCTATGTTTGCCTTTGTAGGTGAAGCCTGTTTCTTGTAGGCAACAGATCATCGGGTCTTGGTTTCTTTTCATCCACTCAGTCATTCTTTGTCTTTTGATTGGACAGTATAGTCCATTTACATTCAATGCTATTATTAATATGCAAGGACTTTTGCCATTTTGTTGTTTGTTTTCTGGTTGTTTTGTGGTATTCTTGCCCTTCTTTCCTTTCTTCTTCTCTTCCTCTTAGTGAGGACTTTCTCTGGTGATGTGTTTCCATTTCTTGCTTTTTATTTTTTAGGTATCTTTTGTATGTTTTTTGATTTGAGATTACCATGAGGCTTGCAAATAATATAACCCATTATATTAAACTGATGACAACACTGATTGCATGAACTAATTTTAACCCAAAAAATAAGCAAAGATAAAGCTAATAAAATCTCTATACTTTACCTTCTTTCCCCTGCTTTTTAACTTTCTGTTTCTAAATATATCTTATTATACAATATCTTGAAAAGTTTTTGTAGTTATTATTTTTAAAATGTTCATATTTTAGTCTTTCTACTCAAGATATAAGTGGTTCACACACCACAATCACAGTGTTATAACATTCTGTGTTTTTCTGTGTACTTGCTATTACCAGGGAGTTTTGTACCTTCAGATGATTGCTTATTGCTCATTAATATCCTTTTCTTTCAGATTGAAGAACTCTCTTTACCATTTCTTGTAGGTCTGCTGTTGATGAAGTCCTTCAGCTTTTGTTTGTCTGGGACATACTTTGTTTCTTCATGTTTGAAGGACAGTTTTGTTGGGTATACTATTCTAGGATAAAAGTATGTCATGCCACTCTCCCCCAACCTATAAAGTTTCCACTGAGAAGTCTGCTACCAGATGTATTGGAGTTCCTTTGTATGTTATTTGTTTCTTTTCTCTTGCTGCTTTTAAGATCCTTTCTTTATCTTTGACCTTTGAAAGTGTATTAGTTTGTTTTCATGCTGCTGATAAAGACATAACCAAGACTGGGAAGAAGAAGAGGTTTAATTGGACTTAACAGTTCCACATGGCTAAGGAGGCATCAGAATCATGGCAGGATGTGAAAGGCACTTCTTACATAGCAATGGTAAGAGAAAATGAGGAAGATGCAATAGCAGAAACCCCTGATAAAACCATCAGATCTCATGAGACTTATTCACTACCATGAAAACAGTATGGGGAAAACTGCCCCCATGATTCAAATTATCTCCCACTGGATCCTTCCCACAATACATGGGAATTATGGAAGTACAATTTAAGATGAGATTTGGGTGGGGACACAGAGCCAAACCATCTCGTTCCTTCCCTGACCCTCCAAATCTCATGTACTCATATTTCAAAATCAATCATGCCTTCCCAACAGTCCCCCAAAGTCTTAACTCATTTCAGTATTAACCCAAAAGTCCACAGTCTAAAGTTTCATCTGAGACAACGCAAGCCCCTCTGCCTATGGTCCTGTAAAATCAAAAGCAAGCTAGTTTCTTCCTAGATACAATGAAAGTACAGGTAAATACAGCCATTTTCAAGTGGGAGAAAGCAAAGGGGCTACAGACCCCATGCAAGTCCAAAATCCAGCAGGGCAGTCAAAATTTAAAGCTCCAAAATGATCTCCTTTGACTCCAGCTCTCACATCCAGGTCATGCTGATGCAAGAGGTGGGTTCCCCTGGTCTTAGGCAGCTCTGCCCCTGTGGCTTTTCAGGATATAGCCTCTATTCCAGCTGCTTTCACAGGCTGGCTTTGAGTGTCTGTGGCTTTTCTCGGTGCACAGTGCAAGCCGTAGATGGATCTACCATTCTGGGTTCTGGAGAATGGTGGCCCTCTTGTCACAGCTCCACTAGGCAGTGCCCCAGTAGGGACTCTGTGTGGGGGCTCTGACCCCACATTTTCCTTCTGCACCACCCTAGCCAAAGTGCTTCATGAGAGCCCTGCCCCTGCAGCAAACTTCTGGCTGGGCATCCAGGTATTTCCATACATCTTCTGAAATCTAGGTGGAGGTTCCCAAACCCCAATTCTTGACTTCTGTGCACTGGCACACTCAACACCACGTGGAAGTTGCCAAGGCTTTGGGCTTGCACCCTCTAATGCCATGGCCTGAGCTCTACATTTGCCCCTTTCAGCAAGGGCTGGAGCAGCTGGGACACAGGGCACCAAGTTCCTAGACTACATACAGCCCAGGGGCTCTGGGCCCTGCCCACAAAACCATTTTTTTCTCCTAGACCTCCAGGTCTGTGATGGGAGAGGCTGCCACAAATGTCTCTGACATGCCCTGGAGACATTTTCCCACATTGTCTTGGGGATTAACATATGGCTCCTCATCACTTATGCAAATATCTGCAGCTGGCTTGAATTTCTCCTCAGAAAACGAGATTTTCTTTTCTACCAAATTGTCAGACGGCAAATTTTCCAAACTTTTATGCTCCATTTCTCTTTTGAAACTGAATGCCTTTACCAGCATCCAAGCCACCTCTTGAATGCTGTGCTGATTAGAAATTTCTCTTCCAGATGCCCTAAATCTTCTCTCTCAAGTTCAAAGTTCCATAAATCTCTAGGGCAGGGCAAAATGCCACCAATCTCTTTGCTAAAACGTAACAAGAATCACCTTTGTTCCAGTTCCCAGCAGGTTCCTCATATCCATCTGAGACCACCTCAGCCTGGATTTCATTGTCCATATCATTATTAGCAGTTTTGTCAAAGGCATTCAACAAGTCTCCAAGAAATTCCACTTTCCCACATTTTCCTGTCTTCCATTGAGCCCTCCACACTGTTTCAATCTCTGCCTATTACCCAGTTCCAAAGTCATTTCCACATTTTCAGTTATCTTTTTAGCAACGCCCTACTCTACTGATACCAGTTACAGTGTAACTTACAAATTACATTTTTTTATGTATCTACAATTTGTTTTCACACAGCTGATAAAGACATAACCAAGACTTACAGTTCCACATGACTAGAGAGGCATCAGAATCATGGCGGGAGGTGAAAGGCACTTCTTACATGGCAGTGACAAGAGAAAATGAGGAAGATACAGAAGCAGAAACCCCTGATAAAACCATCAGATCTCATAAGACTTATTCACCACCATGAGAACAGTATGGGGGAAACTGCCCCCATGACTCAAATTATCTCCCACTGGGTCCCTCCCACAACACATGGGAATTATGGGAGTACAATCCAATATGAGATTTGGGCAGTGACAGAGAGCCAAACCATATCAGGGAGTTTGATTATTAAATATATTGAGGTAGTAGTCTTTTTTGGGTTAAATCTAGTTAGTGCTCTATAGCATTCTCGTACTTGAATATTGATATCTTTCTCTAGTTTTAGAAAGTTCTTTATTATTATCCCTTTGAATAAATGTTCTACCCTAACATCTCTCTCTACCTCCACCCTAATGCCAAAGGCTCTTAGATTTGCCCTTTTGGTATTATTTGGAGATTTTGTAGGCATGCTCCATTCTTTTGTATGCTTTTTTCTTTTTTTTCCTCTGGCTCTATATTTTCAAGTAACCTGGCTTCAAGCTCACTAATTTTTTCTTCTTCTTGATCAATTTTGCTACTAAGAGACTCATGCATTCTTCAGAATGCCAATTACATTTTTCAGCTCCAGAATTTCTGCTTTATTCTTTTTAATTATTTCAATCCCTTTCAAAAATTTACCTGATAGTATTCTGAATTCTTTTTCTGTGTTACCTTGGATTTCATTGAGTTTTCTCAAAATGGCTATTAAAATGGCTATTTTCACTTCTCTCTCTGAAAGGTCACATATCTCTCTCTCTCCTGAATTGGTCACTAGTGCCTTATTTAGTTTATCTGGTGAGGTCATGTTTTCCTGGATGGTCTTGACGCTTGTAAATATTTGTTGGTGTCTGGGCATTGAAGAGTTAGATATTTATTATAGTCTTCACAATCTGGGCTTATTAGTACACATCTTTCATCAGAAGGCTTTCCAGGTATTCAAAGGAACTTGGGTGTTGTGATCTAGATCTTTGGTCACTACAGCCATATCTACTTTAAGGGACATTCCAAGCTCAATAATGCTGTGACTCTTGCAGACTTGTAGAGGTATTGCCTTGGTGGCCTTGGGTAAGATCCAGAATTCCCTGGATTACCAGGGAGATTCTCTTGTTCTCTTCCCTTAGTTCCTCTCAAACAGAGTCTCTCGCTTCTCTCTCTCTCTCTCTCTCTCTGTGTGTGCGTGTGTGTGTGTGTGTGTGTGTGTGTGTGTGTGTTGAATTTCCTGGAGATGGGAGACGGATGACACAAGTACCCCGTGGTCATCACTACTGGGACTGTGCTGGGTCAGATGTAAAGCCAGCATAGCACTGGGTTTCCCCAAAGCCCTCAGTGACCACTGCCTGGCTACCACCTATGTTCACTAAAGGCCTTAGGCCTTTACAATCAACAGGTGGCAAATCCAGCCAGGCTTTTGCCCTTCTTTTCGGGGTGGAGGGTTCCTCCTGGCCCCAGGTTGGTCCAAAGATGTTATCAATGAGCCAGGCCTTGGAGTCAAGAACCTTAGGAATCTACCTTGCACTCCATTCTACTTTGAGTGAGCTGGCACCCAAGTCATGAATGAAACAAAGTCCTTCCCACTCCTTTTTCTCCTTTCCTCAAGCTGAGGAGTCTCTCCCCATGCCCACCACCACCTCAGGCTGGTGGCAAGTAGTAACCTGGTTACTGCTGATGATCACTCAAGACCTAAAGGCTCTTCAGTCAGCTTGTGGTGAAAGCTGCCAGACCCGAGGTTCTCTCTTCAGAGAAGTGGGCTCCCCTCTGACCCAGGGTAGGTCCGTAAATGCCATCCAGAAGCCAAGGCTTAGAATCAAGGATCCTAGGATCCCACCTGGTATTCTATCCAACTGTGGCCAAGTTAGCATCCAAGTTGCAAGACAAAATTCCCTTTACTCTTCCTTCTCCTTTCCTCAAGCAGATGGGGTCTTGCCCCATAGCCACCACAGTGGGCAATGTACTGGTTCACACGTGTAACCAGCACAGCTCTGAGTCTCACCCAAGGCTTGTTACAAGTACTCTCTTGCTACTACTGCTGATTAGTCAGGGCCCCAGGGCTCTTTAGTCAAAAGGTGATGGATTCTGCCAAGACTGGGTCCTTTCCTTCAAGAGAGCAGTTTTCCTTCTGGCCCAGGGTGAGTTTAGAAATGTTGTCCAGGAGCTAGGGCCTGAAATGAAGGCCTCAGCACTCTGCCTGGTGCCCTGTTCTACTGTTGCTACCCTGGCATACAAGTTGCAAGACAGAGTTCTCTTTACTCTTCCCTCTTCTCTCCTCAAGCAGAGTAAAGGAGTCTCTCCTGGAGCTGTGAGCTGTACTTCCCAGGGTTGGGAGATGAGTGAGGCAAGCACTCCCTTGGCCACCCCAGCTAATGTCTCACTAGGTTGCATGCTCCCCAAGTCCACTGGCTTTGAGCCCAGCACAGCACAATAACTTGCTCAGGAATCGCAGTCGTTGTGGCCTAGAATGCCTTTCAAGTTTACTTAGGACCCCAGAACACTTCAGCTCATGGTGGCAGGGCTTGCCAGAACTTAAGTTCTGACCACTGGGATTGATGTTTTGCCTCTGGCTAGAGATGGTCTAAATGCTCCCTTGGTGGGCAGAGTTCTGCCTTGTGTTACTTCCTGCTGTGACAGGGCAGCACTGAGTTCCAATGCAAAGTCCCACAATCACTGTGCTCTCCCTCCCCTAAGCACACAGACTCTTCATGCCCCTGGGGGGTTGGAAGGAGGGGTAGCAGCAGCAATTCAAGGCTGTCTGTCCTACACTCCTCAGCGCCTCCTTCCTTAATAAGGTCTTAAATCAGGTGCTATGATCACCTACTTGATTTTCGGTTCTTATGAATGTGCTTTTTTGTGTGGATAGTTGTTCAATTTGGTGTTCCTGCAGGGGTCATGATCACTGGAGGCTGCTATTCAGCCATCTTGCTTTATCTCCCCCTCATAATTTATTTATTTTATTTTTTATATGACATGTCATATGGTTTTGCTGTCTTCTACTGCAAAATATTTTTTGCAGATCTTTTAAAAAGTTTCAAACATTTAACTTTTTATCAATATTTACATTTTGTTAAGTTCCATTTATTTGATTATAAAACAAAATTGTCTTTCCAATATATTGAAAAGGAGTAAGTGCCAGGCCATTAAATACACAAATCAACTGTGATATGTGTATATTTCAGAAATCTGATTTCTGAAATCTGAAAGAAATCCTTAATAAATATGTATGGCTTTCCATGTGATTGGAGAGAATTCAGGTAGCACATTCATAATACATTTCTTTATTTTCCAAGTATTTTTAAATCAACATTTAGTTAAAGTATTTATTCAACTATTGTAACTAAATACAATTTTTAATATAACACCAGGAAGTGGATTATATTTTTATAATGTTAATCTGTTCTTAAATACTACCTCATGTTTTTTACTTACAAAACATTTATATACCTAACTTTATTATGTATATATACATTTTTTGCTTGATGTCCTGTCAGAACTGTAAAACTCTTTTCAGTCTTATTTTCTCCCAACTGCTCAAATTACTTAACTTACTTTCTAAAGGTTGTCCTACATAATTCATTCTCCTGCTTTGGCCAAGACCCAAAGTGTTCATTCTGGGACTTCCTTTCAATATTTTTCTATGTGACTTTTCTACTTTTACTTCCCAGGTCCTCCTCTTTCTTAGTTTACTGCCTTCTTGTTGAGTATGCTTCCATCAGAATATATTTGCCTAGAGGAGAGTGACTTTGTTCAAATGGCCGTAGATCTCTTTGGTGAATAATCAAGGGAATTACTACTATATATACCAGCTGTGTCACTGTAATGTCTTTCCCAAGGTGTCCTGGCCTCCCCTTCAATCGGCTCTGGGTCATATATGACTTGCCTTGAGTTGATGGTTGACTAACCCCACCTCACAGTTTATGATTACCATTGACACCATATATCTCAAACACTACAGGTTATATATTAGCCAGTCTCTGTGTTTTCATTTCTCTTCTTTTCTCTGCATACTTTTTACTTTAAAATCCCTTCCTTCTCATAATATATAATACATTTTATTTGCTGTAATGATTTGAAAGTTAAAAGTTTATTTTTATTTTATTCCACTAGTAGTGGAATATTCCATTACTATATAATTCCACTATTTTATATATATACTATATATAATATATAATTATATATTATACATTATATATAACATTATATATTATATATATCATTATATATTATTATATATTATACATTATGTTATATATAATATATTTAATATAATATATAATGATATACATAATTATACATAAATTATGTATTATATATGTTTTCAAAAGAACAAAAACATGATAAATAGATCACCAAACACATAGATATATAGATAGATCAATAGATAGATCAATAGATAATATTTTTTTTGAAAATATTTATTAATTTATTATCTTTTTAGAATTTCCATATGTGAATTGTATTTTTTGAATCTGTTTTATGGCTCTCTTTTTCTCATTCATCAATTCTCTTCTGAAAAAAAATTCATTAGTTCACTTTCTATTTTGTTAATTCTAGTTTTGCAAGTATTTCATATCCTTTCTATGGCCTCCAGTATGGCTTTTAATCCACAAATGTGTATTTTTATTACTGTACAGCCTTTACCAATCATACATTATGTTTTTATTGGAAACCAGATTTAGTTTCATAAATATGATGTCCACTTTGATACTTAGGTGTAATTTCTGACTCCTGTATATTTTGATAGGTCTAGTACTTTTTCTCTATCATTGTAAAAATTTTCTGCTCATTTTATTTTAGTGCCCTGGAGAAGAAAACCATGCGATGCAGAGTTTCCCATTGTTTGTAGTCCTGTTGGGAACAAGCTTAACAGGTTTTTGCTAAGGCAGCAATCCACTCTGCAAGGTAACCCAGGTGAAACTTTTCTATTCCTCTAGCTGTTCCTTCAGTTGGAAACCCTGTTACTATATTTTCAGCTATTGCAGGTGTCCACTCTATGTGGAAGCTTCACCAACTTCATTCATATCTCCTACCGCTGCCTTTTCTCTAATCTGCTCTTACCACTATGATTAGATAAATTGACTTTTGCCATAATGTCCTTCATGAATGTCTATAAATGATGTTTGGGGAATTTCTAGAAGATTCTCACTCCCTTTTTCAATTTCTATGCCTTTCATAGCTAACCGAAGTTTCTCCAAGTTTTGTCATGGAAATTATACTCATTTAACAATTATTTTTTGAGAGCTGAGGCTACTCTGATAGAAGCATATAAATTTTGAACCTCATGATTTATGTATCATCTTATATACCTAATAGGGAGAGACTACAAACACATAAACAAGCACATGTATTTGATGGCAGACAGAAACGTTAGACAGAAAAACAAAGCAAGGTCAAGTACAAAGGAGGAATCAAGTGGAACACATTTTCTAGACTTTATAATGATTTATATCCCCCATGAAAACACAATTTTGTCCATTTAATTTCTATTTTATTTGGAGTCTAGGAACAGAAGAGAAACATCAGGGTAGCAGGAAGGGTTGGATGCTTCTGCTATCCTCGCCAGCTTCCCGTGGAAGTCTTCCTCTTTTTCCTCAGAGAACTCTCCTTAGAGTCCTAAGGACTTTCTAATCTATAACTCTGCTTGTGATTTTATATTTAATTTGAGTGTGTGTGTGTGTGTGTTTGTGTGTGTGTGTGTGTATATATATATATAGCATTTCACTATTGTTGCCCAGGCTGGAGTGCAATGGCATGATCTTGGCTCACTGCAACCTCCACCTCCCGGATTCAAGTGATTCTCCTGCCTCAGCCTCCCAAATAGCTGGAATTACAGGCACGTGTCACCACGCCCGCCTAACTTTTTGTATTTTTAGTGGAGATGGGGTTTCACCGTGTTGGTCAGGCTGGTCTTGAACTCCTGACCTCAAGTGATCTTCCTGACTCGGCCTCCCAAAGTGCTGGGATTACAGGTGTGAGCCACCACGCCAGGCCTTCATTTGATTTTTTAACGCATCTTCCTGTTCTACATTTCTAGCTGTCTACATGTGACTACAACAATATATTATATGGACCTCAGACTCATCATGTCCGGGGAGAATGTATCTTTCTTTCAAAACCTAATTCCCTTCTGCATTTCACAGGGGTGAGTGCCCAGAGTTTTTCAGATCTTAAATTAAACCCTGGGTCACCTTCAATTCCTCTTTCTTCTTTGCTTCCAAAATAAAATTTCTAATTTTTATCCATTTGAGATACAAGAAAAGTTTCAGCTATTCCTTTATTTCCTATCCCATAATTGCTGGTCAGTTTGCCCCAACTATTCAACAACAGCTGATTAGATTTCCTGACGACTCTTCTTTCTATGGAATCCATTCTTAGTAGTGTAGATAGCATTATCAGCCTAAGACACATGTATAATATATCATAACATCACTGTCTAGCTGCAATGGCCTCAAATAAATTATTTTTAAGTCAGGAAGTGAGTTAGATATTTTTTCTGTATTTAAGGTACATTTCATTGGGCATGCCTTATTTCAGTCTCTTTATATCTTGGATAACATGAAATGAAATGACTTATAAAGTCAGTAAGATGGTTTAACAGAACTAAAAATATGCAAAGACACAAAACTATAATTTTCAGCATTAAAAAAATATTTAATTGTTATTCTTTAGACTTGGCTCTGTTCTCCTTCCTTCATGAGGACTATAATCATGCAAAAATTGAAGTTTATAACTTCTATTGGCTTTGAGTTAAAGGAATGATATATAGTTCAAAACCATTTTCTTAGAAGAAAAATGATTGCATTTATCTTATATTTGAATAATTTTAAATGGCTTATGTAATTCAGCTCAACTATGTCAAAAGAGGGACAAAGAAAGTACCTAGTATGAATTTTTGCCCAGAAAAAAAGGTTTTGAGGAAATTATGACCAACTGAAATATGAAAGAGAGAGACTACAATCATCATGTCTTCTATTTATGGTATTACCTGTATAGCTATAAATACGAAGTCTATTGTAATCATTTTTACTACCATAGGAATGCAGATAGCTTTGCAGTGACAAGTGGTAACTCTTTAATAAAGTATAACATGCCTATACATCATTTGGACAGAAAGAAGAATAATCTTTAAACAGTGAAATTCCACAAGCAGATAAGTAGGTTAAATGATCATGATCAGAGAGATACACAGGTCAGGCAAAGTGCACCTGCACACTAAATTTACTTGTCTTTTAGAGACAATTTGCAAAGAGAGGACCATTGAACTACCAAGGTAATTACCCAGGATATTGCCTTCTCTCTTCGTTTAAAAAGATCGCATAATATTTAGGGACAACTTATGATTAGAATCTTATTCACTTTAAAAATCACCATTTCAGCCTAAGGCAGAAAATAAGGAATGAAATTTTAAAATAAGGAATGGTGTAGAGTCCCATACTGGGTAAATGTTTATCATCTGGACGGCTGTTAGTTTCTGAAAGTCACGTGACAAGTTTTGGATGGTCTATATGTAGGGTGCTAGTATCACACATGTAAACCCCCCCCAAAGCACATTTTGTTCCTAACATTATACCTTATTCTGCCAAGATTCTCACAGGAAATCTATATTCTTTGTCTTCCCTGAGCCTATGCTGTAGAAATGGTGAAAGGAGAGCATAAAAAGGCAAGAGGTTACAGGAGAATGGTTTATCCCTCTAAAGATCTGGGGCAACTTGTCTAAAGTGTTTGTAAAATACAACTCTGGGAAAGTCATCCTTCAGTTTCTTTATTTCTCTTCTCATCATCACACAATCTTCTAATAAGCCTCCTCAACCAAGCAGACCTGATAGGATGACTAACCCAAAGGGGGTACACCTTGTGCCAGGTTGCATAAAACAGTGTAAATTTTAAGGTTTTTTGGCAGTAACATCTTGTGACGTATGTTTTCAATACTCTGTCACTTAACAAGTGGCTTTGTTTCTCTCACCCACACAAAAATGTAAACAAATATTATAGTTTTGGAGAAACTTCCCTGGCATTTCCTTTCTGCTCTTTCAACTGCAGTCCTGCCTCCATGTGCCAAAGACAGACTGGTTTCAACAAAGCATCCTTGCAAATGCTCAGGCAAAACTATCAACAATGCTATTGTCTTCAGAAAATATGCAGAAAAAAGAGCTGACATTTGACATACAAGGTAAGCCCAACAAAGTATTCAGAAGATTATTCTTTCCTGCTATTATAATCCACTAACTTCTTGTTGTTAGTTCTTAATCCAGTATCATGTCTAGACTTTCTTCTATACCTCCAACAAAGCTTTGAGAAAAATGAAATTGTATCTTCACATGCTTCTACACCCTTCAGCTATTATTGCCGGCCAACATGTGGAAAGAGCACATTGTATTCTTTCTTTGGAGTTTGGACGTTTTGTCTTTCTAGGACATTGGCAATCTGCTATGAGTATAATAACAGACAAGAAACACAGGTACTTGAGGTTCTTTTTTAGAAGATTAATTCAATCTTCTTTAGAAACAAGTACTAAGTAAACAGTAGAGGATATTGCTATAACTTCTGGAAAGTATTTGTGCAATATAACTAACACATAAATGATGATATTATGACTGTATTAAAAAGAGCATGTTTAAAAATTTTAAATGTGTCTAAGCACACTCTAAATAAAGAAAATAAAATACTCTAAAATAAAATAAAACTAATTTATTTGACTCAAAGCATTTGTTATTAGAACATACAAGGTATTGAAGAAGTGAAGAGGAATTTAAATGTGAGGGTGAGAAGCAGTCCCCCTTACTTCCAACTCCCCCACTCCAAATCAATTTACAACAGCCCTCAGGACAAGAAAGGAGTCTCACTGCCTTTTAAGTTAGGGCAGCATAGAATAAAAGACAAAGAAAGTTGATGCAGAATAATTTGCAATTTCCTGCAAAATGACTCCCATGAAGTTTAAAGTCATCCAGAACTGCAAAACTGATCCCACAGATCAAATAAATATGAGAACATTTCAATCTTTGACTAAACCATGTTGGCTTTTCATTCCAATAAGCAGCCAAATGGATGTTTGCAAGCTAGAGGAATTTTAAATAATTTTTCACGGGAGCGACTTTTTAAAATCTTCTTTTCTATAATGTTTTCATTAGCTTTTGAACTATAATAGCCTAAGGAAGAAAAATTGAGAACCATAAAAGATATTTATAAATTTGCTAAAAATATATCTGAATACTTGTTATCTGTCTATATATTACCTCAATCCTAGTGAATGTAAAATGCTGGAGAGAGAAGATTAGTAATCCCTGTAGTGAACTGTGAACAATGCAACAATATATTGCTAAATATATTATGCTATATCAACTATAGTTATTCTTGGATGAGAAAAATAAAAGAGGCTGGAGAACTTGGGAGCAAAGAGGTGAAAATTGGGCTGCCTTTGTGTGAAAACAGGTGAAGAGGAAGAAGAACACAGTACAGGTAGGCAAGTCACAGGTGAAAAGCTGAAGTTTATGAGTTGGGTAGATGTACCTGTGTGTTTGGTGGGGGAAGCTTGGAAAAGATCAATTTTTAAGCTACAGAATAGAGAAAGGGAATAGTGAATAGCCTTTATTGAGCACTTCTAGCTGCCATGCACATACTACTTTAGATGTAACTTAGCATTTACTGTGCTCTTTCTCTGTACCAAGCAAGTACTCTGTTGATCAATGTAGTAGAGCATGGGAAATGAGGTTGAAAAATGATCAGATTATGGAGGGCCTTTAAAAATATTGGGCCATATCATGAATCACATAAAAGTAACTTTCTCTTACCTGACTTCTGAGTCAGAATCATGCATTCCTTCATGGATGAGTTTATTCATTCCTTCAGTCATTTCTTCCATGGGCATAGAAGGACAAATGACAAACAGTTTCTGCCCTCAGGCTCTCCCTCCCTTCCTCCTTCCCCATTCAGTTAAATGAAGAAAACAGACAAGCAAACAGACATAAGCACAATGTGTTTAGGGTTATGTGAGAAGTATCTGAAATCCTGTGATGTAGCTAGAGGAATTTTAAATAATTTGTATCAATCTGTTGAAATTGGGTAGATGATATAGTCATTGCAAGATTAAGAGATGAATCTGGATCACAAAGGTACTCTAAATTACTGCATCTCACATGGGAGTGTAAAATATCTTGAGGTTTCTATACCAGAGGCATAGGGTGCCACATGAGGTTAACTTATTCTCCTAACACATATTTGTTTACCACCCATGCTGTGCCAATTACTGTTCTGGGCCCTCCCTACCCATGAGAAGTGCTCAGATGCTGGGGCAGGAATCAGATGATAAACGATCAACCAGTGACTAAATTATAACCTATATTAACAGGATAAATGTGATTTATACTTTTAGAGTCACACTTTTAGCAAAGAAGAAAAATCAAGGTAAGAGTGTTACTGGTATTGAATGCAAAGCATTACTTTTATATGAAAACAACTACAGGCATATCACAGAGTAGAATGCAAAATCTGCATGCATGTTTTGGATAAAATATAAGATTTCAAAATAATTTCACGTTGATATCTGAATACCTCAGAATCCTGTTGGTAAAGTTCTCTCTTTTGGCTTTTAGGGATATATTGTTGGGTAAGTTGACATAGCCCTGATCAGAATTAATGAATTTATTTTGCCACTGTTTAGCTGGACCACCAGGTATCGGCACAGCATAGATATCTCTTAGACGATCTACAGATAAAATTTATGAGAATTTCTTATATCTAAAAAAATTTTCCTCCAAAAAATTATTTTACTTAAACCTACATTTGTTATAGTAATATGATTCCCAAATAATGTTGGTGTTATTATCTTTACTACAGAGGATTCTTACTTTCCAAAGCCCAATCTAACTTAAAATATATTCAAATATTAAAATATATTCTCTTAAAAAAATTGAGTGATACGTCAGAGTTGCATTATTTGTAAATGTTCCTATGTACTTGATAACAAGAATTAATATTTGAGATATAGTACTGTTCTTGAAGAATACATATGTTGAGATCATCTTTCATTTTCTAGTAAATTTTCAATTAAAAAGGCTTTTAATGATGATTAAAAATTATATATCCCAATTTGTATTATAGCCTTTTCCATTGCAACTGTAACATGTGTATAGCCTGTGAAGGAGGTGAGGAGAATTGGGAATTGGGATGCGGGAGAGGGGATGGAGGAGACCCCTCTTGGCTGGGACACTGCCAGAAGAGACCTAGCACAGCTGTCATTTAACACCTGTCCTCTTTTCCAAAGTAGGGGGTGGCATTCTTATAGAGAAACCAGAGAAACACAGATTAGAGAAAACTACTAAAAGATGGATAGCCTATTGTTTCTAATCTTTTGGGCACCAGAATAATTGCTAATAGGCCAATGTCATGTTTGGAGAAAATACACATTATACACTGTCTTCTCCACCATACGATTCAATGATGTGCTGTCATAAATTGGAAATACAATCCGAAAGATTAAAAAATCTGAATTATGTTGACAAGCAACTAAAAAAATAAGAGTAATTATAAACACCATTGAACGGAGATATTAATACAGAATGATTTTTAATGGATTGGGAAAAATAGCTTGAAATCAGATGTAAAAGAATTATAGGAAGGAATCATCTGTTCATATTAACACACAGAGAGTTTAATAGTACCAAAGGCTCTGTCTGGTGTTAGAGATTGTGGACAACAAACTTAGCAGGATTTAAAAAAATCTATTTCCAATAAAGGCAAAGACTTTAATGCACCTAGATTTTAGGCAGAATGCATAAAGAAAGAACCCACTTTTACTGCTTTGAGTTGCTCCATTTAGGCCTATTTGAGTGTTGTGTTCTGTTTTGGATCTCAGACATTTAAAAAGAAGACAAACTGGAGTAAGTTCAAAGGAAAGCAAACTAAACTGATAAAAGGTTTGGAAATAAGACAGACCTGTGAGCAATGGGCATGTTCAGGCTAGAGGAGAAACAATTGAAAGTGAGACACGTTAATTGTCTACAAGCATTTAGAAATATGTTATGGGAAGAGAAAGGATAAGTTATGTTAATCATTAGGAAAAGAATAAGAAACCATAAACTTACCATATTCATGGGAAGTGCTCGGAATAATTTATGTATGTATGTATGTATGTATGTATTTATTTTGCTCTCAAGGTAATTTATCTAACTTTCTAACTTGACATCACTCAGGTTCAAGTACATACACACAAATGGCATGTGCTTTTAGCCCCAAGGGTACAAAAAGACCACGAATCAACATTTGTGGGTAAAAGCTGATTGGAAAGAAATATGTGTCCTTTACCTTTTGACACAAGTAGCTTGAAGTGATCTCTGGGACCCCAATGCCATTTAAGATACCTCAGAGTGAGAATAAGTTTTAGCTTATTAGGGAGAGTTAAGAAAGGAAAAAAGAATGATTTTCCCACAAAACATAGAGACAATTTGAAATTGGGTTAGTGTTTCTATAAAAAAGATCTTTACATATAGATGCTTCTAGAACATACTATCTGCCGTGACCACTAAGTAAGCAACAATTCCCTTTAACCACACAGCATTCCCTAATTTCATTTTGCCTGCTTTCCATGCCTTTCTTTCCCAGCAGGCATGTGCTGGTACAGGGGGCAGGAAACTGAGGGAGTATAAAATTTTTATAATTAAGGCTGGATTAGTAGTTAGAATGCCCAGCCATCCAAAGGCTGAGCAGCAGTTTTGATGTTTGAAAGAAGTGTGTAATGTTGGATTAAGCTACAAGTAACCAAGCATTTTTTTTTTTTTCTGCAAGTAGGCTTTGATGTTGGGGGTCGAGTGGGCCCCTTGCCTCTCTGCAGTTGCCTCTGTGCATTTCTGATATGGTGCTCCGTGTTCTAATCCATTGTAGCGGAGTCCTTGAACCAAGAAAAACTGACACTCATTCTCATTAATGGGTTTGTCTGGATTGCTTTTTTTGTTATTTCTCACTGCTTTTTTTTCTCACTTTCACATTTTCTAGTGACTTTGATTGATCTGATGTAAGCTCTTTTTTCCACTTTTTTTTTTCCCACAAAGCATGAAAATTTCCCTGCCAGGTGGATATTCCCCAATTCTCACAACTCCGCTTATGATTTTTTAAAAAATGAGAGTGACTCTGAACGGTGAGAACTCATAACTCATTTGAATGAAAAGCAGTCGGGGGGTTGCCACACTTCATTGTACTTGATTGTTGACATTGGTGGCAGCTGTTTCTGCCAATCTATCTTCAACCAACTGTGAACATATCAAGATCACACACACACACACACACACACACACACACACGTGTGCATAAACATAGTCCTTTTCCATTATGTTAATGGAATTTCAAGAATACTAGAGTATCTATCTGTCCTAAATTCTTTCTCCAACAACTTTTAATGAAATTCAAGTTGATTTTATTTTTCCTGTTATCATTGCCCATTCCTTTATCTTTATCCGTGGCATTGCAGCTACAAGCATATAAGATTTATCCAAATTAATTATAAAAATGAAGCAGACATAGCCATAAACTTTTAAAAGAGAAACCTAATAAAATCATTAATTCCAGGCTGATCATTTTTTTCTATCTATATAGTTAGGAGAAATAGAAGTTTCTATTTTTTTTATCCTCCATTGGGTTGCTGTAACTTCAAATCCAAGAAGGTGATATATGGATCAAATTATGTTATTGGTTTCCTTTTGACTAAGAGACTCAATGCATACACTACACAGTCTATATTAAAATAGAGAGGCATAGCAAATGAATCAAACTAATGCTAATAATCTGAATTTTAAGTTCTAATAGGCTTCAATAATGCATACTCTAGAATCTGAAAACTTTTTAGTGTCTTACAAAGATTACTAATTTCCTCCTGCCCTGACCTACTGACAGAGCTGCCATGAATATATTAGATCATTCTGTCAATTAAGGAGTGTAGTCCATTACACTGCCCTCCCCAAATAATTTCACAAACAATCCAAATGAAGATGGTAAAGAACCATCATTAATGCATAAACCATTTCTGTGTGACCTCTTCTCTGAACTCTTTCTATGGGTGAGTCTCTTCCATGGAATAATAAATACTAAATAATACATGTACATGTAAAGTGTGCATTCTCAGGAGCAGTGTGATAGACCAAACACAAACCACTTATGTGCATTGAGATCACTGTCAATACATGAGCTTTATTGTTATATGGTGGAGAAAGGAAGAGAGGAAGAAAGACAGAGTTCATCCTTCCAGTAAGAATATAGGAAACTCACTGATTTTCAGATATTTTAGCTACTTTACATGTGCAATAATGCTAATACTGTTGAAAAGTAGTCTACGAGCTAAGATTAAATTTTATAAGCTTAAAACTTTAAAAAACACTCTTTCATCCACTATCATACTGACTTTAGAGCAGTTTAAAGGCTGCAAAATAGGGGAAAAAATTTAGTATTTTTTTTTTGCCTTTTTCCAATATGTAATTTTTGAAAAGAGCGATGAAAAATAAGTAACCAAATGGCAAAAATAATAAAAACAATAAAAATCTTCACTACCACACAGTATTTTCCCTATCCATTCAGCAGGGAAATTTTCAGTCAAACCAGAAATGTTTGTGTTTGTTAAATATAACTACCCCTCATGATAAATACCATATTATAAGTCACATCATAAGTCACCTTACTCCCTTCTTTTTCTAAATGTACCAAATGATAAATAAACCAGATAGGCTTAAATATGTATGTGTACATACTCCCTTCAGGACTGCCCAGGTTTTGTAAAAGAGCTTCTGAGACTCTTTGGTAAGTTATAAAACCAGTAGAGAAAGTGAGTAATAAATCAACTAAAGACTGACAGGAAACATTTTACCATCTTTTTAGCAATTATTATTTCTCCTCTGTCTCTTTTCTAACACTCTTTCTACCTGTCTTATAGAAATCATTTTAGAGATGCTAACAATGATGAAAATTGAACATGATCTGGTTTGTATATAAAAATTGTTTTTAAAGACAAATTAACGGTAATTGAAATGCTCAGCCTTAATCATTCAAACTTAAAATGAATAAATATTCAAAACGCAGTTAAAGAATATTGAAAAATGTTTAGTTCTTGGAAATTCTAATCCTCAGTTTTTGTGACAGTCATTTTTTCTTATATTTCCATGAATTCAATATTAATATGTAAATGACCATTATTTAAAGTAAAATTTAGAAAAAAATGACATGCATTATATTGTCTAATTCCATGTGCATAATCTTATACTTATAAGCAATACATTTACTTACTTTTTTCATGCATCAAGGCCTCAGCTTTTACATGAGATGAATCAACACAACAAATAGCAGAGGTAGACAAACAGTATGATTTGATTTTCTGTTTTCATTCTTAATCTATTCAACAAATATGTATGAAAACCTATTGTATGTGACACTGAATGACTATGGGAAAGACAATAATGAATGGGCATAGCTCTTGGCCCCTGGGCTTGGCTATTGCATAGTACATTTTCTAACTTATGGTTCTAAAATCAGGAGAGTTATGAAATTTGAGATTGGACAACCTAAGTCAATATGTTCACATCAACTAAGCTCAAAACATAGAAAATATATATTTTTTCCTCTAACTGAGATAATGTCCTACCTTCTTCAGGGAAGAACCAGATCAGTGTTTCAGAAGCTATGAAATGAGCTCAGACTCAAAGGATATGTGTCCCACCATGCCCATAAAGAAAATTCCCAGACAGGGTGAGGTGCCCAGCATAGCCCAGAAGCAGTAGGTGTCTGAGTCGGACCACTCTCCCTTATTCAGTAACCCAAGTATAATTCTCCTTACACAAATATAAGTCCCCTCTCGCATCCTGTCTTACCTGTGGGAAAGAAGGAATGTTATAGAATTACTGGTAAACATGGACTATAGTATTGGTGTGAGAAACAAAACAATGAAAAGTTAATACAGTGATTCACCAAATGAACAATAAGAGGATAAAAGACATAAAGAAACATCGAGTATTTTCTGCCAAAGATTTAAAGATGCAGATTGCCGCATTAAAGTAAGATAGCTTAGTCCCTTGCATTCATTTAGTAACTCTTGGATTTCAAGCTATTATCCAGTATTATAAAAATAACTCTTTCCCTCTTTTCTCAGTGCCAAAGATCTGCCTGCCTTCTTTAAAGAAAATGAAGTTACAGACAATCAAGGGATTCTATCGTTTTCCACTACCCTGGTTCAAAGCAGTTCCATTAGCAAAATTATCAGAGCAATGTGTTTTTATATTTTGCTTTTATCAAAGAACCCTATTTTTAACTCTGTGTTTTGTTTTAATGTTCACTTAAGTTTAATTAATTCTTAATTATTTGCAATTTACTACTCCATAATTAAACTAATGACTCATATTCAGTGTTTTATTTATTCTGTAGATAGCAAAAATAATTCTGATTCCTCTCATCTCTGCTTGACTACTTTTGGCTTCCCATGACAACCTAAAGTTCATGTGCATATAGTATACAGAAAAACATTTTTACATGGCATAAATGAAAATGGAGTCATAGCCCTTGATTATTCTTATTTTGAAATAATTTTATGTTCTGTCATCTGAAAGACTGGTAAGGAACAATGAAAATGAAACTATAAAAAATATTTAGAAAGACAGGTGAATTTAATGAAAGTCTAGAAAGTGTAAGCTACAATATATTTTTAAATGTTTTATCAAAAAAATGTAAGTTGCTTTACCCAAAATTGTCTTATCAACACCTTTTAAAAGAGCTCAATTAGGACAGTGGTAAGTAATTGTCATAATGATGACTTCCCAATAATACCAAAATACTTTCTATTATCACTCAAAAGTAAAAGTGCAACATATATTCATTTTAAGTGCTTAATTACATTTCAATACTTCAAAAAGTAGTACTCTGTCTTTGAAATTCATGCTAATTTGATATAGGCCAAGAAAAAAATAATTGGAAGAATAGACTTCCCAATTAAAATATATGAGGGTCTATATTTTACAAAGTAAAGGTTTAAAAATCCTATTTTCAAAAGTACTAATTTTAAAAATGTATTTATTAGCATTTCAGAGGCATTTAAGCATTTAAACCCTTGGTGTCCCTTTTCTTGTTACAGTAATAAATTTATTGGTAAGTCATGAAAGTGTTTAAAACATCAAATGTTTTAAGTTTATACATGTTAATGTTAACATGTAAATGAAAATGTTAAGGTAATTTAATCAAGTTTATAAATGTAGCTGATTATTTAAAGGGGAATTTAGTGTTTTCAACTTTGGTTAGTTAGATTTTAATCAAAGAGTCTCCTGAAAGATAACTGTCCTACTTTTACATAAAAAGTGGACATTTTTAAATGGAATAATAAGATTTAGAAATTTGAATTTAAGTGCTTAAGTAAAGCTGGATATAAAGCATATGTAAGTAATTTCAAAATAGGGTTTTTTCCTCCTACTCCATAAAGTGCCTGGGTATATTAGATAAACTGTTCTAAAAATGAGAAAAGATTGAATGGAAACTTTTTTTCTTTTGATCCACTTAGTAATTTTTGAACTTGCTCCTCAGTGAGGCCTCCCTGACTATCCAGCAAAGTGAGTCATTTTCTCTACTGTATTTCTGTATTACTTGTGATAGCATATGAAACAGTCCAAAAATAAGAGCACAAGTTTTGAATTGAGACCACCTACTAATAAGTCCTGGATGTGTTATGTACTAGCTATGTGATCTTGGACAAGTTATTCAACTTCTCTAAGCCATTGTTTCCTTACATAAAAGATGGGTATAATAATGCCAACCTTTAAAAAAAGCAATGCAGGCAAACTGTTCAGTTTAATGATTGATATTACCTTGACTTCTTGGCATTGTGGTTGTGCCTATTTATAAGAGATAAATTCTGATTTTCAGCATGTCTGCTTTATGTTAGCAACATAATAGATAAAAGATTTATAGTGCTTATTTTGTTCCAGCCAATTTTCTAAGCAATTGGTATATGTTAATTCATTTAATTCTCACAATAATCCCAGGAGATGAGTTCATAATTCCCATTTTACAGGAGAAGAAACAAAGGTCCCAGAAATGTTAAGTAACTGGTCCAAGATCACACAGCTTGAAATTAGTAGAGCAGGAACTTGAACCTAGGCAGTCTGCTTCCAGGGTCCACACTTTTAACCACTACAATATACTGGTTATAATTTAACAAGATTACTTGGCAGTTCCTTATGATAAATACTAGGAACCTCAAAATTGGCTAACATGGAATTATTCTTAAGTAGCTTACAGTATAGCAAGATAGACAAGCATTTATATACAATTATGTTAAAATGTCAATAAAGGCCAGTTTTAGATTAATTTTCCTTCTCCCTCTTTCTACTACTCACTTCAAATGCCAACTCAAGTCTGTGATCCACTGGGCTAGGATTACTTTCGCCATATCCTTCAGCAATGACTACATGCGAAAGCAGATTAAGCACTTGATGGTTTTCATTCAAGAAACTCATAAAAGAAAGTTCTGGCCAGGGATGGCATTACCACAGACCTACTGACCTAAGTGCACAGAGACTCAGTCTTCCCGTAAAAGATACACTAGGACACAGACTCTACTGAATAGATTAGTCCTCCAGAGTTTCCACCAATTGTTGGAGTCCCTAAATAAAGATTGCTTGTGTCAGAAAGAATAGGGCCTCTGTCTGATAAGAGTCAGAAACCAAAAACAATAAATAAAAAGCAATTTCTAAGTTCAAAACTCCACTAACACGACTACCAAAAAAATAAAAACAAAAAGATATGGGACTTTCTCAATTGATCTAGAGATACGCTTATCTGAGGAAATGTTGATTTCCACTGTGGTAGAAAACCATGTGACACATAACCCATCAGATGAGACCAGAAGTGCTGGGAGACTCATATTTCTAGTTGTTCTTTGGCTAATGTCAGTGGTAAGATTTTGGACTACGTTTATTGGAGGTGGAACTGATTATATTACCAGGCTACTCAGATACAAATATATCAGATATTGAATAAACTGTTAGTGATATGCCCTCCTTCCTCTTCATGCTTTGGTGCTGCTCTACAGATCTCAATGGAATAGACATTATTAGCCTCATTGTTAACTTCAGGAGAAACTTTTAAGTTAAATGCTCAGAAACCTTCCTTCAGTTATTTCAAAAGGAATCCAGCTTCTGATTGATTCTGAAAAAAAGTGGATGCGGGAAATGGATGCAGTTGCATGAGCCTCACTGAGACATACACTCTTTGCCTGCTTCTAGTTATCTAAGACAGATGGTAATATGCATGAAATTATCATTCCTTTGTGTCTAAGTTTTGCTGTCCATATTGGACATGTAGTCATTCTTCTAGAATTAGTAGCTTCATTTTTGTTAACTAAGTGGCTGCACTCATTTTTCCTACCTAGGTAGACTTAGACGTTTTCTCAAGTGTTTGGGTTATCTCTTGTTGCACAACAATTTACCCTCAAATTTAGTTTAGTGGCTTAATGTCAAACTGTTTTTTATAATCTCTTGTGATTCTATAGATTAGTTGGGCTCAACTAAGCAATTTTTTCTTGTTGGGCTCTCTGGAGTTTCTCATGCAATTGCAGTCAGATAGTAGTATGACTAAAGTTATTAGAGACATTCAAATGAGTTGCCAGATATGGGGTGACTAAGCCTCTCTCCTCATCTATAGTGTCAAGTCACTCTTCTCCATGTGATCCCTTTTCCTATGTGAAGATTAATTGCTCTCCCATAGTACAAAAGGCAAACCCTCTGGTCTTCTTAAGGCTTGGGAGTGAAACTGAGTCAGTGTCACTTCCACTACCAGCTAATGTATTGGTTAAGCAGCCCATGGCCAACCCAGATTTAATGAGTAGTGAGTGGGATGAATTTCTCCTTATGGGAAATGTGACAAAGAATTTGTGACCATCTTTTATTGCTTTGGCCACAAATTATTTACATTCCTCCCACTTGCAGAATATGTACACTCCCTTCACAAGGTCACCAAAATTCTCATTCCATCACAGAATCAGACTTAAGTCTAAGATTACTTCATTTAAATAAGATTCACATGTCATTGAAAGTCCTTATGTCTACCCCTCTCAGTCTAAAGACATGCAAACTAAAAAGACAAGTTGTCAGTACCACCTCCCAACATGTCAAATACACAATGGGCACACATGGTCCAGTGAAGCTGCAATCAACATTCTCATTAAAAATGGAGGAGGGCTTTTACTTATGGCTAGCCAATTTTCTCAGCACAATTTATTCAATAGGGAATCCTTTCCCCATTTCTTGTTTTTGTCAGGTTTGTCAAAAATCAGATGGCTGTAGATGTGTGGTATTATTTCTGAGGGCTCTGTTCTGTTCCATTGGTCTATATCTCTGTTTTGGTACCAGTACCATGCTGTTTTGGTTACTGTAGCCTTGTAGTATATTTTGAAGTCAGGTAGCGTGATGCCTCCAGCATTGTTCTTTTGGCTTAGGACTGTCTTGGCAATGCAGGCTCTTGGAAAATTGGCTAGCCATAAGTAGAAAGCTGAAACTGGATCCTTTCCTCACTCCTTATACAAAAATTAATTCAAGATGGATTAGAGACTAAATGTTAGACCTAAAACCATAAAAACCCTAGAAGAAAACCTAGGCAATACCATTCAGGACATAGGCATGGGCAAGAACTTCATGTCTAAAACACCAAAAGCAATGGCAACAAAAGCCAAAATTGACAAATGGGATCTAATTAAACTAAAGAGCTTCTGCACAGCAAAAGAAACTACCATCAGAGTGAACAGGCAACCTACAGAATGGGAGAAAATTTTTGCAATCTACTCATCTGACAAAGGGCTAATATACAGAACCTACAAAGAACTCAAACAAATTTACAAGAAAAAAACAAACAACCCCATCAAAAAGTGGGCAAAGGATATGAACAGACTCTTCTCAAAAGAAGACATTTATACAGCCAACAGACACATGAAAAAATGCTCATCATCACTTGCCATCAGAGAAATGAGAATCAAAACCACAATGAGATACCATCTCACACCAGTTAGAATGGCAATCATTAAAAAATCAGGAAACAACAGGTGCTGGAGAGGATGTGGAGAAATAGGAACACTTTTACACTGTTAGTGGGACTGTAAACTAGTTCCACCATTGTGGAAAACAGTGTGGCGATTCCTCAAGAATCTAGAACTAGAAATATCATTTGACCCAGCCATCCCATTACTGGGTATATACCCAAAGAATTATAAATCATGCTGCTACAAAGACACATGCACACATATGTTTATTGTGGCACTATTCACAATAGCAAAGACTTGGAATCAACCCAAATGTCCATCAATGACAGACTGAATTAAGAAAATGTGGCACATATACACCATGGAATACTATGCAGTCATAAAAAAGGATGAGTTCGTGTCCTTTGTAGGGACATGGATGCAGCTGAAAACGATCATTCTCATCAAACTATAGCAAGAACAGAAAACCAAACACCACATGTTCTCACTCATAGGTGGGAATTGAACAATGAGAACACTTGGACACAGGAAGGGGAACATCACACACCGGGGCCTATTGTAGGGAGGGGTGAGAGGGGAGGGATAGCATTAGGAGATATACCTAATGTAAATGATAAGTTAATAGGTGCAGCACACTAACGTGGCACATGTATAGGTATGTAACAAACCTGCACGTTGTGCACATGTACCCTAGAACTTAGAAAGTATATTTTTTAAAAAATGGAGGAGGGGTAACTGGTCTATGAAAATTCTGAAATTAAGCAAATGGTGCCAATTCCTTGAGCAGAGCCCACTTCCTCCTCCTGATGATGGTTCTCACTGATTTTTAGTGCCACTCTCTTGTTTTTTGTTCTGCCCCTGTCAGTGTTCATTTTGATAAGCAGTGGCCCATGTTTGCAAAGAGTAGCTTTTTCTGTTTCCTACCTGTAAAAATTTGGGGTCACCAAGTGTCTCTTTGTTTTGAACTTAATCTATTTCTTTTGGTTCAACATGGTATAATTGCTTTAAAAATACTGTGGGCTTCCTGTGTATAAAATTATAGTCTAATCCATCAAACAAATGACAAAACCAAAAATCTCTTCAAGAGGCTCCTTTTTCTCTTTGGGATGAGAGTCAACGTGCTGTGGCAAAACATACTTAAGATCCTTAGAAACCTAATTTTTTATCATAGAAGTTTAAGAGGCATGTACTTAAGATTGTTAGAAGCCTTTTTTGGCTATCTCAGGGTTTGGCAAACCATGGCCCACAGACCTAATCTAACCCACAGCCTGTTTTTGTTAGGTCTGCAAGTTAAGAATATTATTTGTTACATTTGAAAGGATTGTAAAACACAAATAATAGTACACTGAAAACTACAAAATATTGTTGAAATAAATTAAAGAAGTCCTAATTAAATGGAACAACATCCCATGTTCATGGATTAGAAAACTTAAAATTGTTCAGATGGTAACACTACACAAAGCAATCCACAGATTTAATATGTAATCCTAATCAAAATCCCAGTATCCTTTGTGGCAAGAATTGGAAGACTGATCCTAAAATGTATGTGGAATTGTAAGAATCACAAATAAACAATCTTTAAAAAGGAGCACAAAGTTGGAGACTCCACACTTTCCAATTTCAAACATACTGTAAACCTACAATAATAAAAACAGTGTTACACTGGTACAAGGATAGACATATAAATCAATGGAAGTAAACTGAAACAAGTCCAGAAATAAACACATACGTCTATGGTCAACTAATTTTAAACAAGAGTTCTAACACTATTCAATGGGGAGAGGAGGCCATGGTGCTGAGACAACTGTATAGCCACATGCAAAAAATTGAAGTTGGATTTCTATCTTATACTATCCATGAAAATTGACCCAAAATGAATCAAAGACACAATATGAGCTAAAATTTTTAAAGCATTAGAAGAAAACAAAGGAGTAATCTTCATGACCTTGGATTTGACAATGGTTTCTTAAATATGATGTCAAAAGGACAGACAATAAAAGAAAACAGAAAAATTGTACTTCATACAAATTTAAAACTTTTGTGCACACAAATTATACTTCACAAAATGCAAAACTTTTATGCATCAAAAGACATTATCAAAAGAGAAAAAGGATAACCCACTGAATGGGAGAAAATATTTTCAAATAATATAACTAAAAAGGGTTTAATATCTAGAATATATTTAAAATAAAAACTCTTACAATTAAATGATAAAAATGCAAACAACCCTAATTTTGAAAACGAATAAAGGATTTGAATAGATATTTTACTAAAGAACATATACAAATATCCAACAAGCACATGAAAAGAAGCACAGTGTCATTAGCCATTAGGGAAATGAAAATTAAAACCACAATGAGATACAACTCTTCACCCTTTGGGATAGCTAGACTAAAAATTAAAACAAAACAAAATAACAAGTGTTGTCAAAGACATGAAGGCATTAGAAAACTCATATTGTTGGTGGAAATGTAAAATTGTGCAGTGACTGTGGAAAACAATTTGGCAGTTCTACAGTAAACAGAATTGCCATATGACAGAAATTCCACTCCTGAGTATATACCCAAAATAATTTAAAAAGAGCTCAAAGAAAAATTTGTACATGAATGCTCATAGCAGCATTATACATAATAGCCAAAAGGTAGAAACAACCAAATGTCCATGGACTGATGAATGAAGAAGCAAAATGATGTATATTCATACCATTTAATGTTTATTATTCAGCTATAAAAAGTAATGAAATACTGATATATGCTACAGCTGAATGATCCTTGAAAGTATTATGTTAAATAAAAGAAAGCAGACACAAAGACCCCATAATGTATGATTCCATTTATATAACATATCCAGAAAAGGAAAATCGACAGAGTCAGAAAGCAGTTTAGTGGTTGTCAGTGCAGGGAGGAGTAGAGAATGGGAAATGACAATTCAAGGAGTTTGGGTTTTTCTTTTGGAGTGATAACAATGTTCTGTAACTAGATAGTGATGAAGGTTACATAACACTGTGAACGCGCTATATGTCTCTAACAGTAAATTACATGTTCTGTATATTGTACCACAGTAAACAAACAAACAGCAAAGAATATAGGACAAAGGTCTTATGTAGCCTGCAAAACCCAAAATATTTACTATCTGGCTCTTTGTAATAATAATAAAAAAGACACTTGTCAACCCATGTTCTACCTGAGGGTCCTACCAAGCACCCTGCAAATATCTTTGAATTCTTAACAAAGAATATTGAAATATTTACCCTAAGATGATGTTTTCCTGGTAGCACCCTAGTTTTTACCCTTACCTGAGGCATTTCTTTTAAGAGCCTCTTGCTGGTTGGAGAAGACGGAAAAGAGAAATGGTTTTATTTTTGAAGCTAGCAAGTAATTGTCTCAGAAATGCTTCCTCTAGATTTTACTTGAAAACTTAACAGATTTTTTCTTGTTTTTTCCTATGTCTTTTCCTGAACATTAAAATGCACAACAAAAAAGAAATCCGCTGACATTTTTAACACAGATTTTACTAACAGTTTCCTTAACATACTTTTAGCTTCCACCCTCAACTGGTCCTGAAGTGAATGCCGTGTGTGTGTGTGTGTGTGTGTGTGTGTGTGTGTGTACATTATCCCACTTCCAAATTGACTGGACTCAGCTGGACAGCTGTCATGAATTTGCAGTTGCAGTTAGATAGTGTTTGGGCTGGAGATACAAAATAAGTTCTTTCACATGTCTGGTACCTTGTCTGGAATGTCTGGAAGAGCACAGTGCTGTCTGGGCTCTCTCTCTCTTTCTTTCTCTCTCTGTCTCTCGTCACATAACTAGCCTGAACTTCCTCACATCACAGTAGTCTCACAGTAGTCATCCTTCTTGCATGGTGTTTAGCTTCCTCCAGAATGAGCATTCCATGCGATCCATTTGAAAAATGCAAGGCTTTTTATGACTAGCCTCCGAAGTTATGTAGTATCTTTCTACAAGAGTCTAGTGATCAACAGCAAATGGTAGGGCTAGCCCAGCTACAAGGGGTAAGAGAGTACTCAGTGGCATGAAATCCTGTATGTGTGGTTCATTGGGGAGAGGAGCTTCTATGGAGACTAGCGAACCCATATTTATCTTTACATTTAATAGGAAGTTTAAATTGTGAGTGTGCTTTCTTTATAAAAATAAAAGATTTGTGTGATGAAATAAATTAATAATGGACAGTGGTTCAGTCAATAATAGAAGCTTGATAAAAAGTTCAGTGACAACATGAAGAAGGAGGGAATAGTCCTGCCTTAGAAAAAGGAGAGGAAATTCTTCATAGAAATGGAGAAATCTGAACTGGATCTTGAAGAATGACAATGTATTTTACATGGTGACATGGTTAGGCTTTGTGTCTCCACCCAAATCTCATCTTGAATTATAATCCCGGTAATCCCCATAATCCCCAGGTGTTAAGGGAGAGACCAGGTGGAGGTAATTGCATCATGGGGTAAGGGTTTCCCCCATGCTATTCTTATGATAGTGAGTGAGTTCTCACAAAATCTGATGGCTTTATAAGGGGCTCTTCCCACATTCAGTCTGCACTTGTCCTTCCTGCTGCCTTGTGAGGAAGGTGCCTTGCTTCCTCCCTCATCTTCTGCCATGATTGTAAATTTCCTGAGGCTTCCTCAGCCATGCTGAACTGTGAGTTAATTAAATCTCTTCCTTTATAAATTTCCCAGTCTCACACAGTTCTTTATAGGACTATGAGAATGGACTAGTACACAAGCAGAAAGAAGGAAATGTGTTCATAAGCAAATAAAACAGTATAAACTCACACTGAGATGAGAAAGCATGATGTGGTCCAGAAATAGCAAATACTCCAGCTTAAGTGCAGTGTATATTATGGCCAAGATAAGACTGGCAAAGCAGATGGGATGAGGTTGTAGAGGATACTGTCTGTAAGAAGAAAGACTTGGAAATTCTTTTTGCAGTTACCTGTTTTCCAAAGAGTAGTTCTCCATCCATTTGTGCCCCCAAACCTCCACAAAAAAAGGGTACTATGTATACATATGTCTGAGAAATTATACATACCTTTCTATAGCTCTCTCTGTGGTTCCCATCAACCTTAGAATACTAAAGGCTCTGAGCAGTCTTGCAATAAAGAAATCCATTTAACTCCAAAAAACTTTCCAATATATTTGAATAGAGAATGCTTTTTTGATATAACAGTCACAAATCATCCCACAACCTTTTATTTTACGGTTGATCCTTGGGGAGTCATTTATGACTCAAAAGCAAGTGAGAGAAATGCGAAGATTTTCATTATAGAGAAAACCTGTGGTAATATTTTGGCTGGCTTTAAAGGAAACAGACTGGAATGAAGGAGACAAGTGTATAAAATAATGGAGACCTAACACAGAAAGCAACACTGGGAGTGAGAATGAGGGCAGTGAGCATATCATCTTTAACAATTCTGAGTGAGTTCTTGGATAGAAACAGGAGCACGGCAGTTCCCATGATAGGATGTTACTATCAGTCTTCCTAATGAACGTGTTATCCAATTATGTAGCTGTGTCATTTTGTATTGACTTGAACTGAAGGATCAAAATGAAATATATATATATATATATATCTCACATATAACCTGTCTACATTACACTGAGCCAAATGACTAGGAAAAATTGAAATGTCTAATTCTCTTGGCCAATATAATGAAGCACAGCTGTTAATTTTTAAGGTGAACTTTGTTTTTCTGCTGCTGCTAAGTTCTAAAAGAAATTTATCTTGTAGGCCTTTACTCAGGAAGAGTTGAACCACAGAATGAACAGTGTCTTAAAGACTTACGCTGCAAAAGATGCAAGCATTCTTTCTCAATATTTATCCTATACGTTAAGTTTGAATCATACACATAAAATCTATGTAAGCTTAACATAGAAAAAAGATTTACATATTTCTGGGTCTCCAGTATATGAAATATTCTATAGAAAAAAAGGTGGCCTTATTCTTGTCTGTACCTTTAGAAATTGCGGGTGCAACTTAGAAACAAAATCTGGAGCAAGTTAAGAGCAACATATACATAGGGGCTTTAAAAAAAAAAAAAAAAAAGACTGTTGGCCCAATTTCAGTAACCATGGGCAATTATTTGCAGATGCACGTGTAGTTTACTAAGCTCCTGTGTTGTTCATTTGCGTGCCTGACATTATGGTATAGGCTCAACACCTGTGGACATTTGCATGCACATCTTTTACAGCCAAATTTTCTGTAGCAGCGAGGGAAAACTTCCATGGGAAAGGAAACTCAGCTGAAAGAAGGCAGTAGAAGATAGTTTGACCACTTCATTGCTCACACACAAAGGCATTTATTTAGGTCTTGGTATAACCCTACTTCCAAAAGCCAAATTCATTACATAATTTGCATTATGCTGTGCATTTGTATTTGCAAATGAATCATATATTTAAAATTTCTCCACTATTAAAGGTAAAAACAATTGTAATATCATGGACATGCTATTACAATGATTTAAAAAGCAATGATAATATAAGCCCACAGTAAAGTTTTTAAATGGCACTATGATAGCATCCCTTAGAACTCAGTAGAAATTAATTATCATAGCCATGTATCCAGATAAAGAGAGATTAAATAGACATGAGGGGATAGTCACATTAAAGTAAGATTTCAGAACTATCCATTCCATAACTCTATTTTCATAGTCTCTAGCTAATAGCAATGGCAGCAGTTGCAAAGCATTTTTCAAAGACAAATTCCATGACATTAAGTGTAAACAAGATAATTTTCCCATAGAATATTTTGCACCTGTCTGGCACATAATAAGTACCCAATAAAAATAGCTTTTATTTTTTAAAATAAGGACAAGATATACTTGAGCAGAGAATGAGAAGTTTGTGTGGGGTAAATGTGTAAAAAACACTAGTAGAAAAAAATTAAAAGAATTTTTTTTTTTTTTTTTTTGTCGGGGGAGATTCTGGTTTCAATAGCTGTTAGACTACTGGAAAAAGTTCATGTAAATGGTTGACATAGAGTGAATCTGTTTATTAAAATAATAGCAAAGCAAGAGCATGTAAATCATATAAAAATGAATTATTTTAGAACTTCACTAATACCAGAATTTATTCTTTAATGCTTCTTTTCTGTTTTATTTTTTTTCCTTAACTCGATACATGATTTGAGGAGTTTTGAACATCTTACAAAGAATATGTTCATCCTAATTCATTATGCTATTCTAAGTTTCAAAGAAAAGTTTGGTTCTTCCAATACAAATGATTGCAGATCTAAGCTCTTCCCACTCAGTCCCACTACTGCCTTTGCTGTGGTTATTGGTGATTATGTCTTTGGCTCCAGTCCTGCCAGATCGAGAAAACTGACAGCTACATTTACTGAAGGTTCTCTTTCAGTTTATGCCTGCCTCTTCCTCCCTGACAGTTTGTATCCCCATGATGTCATGGTCACGCACCCTAAGAAATGGCAGGAACCTTCCATTTTGGTTCCCTAGCTATAAATATTCTTCACTTCAATCTTCATACTTTCATCACTCTGCCTTAAAGCATTTTAAATGTACCAAAGATATGTTTTTAAAATCTTAATCAGTCGAATCACCTTAGTCTATAATCATACCACTACTACCTGAGGGTGGGTCCAAACTACCCTCCCAACTCATTTCTCAGTGTTCTCTAAAATCAAAATTTTCCATTTCTAGAGAATGAATTGAGCAGGTTGTATCTTGGGCATCCTATCTGGTACTATATAACAGTACAGGCTTTAACTTGTACAACTCATTTTACATGACACTTAGCAGTGCAAATTGCACATGGCAGGAACTCTAGTAACCTGCTTTAAAAAAAAATCTAAATTACTAGTGTGTTTATTTTTAAGACAAATGTTAATAAATAATTTTGACTTCACTATAATATAAACAATTATCTTGTATGCACTCATACATCTAGCTACAAGGATGTTTATGCAACCATTTTTATAAGAAAACCTGGCAACTACTTAATACTCAAGAGTAGGACTCCAAGGAAATAAACATGGTCTATTTCTGTCATGCCGTACAATATAACCATTTAAATTGGCATTATAGAATACTCTTGAAATGTGACAGGAAAAAGTTCATTATATACTCCAGTTTAAAAAAGGAGACTATAGAATAAGGGTATTGTAGTATGCTATTTTTTGACAGCAAAAACGTGAGTACAGAAGTAACTTAAAAATCGTATGCTATAATATTAATGATAATGATTTCCAAGTAAAGTGGAATTCTATGAGATTTTAATTTTATGTTTTTTGCTGGTTTAGTATTTTTAAAAATTTCTTCAGTGTATATATATCATTATGGTAACATAACTATAAAACTTAAAAAAATGTTAATGTAGTTTTGGAATATTATTAGAAAAATCAAGATAAAAAGTTATAGAAAAGCAAAACATAACAAATTTCAGTTCTTTAATGTGAATATTCAATAATATAACTAAGGGGCGGAGCAAGATGGCCAAATAGGAACAGCTCCAGTCTCTAACTCCCAGCGCGAGCGACACAGAAGACCGGTGATTTCTGCATTTTCAACTGAGGTACTGGGTTCATCTCACTGGGGAGTGCCAGACGATCAGTGCTGGTCAGCTGCTGCAGCCCGACCAGCCAGAGCTGAAGCAGGGCGAGGCATTGCCTCACCTGGGAAGCACAAGGGGGAAGGGAATCCCTTTTCCTAGCCAGGGGAACTGAGACACACAACACCTGGATAATCGGGTAACTCCCACCCCAATACTGCGCTTTAAGCAAACAGGCACACCAGGAGATCATATCCCACACCTGGCCGGGAGGGTCCCACACCCACGGAGCCTCCCTCATTGCTAGCACAGCAGTCTGTGATCTACCGGCAAGGCAGCAGCGAGGCTGGGGGAGGGGCGCCCGCCATTGCTGAGGCTTAAGTAGGTAAACAAAGCTGCTGGGAAGCTCGAACTGGGTGGAGCTCACAGCAGCTCAAGGAAACCTGCCTGTCTCTGTAGACTCCACTTCTGGGCACAGGGCACAGTAAACAATAACAAAACGCAGCCGAAACCTCTGCAGACGCAAACGACTCTGTCTGACAGCTTTGAAGAGAGCAGTGGATCTCCCAACACGGAGGTTGAGATCTGAGAAGGGACAGACTCCCTGCTCAAGTGGGTCCCTGACCCCTGAGTAGCCTAACTGGGAGACATCCCCCACTAGGGGCAGTCTGACACCCCACACCTCACAGGGTGGAGTACACCCCTGAGAGGAAGCTTCCAAAGCAAGAATCAGACACGTACACTCGCTGTTCAGAAATATTCTATCTTCTGCTGCCTCTGCTGCTGATACCCGGGCAAACAGGGTCTGGAGTGGACCTCAAACAATCTCCAACAGACCTACAGCTGAGGGTCCTGACTGTTAGAAGGAAAAATATCAAACAGGAAGGACACCTACACCAAAACCCCATCAGTACATCACCATCATCAAAGACCAGAGGCAGATAAAACCACAAAGATGGGGAAAAAGCAGGGCAGAAAAGCTGGAAATTCAAAAAATAAGAGCACATCTCCCCCGGCAAAGGAGCGCAGCTCATCGCCAGCAACGGATCAAAGCTGGACGGAGAATGACTTTGACAAGATGAGAGAAGAAGGCTTCAGTCCATCAAATTCCTCAGAGCTAAAGGAGGAATTACGTACCCAGCGCAAAGAAACTAAAAATCTTGAAAAAAAAAGTGGAAGAATTGATGGCTAGAGTAATTAATGCAGAGAAGGTCATAAACGAAATGAAAGAGATGAAAACCATGACACGAGAAATACGTGACAAATGCACAAGCTTCAGTAACTGACTCGATCAACTGGAAGAAAGAGTATCTGCGATTGAGGATCAAATGAATGAAATGAAGCGAGAAGAGAAACCAAAAGAAAAAAGAAGAAAAAGAAATGAACAAAGCCTGCAAGAAGTATGGGATTATGGAAAAAGACCAAATCTACATCTGATTGGGGTGCCTGAAAGTGAGGGGGAAAATGGAACCAAGTTGGAAAACACTCTTCAGGATATCATCCAGGAGAACTTCCCCAACCTAGTAGGGCAGGCCAACATTCAAATCCAGGAAATACAGAGAACGCCACAAAGATACTCCTCGAGAAGAGCAACTCCAAGACACATAATTGCCAGATTCACCAAAGTTGAAATGAAGGAAAAAATCTTAAGGGCAGCCAGAGAGAAAGGTCGGGTTACCCACAAAGGGAAGCCCATCAGACTAACAGCAGATCTCTCGGCAGAAACTCTCCAAGCCAGAAGAGAGTGGGGGCCAATATTCAACATTCTTAAAGAAAAGAATTTTCAACCCAGAATTTCATATCCAGCCAAACTAAGTTTCATAAGTGAAGGAGAAATAAAATCCTTTACAGATAAGCAAATGCTTAGAGATTTTGTCACCACTAGGCCTGCCTTACAAGAGACCCTGAAGGAAGCACTAAACATGGAAAGGAACAACCGGTACCAGCCATTGCAAAAACATGCCAAAATGTAAAGACCATCGAGGCTAGGAAGAAACTGCATCAACTAACGAGCAAAATAACCAGTTAATATCATAATGGCAGGATCAAGTTCACACATAACAATCTTAACCTTAAATGTAAATGGACTAAATGCTCCAATTAAAAGACACAGACTGGCAAACTGGATAAAGAGTCAAGACCCATCAGTCTGCTGTATTCAGGAGACCCATCTCACACGCAGAGACATACATAGGCTCAAAATAAAGGGATGGAGGAAGATTTACCAAGCAAATGGAGAACAAAAAAAAGCGGGGGTTGCAATACTAGTCTCTGATAAAACAGACTTTAAACCATCAAAGATCAAAAGAGACAAAGAAGGCCATTACATAATGGTAAAGGGATCAATTCAACAGGAAGAGCTAACTATCCTAAATATATATGCACCCAATACAGGAGCACCCAGATTCATAAAGCAAGTCCTTAGAGACTTACAAAGAGACTTAGACTCCCATACAATAATAATGGGAGACTTCAACACTCCACTGTCAACATTAGACAGATCAACGAGACAGAAAGTTAACAAGGATATCCAGGAATTGAACTCATCTCTGCAGCAAGCAGACCTAATACACATCTATAGAACTCTCCACCCCAAAACAACAGAATATACATTCTTCTCAGCACCACATCGTACTTACTCCAAAATTCACCACGTAATTGGAAGTAAAGCACTCCTCAGCAAATGTACAAGAACAGAAATTATAACAAACTGTCTCTCAGACCACAGTGCAATCAAACTAGAACTCAGGACTAAGAAACTCAATCAAAACCGCTCAACTACATGGAAACTGAACAACCTGCTCCTGAATGACTACTGGGTACATAACGAAAGGAAGGCAGAAATAAAGATGTTCTTTGAAACCAATGAGAACAAAGATACAACATACCAGAATCTCTGGGACACATTTAAAGCAGTGTGTAGAGGGAAATTTATAGCACTAAATGCCCACAAGACAAAGCAGGAAAGATCTAAAATTGACACTCTAACATCGCAATTAAAAGAACTAGAGAAGCAAGAGCAAACACATTCCAAAGCTAGCAGAAGGCAAGAAATAACTAAGATCAGAGCAGAACTGAAGGAGATAGAGACACAAAAAACTCTCCAAAAAATCAACGAATCCAGGAGTTGGTTTTTTGAGAAGATCAACAAAATTGACAGACCACTAGCAAGACTAATAAAGAAGAAAAGAGAGAAGAATCAAATCGACGCAATTAAAAATAATAAAGGGGATATCACCACCAACCCCACAGAAATACAAACTACTATCAGAGAATACTATAAACACCTCTACGCAAATAAACTGGAAAATCTAGAAGAAATGGATAATTTCCTGGACTCTTACACTCTTCCAAGACTAAACCAGGAAGAAGTTGAATCCCTGAATAGACCAATAGCAGGCTCTGAAATTGAGGCAATAATTAATAGCCTACCAACCAAAAAAAGTCCAGGACCAGATGGATTCACAGCTGAATTCTACCAGAGGTACAAGGAGGAGTTGGTACCATTCCTTCTGAAACTATTCCAATCAATAGAAAAAGAGGGAATCCTCCCTAACTCATTTTATGAGGCCAACATCATCCTGATACCAAAGCCTGGCAGAGACACAACAAAAAAAGAGAATTTTAGACCAATATCGCTGATGAACATCGATGTAAAAATCTTCAATAAAATACTGGCAAACCAGATTCAGCAACACATCAAAAAGCTTATCCACCATGATCAAGTGGGATTCATCCCTGGGATGCAAGGCTGGTTCAACATTCGCAAATCAATAAACATAATCCAGCATATAAACAGAACCAAAGACAAGAACCACATAATTATCTCAATAGATGCAGAAAAGGCTTTTGACAAAATTCAACAGCCCTTCATGCTAAAAACGCTCAATAAATTCGGTATTGATGGAACGTACCTCAAAATAATAAGAGCTATTTATGACAAACCCACAGCCAATATCATACTGAATGGGCAAAAACTGGAAAAATTCCCTTTGAAAACTGGCACAAGACAGGGATGCCCTCTCTCACTACTCCTATTCAACATAGTGTTGGAAGTTCTGGCTAGGGCAATTAGGCAAGAGAAAGAAATCAAGGGTATTCAGTTAGGAAAAGAAGAAGTCAAACTGTCCCTGTTTGCAGATGACATGATTGTATATTTAGAAAACCCCATTGTCTCAGCCCAAAATCTCCTTAAGCTGATAAGCAACTTCAGCAAAGTCTCAGGATACAAAATTAATGTGCAAAAATCACAAGCATTCTTATACACCAGTAACAGACAAACAGAGAGCCAAATCAGGAATGAACTTCCATTCACAATTGCTTCAAAGAGAATAAAATACCTAGGAATCCAACTTACAAGGGATGTAAAGGACCTTTTCAAGGAGAACTACAAACCACTGCTCAGTGAAATAAAAGAGGACACAAACAAATGGAAGAACATACCATGCTCATGGATAGGAAGAATCAATATCGTGAAAATGGCCATACTGCCCAAGGTAATTTATAGATTCAATGCCATCCCCATCAAGCTACCAATCAGTTTCTTCACAGAATTGGAAAAAACTGCTTTAAAGTTCATATGGAACCGAAAAAGAGCCCGCATCTCCAAGACAATCCTAAGTCAAAAGAACAAAGCTGGAGGCATCACGCTACCTGACTTCAAACTATACTACCAGGCTACAGTAACCAAAACCGCATGGTACTGGTACCAAAACAGAGATATAGACCAATGGAACAGAACAGAGTCCCCAGAAATAATACCACACATCTACAGCCATCTGATCTTTGACAAACCTGAGAGAAACAAGAAATGGGGAAAGGATTCCCTATTTAATAAATGGTGCTGGGAAAATTGGCTAGCTATAAGTAGAAAGCTGAAACTGGATCCTTTCCTTACTCCTTATACGAAAATTAATTCAAGATGGATTAGAGACTTAAATGTTAGACCTAATACCATAAAAATCCTAGAGGAAAACCTAGGTAGTACCATTCAGGACATAGGCATGGGCAAAGACTTCATGTCTAAAACACCAAAAGCAACGGCAGCAAAAGCCAAAATTGACAAATGGGATCTCATTAAACTAAAGAGCTTCTGCACAGCAAAAGAAACTACCATCAGAGTGAACAGGCAACCTACAGAATGGGAGAAAATTTTTGCAATCTACTCATCTGACAAAGGGCTAATATCCAGAACCTACGAAGAACTCAAACAAATTTACAAGAAAAAAACAAACAACCCCATCAAAAAGTGGGCAAAGGATATGAACAGACATTTCTCAAAAGAAGACATTCATACAGCCAACAGACACATGGAAAAATGCTCATCATCACTGGCCATCAGAGAAATGCAAATCAAAACCACAATGAGATACCATCTCACACCAGTTAGAATGGCGATCATTAAAAAGTCAGGAAACAACAGGTGCTGGAGAGGATGTGGAGAAATAGGAACACTTTTACACTGTTGGTGGGATTGTAAACTAGTTCAACCATTATGGAAAACAGTATGGCGATTCCTCAAGGATCTAGAACTAGATGTACCATATGACCCAGCCATCCCATTACTGGGTATATACCCAAAGGATTATAAATTATGCTGCTATAAAGACACATGCACACGTATGTTTATTGCAGCACTATTCACAATAGCAAAGACTTGGAATCAACCCAAATGTCCATCAGTGACAGATTGGATTAAGAAAATGTGGCACATATACACCATGGAATACTACGCAGCCATCAAAAAGGATGAGTTTGTGTCCTTTGTAGGGACATGGATGCAGCTGGAAACCATCATTCTTAGCAAACTATCACAAGAACAGAAAACCAAACACCGCATGTTCTTGCTCATAGGTGGGAACTGAACAATGAGATCACTTGGACTCAGGAAGGGGAACATCACACACCAGGGCCTATCATGGGGAGGGGGGAGGGGGGAGGGATTGCATTGGGAGTTATACCTGATGTAAAGGATGAGTTGATGGGTGCAGCACACCAACATGGCACAAGTATACATATGTAACAAACCTGCACGTTATGCACATGTACCCTACAACTTAAAGTATAATAATAATAAATAAATTAAAAAATAATAATAATAATAATATAACTAAAACATTTAAATGCAAAATTAATCCTGTACGAATCATTTTTGCTCAATCTCCATTGCCCATCTGTGCTTAAGCCTTCCTATTCACCGGCCCTAGATTTTTCCCTTATTCAAATTACATATTCTGCATATTTTTATGGAGTTTCACTTCTCTGCCTCAAAGCCAGCAGAGGCTCCCTCTTACCTACTACACAGAATGAAAATTCTGTTCCTAGATTTCAACCCTGCTAACTATCCAAATGCTTTTTCTTATAACTAGCTCTTTTCTTCAGACTAGTTCCTTTTTACTGGCTTCTGATCACATAGCATGTGTGACCCACATTTTGCCTCTTCCTCTCTTCTCTAATTCAGGTCTTCTGTGAAGGTTTATTCCTTGCTCTGCTTCTTTCAAACAACTTCTCCTTAGCCCATGCTCATCACTGAATTTCTATCTTGCTCAACTGCGTAACCCAACACACACTTATGTGCTTGTCTGTGTTATCCAATGTTTTCCTGTGTCATGTCTGCCTCGTGTGATTCCCTTGATAGAATTCAGAATATTCTTTTCCTTTACTTTGTACAATATCTGTCACACTTTTAGATATAATGGTAGCTGCTCAATAAACACTTCTTGATGGATTAATAGATATAAGATTTATCTTTTCTTACATGATCAGCAAATTAATTTTTTAATTACTGGTTTGCTTTTGTCCACTTCTATCAATATTTTAAAAAAACTAACATTCACTAAGAAGGGATATATGTATTTGATAGTCATAAAATGTCATTCTGGGATGAAGAAACAGATTGAGAGAATTGTTTTACTCTTATACTAGTTATATACCATCTTTTAAGCTATAACTTCTTTTTAAACACAGATTCTGAAAGACAAATATGGTAAATTTAATTAGGACTATTAATGATAAATGATAAAGACATAATAACAAAATGAAAAGAAATGTGAAACATCTTTCCCTAAACTGCAGCAAGCTTAAAATATATGCGTTGGAACTACTGATATTATAACAAATCAGTGGGCTTTTAAATTTTGCATTTTAATCAAAATGTGATCCTCAGCAAAGCCTAATTGGATACATGGAAAGCAGTGTCTCATTCCTTTTGGTGGGGAAGTAGAATTGTGGTAATTCTGTTGGAGGCAGAAAAGAAATGATTCTGACAAGATCAAATAGCTACTAGGTATTAGCACTCACTATGGTTTAAGTGTAATGTCACTAAGTTTATACAAAGCCATTATTGCATACGTTATCTCCGTGGTTCTAAGACGGAAATCACATAATCATTGGTCATCAGACCACAAAAAGTTGGAATCATCATTGGGCTAAGTATCCAAAAGTTATATTTCTTATCCGGAACAACCACCACGGGGGAATAAACTTTCTCATGGGAGCTTACTTATAACGAAGCTCCAAGTTTCTGTGGCAGAACTTGTCAAAATCATCTTGATATCTGCTTTTAGGTCTTAAACCTAAAAGGCCATGAAAGCAAAGAAAATTAAAATGTCATCACAATGTAGATTACCTTTGGTTTTTTTCCTGAAAAATTTACTCTTAGAGCAAATAATAATAATTGTAGTCATTCAGCCTAAAATAGCTTATGCTTAAACGACAATCTACCAAAACATCACTATGTAAAAGGAAACAATAAATATCTGATAAAATGTCCTGGACTCCTTTGAAGAATATGGTAGATTTCTTATTTAGCCTTTTATCAACCAGATTCTTCTACAAAGACACACAGGACATTAGGAAATTTGACTTCTGCAGCTCTTGCTAGGGTCCTAGAGGACTTGGGAAGAATTCTAAATAAACAAAGTTTTTCAGCTCAACCTAGCCACAAAGAACTTACAAGCCATTCTCTCCTACCTTGAAGTGGGCTCTACTAGTTCACCAGCAGCCTACACTCATCAATACATAGGAGTCCTAGATTATCAGAAACCAGATCCTGCTGAGATGAGTAAACACCAATCAACAGCCCCATTAGCCTCCAGAGGTCTCCGTGCTTTGTTTATAGTAAATAATGAAACAGCCAGCACCAGAAGGCCTGGTCCTTCTAAATTTTTATTTAATTTAGATGTTACAGGTCTGCCTTTTTATAGGGTTTTTTTTTCTGTGCTGCACCTTCTCTAATTTAAATTTTTAAAAAGTAACTTGTTTTACTTTTCTCTTTTTAATAAAACAAGAAAAAATGAAGGTAAATATTCATGGCCTTGCTTAAAACAACTACTTTCTCAATTGTATTTATCCGTCTGCAGGTAAGCACTGAAGTGCAGAGGCAGAATATGAAGATGACCTTTTTTTTTTTTTAACTCTAATAGGCATGATTAGTCATGGGACCTCTTTTCCAATTTAAGGCAGAGACATCTCGATTTATTATTCATCTATAGCTGGACCTGAAATGCAGATGTTTCAGACCATGGTTTCTTCTAGTGGGTGATGCAGCTGGCCTAATTCTTTATTGCTGCCCTCACATGATGACACATAGGAGAGTTGGGCCAACTTTTGGATGATGGTTTTTCACTCTGAGAGAGCATATAGTGGCTAATATATGAGGTGCATTGAGACAACCAAGAGAAGTCCTGGCAGCCCCATGGGCAAGGTCACGGAGCTGGAGTAGAGAGAGCTAAGTGCCTTATAGGGGTGAGAGTTCAACAGCTTAGTTATGGCACTATCGCTAGAGAAGAAGTAATATTTACTTGTAGGAGCCAGTCTGTGAATCCCACATTGGCAAGTGGGCAAATTAAGAAAGTCAGCAATTTTTTTTATGAAGCAGAGGTAATCACATTTGGTTTTTTTTGTTTGTTTGTTTTGTTTTGTTTTGTTTTTTTGCCATTCCTTAGACTTTAGTCAGTCACATGCTTATGTTTTATCTTGTATCTATGAAAGAATACCTGGCTCTCATTTGACAAAATTTTTAGATATTTGCATACATCTAGAGAAGTATTCATAAATTCAACATATTTTTATTTTGGAAACATTGTGTGCTATTATATTCTTTCAGTGCAAAAATCAAGAGCCAATTTAGAGGTCTAAATGGTCCCTCACGATATGCTTGTGACATTTGTGAAAAGAAAAACCATGTCATTATGTGAAAATTATGCATGACTCTCAAGAAAAAGAAAAAAGTTTATTATTATAGTCTACCTAGAAGACAAATTACACATAGCAGTGGCTGTGAAATCAAATATCAGAAAATAAACAGAAGAAAAAGTATTTCAAAGTATTTCAATCTTAATTTGGTGTTTGACTATTGGGCCTTTTTTTTTTTTTTTTTTTTTTTTTTTTTTTTTCCTGAGACAGTGTCTCGCTTTGTTGCCCAGCAGTGGCATGACCGTGACTCACTGCAACCTCCACCTCCCAGGTTCAAGTGATCCTCCCATCTCAGCCTCCCTAGTAGCTGGGATTACAGGCGCCCACTGCCATGCCTGGCTACTTTCTTTATTTTCTTGTAAAGATGGGGTTTTGCCATGGTTGCCCAGGCTGGTCTTGAACTCCTACCCTCAAGCAATCTGTGCACCTCAGCCTCCCAAAATGCTAGGGTTACAGGCTAGCATGAATTTAACATTGCAGCCCTTTCCTGATAACTGTTGATAATACAGTCCAAAACCTAAGTGTCAGTCAGCATTAAGCCCAGGAGCATGTAAAGGTGATATAATCAATTGAAAAATCCAGGGGCTGCCGTTCCCCAACCTCCACCTCTACCATCTATTGAATTAAATATGCCTGTGGACTTAGGACTGAGATACTTTCCTAACATTTGAAATGAGAAAAAAGTAAAGTCTTCATCTACTAGGCAGAGGTTCCTACGTTTCTTAGCTCAGACACTTTAACTCCTCACACTTACTTAGACTGCCAACCTTCCATTCCTTGCCTGAGTCTCAGATCAATATGATAGATAAAGGTAAAGCTGAAGGTAAACGATTACCCTATAAGCTGATGAGAATTGCAATTTCGGTGTATAGCAAACACTACAGGGTATAGTGAGCCTTCAAGCATAATAAAATCATCACTTATATCCAATGATTGATTTGTATTCTGGTTTAATTAGCCATGAAAGAGTCTTTTTTTTTTTTTAAGCCTTCCTTTACTTTTCATTTTTATTTCCTTTTACCGCCGCTGCCTATTGTAGATGCTAATCCCCAGCTGTCAAGTTAAGGAAATTTAAAGGGAGACACTAAATACAAACATTACCAATCATGAATTCATTTTCATATATCAACAGACTCAAAGATTTCATAGACAAACCAGGATTTGTAATTCTATTCCTGGAAGATTGTCTTGTTATTATAATTAATATTATTCTTAATTACAGTCTGATCATTTACAACACGTAATCTATAAAAACTGATATATTTGCCTCCCAAAAAGCAGACGTTTTATGGTATCTACTAAACCTACAATTTTCATGTTGCTCAACTCTGAGTAACCAATACAAGTGACTTTAAGAGGAATATACATTGATAGAACTCAGGAAAGAATGAAAGCCTGGGCTATGAAGTGGATGGGGTCAGAGTGGGATAAGGGATTGGGGGTGAGACTGACAGAGGGAACGATTTGGTTACTAAAATAACAAACTCACAAATGCATTCAGAATATTCACCAAGAGTGTCCGTGTTTATTTTAACTGGCCTCAACAAAAAAGGAAAAGTTGGGACAATAGCGAAGGCCAGCTGTTGTTTTTCTTGAAGAGGTCCCAGCTCTGTATGCTGAGGAACTCTACTTGAGATGGCCTGGCTGAGACAAATGTTCTGTCCACACTTTAAATGGCAGCTGGTTATTAAATGACTCCCAATAGGGTGAACACTTGCTATTGACAATAAGGTAATATAAGGACCGTGCAGAGCAATCAGGATGGGAATGTGAATGAAAAATCTTTAATCTGAAATTACAGCTGTCAGGGTTATATTATAAAACATGAAAGTTGCATCTGCAGTTAGAATTAATGTGTCCCAAAAGCCAAGTTTCTCATAAACTGCATCTTGCAGATACATATTTTATAAATAGTCTACCAGTCTTCTATAAATCAAAGAGAACTGTGGCCTATATTAAGGAATTAAAAGGGGTCATCTCTCCCAGCATTGGTATTTGTTGAGCACTATTGGAGGAGAGGGAGTAGGTGTGAAATGAACATTGATTTCCAAAGTCTGGCAGATAAGTTAGAAGTGTTAGTCCTACACAATACTATCTCACTGATTCTAGCACCACATACAAATGGCTCTGAGTTACATTTTGTAATAAGCTGTGAATGAGGGGAAATGGGAATTATAATATAAATAGTGAAATTGTCTTCCTGACAAATTTATCAGCAAAATGTAAATTTTGGTTGCTGAGCAGTTTATTTAAAAAACTAATATGACCTCTGAGGGGAAATCACATACTTTTAAAAATAGTTATACTCCTAACAAGATAATTTTACATCAGAGATACATAAAAGTCCATATTGGGAATGCCCACATAAATGCATAAAATTGGAGGTCTGGAAAGATTATTAGAGATCATCTAGTCCAGAAACTCATTTTTTAAAACCTGGTTCATTTTTGAAATATACATGTTGAGTCCCAAAAGGGACTTATACTTTAAATCTCTGAAAACATGAAGCAGTTGGTTTCACAGTGTCCCAAATCCTATCTTTGTTTTTGATAATGTATCTCAATTAAAAGACTGAAATGACTGTAATGAGCGAGACGGAATCTTTACTGCTAATACTTAAGTCATAGTGGTGATCCCCTGATAACTCTGTCGTTTCAAAAAGATAAAGTTATGCCTTTTCCATCAGCCACTTAATATCTCAGATTCTCTTAAAAACTGAGAGAAATGATAGATACATATATAACAGCATCACACATGCAAGTCTAATACCTGTCCCATGTGACACTATTTACCCTGGGAAATCCTCAGAAATTTACTACTGCTATGAAAAAATAGATAAGATAATTTTCTTAAATGCTAGAAGATAAACTGTCTCTTGAAAAGCAACCACTTACTTTGCCTGAGTAGTAATTATTGTCCTCAAAAGGAAATTGTATTTTGTCTATTATATAATTAGATGACTAGAATTTATAATTCTGTGTTATAAATAGAAAGACCAAATGGATAAGCTATATGTATGAATTGATATCATGCTTGGTGCTAATTTTGTAGAAGACTAAATTAACATACTTAACACAAACCTTCCTGAGTTTGCAAACTGAGGAACTGAAAAATGCCAGTTGGGCACACAATGGTGGGATCCAGGGATTCTGGTACCCTAATTAAAATAATGGGTTTTCTCTTTATATCTGCAGTTTGCAGACTAGATGCTATTCAATCAGATGCTACTGGATTTTCAAGTGGCCTCAATGGCTGAAACTACTTTTTGTGTCTGTGTTTTACAATCATGTTAGAACATTGTCTCTTTTTTGTGGAGCTTGTCCTCGGGATCCCAAGCCTTTGTGACCTCCAGACTAGATTCCTGCAGGAGCTTTGTCTAGATCCCCTTGGCAGACCACCCAGAAGCTTTCCACTGGTACAAAACACAGCAGCCCAACCACATAAAGATGTGGGCTGAAAACAGAGGACACAATTCAAGCCTTATAGAGGCTTGACACAATTCAATTCTCATATACAAATTATAGACACAATTCAGTTCTTACATACAAAGACCTCAAAGTGAGCCTATTCCATTAGAGTTCCCAAATCAGATAAATTCTGAATTATAGATCAAAGTTTTAGGTAATGATGTGACAATGGGTCTGATAGCTTGCCAAGTAAATATAAAGCTGAGTAAATTTTTGTAAGCTGTGGCATTGTCATATTTTGATAATTTGGAATTTGAATGTAAAAAAAAATTCTTTTTATATTGATAGACTTGTTTAAATGAAAATGGAAGCTTTAGTCATAAGTATTTTATATGCAGTAATAAACCTTGACTTCTACAAGCCCAATAGTGACTTAACTAGAAAAGAAATAAAACCTGGGTGGGATTCTTGCACTATGAAAAAATGAGAATTGCTTCCTGATATTCTGGAGTCCCTAAAGGAAAGGAGAAAGAAAAGGATAGGAGGATAGCATAGGAAAGACCATGAAAATAAGCAGAACAAAAGTATTATTAAAAAAAAAAACAAAAAAAAAAACCTGTGAACCAACTTCATAGTACAGAATGCTCCCTGGTACTCCTAGCCACCTGAAACTAGAAGGATCCTCAGATATCCTGGCACAGACCCTTGGCCCCAAAATGGTATTCGGGAAATACAGAGCAGTGCTTCATGTCTGCCATGTTGGAGTATGGGAGAAAAATGAAGAGAAGAAAGAAATATTCAGAACATTGGACAAGTCATTTCAAGTTTGGCTACTGGAATATACAAACTTTGCCATGTGTGCAAATGACATGAGGAAATAGAGATAAGCTGATGCAGAGTAGTCTTTTTAATGTTTCCACAAAATGGCACTATAATAAACAAAAATAAAAACTACCACCTACTTTCATCATCCTTTCATAAACAAAAAAGCATTTGGCATTCTAGCTCCCCAAATTAAGAACTTAATATTAGAATAAAGCTCTATCCTTGCTGCAAAATGGATGCATTAAAAATATGGTAGCAGGAGAATCACAACATAAAAATATATATCATAATACTGCACTCAGTGTAAATGTTTTCTTATAAAAGTTTGTTAATATGCATCTACTTGCTATCATGTAATATAGATTGAAGCACAGAAGTTCAGCTTGGTCTTGAAATTCTTTTATTGTGTCAATACCTAAAATATATGTTAGGTAAGACTATGTTGTTGAAAATGCAAACAAGGGTCTTAAAACTATTTCACTTAATCTGTGGCATTTTGGAGACCAAAGGGATTAAGGCTACCCAGCTTCTGATGCACCTCTGGCCATCTTCCAGCCTAGTGAGATAGAAAGCAGCAGAGCTGGACAGGTGTCTGTCTGGGTGGCCAGGTTAATTAGGCTTCTCAAGAAACCCAGGGAATGTTTTGACCACCCAGCAAGATACGCTCAGGGGAATACCTTAAAGTGGTCTGAGAACTACCTTAGACAATCACCCACTGTACTGAATCAGAGGTGGACCAGCGTTTGGTCATTGTTCTTCTACTATATGAACCCTTTGACTCTATAATCACTGGGGTTGGAAAAGGTCGAAGAGATTCTGTAGTTTATGCTAAGCCACACCTTGTGTGTCATTAGTTTAGCCATTGTCTCTGGAATTCTAACTCATCCTTGTATCATCAGCTTTCTGATGCTAGGGCTGGAACCCTACAAATTACAGTTCTCCTTTGCCAGCTGCTTTCTATTAGGATCTAAAAACAGGGGGCTCCCTGAGGAACCTGGAGGCGAATGGAGGAGGATAGCACACCCTCCTTCCTGCTTGCCTCCTGCCTGCCTCCTGATTCTGACAGCATTTTTCTCATAACACTCCCTCACCCCAGCAGGGCCAGCTTGTTCCACCTGCAGTACTTGATTCCGTGTCACAGTGTTTGCAAGACTCAAAGAATCTGTATCACCTTTCCTCAGAGACACTAGCATCAGCCAGGGAGTGCCTTCCTAAAGGTCTAAATTTCATCTCCTCTAAGCTGCTAAATGTTAATAATTCCAGTCTCTCTGTTTTCCCAGCTCTAAGGGTGCCAGTTGCTACTTTTGTGATACTTTAGAGTCTTTTTTTTTTTTTGGGCTTCTCAGTTCTTCATTACTTATTAAATTCTCTTTGTTAAATTAACCGACGTTATTTCTATCTCCAAATGTGCCTTTACCACATTGAGATTGCATTTTTAAGCAGCTTTATTGAGATATAATCTATACACCGTAAAATCTACTCATTAAAGGTGTATGATTCAATGGTGCTTAATGTATTCACAGGGTTTTGCAGCCATCACCGTTGTCTAACTCAAGAACATTTTCATTATCCCCTTCAAAACCCCTGTACCCATTAGCAATCCCTTCTCATTTTCCCATTTCCCTAGACCCTGACAACCACAAACCTACATTCTGTTTCTGTAGATTTTCCTATTTTGGATATCTCATATAAATGTGTTATGAAACAAATTTTGTTTCCCCAAAATTTGTGTGTTGAAGCTCTAACCTCGAATGTGACTATATTTGGAGAGAGGACTTTTAAAAAAGTAATTAAGACTAAATGACATCATAAGAACAAAGCCCTAATCCAATTGGGCAGTGTCCTTATGAGAAGAAGAGACACCAGGGGCGTAAGTAGACAGAGGTAAGGCCGTGTGAGGATCACAGCAAGAGGTGGTCTAGGAGAGAGGCCTCCGGTGAAACCAGACCTGCTCACATCTTGATCCCGGTCTTCTAGCACTCATAACTGAGAGAAAATGACTTTCTTGTGTTTAAGCCATCCAGATTATGATATTTTATTATGGTAATACTAGCAAGTTAATATATGGAGTTATATAATATGTAGTATTTTGTAACTGACCTCCTTTCACTTAGCATATTTTCAAGGTTTCATCATGTTATAACATGTGTCAGTACTTCCTCATTTTTGTCACTGAATGATATTTTATTGTATGGGTATACCTCATTTTGTTTATCCATTCATCAGGTGGTAGATGGAGTTGTTTCTACTATTTTGTCTACAGTGAAAAATGTTGCTAAGAACATTCGTGAACAGGTTTTTATGTGGACATATGCCTTCATTTCTTTTAGATATATATCTAAGAGGGAGGCTACATTTTAATAAGAACAACAGACAATAGGAAGTAACAAATATATGGTTATGTTAGAGTGTGGCATATAGTTGCACCTGAAGAGGGGTCTTTAACTCAAAGAAATGGAGGATCAAAGGATACCAAATCAATGTCCTTAAGGTAACAGTTCATGGTGCATCCTAAGTACTCAAGAAACAGTATTCCTCATTCTGTTTCCATCTTCTAAAAAAGTCCTTGGGGTTCTTCAAAGTTTAATTCAAATCAATAATTGGTTATTCAGAGTCAGTGTATATCCATGCATGCTTCCTCATTTGTCTTCACCACAGTGTCTTGGCTCTCTATCATCCAAATCCCATTCCAGTTTAGATACTTTGAAAACAGAGCTCTAAAAATTCTCTTTGCAAGAGAGATTCATAAAACTAGAACATATTTTTCTACAGGCTTCTTGAGCCTTTCCAAGTTTCTGTATGCTTGGATTCTACTATACATAAGTTTTGGTCTATCTTTTTCCTCTTTATGCTTCATTCCTGCTCTGCTCACCAAGACTGATTAGAAAAATTGTTCTCTGAGTTATAAATCCAAGTCACCATAGCTGTAACATGGATGAGATTTTAAACTCTGGGATCTATAGTTGACACTCCCTGTAGCAAATTGAATGCAAGCAGAGGCACATATAGTTCAGAGCATTTTTCAGATAGGATCCCTTTATATTTCTGCTGATTGAGAACAGAAGGCCTCCTGGTCCTACAGGAAGAAGAGCTGGATTGTAAAGCCTTAGTCCTGTCAGTACCTCTGTGACCTCAATAGGGCCACTAAACCTCTCTACTCTCAAATTACTCTACTGCCTAATAAAGAGGTTGGATGAAATAAAATCTAAAGTTCTTTCTAGTTAGAAAAAACCTGTAATTTTATAAATATTTAAGTAGCAACCATATTGAAACTATAAGCTATAGCCATTTTATATATCTGCAATTAAAGAGAATAAACAAATAAGAAAATAATTCTCAGAATAAATTATAACTCTCTGCTACTCCAACCCAAGGACTGTTATTAGAGAGATATAACAAAAGTGTTTACATGTTCCAATACCCACCTAATTGGTAGCATCTCCTTTTACAAATTTGTATCTTCTTGTAAAAATATCTGTCTCTATGGTCAATTTTAAGTTTATGCAAAGGGGGCTTTGAGGTAATGCTTCCCCTTAAAAATTTCCATCGTCAGGGTTTTCACACAGATTGTGATACCATAATGTGTCATATCTTTAGCAGAAAAACTCTTAATCAAGTACAACCATGTCTGAAAACGGAGAGACATTAAGTCAATGGCCCTCATCAATATCCTACAAGAAATAATTTATTTGATTTTCAACCACATGGCTGTACCCAAAATAATGATCTATGCAGTTGTCTCTAGAGTGAGTGTGCCCACAAAGGAAATACTAGACTTCTATCAGAGTATAGGAATAAAGTTTCACTAACCACTTTTTTCCTCAGTTACCCTTAATTTTTATTTTTGTATGTTTTGTGAAACACATATATTCATACGGCAGTTCATGTATCCAATGTACAAATAACCAAAAATAATATTCTGAAGTTGAATGCTCAAAATTTTTTTCTTGGTTAGCTTTATTAACAAAAGTTTGAAAAATTTACCGATGTAGGCTTTTAGACAGGTAAATTTTGCAAGAAGAAAAGAGGGCAGAAAAATTGTTTCTAACAGGAGTCCTTGAGAATCTTAGGCCAGGTGCAGTGGGTCTCCAATGCAGAGCAGAGGAGGGCAGAACAACAGAAGCAGGGGAGGAGCCTGTATGGATGGCAGCAGGTAGAGGCTGAGGTGCAGCTGAGGCCAGGTGAGGATCACAGAGAAGTTATGACATAGAAAATTGTGCTAAGAAGAAGAGAAAACAGAGAATTTCCCCTTCAAAAATTAACTTTGCAAAACTCTCTTCTTACTTTTTTGTGCTTACTACATGACTTTAGGGCATAGCTTTTGGGGACTTTTCTTACTTTAAATGGCATTGCAATTAGCCCTGTGTAAAAATGGCCTGCTCACCGTGTATTAAATTCAATCACCAAATTCATCTGTGTTATAACTTAATATGTTTGCAACTCCAAACGATTCTTTTATAAATAGGACATATATTACATTTATTTTTAACAGGCTCTCTCTCTGTTGCCCAGGCTGGAGTGCATGGGTGCGATTTTGGCTCACTGCAACCTCTGCCTCCTGGGCTCAAGCGATCCTCCCACCCCAGCCTCTCCAGTAGCTGGGACTACAGGCGCCCACCACCACACCCAGCTAGTTTTTGTATGTTTTTGTAGAGACTGGGTTTGGTCATGTTGCCCAGGCTGGTCTCGAATTCCTGAGCTCAAGTGATCTGCCCACCTGGGCCTCCCAAAGTGCTGGGATTACAGGCCTGGGTCACCAAGCCCGGTTGTGTATTACATATTTTACTACTAACTTACTTATTTACATAAGTAATTATAGCTGGACTCTATGACAAAATGATACTAATGAATATTAGGTACCTTTGAATTAAGATAATCTAAATGTCTTAGTCATCTGAATAATATTGGAGAAGTGTGAATGTTAACATTATATCTAAATCGCTGAAATTCATTTACATTTATCTACCTTACTAGATGCTAAGAATATAGTGATCATAATGTTTAAATTAGAAAAGTAATTTGTAATTAGAGTAAGCATACGCTGTAAATTCAAACTGGTAGTGAAATAACTAAATATAACTTTTCTAAGGGAAAAAATTAAAACATGCCAATAATTTTAAAGTTATAAAATATAAAAACCATTAAAATGAAATAATTTTCTTCAACTTGACAAAAACCTTTTAATGGAAAACTGAATTTTGGCATTTATTGTTGAAACTATTAACGAGTTACTTCTACTTTATTATTTCAAAAAGTCTCATTTTTTTTTCTTTTTAGTATGCCACACTTGGTTGACAAACGTGAATACTTTGAGAGGATATCCCAGCAGAACCCACTGTGGTTTGAGGGTTTTCTCGTCATCTTGCATTAGAGAAAATGATGCTGAATCATATACGCTTAACAAATCAAAAAGCAACAAACATATGTAAGTAATGAAAATGTCCCATGGTAAGTAATCATCATGATGCCACCAAAGGAAAACAAGACTTTTTTTTTTTCTCCTTAACGCATTTTGCCATGTTCCATAGAGAAAGAAACTTTTATCAAATACTGTGGAACTGAAATCCTGCCCATTCAATTTCATCTTTATACCGATTTTTAATACTAACTATTGTAAACACTATTTTCTGCATGAAAATGAATTTCCATTAGACTAGCAGTCCCCAACCTTTTTTGGCACCAGGGATGGGATTTGTGGAATACAATTTTCCCACGGACAAGCGGTGCGAGGTGGGGACTGGTCTGGAGATGAAACTGTTCTACCTCATCAGGAGGGCACAACCTAGTTCCCTCACATGTGGAGTTCACAATAGGATTCACCCTCGTAATGCCTCCACTGATCTGACAGGAAGCGGAGCTCAGATGGTAATGCTGGTTCACCCACTGCTCACCTCCTGCTGTGCAGCCCGGTTCCTAACAGGCTATGGTGGACCAGTGTTAGTCCATGGCCTGGTGTTAGGGACTCCTGCATTAGACACAAGTAACATTGGTTTTGTAATTGATATAGATGAAGTGAATAGCCCTTCTAGAATTTGGGAGAAAAAAATTAAGGAAATTATATGTTCACCAAAACGGAAAACCCACAGAGAAAATATGATAATCTCATTAAATAGCACAAACTCTGCAATAAATAGACAGGTAAAGTTGTTTCTTCCATCACAAACGTGGTCATGCCTACTAAGCTGTAGAACTATAAACAATAAAAATTAAAAATTCATAACCAGGAGGAGAATTAAAAAGTAAGGAAATTGAGTCATCAGTAGAGAAAACATTTTAATTCATTTCTGAAAGTCAAAGAAGCACGAAAGCTAATGGATGGCTGAAACTATACAAAACAGTTTAAGTTCAAGATGTGTTGTGAGGGATTATAATGAAGTTATGTCAAGAACAAATGAGAAGGATGAAAAAGAGATGTTAAATGAAGATCTGTATCTGGTAAAATTCACCAATCAGTACCCCCAATTGGCAGCAACGAAAAATTCAGAGTGTTTCTCCTCTAGATAAAATCCCCAGGGGATTCTTTTCTGAAGAGTTTGAGTAGACCTACTTGCTTAAATCAAGGTTTCTGCTGTGAATGCGTCTGCCAAGAATAAAGCCCCTTGTTTTGAATTCTGGGGGACCTGAGACCTAATAGCTGCCTCTGCTCATTCAATTTAAAGTTAAACCTCCCAGTCAATAAATTATGTCCAGCCACACACTGATCTCCAAGTCTACCATGCATGGGACACACTAACATTTACCTATCAGCAGAGAAAATGCACACTAGTTAACTAATGCTTCTTGATTGAATATAAACAGACAACCAAGATTTTTCAGACAAAAAAGAACAGCATAAAGGAGAAAGAGCTATATAAATTAAAATGAAAAATCATCATAGAATAAAGGGGCAAATAAAAAATCGGAAAAAAGAATTCACTAATTCACATTTATGTAGTTTCAAGAAAGCATTATATTCACAAAACAAGAATAGAATGCTATACAGGTTTATGAGAAAGCTTATAGAAGGTGAAACTAAGATCTCTGAAATTAAAATTTTTAATTAATGGACAAGAAAATAAAGCCAAGGAAATATCCAAGATTATAGAGAAACATACAATGACACTAAATATGAAAGGAAACGAACAAAATGTGAAGGAATAAGCTAAGATTTCTAGCATCTTACTATTAGAAATAGAGAAGGCAAGAAATTCTCAAAGAAATAATAGAAATGTAAAGTCAATGGGGTTTTAAGCAGAAAACAATCTGTGACTTATATTTTAATAGAATATTTTTTGCTTCAGAAGAAAACAGACTACAGAGAAATTGGGGTGGAAGAAAGAAAAAAAAAACATGACTTAGACAACTGAAAGCATTCACGTAAGAGATAATGCTACCTTGGACTGAGATACTCGAGGTGGAGAGAGAAGTAGTGAGATTCTAAACTATACTTGAAGGGTAAAATCAACAGAACTGTGTTAGATTGTGTGTGGGGGAAAAGAGGTGTCAAAAAAGCCTCAATTTTTTTTTTTTGACCCAAGCAACTGGATGAATAGAATTCTGGTTTACTGAGATGGGAAGAGGTTTTAGCGGTGGGATTTGGGAGAAAATATATAACTTGGACTTGGACGTGTTAGATTTGAAGTTCATATGAGACATCCACCTAGACATGTTAGATAGGCAGTAACATATTAGAATCTGGAATTCAAAGGAAATGATTCTGGAAATAGTGTATAAATGACATTTAAAGCTAAACTAACTGAATTAGTTCACTGAAAACTGAGTATAGAAAGAGAGAGTACTGAAGGTCTATAGACTGAACCCTAGATAGCTACCATGTTCAGATGTGAAGATAAAGAGGAACAAGCCCAGAAGGAGCATCTCATGAGGTAAAAGGATCATGAAAGGAGAGTGGTATTCCAGAGGTCAGGCAGGTCTCAAGGAAGAAATCACCAGCTGTGTCAAAGCCTGCTTCCCAGTAAGTGAAGTAAGAAAATAAAAGTGCCCACTGGATTTTGCTATATGGAGCTCTTTGTCCCTGAGAAGTGGTTGGAGTTGAAACCAGAATGAAGTATGTTAAAGAGAGAATGGGTGTAAAAGTGGAGAGAGATTAAATACAATCTTTTGAGGTGACTTTTTATAAAAGCTAGCAGAAAACTGGGGAGGTATCTGGAAGTGTATTGAGGCCAAATGACTTTCTTCTAGAATGTGTGATATTATAACATAGATGTAGAATATTGGGAATGTTCCTGCAGACAGGTATAATCTGATACAGGATAGAGAAAGCAAATGTAGAAAAAATGTCCCTAAGATGTGATGAGGAACACAATGCATGAAACAGGGGCTAGACTTAGAGGGAGCAAAGGCAATGTATAGCTTCTACCTGGAGGGAAGGTAGAATGTTTAGGGACTGATGTGCGCAGGTTGGTATATCTGTTGCAGAAGCACACCGAAATTGCCTTTTGATTGTTTCCATTATTTCAATGAAATAAGAAAAAAAAAGGTCATATTTTGAAAGATGGCAGAAAAAAGATGTGGGAGATTAGAGTGTTCTTTTTCAGGTGTGAAATAATCTTCTAGGAGAGGAGTACAGAACCTAAGGATAAAGAGGTGTGTTACAGAGCAGCACTAAGAGCTCACCTGAGAGTAGTGGTCATGAACTTAATGAGAGACACAAGAACCTGATTGTACGGTTTTCTTCAGTTCAAGTCAGCTGCTTGGGCAGCCGAATAGTGAGTTAGGAGTTGAATTTAATAAGCTTGGGATTTTTCTAGGCCAAGATAATGGATGAGCAAATAGCTGAGGTGGTATGCAGGAAAGTCAGTATAATGATGGACCACAGCATCTAAGCTATGTGAGGATAAGGATATGATGGAAAGTGGAAAAATAGGAACTGGAAAGAAAGGCATTTTGGAGTTAGGGTACCAGAGAGAGTGAGAATGAGAGACCGGGTGGCGGAGGGGAAGTAGGCACGCAAAAGTCTGAGATTGGAGTGCTTAAAGTTGAGATTATGAAAAGGTGCAATAATTCATAACATCAAGATCTAGGCATAGCTACAGCGACTAAGGTGCACTGGAAGGCAAGTTAATGAGATGAGGGGGTCAAGGACCTGAACAGTCAGGATGCTGGAAAGGTTTGTCTGCATAGATATTGAAATCACTATGATATATGACAGGAGTTGTGTTGGAGCAGGATAGATGGTAGCGTAATGGATAGGATCTACTTATGAATGTAAGTTGAGGAGATGAGGAAGTAGTGTCTCAGAAATCTGGTGATGATTACGGCAAGAATGAATAGAAGGTGGAATAATCAAGCAGCATATGTTTCTGAGAAGGAATGTTTGAAAGGGGAGGAGGGTTGTTACAATGGTCTGCAGGCAGCAATGAGATCTAGGAAGACCCTTACCCTTACCTCCAGGCGTGGTGATATGAAGGTTGTAGAAGGAAAAAATCATCGTTAATGAGGACATCTCATAGAAATGTGCTCAGGGAGCAGTGCTTGGGGAGAGCCAGGGTCCACATAAACCAAGAGGGAGAAGAGAAATTTTTGTGAGGAGACTGAAGATGCAGAGCAGGGGTTGCCAGGCTGTGGTCAGACAGTCAAACTCCTGTTTTTATGTCCAGGTGCTAAGAATAGGTTTTGTATTTTTAAATAGTTACATTTTTAATGGTTATAGAAATACCTCCACGATATCCTTGATTTTGTCTCTTGGCTCCCAAGGCCTAAAATATTTTCTATCTGGCCCTTTAAAAATAATGTTCTCTACCTCTGACATCGAAGATTTTGCTAATGACTGAAAGTGTTTGGGTGAGTCAAATTATGGAATACACAGAACCATATAGGCATGGAAGTCTAAGGCATGAATGATGACTATGGGGTTTTGGGGTGTCTTATGTTGACTGAGGTAAACACAGACACATGACCAAATTACTCCTAAGGGTCTTTTAATCAAACTGCAGTGAAAGACTATGAATCAGATGGTGGGAGGAAGACAAGGACCTTTCCAGGAGAAGACAGAATTCCTTAAATACACGGTCCAGCCACTGCTGTGGTGTCTAGGCTGTCCGAGAGAAGTTTAAGAACACATAGAGCTATAGTTGTGGTACCTGATGGCACCCTCAAGTCTATGTTTATATTAGCCCATATTCGCATAGCATTTACTTATCCTTACAACTCTGTGAAGAAGATAACATAACTTCTATTTTACATATTAGAAAACCAAGGCTTGGAAAAAATAAGTAATGTAATCAGAGTCACACGGATAATACAATCTAAAGCCTGGTCTGGAACCTAGATCTTCTGAATACTAAGCAAAGTACTTTTTTCTCATAGTTACCTGCATGTTGCCCCCAGGCTATTCAGAAGCAGTACATGATAGCAATTGGGAAGTACTTCTTACAAACCAGAAAACATAAAAAGAGGATATTCCCCACGAAGAGCTCAATTATTAAGTAAAAACACTGGTTTATCGGGCAGTTCTACCATCTGACAGGCAAGAATGTTTTCTTCAAACTTATTAGAAACATGAGTACATCAAAAGAAAAAATACATATGCCATATAAATGAGAAAAGGTGACCCAGATTGAACACGGATTTCAAATAGCGACATTAGTGGAAAAGGGAAGAACAGTGATGAATCTAACAAATGCATTCTACCACTAGAGACCTATTATTTAATACAGGACAAAGAGATTTCATTACTTCCAGCTATTGAAATTACATTTCAATAAAATGGCCACGTAATATGTACTTCTCATGAAAAATCTCCAACAACTAGTTCCAACTCTATGTACTTCCTAGTCCCTGGCCTTTCCTGAATAAGAGTACCAGGAGTAAGGATCATGAACATAGCTATTCTTGTCTATAAATAAATAACTTGGCATCCTCAATCATACTTCAGTTAGTATAATTATAATTCTTTTCAATCTATCAGTCAATAGAAACTTAAACCTAATTTTCTCACATCAAGGGTGAGGGTCAGTCTCAGAAATGTAGTAAATATCCTGAGGTTACCAGCAAAGCTTCCCATTTGAAACTTCCCCTACTTTAGTTTTAAAGTAACTCTTTTCTTGAAAATGTGTACAATAAGTGCCATATTAGGCAGTCATCAGTAGTGCAAGTTAAAAGTGTGATGCTTTATTTTTATAAAATAATTTCAACAATATATTTATAGTTTTTAATTGCACACTGTGCCTTCAGATGTCTCATTAAAGGATGGAAGTATCGTTTGCTTTACTATCAGAAAGAAATGAATTGATTGGTAACTTCCATAGACTTGTCAATAGGGAAATATTTATCTTAATTGCACTTTCTTTGACATGTTTGTATCACTCATAGTTACTAAGATGGAGCATATGTAAAGTTATTCATTCATTGATTAACCTTGACACATTCTAAAGTTCTTTATTTCAGAGGTTTACTGTTTAAATGGTGGATCAAAAAGCAAAAAAAAAAAAAAAAAAAAAAAAGATATTAAAGTTATTCTCAAGGGACATACAACTTAGGTAAATAAGATTTAAAAATACTATCTAAAAAATACAAAGGGCATACAAATATTGACTGACTTCCAGGATAAACAATCATGTCAATGACAATGTATGCTCGTCAGATCATGTTAAACAATGCCATGATAACAAGCAATCTCAAAAATCTCAGCGACTTACAAAATAAAGGTGGATTTTTCACTCACAATTCATGTCCACCTGGGGTCCAACATGGTATCTGTTCCAGCTTTTTATTCCCTACCTAAAACTTTACTGGTTTTATGGCAAATGGAAAAGATAGCACGGTGGAGCCACAGGAGAGCTCTTAAAGCTATCGTTCAAAAAGAAATAGCGCATGTTCTTTCCACTCCTTTTCCCTAGACCAGTGAAATTGGGACTGGAACTTCTCATAGGAAGAGGCAGCACAGTGATTCTTCATAAATGTTTAACATTTTTAATATAGTTTTTAAAAGCTAATGTGCATTTACCAGAGACAAACACTTCGCTAAAATTATTTCAGAAGTTGTTTAGGTTCCCCTAAAGACTCAAATAGGAATGACACTCCAGGGATAAGGCAGGGCGCTTTCTTGATGAATGGATCCATGCTTTAATTATACAATAATATACAAGTGACATATGATTGCTCTTAATTTTTCTCTATTTACTTCTTGTGCTATTTGCCTCTCACTTACAATCAGATCCTACGTTGACAATGGGTGATCCAGCTCCTGGCCCATTCCTGGCTTCGTGCAGCATTCCCACTCATCTCTGGCAATCACACACTTCCAGTCATCAGCTCGCTCTCTCTCTGTCCAAGCCCTAATCCACACTGCTCTGCTCTGCTAAGGAGTCCGAGGACTTCAGCCTCTGTGTCCTCCAAACACCTGTACCACATCTGCCCACATTCACTCAGTCCAAATCCCAGACCTGGCTCTTCTCATCAAATTTGGCAAATCAATGCCACTATTGTCTACTGCTGGTTAATAGTACCCATAAAATAGAAAGTGAAGAAACAAATGACAAAGTAAATACATCTTTGCTAACTAAAATCTGGAAGCATAGGTAGGGTCTACAAAAGGTAAAAATTAACTCGCTTTATGGCAAAATGTTTAGAAACGACCGTTCTTTGGGTTTATTACAAAAAGGAGACTGCTATGGACTAGAGTGGTCAGGAAAGGGTGCAAAATAATAGTGAGGCTTGGGGTAGGTACAGTTTGAAAGAAAGAGAAAGAAATTCAAGTTATCATGCTTATTTAGTAACTTTTAAAATATGTGAAAAAACATACACAATTAGAGGTCACACATACTTTAAATTTCATTGATTTTGTCTGTAACATTTATATATACAAACCATCAACTTGTAATATAGTTAAAATCAATAACAACATCGGTATAACTATGAAACACATTCATTTATTCATAATTTTTAAGTCAAAGTAAGAATTACACAAATTTAAACATAAACTGCATATTCTTAATAAGAGGAGACAGTAAACAAATACTGATTTGGTCACATTTTCATGGTTAACTCTTTACAAAATATTACTGTTTCTTTGACGATTGAACTGCCAAATTGTTTTGTTTCACTTTTAGGATGAAAAGGCAGAAGTGTGGGTTTTGGATAAAGGATCCTATCTATTTAGACTTTGGGCTCTGCCCAACACAGAAGGAGGCTTAGAGACAAGAGAGATAAATCTCTCCCATTTCTCCCCTTCTGTCTTGGACACAAGTGGCTGAATCTAAACCTGATGGCACTTTATAGAAGCTGTGTTTGAAGGCAGCATCTGATGCAACTGATCTTTCTTTTTTGCAAAAATGGGAAACCTTGTTTACAATCTTTCCATTTAGAGGCAATAAGTAATTTTTCCTGCCTAACATATGAGAGCTATTTTACATAATCTTTTCCAACTTTTCTTAGAGCACCCTCCGGGGATCAGCAATTCAGGTTGGCTGATGAGATTTTGTCTTTCATTATTTTCTTTTCAAATAGGCTGGTCTTGACGGCTCTACCACTGGCTGGTTTCAGCAGGCCCTGGGCTGTGCGGGTTCGGGCTCCTCCCAAGAGAGATGAAGAGATGGACAGACAGTAACAGAAGGTCCTCGAAGCTGATGTGTGATGAAGGTACTTAGCTTTTAGTAGATTTGCCTCCGTTTTGCATGTGGGAATCTCTCCAGGAAAAAAGTTCAAGCACTGAACTCACACTCTCTATTCTTGTTTTAAGGTCTAAGAAGGGATGGAAGGGGATTAATTTTTTGTATGAATTAAAGATGACTCTAACAATATGTTTCCTTACAAGGTTAATAAACAGGAAAAGGCAAGTGATCAAGATGTAACCATAATTATTACTAGATTTACTTCAGACTGCTACTTAAAGCTACAAGACACTATCATTATAGGCAATCCTTTTTAATGTCAACATCAATTTAAAATTACGCAGGATTTTTCAATAAGTGGTCTAAGCTTATTTAAGTTTAAAATGACATCATAATAATGGTGACATATTTTTATCATTCAATCATGGTAAAAACAATAAGATTATAATAAAATGCCTTCTAGTATCCAGCTATTGTTTTGCATAGCTAGTAAAGGCCAAAAACCACATAGTAGACCAATAATTACAAATGTAAAATCAATTTCAGATTAAAAATAAAGATTAAGTCATGAAGGAAGTCTGCGATGTAGTGCTGGGTGCTAATTGCAATAATTCTAAAGATTAGCAGAATATTCATTATTGCCCACCAATAGTAAAGGCACATTAATTTACTCAATACTGTTTGTTTTTGACTTAGGACTGATTTTCTTGGAGATCACTTACTTGTTAAGTGGTATAACCATACGCACAAAAATACATCAATAACGTAATTTTCTATAGTTCACTCAGTTTACTAACCTACACACTTATTCAAAAGAAGTTGACCTAAAGGTTCAAAATAATGGAGAGATAAACATCTCAAAGTGCTTGCCTTCTGATATCTTTGTGTCCTTAATTTCCATTGCTTTAATCACAATCCTTTGCTATTGAGAATAAATCATATCAATAGAATATGTTTAATATCTACATTCACATATCAAAACTATGAAAAACAAAAAAGACAATACGTTTATATCAATAGCTGTGTTTCAAGGGGTGACACTTAGGTTTTTTATTATTAATTTTTTTATTTTAAATTTTTATGGGTACATAGTAGGTGTATATATTTATAGCATACATGAGATATTTGATACAGGCATACAGAGATTAATAATCACATCACAGAGAATTGGGTACCCATCCCCTCAAACATTTATCCTTTTGTTACAAACAATCCAGTCATACTCTTTTAGTTACTTTGAAATGTACAATTAAGTTATTGTTGACTATAGTGCTATCAAATATTAGGTCTTACTCACTCTGTAACTATTTTTTATGTATGCAGACACTTAGATTTTGATGGTAAAAGCTTGGGGGAGGTAAGGTTTCCTTCCTTGGATCTATGGTTCTATAATGTATTCCCATAGCTTCATGGTAAAGAGTACAGATTGTGAGGCCTGAAATCCTAATTTTGAATCCTAATTCTACCACTTACTAGATTTGTGACTTGGGAAAGTAACTTAATCTTTCCAGGCCTCAATTTAATTATCTATAAAAATGAGAATAATTATAGTAATTTCAGTACCTACCTCATACGGTTGCTGTGGGTTTAAACTTTTTAGTATATATTTCTAGTATATATTGATCACTTAGCAGTAGGAGGCCCTCAGTAAGTTCTATGCAACTGTTTGCTTTATCATGATAAGTATTCTTGTTATTATCTGCTGAATGATTTTATCAAAGTTATTTAACCTCACCAAACCTATTTCCTTATCTTCACAATTGGTTAATAGTCTCCATCTCATAGAACTGTGACGAGGATTGAAAAACATACATTGTGTCAAGCATTTGGCAAGGTTTATGGCACATAAGAAGTGCTAAGGATTTGTTGGTGATTTGCAGTCACTGATTTGGGGCATTTCTTAGTTCTCTAGTAGTAGGGCTACAGTGAATTCTCTAGTAACAGGATTCTCATTGATTTTTTAATTGTCTCTAACTCTCTCTCTCCCAATACACATGAGAAGGATGATAAGCTAGAAAGGACCAAACTACTCTGCAAAATACGAGATGTGTATGAAAGAACCTCTTCCTTCGTGGCAGCCCCCGAAAAGGTGGATGTGCTTATTTTCATCCGATTTTGCCAATTTCCAACAGTCTGGCCTGCTACCTTGTAAAAATAGAGTGTTTGCAATTATGATGGGAAAATATTATATTAGCAATATTCAAATTCATGATGACACTTGGAGGCAAATATCAGCCCTGTCAAGAATCGGCTCTTCCTTACTAACTCCTTATCCTTCACAAATCTCTTCCGTGAGCTTTCTTGTCAACATTCTTGTAATGGGGCATGACCTAAAAACGTTTAACATTGCCATATACAGAAATAGACCCCTAGGATTCTATCCTGAAGAGTATTCTGTCTCCAGTATCATGTCCTTTGTTGTAGAGAAAAACAGTCATATGGCCCATTTTTAAACCAAAGTCCTGTTAGCCAAGACCCAGATGCATATAGAGAACATCTTTATTGTTTGATTTTAATTATCTCTTCCAATTCAGACAGAGTCTGAGATGGAGCATAAGGAGAAAGTTGTGTGTGCTTTCACTCTTCAAATTCTCCAGCCCCCTTCCCCAGTTCATCTGATACAGGTCCCTAAAATTAGGGAGCTGACACTCTCATCTCTTGGTCTCCTCCCCAGGATTCCAAGAGTCTCCACATTAGGTTGCATCATCAATGGCTGCTTCTGTAATCCGATTCTTGGTGGAGGCCATGCCCAAGAAAATCATCAGGAAGAAGTGGGGGAAAAAACAAAAAATCACCCTGCCACATTTTTTAAAAAGATAAACACGGCCAGGCGCGGTGGCTCACGCCTGTAATCCCAGCACTTTGGGAGGCTGAGACGGGCGGATCACGAGTTCGGGAGATCGAGACCATCCTGGCTAACATGATGAAACTCCGTCTCTACTAAAAAATACAAAAAACTAGCCAGGCGAGGTGGCGGGCGCCTGTAGTCCCAGCTACTCGGGAGGCTGAGGCAGGAGAATGGCGTAAACCCGGCAGGCGGAGCTTGCAGTGAGCCGAGATCCAGCCACTGTACTCCAGCCTGGGTGACAGAGCAAGACTCCATCTCAAAAAAAAAAAAAAAAAAAAAGATAAAATATTCTTCTGTGGTGTAAACAGATGATTTCTATAAAATCAGAAACTCTTTCCTCATCAAGAGAGAAATAGGGTCTTGATTTTTTTTTTCCGGTAAAAATTCTACTATATGTTTATTCCTTGCTGCTAATTTTATTTAGATGATCAAATATCTTTCCTAAAGTGTCATATTTTCTCATTTTACGTGGTTAGAAGCAGGATGTGTAATTTAATTGGGTATTGAGAAATCTGGTTTGATATCTTGAACTAAAGGTGTTTTTTTCCCAATGTATCCATGGCATGTTTTCAAAATAAACCTGTTTCACAATTATATTGTGTGCAAAATGCCTAGAAGTTTTAGCACATATACTGTACCAAAACATCCCTGAAAGGCTTTGAACACAAATAATAAGGGAAAATAGCGGTGCAACAGAACTCAGAAATCAGTAATATGATCCTGTGTTCAGAGGAAAACATTAATTTTGATTTTAGAAAGGCTGAATTTGAGATGATAACGTAGTTTCTAAAGACAGGAAGTTAGAGGTACAACTGTTGTGTATGAAAAACGTCAAAGTTACAAATGAACATTTTGGAGACATCAAAAAGTAGCAATTGTTCAAATTTTAAAAAGAGTATTTTATGATAAACTACCAAGTTGCATATCAGATACATCATTCTAAGTAATGCTTGACATTCTGAGGTAAGCATTAGAAACATTTCTGTATTTGACTATATCTTGGTATCCCACACCTACAAAGAGGTAGCACAGAATAACTGTTCATGTATATCTGAGTCTGAGACCAGCTCTTGGCTTGTCAGTCTCTGGAATTATGTGCATCTATTACTAAACCATTTGCTGATTGTTGCTTTAGGCATCAGTCATATATCATCAGCTTGGGAACTCCATTATGTTCACATGAATTTGAATTTATCTTTAATTTATCTTTCTGTGTGTCATTTTTTCTTTAGTGTGGCTATATAATGCGGATGACACCATGAACCAGATGTCATTTTATACCCAAGAGATGATTATACCTCACAGTTGGATAAATTGATTTCTGTATTTAGTTTACACAAAACCCGGGGATGCTTCTGGACCCAAGATGTTGTTAAATGGAAGACTGGTTGCTGAGAATTGTGCAAGGAGAAACAAAAAGGTAGCTTGACTTCAAAGTCAGTACCCAGACCAAATATAGAATAAAAACTTAGCTCTTGATTTTACTTCATTCTATTTTTTTTACATCAAGGAATGCAAAAATTTATATTTTTATATTATGTATTTATAAAATATGTTTCTGAGTTTTCATATTTTAAGGGACATTTTAAGATAAAATTCCCACCTATAAAAAAAGTCCTCTTTCCTACATGATTTTTAAAAATACAGTGGAACTTCAAGTTAATATTCTCACTTAAAAGACCTAGGCAAGGCCAGGTGGTGTGACTCATGCCTGTAGTCACAGCACTTTGAGAGGCCAAAGCAGGAAGATCACTTGAGGCTAGGAGTTCAAGACCAGTCTGGGCAAGATAGCATCTCTGAAAAAAATATTTTTTTAATTAACTGGGCATGGTGGCATGTGTCTGTAGTTCTAGCTACTTGGGAGACTGAGGCAGGAAACTTGCCTGAGCCCAGAAGTTAGAGATTATAGTGAACTATCAAAGCAAGACCTTGTCTCTAAAAAATAAAGGAAAAAATGAAAATAACCCAAATTATGTAATGACAAATTACATACTTTTGACTTTTTAAAAAGAAATCCCAAGCCCAATGTTTCAACTTATTTTTTAGTAAAATCTCAAATTTTACATATTTATAACATATTTATATCATATATTTTATACAACCTATACACACACAGGCATATATAAAATATAACATGGTCTAACTTGCCAAAACTAACCCTTAATTATGAAAATTAAGCTTTGTATTAATTGCCATTCATTATTTTAAATTAATGGTTCCAAATTCTAAGTGTCAAAGAAAAACTTGGAGCTATTTCTAAACCCATAGAGACTCATATAATGAGTCTGGGCAAAGGCCTAGGAATCTAACTTTTTCATAAAATAGAATCGAGTGATTCTAAGACTTGAAATCTTTAGACAACTCTTTGAGAGCTGTATAATAGCTCTAGAGTTTTTTTTGTTTTGTTTTGTTTTCTTCTTGAGATGGAGTCTCACTCTGTCGCCCAGGCTGGAGTGCAGTGGCATGATCTCAGCTCACTGAAACCTCCAGCACCTGGGTTCAAGCAATTCTCCTGCCTCAGCCTCCCAAATAGCTGAGAATACAGGCACATACCACCACACCCAGCTAATTTTTGTATTTTTAGTAGAGATGGGGTTTCACCATGTTGGCCAGGTTGGTCTCAATCTCTTGACCTCATGATCCACCCGCCTTGGACTCCCAAAGTGCTGGGATTACAGGCATAAGCCACCGTGCCCAGCCCAGCTCTAGAGATCTTTAAAAACTAGAGGAAATGTTATAGCATTATGGCAATAACCATATTATAGTGGTTACTTTAGGCTGTTCCTTGCAAGGAGTCAAAGCATGTCTTCATAAATACAAATAATTTTTTGTAACCTTATACAGATTCTTATATCAAATGATATATAAGATATATGTCTAACTAGGGCCCAGGTGTGGTGGCTCACGCTTGTAGTTCCAGCCCTTTAGGAGACCAAGGCAGGCGATCACTTGAGCCCAGGGGTTCTAGACCAACCTGGGCAACATGACAAAACCCCATCTCTACTAAAAATACAAAAATTAGCTGGGCGTGGTGGCGTGTGCCTGTAATCCCAGCCACTTGGAAGGCTGAGGCACAAGAATCACTTGAACCAAGGAGGTAGAAGTTGCAGTGAGCTGAGATAGCACCACTGCTCTCCAGCCTGGGTGACAAAGTGAGACTCTGTCTCAAAAAACCAACCAACCAAACAAACAAACAAACAAACAAAAACTGAGATATTTATCTAACTGGAAGAGTTTGAACTTTGGGAGTCCTGTCATTCTTACATAAGTTTTATATCAAATATACTCATCAACAAATAATCTTTTTGAGGTATAACTCTAAGGCCCTACAAATGCATATTGAGATTTAGAATACTCTGTTATGAACAATGAAAATACTGTATCATATGAAACAAACAAAACAGAATCTTCACTGCAGCCTATTAAAAGATACTAAGCATTTAAGAGCCTAAATTCTTTGGGAAAGTGTTGCAGGAAGAGGGGATCTTGAGTAGGAGGGGATAGACCCAAAGAGTGGGGTTTTAAGGACTTTCTTCTTTCTTCCCACTTTCCTTCTCACAACTCTCATCTCTGCAAAAATGTAATTTTTATGGAAACCCTAGAATTTACAGATTCAAGAGGTGTTCTGGGCCTTCTTTGGTACCGAAAACTGACCTATAAAAGATAAGCCATCATCTTGAATGAATATTTAGAACTCAAGATAAGAACCTTTGTGTACAAACAACATTTTTTATGTCAAGATAGCTTTATTTTGGATGGCAATTGTTCTGGACGCTTTCTCCAAGCGAGCATGACAAATGTCTTAAATAGCACACATGTAATTTCACCGTGAACAAAATTAATCTTATAAAATTATTATTGTTTCAATTAAATGCAAGAAAATACTGCATGAAACTAAATTACCAAGAAAATCAATTACCAATAAACCGACAGCATATTTGTATTATAATTCGCCCTTTAAACAATCAAATGTTCTTTCATAAGCTTTAGCTTATTTCCCCAAAAGGGTTGACATGGCATTTTGTCTCGTATTTGAAAGCTATCTTTTGCTGTTAATTTGCATTAGACAAACAACAAAAAGACAAGAAAATCAAAGGAAGTACCCCTATATGGTTCTCCCACACATCTTCAGCTGTGTGAGCAAGCAGTTAAAACATGCAAATCCAGTTTGGAGGAAATTCGACATCTCTATTATAGATGAAAGGTAAACAAAGCAGATGAAGGATTAGTGCAATTCCAAATTTAAGATATTGCTCTCAGTGACTTATAATAAAGTGGTGTTGCATACGGTGGCATGTTTTAGATGACATTTCAATTGTACGAGCAATTTGCATTCTATCTGACATTAAATAACGTTCTTAGTATTATGAATTCCAGCAGCATCCTCATCTCCACAGCATAAAGATATGAACTATGAGGCACGTCTTAATGAAGGGAGTAAGTTTTCCTGTCAATCTGAAATGTGAGACACGGCAGTACCTCGGCTAAAACGCCAGCAACATTATTGTGAGTTGCCCACTCCTGGCATAGTACAAATCTTCAGCTAAGGCACTCTTCTTATTAAATAAAGATCTATAACTGAACACATGTATCTGTAATATCACTACAATCCAAAGAAAATTAAAAGACAGATTATGTCCAGGATATTACATGCACCACCACAGAGCACTGCTAGAATCTGGTATGGTCTTGTTGCTAAGATACCTGGCTAATGCCACGGAAACGAGCCCCTCTTACTAATCTAGTACAATCCATGCATGCTTCCACATATTTTGGCAGGAGAAAGTAGGAGTCCACTGACAATGGTTTGGGATATTACTAGCCAGCGTTCCTGAATTTATACATTTTTTATCTCTTTCTGGTAAGCTTCAACAATCTTAGTGAAATAAGAAATGTAACACTCTGTTAATGGCATTTGGTTGCTTTATGCCATTTAAAACAAGTAAGATTACTTTTTATCCTGCTGCATAGTCAATAAAAGTTGCTTAAAAAGGTAATTATTTAAGTGCCTTTAGTTGCAGAATTGTGATGCTCCCCAAAATGATTCCCCTTAATCTTTACAATTTATATTGTTATATGCACATAAATGACTAACTGCATTTTCTCTCTCTATGGCTTTCTTCAAGGAGAATGCAATACACCAGTTTCCCTGAGTGCAAACTGAATAAGAAATCAGGACACTGAAATGAAATACTTTTATCAGAAATTACTCACAAACCTATGACGCATAAAGCTGGTTTTCAGTGTTCATGTTCCAAAGATTTTTGTTTTATTCATTTAAGAAAAAGTAGAAAGTGATAGAGAAGATTAAAAGCTGTTTCCTGCATAACAGTAATATATAAAATTCCAGAACGAAAAATAGAGACTTTGAGGCTTCCCCTGTACAGAATGCAAATTTGCTTCCCACCTCCAGGTAGCATTTTCAAAAAAAAAAAAAAAAAAAAAATTGAAACAGTCTGCCTTTGTTAAAGCAAACTAAGCAAAGATTCCTACTGAAAAATCAAATAAATTTTTAATGTAAGTGTGTTCCTACTCTGCAGTGCAATATGATCTTTAGAGCATCAGTGACGGTAGTTCCACTGAGCTCAAGCTATGATAACAATAACTTTTGCAGATGTTCATAGCTGTCAACTATTATTCACTAAAATGTCAGAAAATGTGATAAAAAGTTAAACCAGAAAAATTATTCTAAAGTAATTGGTTCAAGTCAAGAAGGCAAGGAGAGGTCAAACATTAATCCCTATCCATAAACAGTGAATGAACTATAGTGGAATCACAGCCATATTGATTTTTTTTGGAGGAAACAATTGTATACTGTATAGGTGAACACACAGAGTAAAGTGGATGTTTATACATGCACTAGTGGAAAAATTTATAGGTGCATATCTCAAAGGTATTTATTGATTTAAACAAAAGTTTTTCTTCAGGTTTACTAGATTTTTCACTCAGATTTGCTTTCTTATCAGCAGAGACTTAGCCAATCTCTGATAGTAATAAATTATAACCTGAGTACGCTAAGTTTATGTTATTCACACTCTTTTCTGTTTTCCAGTCCATGGATTCCCAAGGTCATATTGGAGGGTTATTTGACCAGAAGCCATGGGGACTTCATGGATTTAGAATTCCATTTGCAATGTTATGACAATAGCTCATCATGATAGTGTGTCTTTTATTAGTGCTAAAAACAAATATTGCAAATATCAATGTATTAAAAACACCTAGATAACACCTAGAAAAGGTTTACACATGTTTATTCTTTTATTCATATACTTCCAATATTTTGAGCCCCTCGGGACATTGCTGCAATGAAAATTATTTCTAAATTACTGCCTAGGAACAGTATACAAGGGTAACTGTATTACAAAACAGGAGATTGTTCAGGACAAAGAAGAAATAAATCAATAAGAAGTGCAAGTATCTCACAAACTGTTACTTCAACATAAATTGTCCCTGTAAGAAGGACAGAAAAATGTTTTTACAAACCTTTTACTTTTTTCAATTCTCACTGGAATCCCATGTCAGAAGAGAAAATGGCTGTTTGCTTAGAATAAAGTGTCTTAGCTATCTGCGTGGACCTGACAGTAATGGCAAAGGATGGTGCCAATCAATATCCATCTTCTTCATTCCTGAAGTAATAACTTTCAATAGGAAAATCTATTTACTTTTACTTACCTTTATTTTATTTCATTTTGCTTTAAAGAAGTTCATTCCAGAGGGAGGGTTTACCTTGCAAACAGCAGTTAACAAACTGATGATTTAACTAAGGACTCTGGGCCAGTCGGGGTGTTACCATTTGCTGTACCTGTGTGTTAATGCTAAGAAAAAACATATTTCTCTAGATTCTACATTTATTATTCAAATAACAGTCACTAGAAGCCTTGCAAGGCCCACAGCTACTTTATATGGAAGGTATATCAGCAAGGTCAGTCAGAAATAAGGGTCAACATTCACATTCTTACATGTAAGGCTTCTTGAATTTTTTACATTCTGTTTGCTGAAGACACCATATGATATTGTACTGTATGATAAGGAAAACATCACTGGATGAGGATTTAAAAAGGAAACCCCAAACTCTTGCTTGGGAAGACCTGTAACAAAAACTATAGCTAGGAAGGGCCCATGTACTCTCTGTCCAGGTATACAATACAGAAAGAACTTTCACCCCAAGTTGTCACAACAGTTAGTATTTTAAATTGCACTTCACAATGAAGCACTCTACATTTATGATTACAGGCACTAAAATAAAGCATTTTTCAATGTTTGAAACATTTTTACTTCTCTTTAGCTCTTCTGTCTCCCTTCCTGCACTGTGACTATTTTATAATCATAATAGATTTTATTCCTATTGAGCTAGAATTGGTTTAAAAGTTATGGTTTTCTGTTTCCTAAACATACTTGTTTTACAAGTTTTCTTTCTCAAGGGGATGACAATTGACATTTCAAACGTCAGATGTCTAATAACATTCAATGACAATTCTTGTCAGTGAATCTATTAAGTGATTTTTATCTTAATTTTATTTGTGAAACTGTAATTAAAAGTCACTACTTTAGTATACACAAAAATTCATGTAACTGTCTTTATAGGACTCTGGAAGTAACATCATGAAAAACATATATTTTTATAAATATTTAGATTTTAATTTTCCACATATTTTTTTAATTATTCACATACATATATAGGCACACAGTGATTTCAGACTATGAATACTAGAGAACCTGTTTACACTAGAAATCTTGCTCAAAAACATTGATTTTAATATCAATAATTTATAGTTTAAAATAACAGGAATGAATTAAATAGTAATCTGAGACTACTAATTCTCAATGTGAATTTTTAAGCTAATAATTGGTATTTTAAGTCAAAAGGAATAATAAAAACCCATTTCTGAATTCTGGGTTCATACACAAATCTCAGAACACTCACTATGTGTATTTGTTACTAAGAAAGGAGATCACTGGTATTAAACCCCTGCTTAAATTAATTGCAAGATGGGAAATAAATTAAAGTCAGTACTCTCCTTAGAATTTGTAAGAAAACATATATTAACATAGATGTAATATAGCAAGAGAATTAATTGCAAATAAAGTAAAATATACACAATGATGAAGATAAATTACATTTCATTTCTACTATCTAAGCATTCATTAGTAAGAGGATATCAGCAAAGAAAAATGCATGTATGCTTTATTCGTTTGATATTTGCCACAGATATAAAGGATCACATTTTACAGGAAGGTGATCAGCCTTTCACTCTGGCAAACTTCTCTGCGTATGTTTTCGTGTGTGAGCATGTGCACTAGGAAAATAATACATGAGAAAGCTTTTATACTGTTAAAACGCAAAAAAACAGATACTCCAGCTAATAGGGCCCCCAATAAATCTCAAAAAAACAGCCATTGACAATTTTACTTTTTAAAAAATAGTTTCACTTGTTAAAAGGCACCAACGGATTAGCAAAAAATATCCAAGGTCTTAAATATTTTAGAAAGCTTTTAGTTGTTATTGTTGTCCAGAGATAGTAATTTTTATTCATTGGTGTGTACCTGCAACATATTTTGTGGTAGAAATTCATCCACTATCTTATGTTCTATACATTGTCATTAAGCTATATATAATATATTTTTTAAAAATTCTTACATTTATTTTAGGAAAATCACAATATATAATAAATATTGCTCTTCATGCATATACATTATAAAGGAATCTTTTTTATCAGGTTAATTCTCCTATAAGGAAGAATAGATATTATTGAAAATATATACAAATATTAGGGAAGACAAAATTTAAGGCATAATAAGTTGAAATCTCAAATTTAGAGACAACAAACACCACTATTTATCCCTCAGAGAATACCCATTTTAATACTCTAAATAAAGTTGAGTATCTGCAAACTTAGGTTGTCAATAACTATTCAATACATGTTAATTGAATACATAAAAAGGAGAAGTTAGCTCACACTTAAAAACATTTTCGGCTTTGAAGCTTTACTACAGGCATGAATAGTAAAGCTGCACCTGGTCTTACCTAGGTCTTTTAAGTGTGAATATGAACTTGAAGTCCCACTGTATTTTTAAAAATTATATGGGAAGGAGGAATTTTTTTATAGATGGGAATTTTATCTTAAAACGTCCCTTAGAATATGAATGTCCCTTCAAAAGAAGATAAACTTATTCATCTCACCCATTCATCTGGTTTTACAAAATCAGAACTCAAAATCTTGAATACTTTTATAATTACATGATTAAAAAAAGACTTGGTACCAATATATTAGATGCATTGCATCTGTGAGTTAACTTTCATATCTTCCTGTGAAGAACTGCTGACTCCCAGATATGAACAGTGCCCTAGACTGAGTCATATAGGAAAAAGCAAGATAAAGAAACTTGCACATGCCACTACTTCTACACACATTCTACAAATGGAAATTAGAATTACATTTTATTTGGAGAAATTATATTTTAAAATGTTCTCAGCAGGAAATTGTTATTATGTAGAAAACTTCGGATTGTCATTTTTTTCTAAATGATATCAAATAAAACACTCATCTATTAAAATCACCATTAAGTGGAATAGTGACTGCCAGGGCTTGGGGGTAGGGGAAATGGGGAGATGTTGGTCAAGGAGTATTAATAAGATTTTAAAAATATAGCCATTAAAAATAAATATTTAGGGCACCTAACAAGCTAAACCTGTGATAACGTCATAGAGCCCATGGAAGAAGCTCAATAAATATTTTCCTGATATATTTATTATGGATATGTGTGTGCATTTATCTATGTGTATGTCTGTATATATAACAATTATACAACTAGCTAGATACATGTGCAATTCCAGACAGTATGGTTTCCATACTCTGTTGCTGCGTTGTGTCACTCTACTGATTTCCTCCTTAATTCTTTATTTTCTAATGTTTTAAAGAAGTGAATATTTGCATGGTTTATGACCATATTTTAGATCCCAACAAAAGATATGGCCATAATAAGGCATCTAGGCCATAATCTTAGGATCAAAATTACACACAGTTGTAATAACTGGAACACAAGGCAATTTGGTTTGCTCAGATTTCTCCATAGTTGCATTATTTGTTTTTATGTTTAACTACACAAATATATCTCATCTCTATTTTAGGAGATTCCCAGGCTTTATACTAGAATTCCCTCAAATCTGGACCCCAAAAGAACAAAATTAGTTTACATACACACTTAAATTGTTCAGTAATTGATTATAGCTTTGGCACTGCAAGAGTAATACAATTACAACAATAGAGTTGCTAATCTGTATGAAGTAATCATACAAATGCCTTTTTATATGACACAGCAGTAGTGTAGGCCTACATATCATAGGCATTGGTGTTCATCTATATCAAAACTTTCTATCACTCTGTGTATTTATTTGATTTTGACATATTTATAAAAAGTCCATGTATGTGTGCACAGTGAATTTCTAAATTGTTAAACTCGCTTGTATCAATGACTTTTTTAACAAACAAAAATAATTCTACCTAATTCAATGTTATAGTAAGAGACAATTTCAGAAATGTAAAACAGCCAGCAAATGATGGAGTGAATAGTACAAGAGTAGCTACATTAGTCTTCCCTTCTTACATCCAGGAGCTCTAAAAATGCTGTTGGACACAGAGCTTTATTCGAAGAGGTTTCACACATGCATTTTTAATCAGGATTATATTTCACAGAGATCTGTCACCGCTCACAAGTGCAGCTGGCCGGTCCTCCTTGAAATGTATCAGCTCTCAGTCTCAGCCCTGAACTAGTTTTTCTTTGTACAAATCTGGACGTGGTGATCCACAGGGCGGTGTTTTTCTTAAAAGGAAATAATAATCCCTTAGAATTGCGTAGGACTCCTATGCACACTGTTTTTAGTTCAAACATACAACTACTTTAACCTGAAACTGTCTTCAGAGTCACTCTCTCCACAAAGTTAACAGTCTAAACATTTGGCTTTCAGGTATTTGCTAAACCTAGAAGATCTAGTAAGTGGTTATTTTAAATTCAGTCATTTACATAAATGTTTGTGTTGAATTAATCCTATGCCACTTTTCTATTCTTGATCTATTATATTATTAACCTATTCTCTCCCCTTTAATAACTAAGACCACATAATAAGCAAAATATAATGAAAAAATATTTACATGAATATGTTTCTTGAATATGCTTTATATGTTGGATATATGATGTGGTGAAACTATAAAAGTATGTTTTTACTATGTATAAATTATGTATAAAACTATGTATAAACTACATATAAAATGTCCTACAGAAATTTATACATGCAGAGGAATGACTTGTGTGGATGTATAGTGATATTCCCAATACTGCCTAAATACTGGCAAAATTGATATAAGTATCAACAGAGGAGATTAAAGGCTGTAATTACTATAAAAGTATATGTTGTTTTGAAATTATATTTTTTCACTAAAATATATTTTAGAATAGTTATATTTTGAACTTTTCAGGTTATAGCAACAAAATTTACTCTTAGATATTCAAATTAATACAAAAATAGAAGATTTTTTAAGAGCTTAATTTTATACATAGCATGTTTAATGTCTAATGAATACTGAATCACTAAAGCACACCCACCACACATTACATATCTAGTAACTAATACTTGTCTCAGAATATGTTTCAAAAAGAGTGTGTGGAGAAACATTTTTCAGTTACAAAAGTTTCTAAATCTGTAACAATGCAAAGCACTAGAGCCAGTTTAGAATCTATAAGTTGGGAACTACTGTACAACAGCATATGTCCAGAAAAATATGCTAACACCAACAGCACAGGAACACTCACATGAAGTAACTATATCTATATGTTGTCAAGCAACTGGTCATAAAAGCACTGAATAAAAGGGCATTTGAAATTGGATAGTTCTGAAAATACCACAGCTGATTTTTTATATTCTCTGACTGTTAAGAACAAAAAGACCTTCAGACAAAAATTTTAGACACTCCCTGTGATATCTGACTTCCTCAAAGTTTATGCATAAGATTACCAAAGGTCTGGGACTCCCAAATAAAAGTCAATATTAAGCCACTTGATTCTTGATTCTCAATTGCTTCATGTTCATAAAATCACTCTCCATCATTATCATAAACACTATACATTTTAACATCTGTAATAGCATTTTTAAACCCAGAGCTTATATCTACAACACTGGGATGAGGAAGGCAGCTTAGGATATTACAGTGTCCTTTTTAGAAATTTTATATTTTCCATAGTTAACATTGTCTTTAATTTTATGACAATCAAAAGGTTTGGAAATTACATTTCAAAATTCTATTGCATCTAATTAGCAGCAATACCAATGACTCAACATTTTCCGGAGCTTAAAAGATAAAATTGTCTTACAGATCTAAATAGTTGTCTAGTTTAAGTACAAGTAAAAAGGGGGTATTAAAGCAATCATACTTTTTTTTATCTATTGCTTTAGCATTTAGTTAACAAGAAATCCTGGCTTTTGAGTTGCTTAGCCAACAACCTTGAACAGCACATTTATATTCCCCAAATGGTTTCATGTTTCCAAAGCGAAATTTTACAAGGTATTAGTTTAAAATATTTATTTCTGTTTAGGAAAATCTCTGTCTGTAGTCTCAAAAAATCATTGTATAAACAACTTTCTCTGAGCAAATATTAATATTTAACATATAAAATATGGAATAACAGTAGTAAAATAAAATCATTTAAAACATTATATTAAAACACATAATTTCTCACAACCTAATAGAATGTCATTACAGAAGATTGACTAATAATATAAAGTTTTACATTTTCCCCAAAAATGTAGTAAGCATCCACTATGAACTAACAATTATATTTACAAAAAAAAGTGCAAACCTAATCTTCCTGGATCCTGTTGAAATCTAAGAGATTCTAACTCCTGCATGTTTATAATTATATCTGTTTTTGAATATATAGGATGATTTTTGAAATGAACAATAAACATTTTCAATTTATTATACATGCTTTTTCTGGTATCACAAAGAAAGCAGTAAGCTCAAAGCTAAAACATCTGTATTTCAATCTTCCTTTTACAACTTGATGTCCCAAATCCTTGAATCTGCATTTTCTCATCTGAAAAGTGGGGATCGCTTCTGTCTTGTTCCACCTGTCTCACAAATTTGTGAGGGTGAGAGATAATTTCTCTCAGTGATCAGAACACATTCTGTTTCTGGAGCATATAGGCCCTATATGTAACAAATTTCAATCTCAAAGGAATGAGGTTAGTGTCTCTAACACATCTCCCTATGTTTTTTTAATGACAAGTGTCACCAGAAAATGTCTTATTTATTCATCTTTCTATTCATCATCTCTCTTTATTAGAATGTAAGACCCTTACTGGAAGCGACTTTGTCTTTTTCATCACTGTATTACCAGTGCCCGAGTCAGTGCTTGGCTCATCAAAGATGCTTCAATATTTGTTGCTGGTCTAATTATATAAAAGGTATGTGTTCAGATAAGTATGTGGGAATATAGGCCCCTGCTGCCTTCCCCAGCATTGTCTGAGGTCCACTTGCTAATAGATCTGTCAGGTGTAGGTGACACAATCATCTCATTCAGTAAAAATGCCACAACTAAATAGAAGCCTTTATGTTTATAAGCACATTTACAAAGGGCTTTCCCATGGCCTACCTGACCTAATACTCTCAACAGCAGGTATACAGGGTTGGTATGATTCTTTCTATTTATGCCAGACATAAGCGATGTCATTGTCATATCAAAGGCCAAACTATTCATTGTAATTTTTTCACCTTTCTACCTATTTTGTTTCTGTAACTGTTCCTTTCTCTCTCACACCATGGCTTCTCCCCACTCTACTGGATCATTCCACCAGCACACAAACCTTCTATAATGTTATCTATCTAAAAACAAACCCTCTTTTGATCCCTCACTGAGCTGCAGCTACCTCTCCCTTTCTCTGCTCCTCTTTATAACAAACCTACTCTAAAGCATGTCTATTCACTCTCTCTACTTCCTATCTTCTATTCTGCCATGAACCAACTTCAGTCAAGCTTTCACCTCTACCACTCCACTGAAACCTCTTCATCAAAGTCACCAAGGACATCCACATTTGTCAATTCTAGTAGTATCCAGTTCTCAATCTTTATCTAATGAAGCTTCTTAGTGGCATTTAACAACTAATCACATTCACCTTTTTTGAGACATATCCTTCCTTTAGCTTTCAGGACACCACTGGACACACCTTCTCAGCCTCCATTGATGGACACTTTTCATTTCCCATTTGCTAGCTGCTGGAGTAACCCAAGGCTCAGTTCACTGACCTCTCTCCTTCTCTCTATCTCCCTACTCCCTAGGTGCTCAACTACAATCACTTGACTTTAAATACCAACTATAAACTAACAACTTCCATATTTACATGTGTGTGCGCTAGACTCATCTAGTTCAAATAGAATGTTTACTAGGCATTTCACACTTTATATAGCAAAAGTTGAACTCTTGATTTTTTTTCCTCAATTCTGCTCTTCCTGTTTCGTTTTGGATCACAGTAAATGACACCAGGGTTCTGCACTAGATAAACAAACAAACAAACAAATGTGGACACAAAGTTTAATGCCTTTTTTTTTTTTTTTTTTTTTTTTTTTTGCATAGCTTTCCTCTAACCCATCAGCAAAATTTTCAGTTCAATCTTCAAATTATAACCAGAATCCAATCATGTCTCATCATACCTACCTCTACTTCCTTAGTAAAAGCATCTATCATCTCTTGCCTGGACTACTATTATAGCTTTCTAACTCATCTTCTGGCTTCCACTTTTGTCTCACTATGGTCTATCTATATTTAGAACCAAAATCAAATTGTATCACTTATCTGGTTAGAACCATCCAATGACTTTTCCTTCCACTTAGAATAAAACCTAAAGACCCAAGATCCCACATCATGTACCCCTAACCCCTTCTATTACTTTTCCAGTATCTCTTTGTGCTTCTGCTTTTCCTCAAACCTGCCTATCACACTCTTGCTTCAGGGTCTTTACATTCATTATGCCCTCTACATGCAACACCCTTCAGTGGATATTCTTATGACATGCTGTTGCTATTCACTTAGTCTTGGCTCAAAGTAATTAACTTTATTCTCTGACACTAGAATATAAACTCCATGCAGGCAATGATTGTTTCTTTCTTTTTAACCGGTATGTCCCTGTTACTTAGAGCAGTGCTGGCATAGATTATGGTCTTGATATTGGTGGGAGGATGGGAGGAAAGAAGGAAGGAGGGAAGAAAGGAAAAAAGGAAGGAAGGGAAGGAGGAAGGAGGGAAGAAAGGAAAAAAGGAAGGAAGGGAAGGAGGAAGGAAGAGAGGTAAGAAAAGAGGAAGCAATTAGAAGAGAGAGAAGAATTAAGATGTTTTGGAGGTTGATTTTTCTGTTATACAATTCTAAAGATTCCTGTAATGTATCAAACATGAGTATCATTGCGAATAAATTAAATGGACTGAACTGAATGGGGTACAAACAGGAAGCGGTTTATTTTTCCCTTACCACTGTGTTAAAGATGCTCTCTTAAATCTCTCTTACTATGACTATATTTCTAGTCTATGCCGGTAGCTTTGCAGATGTTTCCAGCTAAAAAAAATATATATATATCTGTTCCAGCTAAAACAATGGTTGTTTTGGAAATTAAGACTCACTTTAGGTTTTCTAAAATTTTAAGTGAACTTAATTTAAAACTTTAACATCTATTCCCAATAATCTCCCCTCCCTGCACTCAGGCTTGAGCCTGGCTCTGAGGAAAGAAGATGGCAGCTATCTGCATTGCCTTGCCTTCTCGACTGGGCAGAGGATAGGGATTTTTAGGAAAGTGGAGACAGTGTTATTTTCACTTAAGTAGTACAGTTTGTAGTCTTTGCTAATAGTGGCCAGCACTGCCATGTCAAGGATCCATGAGCTGGTCTTTCAATAAGCACATTTGTCACCTTTTTTGAGAGGCTCCCATGAGAACATTTACATTGAATTTCTCAGGTATACAGAAGTGTATCTTCTAAGAGTGCAGAGAAGTGATTGTAGGATTGAAAGCTCGAAGACTAAGGAGATGGCTTGAATCAACTGCTTTTGGAAATAGACCATAGACTAGCATAAGAGGAGTAAAAGTACTCAAACTTCATTTGAGGCTATGCCTACTGAATAGGATATTATCACAACCAAAATATATACTAAAAATGTGCAAAGTAACTATATGTGTTTTTAAATCACATTTAGAATGTGTAATTAACATTTAAGTGTATATCTAAGTTTAGTAAATTACTCAGTTGACATAAATAATGTTACAAAGTGAATTCAGATAGTTGAATATGTACTAGAAACCTGTGAAGGAACAGCAAAAATTAATGAGTTAGTACAGGCACCAAAGGAGATTGCTTGTAGCAAGTTACAGGAACTGGAATTAGATCTATACTCATTCAACAATTTTCTGATTACCTGGAATGATGTATTTTGTGTTAATTCAATTCTCTGGTGATACTAAATAATTGCCAGTTAAAACAAAGAAATGATTGCAAAGATACATGCAGTGGTTACACATCATGGCAAACATTTTTAAATTTTTTTTAATTGAAATTTTAAAATGGCAAAATCACCAATTGTCCAGGCCAATCATTGCATACACAGAAGCAGCATATAATCAGTTACATCGAAAGAGAGCTCTGAGATTCACACTCCCTGTTAGAGTTGGTGCTCAGATATTAGCTGACGCTGATTACACTAATAACTGCACGTCAAAGGGAAAAAGCAAATATTTTAATAATTTTATATTTTATGTCAGCATGTGGGAAAAGTGTGAAATTCAATCTTTTTGTGGTTTCCCACTTACTAGAGAAGAAAGTTTAAACTCTATGTTTTCCCTTTATGAGCTTCCACAACATGCCAACCTTCTCAGACTTTTCTTAAGTCTTGACCACAAGAACCTATTTGCTCCAACTGAATAACTAGCTTGTCACTCTCTCCCAGTTTTGCCCTCTGCTTTCCTACTCCACTATTGCCACTCTCAGGAAACACCTTCTTCCTATATCTCCCTATTAAAACTTGCATCATCCTTCAGGGTTAAGTTTTGAAATATTTGGTTTCTCTATGTGCTGCCCATCTCAGCTGAATGTGCTATCACTCTTTTTTAAGCTTTTTCTACAACCCTTTTTGCTCTGAACATTTGCTGTCCTTTATCACAATGTTTTGTAAATCTCTCTTTCCAATTAGAAATTCTGCCCTAGAGATGAAATGTTATCATATACTCCATTAGATTTCCCACAGGATCCATTGGGCCACAGAGAGTGCATGTGCGTGCAGAAGCATGTGTGTGCAGATTTGTGTGTCTGTATTTCTACTCATTTATGGAATCAAGATTGATTATGCTCCTATCTGATCTTTATGCCAGTTACTATTGGAGGCTATGGGGCCCTGGAGATAAATCAATAAAACAATTGACAAAAGCCTTAGCCTTATGTAGTTTATACTTTAGTGAGGAATTTAGACAAACAGGTAATAAAGGTACAGTGAAAAAAAGTCATGTAAGGAGTTTTGAGGGAATAAATGGGAGTAACAACTTTCCCAGACTTGACGAAACAGAGAAAGGGATGTGGAAGGGAAGAATTAGAGGATAGATTAAAGTCATCACAGTGAGGAGAAAAGAAAGAGTTCTAGAGAGATGGAAGTGCTTATGTGATGGCCCAGATAAAAAAAAAAGCGCCAGTGTCATTCAAAGAACTTACCTATGTGTCCTGTGGCCAGAATAAGAAGTAAAATGGCACATGGGGGAGAGCCAAACCTGACACTTAAGTAAGAAGTAAGTATTTCAGCGCAGTTGAAAAGGTCAATAATATCACATGCTGCCAAGATAACAAATAATATAATGACTGAGACGTGTCTATTGGATTTAGCATGAAGAAACCTTTGGTGACTGGCAAAACAGTGTCAATGGTATGGTTTCCTAGAAATCAAACTACAGTGGATCAGGAAAAATGTGAAGAATGAGTAAGTGAGACAACAGTGTAGACAATGCCTGTATTACATTGTACCATTAAAGAGAAGAGAGATAGAGGAGGAATGATGGAAGAATTTGGTTTCAGAAACGATGAGGAAGATTTGAGCATGGTGAAAATCGGAGAAAAAGGAACCAATGAGAAGAAGAAATTGATAATCCAGGATATGGGGATGATCAATAAGTCACAGTGACTTAGAGAGTAGGAAGCAATGGGATCTAGGGTGTTGTGAAGGGAATAGGCAGTGTCACTTCTTCCATTTTAAGGAGAGGAAATGAGAAAAGAATGAGTGTAGATGCACATGAACATCTAGCTTGGCTGACAAGAACAGGAACTAATACATTGTCTATAGTATTACCACTTTAATATCTTCACTCTCTTTCCTCAGAGGAAGTACCATATGTTTTCCCCAAAGCCAATATGGGGTAGACCCAGAGCATTCTGATGACTTACCATGTGAGCTAAAAGACACTCATAAGGAATGAGCCAAAAATACATCGAGTTGGAGACCCAGGCAAAGTAACTGTAATCGAAAGGCTGCCCTGCTAACCTCATCCTCCCTTCACCCCAGAGAGGCCTCAGATGTCATTTATTATGAAGCTTAAGACAGTTTAGCCAACTCCAGGCCAATCTAGGACAATCTTGCTATTCAAGATTTTTTATCCAGGGATTAACTGGAGCCTAAGTGTCTGTGCTAATGATCCAGTACACTTTTGTGGTCAAAAGGAAAGTTTGTGAAAGCAGTATCAGGCTCTTTCCAGAGGTATTCTCCAGTTTAGTGTTCTTCACTTTAACGTGCACAAAAGCCACCCAGGGAATTTGTTAAAATACATTTTTCCTGGCCCTACAACCAGACATACTGATCAAGAAGATCTATGGCATGGCCCAGGAACATTGGCTATTTACAGCCACCCCCGAGTGATTCAGGTGCAAATGGTTCACTCTAAAGCACAATGTAGTAGTAAGGAACAGAAAAAAGTGGGAAGAAATCAGGGCAACTTATCCCACCCTGAGCCTACCTCTCTAGGTCCTAGTCTAGGTTCTAATTCTTTGCAAAACCAAGAGCCAGCAGAAAGAAAACATAAATAAAAGAGACTGCAGACCTAAGTTGCTGGGCCAATAGACTAGCAATCATAGAAGTTTAAGGAAAAATGGAAACTAATCTACAAAATGATGTTCTTCTTAATACACGATTCTTTGTTCTCCTCATCAGACACTGGCAACCTTCACCAACTAAACCGGTTCCATATGTCATATGCTCATGAGAAAGAAGCCAGTAATAACCCATCAAACTGCTTTCTCACTGGTTCCAAGACTGAGAAGCCTGAGCATGTAATAATAGGATTGCTACTGTGTGGTGGGACAAGCAGGCTGGGACAAGCAGGGGCTCCAGCTTTGCACCTGATTATATATCTTCCCAACTCCACTTGGAATTTGCTCTTCCATTTTCTCATTTATAAATCTTTTTTTCCATTCAACTCTTCTTTGCCTATAAATGTACTCAAATATACTCATTCCTAAAAAACCAAAACATTTTCCTCTGTTCTGTTCCCTAAGCTGTCACCCTATCTTTTGTCAAGAAGCTGGTTGACAACATGGTGTAAGGTAGTTATCTTTGTTACTTAGCTTCTCATTTTCTCTGTAATCTAGCATTTCTCAAAATGGGGTTTGCCTCACACTATTTTGAGATGCTTGTTAAACATGAAGATGTTTGTGCCTCATTTCAGACCTACCAGATCAGATCTTTTTCTGTTTTGACAAGCCTCTTAGGTTACTTACAGAAACTAAAGCTTGAGAACAACTGCTATGATCCATTATATTCTGGATTCCACTCCCTATAACTCTAAAGAAACTGCTCTCTCCAGGGTTATTAATGACCTTTCAACAGCCAAATCCCTTAACTGCATCTCATTCCTAGATTGGACTGACACATCTCTACTTTTTTGTTTTCTAAGATATGTTCCCTTTGGAAACAAGTTTCTGGGACAGATTTTCTCCATCAACTTTTAGGGCCATTCTCCTGATGTTTCCTTTCCTGGCTCTCATGGATCTGCTCTTCCTTTTTAAACTCCTTCTGGGTGATGCCCTTCACTCTCAAATTCACATCAGCTCCCATGGCACTGCTATCCCAGTTGTTCAAAAGGAACACACACTCACGCACACACATTTTATTAACCTATATTAATCTTTTAATATATCTCTTTTAATCTTTTTAAATAATATCTTTTAATGTATTTAGTAATCTCTCCACTAGTCTAAGAGAACCAGAGCTATAATGATCATAACAGTAAACCAAGTACTCGATATTGTCTCAGGAAGCAAGCCTATGCTAAATTCTCCTATGAAAAGACCACATGGCTACTTGGTGTACATGAATGAATTCCAAGTGACTCAATAGCAGGTTTTCCCTCAAAGTGGAAGAGGTGCCCCTCAAAAAACCATATAAGAGTGTAAACTCCTTCCACATTGCATATGGCTGACTCTATGATTCATTTTGATGAATAGAATGTGGCAGAAGTCACATAGTAACTTCCAATGCTAGGCTTTAAGAGATCTTCACATTCTGTTTTGTTTTTTGTTTTTTCTTTCTTTTTTTTCTTTTTGGCTTGAAACATTTCTTATAAACCTAGCTCCCATTATATGAGAAAGCAAGTACTCCTGTGGACTGGTCTCTGTGTGGGTTGATTTCTCAAGCCAGGCTCTAAGAATTTCACAGCAGAATGTTAACTACCTTTTGACCCTGTGGAATCTAAAATACATAAACCCATCTTTAATCACCAACGTGGAAGAGTCATCTCTTCAAATGTCCATCAGAGAATTCAACCAAGAATTGATTGCCATCCATCACTTGCCAAATGCTCACTTGAGACCCTGGATATTTAAGTAATAGATGACACCCCTTTGTTCACTCATTCCAAATGTGTAAGACATGTAATATCTAGCCCCTCACCTAGACCATGCAGAACTAAAGAAAGAAAGTATGGCCCTTGACCTAAAGTAACTCATTGACTTGTAGATAGGAATAAAAATTACAATATAATATTATATCTGCAATTCAGAAGTAGCACAAGGAAGGATTTGATTAATACTGTCGGGGATGGAGATATGAATGGGGTTAGAGAAGTCTTTACATAGAAGACAATGCATTAGCAATGTTTCAAAGGCAAAAAGTGAAAAAGAAAATTCCAGAAACAGGGCACAGCATTTCCATTTCCATTTCTATGGATGCATAGAAAGAAGTACCACTAGAGAAGCAGGCAGGCATCATGAAAGGCCTCATAGACCATTCTAAGGGGTCTAGAATCCTGCATGGACTACTAGTCTTAAGTCAGATGAATTGGAATTAAATCTCCACTTTATTTCTTGTCTATAACATCAGTAAGCAATTGAAACTTCCTGGCCTCAGTTTTCCCATCCATTAAAATATAATAATAATTTGTCCCACTATTAACTCAGGGCACATAGTTGTGAATAAGACAGACATAGTTCCTGCCTTCAGAAAGCTTATAGCTAACACTGCTCTGAAAACTAAAGTTGTTAACATACCTAGTACAGTACCCAGCACAGAGTAGATACTCAACTATCATTAATACTTAAAGGAGAGTAATTTTAATGAAGTAGTGTCAAAAGAAGGCTAATGAATTCATCTTTGAGCAATAAAGTTAATTTTGCAAATTTTGGCCAACTATTATCACCTTGGTGTCCCACTATAAACATCATCATATCATAGCTATGATGCTCTTTGGAATAATTAACAAACCTGTTGTCATTTCACTTATCTAATTTTGTTTTAAACATTTATTTCACTAGAATACTTTTGTTTCAAGTAATGCCACTAAAATCTTGTGAAACTAATGTTCTACCATGGAAAAGAGTCATGATTAAGAGCATTCTTTGCTCTCCCAGCACTTAAAACCACTGAGCTGAGGAAAGTTGCTTAAGCTCTCTATAACTTGATTTCCTCATCTAGAAAACAAAGAGATAAAACACCTACCTCACAGGTTGCTGTAAGAACTTAAAGAAAAAAGTCTCAAACCATATTAACCACTCATAAATAGCAGTGACAACCAAAGGTTTTTATTGTACATTTTAGGGGAAAGCAGTAACATTAAAATACTTTAAGAGCTACATAAATATTTATAATAAATTGTATGCCAATTTGAACACTAGAATCAAGGGCATTATTTGGCACTATTTATATCCTGAAATGGCTGAAAGTAACATCATAGTACATTTTTAAAAACAAAATGTATTGTCTTCTGTTCGGAACAGTATAAGAGTGGTCCATCTAAAAACAGAGCTAAATAATCCCTAGTGGTTTCCTATAAACTATAAATTATAAGAATTATTTCTACTAAATGATACAGAAATATTATTTTCTCTTGTGTCTTATAAGAACAAATAGCTAGAAAAGTAGCATCTAGAATCAAATCTCTGCCTGCTTTAAGTCAACAAGCAAGTAGCCATGAGTATATTTATAGCTATGAATGCCATAGACATATTCTATTTCTGCATAAGCATGAGACTTATCTTTTCCAGCAAAACACTCTATGTTTTTCCAGCAAAACACTTCTGCTCTGTTCCTAAATCTCACTATACTAATTTTATTCTCTTCTCCGTTTCATTGCCATCAATATCAACCTCATCAGCTCATCAAAAAACACTATTAATACCTGAGCTTGGTACTGTGCTGTGCAGCATACAAAGTGCACTGAGCTTCCAGATTAAACAAGTAATTATACAAATGTCCTTTAGTGCACATTTACCAGCATAAAATCTGCATGAGGGGAAAATAGCCAAGCAAGCCAAAGTTATACATTTCTAAATACCAATATACCACCTGAGTTAAAAAGAAGAGGCTTAATAAAAATAAACAGCTTTAAAAGAGAGATTTAAAGCCTAAATGCAGTTTAGGACAAGTTGTGACTTTTCTATATTACATAGGCATTACATCAAAAAACAGCGCACTCTACCAAATGGACTAGAAGGGATGCTCTTTGGATCCATGTGCAAATAATCCTCTCTCCTTAAGAAATGTATTTCAAGTGAGAAAGTTAGCATCATTTCCACAGCATAAAAATCCTAAACATTCTCTATGTTTTATTTCTTTTACTGTATTTCATTTCATTTTTTTAGGAAGGGCCTGCAGAATATTGGTTAAAAAGAGGGAGATGAAGAGAATGTAGTAAAACCCTGAAATGCCTAACCTTTACCCTTGAGTAAATAGAAATAACCCAAAATAAAGAACGTCAAAAATAAAGACTCTGAAAAGCAAAAGCATGTCAAAAATGGACTTTGAAAAACAAAGTAATAAAAGTTAAGAATAATAATAAAATCTCACAGGTCAGTTTATTTCAGCTTCCACCTTGACACACGTATCCCTTGGGTAACATCTCACTATGACTACACGTAGGGAAGCATTTATAGACAAGAAGATGGGCAACTCTATCAAATGTTCTTCTTGAGAAATACATGCAGAATGTTCAAGCGAGGCAGGATCCTAGCAAACACATAGTCTAGTGGCCCAGAGCATTTTTCTACCTAAGATATCTGATGGATCACCCTCTTATACTATCACCACCAAATTCCTATATTGCCCTCCACAGCAAGACAGACTTGATTAGCAAAATGTTGCACATAAAGATCAGCAGAAGATAACACATAATGTACACAATGTAAATTATACCAGCCACCATTTTTTTTTTTTTTTTTTTTTTTGAGACGGAGTTTCACTCTTGTTGCCCACACTGGAGTGTATTGGTGCAATCTCGGCTCACTGCAAACTCCATCTCCCAGGTTCAAGCAATTCTCTTGCCTCAGCCTCCCAAATAGCTGGGATTACAGACACCACCATGCCCAGCTAATTTTGTGTTTTTAGTAGAGATGGGGTTTCACCATGTCAGTCAGGGTGGTCTCGAACTCCTGACCTCAGGCAATCCGCCCGCCTTGGCCTCCCAAAGTGCTGGGATTACAGGCATGAGCCACCACATCAAATTTTAATATTTACATTTTTGTTCCCCTGTACAATTTTATAATGAGTAAATGTACAATTTTCATGATGCTTTTGAAATCCTGAATATATACCCTGTGTAGAAACGACTCTGCCTTTGCATGTACTATAAATATCAGCATTCCAGGTTCTTACTGGAGAATATAACTAGTGATTGCATCATCAGTTTTTAGAAGTTTTTGTGTGTGTGTGTGTGTGTGTGTGTGTGTGTGTGTGTGTGTGTGTGCAGGAGTGTTACTTTTGGTATTTAAAAATTGCCTCAAATCAGAATAATTTTTGCTTAAGATATACCTAGAGAATAAAAGCTTCCTAGAGTTTAACAAAGCTCCACTCATTTTAAAAGTATTCCAACCACTTCTCTGTAGGTTTGAGACCATTCCAAGAGTTTTATTGTCATTTTAATTATTTTTTCTTAACTTGCTAGTAAATTTGAACATGTTTTCTATGTTTATTAGTCATTTGTATTTTCTCCAAAACCAGTTTGAGCACCTATGAACTTCCCAAAGGTCCTGATGGAGTCATCGTAGAATTGGAGGAAGGGAGTAAAATTTTTCAGGAGAATAGCAGAATAATAGGAAAGGGAAATTAAAGGATATAAGTAGAGGACAAAGTGAGTGGGTCATTAGCAGGCCCAATTTCCTGCCCTTCCCTTGATCTGGATTCCTCTCTCTCTTTTTGCCCTTATTTCTTCCAGGACCAATTCTTTCTCTTAGGCCTTTGCCTCTTTTCCCTAGGATAATATATTTTATACAAAACCTTTTCCTCCAGCTCAGTGGGCTCTCAGACCTGGCATTTGGTCTGTCTCTCTCAGCTGGAGTAGTATCTAAAGAAAAAGTGTATAAAAATGTTAATCATCTCTTCCTTAAAAAAGAAAAGGGGAACAAGAGCATTGGAATTTAATACTGACACATTAGTACTGTCATTTTGCTCCATTATTGCAACCACGAAATATAAAATCGAATTTTCCCATGTTCAGTTCTAATTGCAGAGGATTATTAGAACAATATGATGCAAACTCATTTTTTTCACCCATTCTTATAGTTCTAATATCTAAATTCTTTCCTTGGATTGAGCCAAACCATCTAAAATATAAGCATGTTCCTCACACAGATTCCATGCTTTGTACTAATTGCTACACCTGAGGTATCTTTTCCTGTTCTGCCCTAGATTTTCATTGAAGGTTGAAAATCTGCATTAGAAACAGTTACTTAAATAATGGTATTCTATAAATATATCCATAAGTGGTAAAACTAAAAAACCTATGTGGGAACAATGCTCTCCAGTCGTACAAGAAAAATTACCTCCAAGAAGGGAGGCAAGAGACAGTGACGGGAGAAAATACATAACTGTGTCTGTGTTTTATTTCTTTATTAAAGGACAGATTTGAAACATACTTGGAATAATGTTAAAAATACTTGAAATAATATTAAAAATATGTTAAATCTGGAAACTGAATTATATTTTCTACAATATTTTTTTGTATATTTGGAATTTAAAATCCAAAACTTAAGCATATAAAGAAACCATCACATAAAGCTCACAAATTTATTTGAGTGAAATTATTGCAAACATCATCCTCTACAGAAGCTTTTCTCAAAATTTAATGTGCATACAAATCACCTAGAGGTATTGTTAAAATGTGGATTTGACTTTAGTAGGTTTGGGTGAAGCCTGAGATTCCACATGTCTAACAAACTCCCAAGTGAAATTGGTCCAAGAACCATAATCTGAGTAGCAAGTCTTCAAAGTACACCACAGTGTCACTTTGTGATTAATGCATCTAATAAGTCTCTCAAAAGACACAGTTCCAGGAAAAGTTATGCTTATCCTTAGTAATTGGTTGATTTTTACCTTGTAGATGCTATAAATTTTGTTTCCTACTTTGTCTTGCCCACTAGGAAGCTCAAAGGTAAATCACTCATCTATCCTAGAAACCGCACAAGACTACAAGGCACACATTTTTATGAATTCACTTACGCTCGGTTTTTATCCATATTTTCCTTCTGTTATAATTTTCATACCTATACACTTTACTCCATTGTTATATATCTCTTTTCACAAACTGTTTCAAGTCTTCTTAGCAATGAAATTGGGCATATTCAAACTAATTCAATGACTATTTCAAAGGAGTTCACAGTCTTACGGGGAAGAGTGATGTACAAAATTAACGTGTCCTACATAGCTCTATTTGGGATCTATAAGGCAAAATATCTAATTCTGCATTAGAGTACCTGGAATATTACTGTTACTAGTATCATTCTTAACATTAATATTTACAGGCATAATAATGATAGCAACCACCAATTGAATGTCTACCATGTTGCCTGGCACTGGACAGGTTATTTCATCTTATTTTATCTCATTTACTCTTTTATCATTTATTGCATGTAATCCCACCTATTAAATCTGTGAGATTTATCATCACATTGTCAAGGCTCATCAAGATTACTTACACAGCTATATCAGGGTACAGCTAGGTTTAAAGCCCATGTATGGGTATCACCAAAGCCCATGTTCTCATTGTTAAACACAATGCCTCCAGAAGCTTCACAGAGAAAATGCTTAGTCTGAGACTTATATGTTGAGAAGAAAAGTTTAAAGCTGCCAAAGAGACTAAGCAGGATGAAGAGGGAGGAGGAAGAAGTTATTCCAGATGAAGGGAGTATCATGTGCACACACGGAGAAAAGTGAAAATACAGAATATGCTTAGAGATTTGTAAGAGGTTCAGAATAGCAGCAATATAGAGCCAGCATGGGAAAGAAAGACAGATGAGGCAGAGGTCAGACTCCAAAGAGACCTAGGCACCTTATCGAGGAAGCAGATGTTTATTATGTAAGCAATGAACAACTATCAGGCAAGAAAGTGAGAAGGTTAGATTCCGGCTTTTCAAATATCCCTTTCATGACTATATGGAGGATATATTAGAAAAGCATGAGGATCGAGGTGGGGAGATGACTTTGAAGGCACTTGCCACAATTCCAATGAGTGTCCAAACTGAAAGAAGGGACAATGACTTTGGAGAATGGGTCTTACTGGAAAGGTTTTCAGAATTAGATAGTTTTAAGACTTGATATCATTTAAATACGCTGAATGGGCCAGGTACGGTAGCTCACATCCGTAATCCCAATACTTTGGGAAGCCGAGGCAAACAAATCACTTGAGACCAGGAATTCAAGACCAGCTTGGCCAACATGGTGAAACCCCATCTCTACTGAAAATACAAAACTTAGCTGGGTGTGGTGGCATGTGCCTGTAGTCCCAGCTACTTGGGAGGCTGAAGAAGGACAATTACTTGAACCAGGAAGGCTGAAGTTGCAGTGAGCCGAGATCATGCCACTGCACTCCCAGGCAACAGAGCAAGACCCGGTCTCAAAAATAAATAAATATGCAGAATGAGGGAGAGGGAAAGGTTGAGATTTAATCCAATACCCGTATTCCTGGCTTGATAAATGGAGTGGACAGCAATAAGAGACTGAGTGGGATAGGTCAGGAGACAGGAAGATGACAGCTATATTTTAAGTGCTTTAAGATATCAGTGTAGAGGGCTGGAGCCAGGAGAGACAGAAGAGGCATCAATTGTGTGTTTGTGGTTACAGAAACTACAGGAATGAAAGGTAACACTCAGCAGCAAAACATACAAAATGAAAAAGAGCCATAAAATGCCAATATTTAAGATGCAGGCTAAAAACTAAAAACTTGAAGAGTGTGTTGAAAAGGAAGAGCAGGATGTAGGGAGAAGATCTGAAGAAATCATATCACAGAAACCAAATGTGGATAGAGTTTGAAGGAGGGAAAACTCAACAGTCTTCAATATCTTAAGAGACTAAGTATGATAAATATTGAAAACTTTTCACTGATTCTAAAATTATAATGCCATCTTTAACCTTAAACAAAGGCGGATTCAGAAAATCAGTTGGTAGACTGCAGTGGGTAGAGATGAAGATGTGGAAATAGCAAAGGCAGGCTATACTTTCAAGAATCTTGGCTGAAAAAGGTAGAATCTGGAGTGGCCCTAGGAGCCTTCCTGGTATAGGAGCAAAGACTCTAGATCTCTTCACTGAAAATCCAGGAGTGCTGATCTGCATCTATAATGAGAGAGTAAGGCAGAGGAGAGGAAGCAAGGGTAACTATAACAGTATCATTAAAGTACTGTTCTTATGGTCTAAGGCAAGTAAGGAAAAGAGTAAACCCAGAGAAGCATTGATAGACATGGAGAAAAGTGAAGAGTTAGAGCAAGACAGTAGTGATTTCATGGAGTCAGAAAACAAGCCAAATAGAAGGAAGAGTCTGCGAGAGTTAAAAGATCATGTAGTTATTCTAAGAAAAGCAGAGAACATGTGATGAAGATTTGACAACAGGAAGATGTTCAGGAATTACAAAATCAAAGGTGAGATCACGGAGTTGGGTTGCTTTTATGAAGTTGGATTGGAGGTGTTGGAGTCTACGATATGGAGGAGCAGAGAAGCTGGGTCTCTCATGGGCTTTCATATAGACACTGTTATCCCTCCAGATCATGGCAAAGGTTGAAGTACAGAGAAAGACTGAGTTACTTGCCAAAGTTTTTGTGTGGTGGAATGAAATGTGTGGAAGACCCAAACAAGATAAAATAAAGTGTTTATTAATAAATATGAGTTTACATGGGGTAGAAGTGAAATTGCCTGCAAGGAAGCAACAGGAAGAGGCTAGAAGAATTCTGACTTCCTGCAGGACCAAAATAGATGGCTCGTGGAAGAACAAGCATCCTCTATTCTTTACCATTATGAAGTGATATTATGGAGCTTAGGATAAAGACAGGAGGTTCTGTGAAGTGACTGAGAAATATACTTGTTACTAAGGTACTGTTTCTCAGCTTTAAAACCATGCTCTCTACTCTGTTTTGTGATTCCAGGGTGTGACTCTGAAAACTCTTAATACTTATTTCTACTTTGTTAGCAGCTCCCTGTTAAGCTCTGACATTAGGGGGCACCAGAAGGAGACTGAAAGATGGGAGAAGGCACTGGGTCCTTCCTGTTTCTCTAGGATGACCTCAGAAATGTTGCTTCAACCTGGTAGTGGCTGTTTATTCCAGTAGTAGCAAGTGACTCTCATTTGTGGTTCTCATATTCCCATTCCAGCCTCATGGTTCCCTCTCAGAAACATCACTCCAGTCGTCCAGGGTCCCCTCCCTGGGGGTCTGATTCCACCTCTGCTGGGCTGCATCTCTCAGCCTCTAAATTTTAATAACCTCAACTTCTTAATACTGCATAATCAATTTGTTCACAAGTTTACATAATTTAATGTTTATGAAAATCTAATGGTTGACTAAAAATTTTTTGAAAATTTAAACATTTCAAGCAAACAAAAAAATGCATAGAATACGATGAGCTTCAAGAATTCTTAACATGTTGCTATGTTTTCATTTTTAAAAGAGGAAATATTACAAGTAGAGTTGAATCCCATTTGAACTCACTCCAGGCCACATTTCTCTCTTTTCTTCCCTCTACAGACTTGACCAATATCCTGAAACTAGCATGTATATTTCACATGTGTATGTTTTACTAAGTATATATTTATGTAAAAACAGTATACAGTATGTTTTAAATTTTGTAAAATGATATCATTCTCTGTATGATTATGCAACTTATATTTTCACTTATCATTGAGTTTTCTAGATTTATACCTGTTGATACATATGCCTCTAATTCATTTAGTATCTTTGTTTATTACCTTGTATAGAACAGGCAGGATAGAGTATTTCTTTTATCCACTAATCATCATCTCCACTTTCTAACCTTTCCTGGAATGTGTCTTAGAATATGTGCTTTCTACAATTTAGTAGAATGCTAAAATATTCCCTAGGGTTATCACACCAAATTATATTCACACAAGCAGTGCATGAAAGTTCCCACTGCTCCACATACTCAGCAACACTTGATATTTTCCAGACTTTCAGTTTCTGCCAACCCAATAGATGAAAAATAATATCTTATCATTGCTTAATCTAAATTTCATGGTTCCAAGCATCTTTTGGTCTGTTTACTTGCTATATTAGTTTGCCTCTTCTGTAAAGTCCCTGTTCATACCCTTTACCTATTTTACTGGTCCATATATCCTTTTCTTTTCAATCTGTAGAAATCCTTTATTTGTTGTATATTAATTCTTTATCACTTATATGCATCCCAAATATCTGGGAGAGGTTTACTTTATATTTTCCTATTTTTACATAACTTTTTGATATACAGAGATTTTTATTATTTTGACATAATTAAATATATCAATGTTTTTCTTCATGATATGTGGGGGTTTCAGTCTTAAGAAATTCTCTCTAAGAGCCAGATGCAGAGCCAGGGAGGCCGAGACATGAGGATCACTTGAGGCCAGGAGTTTGAGGCCAGGAGTTTGAGACCAGGCTGTGCAACATAACAAGACCCTCTCTCCCCGCAAAAAATTAACTAGCTGGGCATGGTGGCACTTCCCTGTAGTCCCAGCTACTTGGGAGGCTGAGGCAGGAGGATTGCTTGAGTTCAGGAGTTTGAGCTTACAGTGAGGCATGCTCACATCACTGTGCTCTAGCCTGGGTGACAGAGCAAGACCCTATCAGAAAGAAAGAGAGAGAGAGAGAGAAAGAAGGAAGGAAGGAAGGAAGGAAGGAAGGAAGGAAGGAAGGAAGGAAGGAAGGAAGTTCTTCTGCTCTCATATTCTGATATTATATTTTCTCTTATATTTACTCTGAAAACTGTAAACTTTTGGTTTTCACACCAAGATGTTGTATTTATCTAGGATTCTATGTGGATTTTTTTTCCATGTGTCTAAACTACTGTCCTACTATCATTTGTTGAGTAGTTTCCCAACACACCCATGGATCTGTTCCAGTTTTCATTTATGAAGAATTCTTAATCAGGAGTCTCCATTCTAGTCTATTTGTCTACCTCTATTTCTGTAACACTTAACCTTGATTACTATAACCTAAAGTCAGTAATGCTTCCTTATTCTTCATCTTCAGAAAGTTGTTTTGGTTATTCTTTGTACTTTTTTCTCCATAAAAATTTTAGAATTAGTTTGTAATCTTCCTACAAACCCCTGTTGGAATTGTCAGTGAAACAGAAATTTTAACATTCTTTATCAGACATTTTCCGATCTCATCCTCCCAACAAACCCAAAAGATAATTGGGTTACTATTCTATTACTATTTTATGAGAGAGAGAGAGAGAGAGAATAGATGATAGATAGATATAGATCTGAAATGTTTAGTAACATGCCTAATTTCATAAGGCAGGGCTGAAATACGAATCTAGATTTCTAAATGGTGCTGACTTTTGTGTGTGTTTGGCTGGTCTGTTTATTTTTAAGATTGTGAATATCCCTTTTTTCTATCAACAGCCTTTCACATTTTTTGGTATAGTAATCTACACACAAGACTTGTTCAGTGCTTTTGTGATTTTAACCATAAAGAGGAAGAGAAAAACAAGAAGGGCATGGTGAGTAGTGAAAAAAAGGAAAACCTCCATTATTTTCTTTACCTGAACATGCGGTCTTTTTCCAAGTCATAGTTTCTCTGACCTTCAACGTGCCAGTCTTTTATTTATATAAAATGAGTCTTTATTACATAGATCAGAGCAATAATGGAACTGGCTTCTTTGCTCTTGCCCTGTGTTTTTGGTTAACTTGTATGGAGTTCTGTGATAACAACATAAAATTCTCTAAATTGACTCTGCTACTGTTTTTGGAAGACATGCTTAGAAATATTTGAAGAATTTCCTTTTTAGAAACAGTTCAATAATTTTTATAAATGAATATCCAATTATGAACAGTAAAAAATGACCAAGAAAGGAGAGAATCTAAAAACACATGCTATTTTAAGTATTTTGGTTAGTAAAAATATTTTCTAACCACAATCTGAAGTTTTCAATGTGTATTTTACAAAGATTTTTAGAAACTATGCTTAGATTTTACTTTGCCTTAATGTTATTTTTTCTATCTTTATCTAAAATCCATCCTGAGCCAAAAAATAATTTTAAAAAATTTGAAATAAATATGTATTAAATTATAAGTTCATTAACCAATCAACTGTAAAATGTAAAAAAAAATTAATTAATTAATTAAAAATTCCACTGACTTAACCCACTCAAAAACTTTAATAGTACATAATATAAAGTCTTATAGTATTAAAGGTGTTCATTAATTTGATTTTCCAAAATTATATTTTGTTTACTTTCATCTGTGAATCAGTACTGCTCTTTAAAATTGTATGATCTTTTGTTGAAACAGAAAACAAATCTGCAAAGATATTATTGTTATTACTGATAGATAAATAGTTTGCAATTTGAAAGGCAGGTAGGAATTATTATGGTGTAAATGCATGTCAACCAGAAAGACAAATGACTGAAGTATTACCTGTTCTCCCCACCACCTCCCCCAAACAAACCCCTAGCTTCACTGTGTGGGAACACTTCCAAGAGGCAATATTCATTCTACTAAACATCTCCCACAGTATGTAGCTATTGGTACCTCAGGACAGACTGAAAAAAGAGAAAGGGAAACAGGAAAAGGGGCAGACAGCTGGATTAGACTGTGCTGTGTATATTAGTGATGGGTAGACTTCAAAAGACTTAGAGGTTCATTTTGGACAGGTGCCCAGAGATTCTCGGGCTTACCCCAAAACCTTCCATAACTTCTGATTTTAAAATTGAGCTAGAATTATTTTGAGACCAGACTTTTGGTCTTCAGTCATATTCCACACCCATGGTCCTTACAATAAATGTAAGTTAAGAGATTTAAAACTTTCTGAATCCTGAAAAATGAGATATCTATTTTAAATACTTACCTAACAAAATACTATGTTTTAAAGTCTTGTAAAAAAAAGTCAACATTTTTTCCAGAGAGGTAGAAATGTCTTAAAAACATTTACCTCTTGAGTCCAGTTTTAAACAGTGTTAACAATGACACTTTTGAGCATGTTTTGGGAGACAGGTGAAATCTTCATTTGAGTTCCAAGTCATCTATGAAGATTGGTAACTTTACATCTCTGATTAATGTGTGTCCTCATCCACAAACTCCCAATAAGTGGTAGCCTGAGAGGCAGCCTCTCATGGTGATACACCATTGATATGGGTCTTGTATATGAATGAGAGACTGTCTGAAAGAGTTGACAGGGAATTTGTCTGTCACTCCAGTTGCAGGACCTCCTTTTAACTGAGCACAGTGAGGGTTAGCCTTTAAATAATATGATCATTCTTTAGTCTGATGATCATGTGTCTAATTAAACGTGCTTCTTAAATGGCTCACGTAAGATTTATTATTACTAACAAAGCCTACTATGGGAAAAGCTACTTTTACTAGACGCTGAAAATTATTTTTTGATACAAAGAATAAATTTCTGGTATTAGCTTTGAACCAAAATAAACTACTTCTGTATTTGTTAGTATGATTCTGAGGAAGGCATGGTTTTCAATTTCTCTAGAAAAGAAGACATAGGATGTGGACTGAATAAGCTGTAACATAATAGACACAAACTAGTTTTTAGGGCATTCACCACTAGAATCTCCTTAAATAGAACTTATACAGTCATCTCAGGGAAGGACTGTTTTCATTACTTGATTTATGAATATGTCCCTTCCTATATTCCACAGTCAGCAACAGGTGCTCCAATGCCCAATCTTCATGGTATTGCATTAGGCTCTCCATTATGTATGAATAACAATTACTCTCCAAGAGAATTAGACATATTAGCAAAGAAAGCTGCATCTGGGACAAATAAATTTACAATTTATTATATGCATAATTTTACATCCAAAGGCTTTTAAGCAATAGCAGCTAGATAACAACTAGTTATATTTATAGTTCAAAGTGCCCCAATCTCTGAAAAGCCATTACGATAACAATATTTTGATGTCAGTCCACATTTTACTTGAAAATGTACAGTTCCTGCCAAAATAGCAGTAGCTTATTTAGATATGCATGCTCTACTACAATAAAAGTGTAAAAATTAGTAACAGTTGTTCCATGTCAATCGCATGCTGAAAGCAGATCCTCAACAGATATGAAATCTGGAATAAGACCTACATCTCCTTATAGTTCTTTTCTAGGATTTTTCTAAAGCAGACCTCATTTGATATTTCAAACCATTTCTAACCAAGACAGCACTTGTAATTTGAACTATTTTGTATCGTTTTGCCCATTCTTTTTCAAGCTCCTCCAATCACTCTTCTCTCATTTACTTGATTTTTAAATTTTCTTAATATTGCAATAAATACTTAAAAAGAAGACCAAAATCAATAATATCTACCAATTCTACTATTTATGATATATACCAAATGAGAAACAGGAATAACAAGCAGAAATTAATTTCATTGTTAATTTAACATATAATTTTTTTTTCCCCAAACATTTTCCCAAATCCATTCATATATATAACAGTAATCAAATAAACAAATCTGAGCGCCAAGATCTATCTTCTACTCTAGCTTTGGAGCCTATGACTATTTGAGAATTAATGTAAAATAAACACTATAAATTGTTCTTCAAACTATTAAGAAAATTAATACTGTACATTGAAGATATTCATTCATTTGTTGGTTAATCATTTCTAGAACACCTACCATGTTCAGTGTTTATCTCAGGAGTCTATTATAAGAAAATGTAAATTCAGCTATTCATATATATTCACATAATAAAGAAAAGCAAAGTAGTTATATTTTTAAATATTATAGTACACCATTCTTACATTATGGAGTAAGCAGTGTTTGAGGTAATGTGTCAGTAATCCCCACACCTTTAAAAAATATTTTAGAGCAGCATTAACACACGTCCACTCAAATACATTAATGTTTCCATCTCCACTGACTCATTTGGCCCAAACGAGCTCATGTGCTTTCTCAAGTAGACAAATGAAAAGGGGATTTGAAGAGGCATTTGATAAATTACAAAGAAATAAACAATTAGAACCTCATACTTTTACCCAAAAGAACCTTAAAATAAGGAATGTCATTGTATCTATTTGCTTGTATTTGAAGGACGCATACTATACGTCATAATATACATACACTGTACTTAATAGTGTTTATCTCTGCAAATTCTTCCTAAAGACCAGCATAACTGAAATAATAAGTAGAAAAGCATCAGAATCTACACCGTTTCCATCATTATTTAATTTATTGAACAACTTTCAAAAATCACATACGCATATAAACTGCTTTGGAAATTGTGTATTGACAAGTTCATAATTTCTTACTTCTATATATTTAAATTAAGACTTCAATAAATACACCAGTAAATGCATTTATTATTAAATAGAAATTTCTTTAAAAATTCAAATCTTAACGTATTAAAAAATATAATAAAAGACTTTTTTGTTCTTTAGTATGCAAGAATTAGATTGCTTGACCTCTCTTTTAATGACTTAATTAGCTGTACTAAAGCCCAGCTGGGCCTCTGCTGACAACATAGCTAGATATTTCAATCAAGCAGTGTTATGGAGAATAAGTAATAAATGCTACCTTGTCGCCATACAGTCCCAAACCATAGTGCATGCTGGTAATGCTAAATTTGATCAGTATGCCTCGTATTTCAATTAGTCGTGGTCTGAATCCCTAAAACTGTGTAATGTGTATGAATTCCTGATATCAGATACAGAACCACAGTCTCCCACAGTTAGAAGCCATTGAGTTTGCTTTTATTAGCAGCCAATTAATGGCAAAAATCTGCATCGCTTTTAAAATTTATAACCTCCATTCCAGCTGCATCCACGGCTCCTGCTATACTGTATACAATCAGATCCATATCACTGTCGCAAGTCAGACAGCTGCAAACTGTATTCTGTCCGCAGAAGTAAAAAAATCCTTTCATACAGAAGCTTTTTTTAACCTCTTAGAAGTTCTTTTCAAAGCCCAGCAGCACTAGTCACTTTGCGACAATGAGCGATTTAATACAGAAAGAAAGAAATCTACACCAAGGTAACCTCTTGGGATGTGCTAGGTTTTCAAACGGAGTGAAACCCTACCACTCCGGCAATGCACAAGGGCAAGCAAAGCCACTTCTCCTGACCAAGGCTAAGAAAATATAAACATATAAAACCTGACCCTCATCCAAAGTTAACCCATTGAAGTCTCTGTAATCATTAAAACAAAGTGATATAACACAACTTCAATATTAAGTAACTTACATAAAATCTTGGTATGCAAATTTGTATGCCCGAACTTTAGATGTTTCCCTAATATTACATCTGTGGAGATCACATTCCCCATCAAGAAGCAGTTTATTACATACCTCAAGATTTCTGGACATTATTTTTAGGAGCCAGGCTCTTTCTGACATATGATAAGACAGGAAATTTAGATGTGATCAGATTTAGTAACGAGCACAATTGCTTTACGTATAGCTAATGCTGTCCTTTCAAGATTATTAAGAGAATAGTTCGGCTTTATGGTGTTATATATTTAAGTTGCCTTATACGTAGTATTCTGTGAGGCCTGAAATATTTGATATCTGATCATTATAATGTTATTTGGGAGAAATAAAGTAGAAAGTTTCTTCCTTTAGTCTTCTACAAAATGGCATTAAATTTTAAAATACATAATAGATATGTTTATATTAATACATATGTATACGTTTTTATGTTTGTTTAACATAGGATTTAAAAGATAGATAAAATAATTTACCTGGAAAAAGAGGAGCATGAAAAATACTCACCAATGTTAATACATGGTAACAAAAATGTTGTACTAGGATAATACAAAGTGCTGCTATGGCTATTTAAAGACAATAAAATCCTATTTTACAAATTTCAACTGCTAATAACCAGCATTCTTTCTAACTGCTTAAATACTGCAGTAAGACTTATAATGCCACTGTGAAATCATAAGCTAGTACTTCAAAGGTGTTGTATCTGTTACAAATTTAATCTTCACTGCTTTGTCACAACTGATTTCATCCCAGCAGCTTGGAGATGCAGCATAACAACATTCTTGTTGTCCTAGACAACCTGAACCAAACTGTTAAATACCTGCCTGATGCCCATGAATGATTATAATATTGCCTATGGAATCTCCCAACAACCACACTCAAAATGTGCAATTAGTCTGTTCCAGTTAATAGGAGGAGAAAAGTATGCTTTACGACGTTCACAAATTGTAGGCATTTTAATGGCAGAGACAGAAATTCTGTGCTGTATTTCATAAATGGCACAGTATTGTGTTCATTGTATTAAAATATTATTTCTTCTTTTAATACTTGATGTTAGTACATTTCACAACTATGCAAGTTAACACAGGTTTGAATCTAAAGTAATTTTCTTCCCACATGAGGAAATATACTATTTCATTAACTATAATGGATATTAGAAGTTCATTTTGTTTCTAAATACCAAACATTTTTGTCTTTGAAATATGTTTCTGAAAAAGCAGCTGTAAAGCAAATGTTTTTGCTTCCTCCCAGGTATACAGTGACACACCGTTTGCGGCAGGAGCGAGGGGAACTGATGTGAACAACTAAATGAATTTGTGTTCATGAAGTTGTTCACACAAGGAGCTGATGGAGCAGGGTATTGAAATCTCCTTGCATATTGGAGTTTAGTTATAAAGCATTAGGTTAAATTTAACTCCTCAGAGTCATTATGAACATTTGTAGCTCTCTGGGACAATTTTAGAGCCATCAACTGGCACATGAATGCAGCACTCTACACTATATGTAGAAGTGTGTAAATACGCAAGCATCTACCCCGCCCCATAACAATACTGTGTTATTATTCCACAAGACAGCACTTTGAATTTGAAACCTTTTAAAATTACTAATCCATTGCTCTTCTCATGGAACATCTCAACTACTTCATTTGAATGTGCTATTTAAATAATACTAGGAAGCACTTCTCAATGAATATTTAATTTAATTACTGAGTACTATGGTTTAAATATTCCAACCAAGAATTATAATGCATAGAAAATTATATTTATTATATATCTCAAAAACCATTGAAACTCCTGAAGTTCTAGCAAAGATGACTATTCTCCATGAAATACACATCATCATTACAATGTCTGTGTTAGTCATAGTATGAATAAGATCTGCATGTCTTCAGTGAATTCAATAGCTTAGAAGATGGCACAATGTAACTTCCAAAAAAAATGAGAACACAGTTTTGTTTATGTGAAGACCTTGCATAAAATAAAATATGAATGAATCATATTTAACACAAGATATGAAAACTCAGTTTGCAGGAAAATTAAGCAAAAACAAAATATGCTTATTATAAATATCCTATCCTTATTAGGAAACAATTACATTATTTTCAGTAGATTTTTAATTCCTCCAGATGTGCCACTTAAAATGATTTGATTCCAAACTACTAGTGATTTAAGTTTAAACACATCCTTTAACTAGCATGGTAGTGACATATTAAGTTGCCCATATGCAATTCACACTTGTGCCTTTTCTCTGCCATTCATAAATTATGCAATTATCCCTAACTCATGGAAATGAAAGTGCATTAACTGCCCACTGTCATGTATTGTCTCTTTCTATGTCCTTGCGCACACATTTCCACAGCTCATTATTCATGGATGCATCTATGCAAGTGTAAATGTACACACATAATATGGAAATAGTCACAAATGGATAAATAGCAACCAGACACTTGTTTGTAAAGATATATGTACTTCATTCCAAATAACAAAATTTAACAAGGAACACCTCTATCCTTATTATGGATGCCACAAGGTAAACAAAACGGATGCCATTGTTATAAAGTAATAGAGGGATTTTCTCACGCACGAAGGAATGAAGTTGTTGATGTACAAACCTGAAACAGCACCCTTTCATCTCTGACAACTGTTTTTCTAGTTTTTTCCTCCATTAAGAAATATGCTTTTCAGCACTGATTGAAATCTCACCGGAACACTGTTCAAAAAATACTGACTGTACGTTGTGTTCCTAATCCTTATCTTTTCTCCATGAATGTTAAGATAGAATTGTAATGATGGCATTTTGTTCCTAGAAAATTGTTTAAAATAAAGAGTTTTGGGGAAATGAAAAGATTGTGTTTTCTCCATTGAATATTATGGTCATGTAGGTGATTCCAAATTTTGAATTGAGCATCGAAACAATTTGCCCTTGGTGTGATGTATTCCTGAGGAAAGTTTTTGGATTTTAGTCTAATAAGCACTAGTGAGCACACACGTTCAGCAATCTGTGATAAGGGGAATCATGAGGATTCCTTCTGATTTACATTATTTCTAACATAAACAGATTGTCTCCAATGAAGTAATAATTTCTAGCTAAATAGAATGAATTTTATCAGATATTCAGGTTTTAATTTGTACATAATAAAGTTTTTTAAAATGTTGCTTCAGGCAATAAAAGCAGTATTTAATGACTTAAACAAAAGTAGAATATTTTTTCCACAACATTTTAATTTTATTGCAGATAGTAAAAATTTCATGTTCAGTATTTCTTAAAAATGTTATTTCAGCAAGATAGTCTATTCAGTGTAAACCATATCTACAGAAAATTAATTGGAACATGCTTTTTTTTGAAAACCAATTATTTTATAATCATCTAAGTAGCTTATTAAATGCTATTTAAAATTAAAACTGAAATAATAGAGATTCATAATGAGATTTCATTAGTATCTTTATATTAAGAAAGAATGAAATACTTGATGTCAATATTTTGCTGAAAAATACAACTTTTCTTCATGATTATGCTTCTTTTTATTTGATTCTTTTTCAAAGCAAATTTAAAATCAACCATCTTTGTTATACCTTGATAGTTAGACAAATCTTAAATCATTCTTACTAAATATTATTAAATATTTTGTTAGTTAAGTTATATTTCAAATTCTGCTGCATTTCTCAAATTACAAATAAATTTCATGATTCTCAAATTTTATAGATATTGATAATATGTAAGAAATCTACTCATTTTAATTAGACACAGTGTGACTGAAAAGCTAAAAAGAAAAATGCCGGTAAGTAAAAGATCAATTTCAAAATCAGAAAAACAATAAAAATAAACAGGTGGAAATATTCCCCATTTTAAGTTGCAGTATGTAGGAAATGCTTTTCTTTTTAGGAGAAACTTTTTAACAGGTCCAATTACTGCTAAAGTATAAGAAATAAAATGTGTTAATCTCTAACACACCATATTTTTTATGCATGTAAGTTGTGATTCACAGAAATGCTTTTGCCAAGGCAATAAAAATACCCAAGAATAATTTAGGATAAACACAAGTTTTCATTACTTTTCAGTAATTTCACTGACATCATAGATAATGTGTGACCAGTAGAAGGCACTGTTACAATAAATATATACATACGGCTGCTCATTTACAAACTGGTTGGACATTCTGATGAGAGCGTTACCAACTTTTTACAGCACAAATATTCTTTTCATGTAGATATTAAGTTATAAATTTGTCCTGTAAATGTGAAGAAAAAACTCATTGTATAACTCTTTCTTGTGTAATTTTCAGTTGGATTTCTGCCCATTTACAATTTTATTACCCTCATTTTTAATTTAATTCATAAAAGAATTATGTGGTCACACTTACCACCCTTAGCACTGCATTTAAGGAATGTTGCTCTCTTGAGAAAGAACTCAAGACTGTTGCAGGATTAGACATAGATTCATGTAGACCTTGCTTCAAAACAAGCTTCTAGTTTCATTCTTTTTAACCTTTAGAGGTTTGATCATAATTTGCTAGAGCATGTAGGCATGGTCTCTTAATGGAACTGCTTGGATGTATAAAAACACCTCTAATTAAATCTCTGTCAAACATACCACTAACAATGTTGTTTAGTTTGTGTTCGTATACAAAAGCTCTTGAATACCTCTCCAAGTTTACAAAATCCATGTTAAAGGAGTCAGCATTGCAAAAAAATGTTACGGCATATGTTTGGATTTTTGTATTTCAGAGTCCTGACTACTTTATCTGAATTACAGATTTAGAGCTTTGTTATGTGTGATAGTTATGATAATATGATCACTAAAGGCACAGAGACAGGGAGACTCAAATCCCTTTGAAAATCCCTTTCTCTATTTCCTACAGCTGCTGCAGGAGTTTAATATCTGATAGAATGATGAAAAAGAACAGGCCGAACTCCAGTTTTAATAAAAATTTTAACAGGTCTACATATAGTTATGAAAAATGTTATTTGCAATGCCGATTTTTAATAAAATTTTCTTAAACCAAAGAAAAAATCCCCAAGGGGAACCTGATATGAATGTGTTTTTCATATGTACTATTTAAGGCTCTTTAAAGGTTATGAAAGTGATTGATAAAAGAAGTTCTATTCTATACAACACAAACCTAAACGCACTTGCACTTTTGCATTTTAATCAAATAAATAAGCAAAGCTTTCATTTTGTGTGTTGGATCAGAAACAAATATTATCATATTGTGTAGTCAATTTTTATTCTTAGCAAGAAAAATTCATATTATAAAATGATGGCATTTTTAAACAAGTCAAAGCACTGCTAACACACACATCAAAGTAATCTATCATCTATGAATGTCTGATACTAAGAAATAATACATTCTCATGAAATTGGAATTGTGCTTCTTGTATTTTTTGAATTTAAGAAATCATATAAAGTTTGAAGACTTTTTCCTCACAAGAGAAAATAAACACATTAGGTATGACAAAATGAAATTTGATTTAATCCAAGAGCTTCAGAACTTATAAAGAATCTCACTATAAAGTAAAAACATATTATATGCAGTGGCCTGTGTGGGTGCCTTGTACTGTAATTACCCATTCATCATGATACCACAGCCTGGAAAACAGTCATGAGATAATAAGGCTGTTCACAAAAAAATATGTTCACAAAAAAATAGAAACAAAGTGTTTCTAGGAAATCAGAAAGACATTTTCATTTACCCATCTAATCTACAGCAACTACAAAATAGGAGGGCCTTGTAACTTCCAAAATGCTAAACACAATCAAGGAGTTCAGTTTTAAGCCTTAAAATGTGTGAGCTGGTATTATTTCCCTTAAAATCATTGCATTCTAGTAAAGCGCTGATTCTCTAGCAACACTGACCTTGTCATTGTTTCTGAAACATTTTGAATATCATAGAAAGACTTTTTAACACAATATGCCATGTGTAATATATTAACATTTTCTTTAAAAACTTGATAGACTTTTTGAATTTGAAACTATCTATACTAACACAAGATAGTCACTCTATTCTTTACAGAGGAGCACGCAAACTGTAACTATAAAGCACAGTCTTTATTTTATCCCTAAATAAATATTCACTTTTGAAAACATTAAATTTATTATGCACTGAAATAAGGAAAGGAAAGCATTACCAATCTTATTATAATACTAAGAATTCCAAGGCTAGAATATTAAGCAATATTCTAAACCTTTGGTCCTCTTGTACAATTTATAACAGGAAATTGACAGTTGTGGATGCATGTCTTATTTATAATCCTACTCTTTAACCATTTTTAAAAAATAACTTTTACAATTCCAGAACCAAAATTACTGATGTATTTTGTTTACTTGATATTTTTCTGTATTTTTAGTTAAAAGACATTTTTTGAATGGGACAGGATAGTGGGTAAGTGATCTTAATCAGGGGATTTGAGAAAAACTGGTAGACTCAAGGTAGCAAGAATGAAAGAAAGAATAATTCATTGCTGGGACCATATCCCCCCTTGATTTCTGTATTGGGATTACAACAGATTATCTCCAACCAAATATGATTTATCAGATACTTGTAGACACCCTTGATAAATTACACAACTAGGAGTGCAAGTTTCTGATATCATATCTGAAATGTAAACACTTGCTTATAAAACCTATGATGCACAAAAAAAGATGAGACAAAACCAAACATCACTAAAATAATGCTTCAGCTTTAAATATATCTTAAATTTCCTACATAAAGTATTTTCATGCCATTTTAAGAAAGACAATTGGATGTTAATAAAAGTATTTGCTTTCAAATTGTAAACTACAATATGCTAGCTTAAACATGCTTTGACCAATTTCACTTTTTAAGATATTACAAGGCTCTATAAAATAAAAACTGGAGATGTTTTAGTTTTTCCAGGAAGTCTCCACAAACTATACAAGTGTCCATATAAAATAAAAAGCCATCTTATTTTAAGATATATACTCAAGCTTTTAATGGAAGCTCTCATAAAAAAACTTAAATCTTACAGCTCCATGTGGCCATGTCCAACGACATGGATTTTTCATCAAAATAGACATTTTTTGTGTCTATTTTAGGCATTTCTATGCTCTAAAATAGACATTTTTATTCAAATAAAATGAGACATTTAGTTAGATATTAGTTAACATAACTTATTTTACTCTCATAGAGCAAGAAACTATATTCTATAAGCAAATTTCTTCCCCACTAAAATCAAATACACATAAATAAAATTAACTTTGATCAGAAGCCATATAAAATTATATGCTTTTATTTACTAATAAGCAATTTAACATTTTAAGAAATTCTGCATTTTTTCCTGCAAGTTTTACTACACTGTGTTGCCAGTTTGAGTTTTCAGTTATACACAGACCCTGAACAAAACTGTCTATATATGGGCAAAGAAATAAGAGGTGGTCTCTTTTCTTCACAGGTACTGTACATAGTAATTTTAATCCATGTTTTCATCTACATATTTCAAAGGGTTTAAGAAACTAGCATTTTGTGGGGGAAAATTATAACAACCTGAAAAGTTTAGGTTGCTATTTTTATTATTGAGGAAGTAGATGATATATTAAATATTATCTAAAATTATCTCTCTGCTTAACTTTCATGTTTCCATAGAAACCACTTGAGGTATTTCAAAGCCACAGTAACTCTAACCACTGGTCTTTATAAAAGTTTTGTAAGCCTGACTGGTGATTATTTTCCCCTCTAAAATTTAATGGCGGGATAAATCACACTGAATACATATATTTAGGTTTCAAATATACAGTATTTTTAAAATAAGTGCATTTATATAAATACAGAGACATGGAGAATAAGAAATTCTCAAATAATACTGATTTTATTTTACTCAGAAACAGAGTATTACCCATTTTTCTACTCTTCAAAACAAATTATCATGAGTTATAAGAATTGTTATAGATTACTGCATACTAAACAGATTCTAGCTTTGAATTTCTTTATTGGCCTTGATATTTATGGTCCTAACTGACGATTCCATTTAGTCATTAATTACATATTTCTTGCTTAAGACTAGGAGTACCTGAGAGACCAATTTTTTAAAATTTCCTATTCTAAAATAATACCACCAGACAGCCTCTTTTAAAGAAAGTTAGACAACTTGAAAAACAGATAAATTAGAATGTGATTATTCACATCACAAAAGAATTCACAGATGGTTTCATGGAAATAGGGAGTTCCCTATTTAAGTGTTTGTTGACACATCATTAACTACTTGACAAAGAGGCTATGGGGGCAGAAAAACTTAGAGCTCAAGTGCTGGGAGACACTGCCAATGGGAGATCAATCAGATATGAAGAAAATAAAGCATCCTTGGAATGATCATGTGAATCAGAAAATATGACTTACTTCATATTCATGTGTGTATGTGTACGTGTCTGTGTGTGTGCAGAGAAACAGCATATTTATTGTATAGCTACATGTGCATGTATAAAATGTGTACATACATGTATACATACAGACACATACACCCACACACACCTAAAGAGTCAACTTTAACCTAGAATAAGACACTTAACAAACCAGCTGAATTTCCTTTGTTTATTTTAGAAACTTAAAAATGGTTCATAGATTTTTAAATGTATATTGTTTTAAAGTATGTCCACTGATAGAATATATGAAATGTCTACTTTCAAGCTTTATAGTGGATCGATTATCACAAACTTAATTTTCTTGTATGAAGTAATTATATCCTTCTTACTATAACAAACTTACTAAATTCTTACTGTGTACAAGGCATTTTGCTAGACAATTAGTCATTATACAGGCAAAATATAATTTTAGGGTTTTTTCCAATAATGTTATAACTGGTATGTTCAGAGATTTGCTCTTAGAAAATATTAAATTATAATGGATTATTTACAAAAATAATATCTTTGAGTTTTTTTGTTGTTGTTGCTTTTAAGGTCATAGATCTGTGTTCCAAACCAGTAAAGAGATATCCTTATCAATCAGAGTGGTTAGTGTAAATAAAAATAAATAAATAAAAGCTTGTTGAAAGCGTTGTCTTCAATAGGTATTCCATCTTTTTATACATTTTTAAAGAAAAGAAAACAACATATGAGGTAAATGGAATAAAGATGAAAACATACAAATTCATACTACATATCCTCTTGGTTTATTGTTAAGACAAGCATTGCCTTTGATGTATTAATGGTTAACAACAATCTCTTGAGGATTGCTAAATGAAAATTAACATTTTACTGAAAAGTGAATAGCAAATAAGTTTCCAATTTTAGGTTCTCTAACATTTCTTTAATAAAATAAAAACATATCGTAAGACGTGAGAATTTTTGCAATGATTGATACCCATTCACATTATTTGGCTTGCTCAACTATCCTCAGTCTCCAACTCAATGCAATTCCAGAAGCTTGTATTGATGGCTTCCTGCATGCCTAATAGTGGAACTACACTGTCGGGCAATAAAATGTGTACACAAACTGTGCTTTCCAAGAGTTTACCCATATTATCTCAGATTTTACCCTATAAAAATGATTATTCATTCTTTAAAAAGTTTCCTGATAAGAACCTTAAGAGCTTTGTTAGATTTCCGAAATCAGTCCAGAAACTTTTAGTGCTTTATTTTTATAACAAACTTTGAACACAGCACCCAAGTTTTATGTAGGGCTCCTAAACCATTCTAGATAAACTAGAATAAAGTAAACTTGTAATGCACCATTAATTTTAAAGTATTTTAAATCAATTTTCCACCTGCATTTTTGAAATAAATTTAAATTGCCAAAGCATTTTATTTAGAAGACAAAATCATACAGGGCATAGAAGAGAGTTACCCTTTCTTTCAAGTGAGTAATGAAACTTAAAAAATTGCTTTGAAGTCTAAATTGTGACACTTCATTTGGATTTGGGGAGGAGGAGTTAAAGAATAAAGCAAAGTTGTGCAGAAAGGGGGAAAGTGTAAAAGGGAGAAAAGAAAACAAGTTTCTTATTACAACTAAATCAAGGAGAGATGGATTTGGCAGTAACCACTGAGTTAAAGTACAATACACTAGAAAGACAATATAAGACAAACATACGTATTAAAGGTAGCACACTTCAAAGCCAGAAAACAATTCATAACATTCTAAATCTTTCTTACCACTCTTTTGGAGTAGTTTCCTTTATTTCAATCCCATCCTATCTCAACATTCCATCACAATCCCAGCATTCCATACAAGCATGTGTCACTAAATTCAAAAATAAGCACTATATATTTAAGAAATCACAAACTCTACAACTCATATACAATAAATGGCATCTTAAATGAAAATTTATTTTAGTCTCACAATAATAAAACAATTACATTAGGTACATAAATCAACTGTAGCCTTTAAATATACTTGTTTCTTAACCTAATACCTGGGCATGCACATGTAGAGTATTGATACATCTTGATTATTTGGGAAGTGCTTGAATTTAGATGGCAAATTTAATTTTTAAAAATGTTGACTGATGCATTAATAAGGATTTGAAAGATGAGTAATTCTTCTGGTTATTTTGCATGGGAAACACAGTTTAGTGCTCATTTCAAAGATAAGCAACTTATTAAGGGGGCACAGACTATTTTGGTTTGTCTTGATTTCACTCTTTGTTTCAGTACAAATTCGCAATGGCTGCTTTGTACAGTATATCATTCTAGAATGCTCACAATTAATATTAAAGATCCTAGGGTCTCCTGAGATCTTTATTTCTGGGAATGCTGAATTTCCTGGAGTGGGTTCATGTACATGAAAAAAAATTCCCAGGACCTGCAAGTTTATAACTACATGCCCTTCTGCCAGAGACTGCAAAGCCCGGGTATTCTGGGTGTCAGCTCAAAACTATCAAAGTAATTTGATAAAGAGATTGTTTATTCTTTGGCATTTTGACAAAGAAATCTTTTTAAATGAGCAGTTCTAAAGACATAAAGAATTTTATTTAATTTAATAACATCATAAATTTTTCTAAAAAATACTAGTCTCACAAAATAACTGGTTCCGTTTAAATAAAAATATTTAAAAAGATACATCTACTGTTTATAAAACAAAATAATTTCATCTAGTTTTAAATTATGCAATATATATGCCTGAAGTTGAACTCATTGAAAGGTATAGAAACATTTTCAAGTAAATTTTAATACCTTAAAAAATAAACATGGCATTTTTAAAGTAAGAGTACTTATGTTTCAGAAAAACTATTTCCAACAGCCTTGAACTACTTCCTTCATTAAATTGTACAAAATTAATCATGTCATTAAGTGTGCTTCTTTCTACATGTCTCTAGCTAAGAACCAACTTCAAAAAGTGATAATGCAGCCTTTAATGAGAGAAGAAGGTATTTTAGTGGTCATTTTAGTACCAGTCACTCTATGTCACATCAAAACTCTTGGATTTTGTCCAAGAGTTTATTAGAGAATGGTCCAAACCATTCTCTAATAGCAATATATGCTATGTTAAAGGTACATTAAAATTTGTGTGTATCTCTGAATTGGTGGCACAAGCAATAAGAAATTGAGCCATCAATGACAACTGAAATAAGCAATTATGATAGGTTTTTCTAGAGAACACTTGACATTTTTATTCATAAAATATGCCTTCTACTTGTCTAGTACAATCAATGCAAGGAAAATACATTTTACATAAGAAAAATGGTGTTATTATTTATGTTTTAATAAATATATCAATCATCTGATGAATACTGATGTTTATTTTGAAGGAAACAAGAAGAGTATGACTATTTCAATTAAGCAATTTTTAGGGGGATGTTATTCCTGATTTAAATATAAAATTCCATCATCCCAAAAATAATTACCATACATATTTCTAATGTTTAGTAATAAATCACTAGTTTTTAACCCAGTGATGATATATTTAATTTTAGAAGCAAAAGAAATATGTAGTAAACTAAGCAATTTGTAAAATATCATGATTTAATTCCTTCCTAATAATATTACCTTCTTTGAAAAGCAAATACCACATGTTCTTACTTCTAAGTGGGAGCTAAATGATGAGAATACATGGACACATAGAGGGGAATAACACACACTGTGACCTATTGGAAGGTAGAGGGTTGGAGGAGGAAGAGGATCAGGAAAAAATCACTAATGGGGACTAGGCTTAATACCTGCATGATGAAATAATCTGTACAACAAACTTCCATGACACAAGTTTACCTATGTAACAAAACTACACATGTACCCCTGAACTTAAAATAAGTTTTTAAAATTAACTTAATTTAAAAAGGTAAAAATATATTACCAGTTTTTATTCCAAAATATTCAATATTTTAATTAAAATACTTCCATGGATATTTTGAATATTGAACTTTGGATCTTTCCTAGAAAAACATCTGCTATGCAATTTACATAACTATTCGGTATCTGGGAAAATTTATTCTTAATGAACAGTCAAGACTCACTAATGTCAATTGGCTCAATATTCAAACAAACGCTGGCAGAATAATTTTAGATTTAAAAAATGGCTGGAATGGAAAGGTCTAGGTAATTTAACTGCTTCTAAATTACTGCAATTCTGCCTATAAACTTAAAATGTCTTACTTGGGAAACCTTTTCAGAAAATGAGTTAGTCAGAGAGAAACAACTGGTAGGTGAGCCAAGTGAGGATCAACTAAGAGAAACCACAATATTCAATGCAACTGAGCTTGGTTAGAATGCATCATATCTTCTTTTTTTTTTTTTTCCCTGCATACAAGGATTTGGAAAGCAGTAACTACAACAAGCCCTGTAACACTATCTATTAACAGGAGATAGAATCATTTCAATTGAAGCAGAATTAAAAGATGAGCTTTTAAAATGTAATTGACTAATAAGTAGATGGATTAGATAGATGGATAGACAGACAGATGATTGGTTGATTGATAGATATATAGCTGCATAGATAGATGGTAGGATAGCGATAAATGATAAACAGATATATGTTTAAAGTCCTCTAATATGTCAAGCTATTACATTTTTCTCTTTAGTCACTTTTCTTTTCTTTCTCTTCCCACAGAACCATCTCCTCCTCCATCATGCCTTTTTTCCAAAAGTTTTGGTGATAGGTGTAGAGAAGAAACTAGGCCAAGCAGAAATACAGGTCTGAAGCAATGGCCTACCATCTAATACCGGAAATGAAGGGAAGTGCTATCTGTACTTTTGTAAGGGATGTCGATGAGATCTAAGCCATGATTAAGGCTGCATCTATCACAAATTGTTGGTTCACAGAATTTTTACTTTTTAGCTAGTTATTAGAGAATTCTCTCTAAACTCATTTGTTCCTTTACCGATCTCAACTCTAAGAGTAACATTACTGTGCTTGGGTTATAAATGTTTTATGAAAATTAACTTTTACAAAATATTCAGAAAATTACTTTAAAAGTTTCAGAAATGACTTTTTTAACCCTAACTTTCATTTTATATGGAGAAAAACTTGAACTTGCTTATGTATTGATACAGTGATACTATGCACCATGTTTGTCTAACCTTTAGTTCATTGACTTCTTTTGCAGACCTGCCAAGGTTTTGAGAAAATAAATGCTATCATCACAGGATGGCCAGATGACAGACCTATACAAATTCTTCCCTTTATAGTATCAAGTCCTTTTATCAAAATCATCTTCATGATTTGAAACTGAACATCGCCCCAGGGAAATAGCTTCAGGGACGTGCTTACAATGAATATTCTTGAACACTTTATTCTAATGTTTAAGAAAGAACAGTAACAAAGAAGGCAAAATATCAGCAAGTTATAACATTTTGAGTTTTTCATCTTCAAATAAATGAACCAAGGAGGACTAAAAGGCAAGTGGCAAATGACGATGCCAAGAGACTCTCCTAAGAAGTTTATGAGACACAAAATCTCTCAGCTTTACTTTGTTAAATACACAAACACTGGATTACTGTGAAGAAAAAAATGTGCTATGAGAAATTACAGTTAGCCTTACCAAATGGCGAAATATTTATACAAATCATATCCTCATTTTGTGTGTGTTTTTTGTAAGATGATGGTTCTTTTGCCAATATTTTTTCTCAACATTTAAGATTAAGAAACACTTGGATTTACTAATGAATATTTGTCTACATAGACATGAAAAATGATTAAAATAGTAGAAAACTTATATCAGAAAACTTATATTTTCTATCATGTAAAATTAAACTACTTGTCCTTGAAGTACCAAAATGCAAGGTTATACAGATGAACACATCACCAAGTATCTGCTGACTTTGAAAGAGTGACTCTATAATTTAGATAAGTATTAATTGAAATATATTCTAGATTATATATTTTGTATACATATGTTTAAATAATGGCACACCAAAATGAATATCAAGTATTCTTAAGGCAGAAGTCAACAAACATTTTCAGAATATTTCTATTATATCTGTTATCTATTCCTCTCTTTAGACTAGACTACATTAGATATGAATGGCATGGGGGTATTTGGTGGGTGATGAGCTATCTCAATAGATATTATTTGCCCTTGCTTCTCTACTCCTCCAAGGAAGCATTCTGGACTTACAAATGAGATAAGTAGTGTTTCCTGGTATAGGGAAGACTTTGTATTAGAAATATGTTTTAGCAATAAGTTTCTAAAAATAGGTAAAATATAGAATTAATAAAACGCTAAAGTAGAAAGGAAATTTATCATAGAGACTTATATAATGAATTGTAGAATCAAAATTTAGTGTGTTTATATATTTTAACCCTTTTAAGTTGCATAGCATCATAGCACTACATATTTGCAGGATTCGTTATTCCATTTATTTAGAGACACTATGAGTCAGTGTCAACTTATCCCTGGAAATGAAACTATAGCAGTTTCCCTTTACCTGTAGTTTCTGTGATTTGTTACCTGTGGTCAGTTAATTTAAAAATATTAAATGGAAAATTTCAGAAACAAATAATTCATAAGTTTACAATGACACATCATTCTGTTCCACTCTGTCCCCCCCCCAGGATGTGAATCCACCCTTTGTCTAGTGTATCCAAACTGTGTATGTACCTACCCATTAGTCACTTACTAACCAGCTCTATTATCAAATCTACTGTTGCAGTGTCACAGTGCTTGTGACCAAATAACCCTTATTTTACTTAATAATGGCTTCAAAGTGCATGAATACTGTGTCCAATTTAAAAATTAAACTTTACCATAGGTATGTATATATAGGAAAAACACAGTACACATATGATTGTTTACTATATGTGGTCTCAAATATCCACCAGGGGTTTTGGAATGTATCCCTCATGAATAAGGGGGACTACTGTATATAAACATCTCACCACCTTGGGTAGCCAAAAGGTTTTAGGCATAATTACCAATATGCATATTATAAATAGCAAACAATTTATTTTAAAAAACTTTCAAAAGCAATGACCTCTATATTTTAGTAACAGTTGTGCTTAAGATTCATTTCAGAAATTTTTGAATTGAATGTCATATACAGCATTTTTTGTCATTGTAAAAGTATTTAATAAAATGTTCAAGCACTTATTACATGTGCATAATTTTATGCACTCTTTCCTTCAGAAAAGGGATTCATGCTTTTTGTTGGTGTTATTAAAAATTATTCTAATACAATCTTATTTTCTGATTCAAACTACATTATAGCAATGTTAAACTTACACTCCTCATGCTTTATAATAATGACCACTTATATACCATTTCTCATCTTCAAAGCTCTTTATAAAAATTAATTAATGTCAGCTAGTGACATTTGTTGGAAAGGATTTATTTAAATGGCATCTATATAAAAAATAGCCAATATATTTATATAACAAGTGCTATATATACCCTTTAAATCAAGCCCCCAGAATCTTAGAAGTCATTCACTTTGAGTACACTACAAAGTAGAATTATCTATTACAGTTTGAAGAGACATAGAGATCATCTACTTCAAACCTTCCCCCATATTTTCAAATGAAGAAAATGAGGACCTAAAAGACAAATGGCTGACCAAAGATGACACAATAAATTAGTGACAACGCGAAACTGGTTTACTAATAATAAATTATTCCTAACATTTACTGAGGTCGAATAATGTGCTAGGAAATGTATCAAGTACTTGACCTGGATTACCATATACAATCCTTCACCCTATAATACTAGAATCATCTTGGTTATTATTTGCTATTTAATCAGTGAATTACTAAAGAATGAGGATAAAAACTGAAAAATTAAATTATTTTCTTCAACAAGAATAGCAATCTAATAATGAGGAAACATTTAGCCATTTTTACTTTAAGTACTACATTGTGCCTATGTTTCTATACAATTACTTAACAAAAATCTAGAATATTCAGTATAGCAGATAACATCCCAAGTGAAGGTATTTGTTATATATCTGTAACCGTGAAAATTATTTTTTAAATTATAATTTTTCATTTTCTTGCAATGAAGAATTTTTTTAAAATAAGTTCATAAAATCTATAGTAATGCCAAGTCTCTCCTAATTCTAACACTTGAAGAAACTGATGAGACAGTAGTCTTCAAATTGTTTTGAACTTTTTCCAGAGGCCTTTCAAAGGTGAAGCAATGTTTTTGTTTCTTGCCTATGACCATTTTGTTCTTGCAGGCAAAAAACAACAACAACAAAAAGAGGACTTCGTAATCATTTTAATTGTTTTCACTGAAAATAATTCTCTATTCCATAAACGTTTTCTTCTTTTAATCTGGACTACAGGTATTTCTTGTCAACAAAGTAGTCTTCACCAAAGGAAAAAATAGAAGTTTCCATTTTTACTGGTGCTAAAAATTCCTAAAGCCAAAGGATACTCTTATAGACAGATTTGCTGCGCTTTTCTTGCCTTTGAATGAACATGTAACAGGCAACAACAGAAGTCAGTATGGAAAATGTTATGTTGGCAGAAAGTGATGTATAAATATCTTTATCCCTAAAAGAATGGGCTAAACTACAAAATCTTGTCACTATATCACTTTAACCAAGAAAATATCTGCAGCTCGTTTAAATGGCAGGAATAATAACACTGATCAATGATTTCAGAAATAAAAATTCTCCTGAAATAAGACAGTCTGTGAAAACAAAGTATAAAGAAGTAATTACTTACAGTCTGGCAAATGATTGCCTTGACATCCTTCATATAGTCTCTATTCTAGAATCAATATACTCAAAATTGTCAAATATAAATATTTGAATTTATCTAACAAAACATGTTTATAGTGGACTAACACTTTTACTCATTTTCGAACAGTTCTACTTTATTCATTAAACTCTTTCCGTGGTAGAAAATAGTCTTTCAGGCTAAGCATTATGCATACATTATAGGGTAAAACCTTGTTTATATATAACTTTGGTGTGTGTGTGTGTGTGTGTGTGTTCAAAATCACAAATCAGTATGAGGAAATTAACTATTGACTTTGAGAACTACATGATGTTTATATTGATATGAACCACATTATTATGGAATATGTGAAATAAAAACTACTTCCCTGTATATAAACCCATTATTTGAAGTCCAAACAACAAAACCAACTAATTTAAAGCAACCACAGCAAAGGGCATTTTTAAACAAACTCTTTTATGGGACACGGAACTCATCCAGATAGTTATAGTTTTCTTCCCACTTAGTTTTATTTATTTCATAATTTCATACTCATTACACAAACCAGCTTACATGCTTCGAAATAATATCTAACCAATTGTAAAGTTTTCTTTATTTATAAATAAATATTTAAATAAATAAATACACTACATAACACTAGGTCAGTAAAAGCAACTACAAAAACAATCTGGCCGTTCACACGCCCTTGGGCCGCGGCCGGGCGCCCGCCCTTCCTTCCGCTTGCGCTGCGAGCTGAGCCGGTGTATGTGCAGAAACAACATGTCAGCCCGGCTGCCAGCCATCATGCCCGCCGCCTGGAAGGCCACCGCCGCGGTGATTTTCCTTCACGGCTTGGGAGATACTGGGCATGGATGGACAGAAGCCTTTGCAGGTATCAGAAGTTCACATATCAAATATATCTGCCCGCATGCCCCGCCTGTTACGCCTTTACATTAAATATGAACATGGCTGTGCCTTCATGGTCTGATATTATTGGGCTTTCACCAGATTCACAAGAGGATGAACCTGGGATTAAACAGGCAGTTGAAAATGTAAAGGCTTTCACTGATCAAGAAGTGAAAAATGGCATTCCTTCTAACAGAATTATTTTGGGAGGATTTTCTCAGGGAGGAGCTTTATCTTTATATACTGCCCTTACCACGCAGCAGAAACTGACGGGTGTCACTGCGTTCAGATGCTGATTTCTACTTCGGGCTTCATTTCCACAGGGTCCTATCAGTGGCGCTAATAGAGATATTTCTATTTTCCAGTGCCACAGAGATTGTGACCCGTTAGTTCCCCTGGTGTTTGGTTCTCTTACGGTTGAAAAACTAAAAACATTGGTAAAACCTTCATAGGTTTTAAAGTATGATGCATAGTTTGTGTCAACAGGAAATGATGGATGTCAAGCAATTCATTGATAAACTCCTACCTCCAATTGATTGACATCACTCAGAGGCCTTGTGTAGAAGTACACCAGCATCACTGTAGTAGAGTATAAACCTTTTCCAATGCCCAATCTTCAAATTTCTAATGTTTGCAGTGTTAAAATGTTTTGCAAATACACACCAATGACAGATCAAATAATGTCTCCCCTCATCAGAAATTTATGACCTTTTAAGTTTCCATACATGTATTCTTATAAGAAGATCCATGATATACTATGTTAAAATAGATGCAGCAGGTAGCTTCTTTTTTCTCAAATGTAATTCAGCAAAATAATACAGTACTACCACCAGATTTTTTATTACATCATTTGAAAATTAGCAGTATACTTATTGAAAATTTGTTCAGGTATAAATAAGCAGTTAAGATGTAAACAATTTATGCATGTTGTGACTTAGTCTATGGATTTATTCCAAAATTGCTTAGTGACCATGCAGTGTCTGTATTTTTATATATGTATTCACATATACATGATGATTGTAATACATAATGAGGTGGTATTACATTATTCCTAATAATATGGATAATGCTGTTCATTGTCAAAAAAGAGTAAAATTGTTGTTTTCAATTAATGACCCTTTTATTTTGGGACCAGGCATTTTTTTCCTTGATATTATTTCTATTTAATATTCTTTTCTCTCAAGGAAAAAAAAAGTTCATTCGTTCTTTATTGTCCTTCATAGCAGACCAAATATTACCTCTCTGCCACAGATAACTACTACCAATACATGCTGTAATTTGACATTCTGAGTCACAGATATAAGGTATCTAAAATCTACTTATGCTTCATAGAGAAACCAGATATTATCCACTCTTATTTCAAATTATTATACCTTATCCAAATTTACACCTATTTAGTTATTAGGATCTTCAACCCAGGTAACAGGAATAATTCTGTGGTTTTATTTTTCTATAAACAACTGAAAGAATAATTAGATCATATTCTAGTATATTCTGAAATATCTTTAAGACTGATCTTAGAAACTAATTTCTAAGATGATTTCATCATCTCATAGCATAGAATTTACTTTTTACACATGTTTGAAACCAACTACTATAGAAGATGAGAAATCCATTGTAATTTTTTGTTTTATTTTCATCTGCCAGTGGACTTATTTGAAATTTTCACTTTAGTCAAATTATTTTTTATATTAGTTTTTCATGTAAACATAAAAATAGTAATCATTTTAAATTGTCAAAATTTTCAGATTACTGGTAAAAATTATTTGAAAGCAAACTTATGGGTAATAAAGGCTAGTCAGAGCCCTATACATAAGATGTAGTTACTGCACAGATTAATATGCAGCAAAAATGTATGCTTGATATTTCTGAACTGTGTTAATTTTTCTGCTATATTCCAGCTGACCAAACCAATATTAAGAATGCATTTTTATAAATTGGTGCTAATCGATAATGAAAATAATTTAGTAATGGACTATGTAGGATGGTAATAATGAAGCCAAATGTCATTGTCTGGATTTAAAAATTTTAAACATGCCATTTTTCTTTATCTTGAAGAATATAAACTGTTGTTTCAGCTCTACAGATGAGCAAAATATTATCTATGGCAAGAAATATTCCATTGAAATGTTGTGCAGTAATGTGGGAAAATGTAAATGTTTTTCATGGTTTTTATCAATGTGAAATAAATTTAATTCTGAAAAAAATCTGAAATTTTTTCTAAGTCTTCCTTGTATCAGTCCAAATATTAATACATGCTTAATGATGCAAAGTGTAACTAAAGCTTTCCTGGAAAAGGAGGAAAGAATAATTGTCAGTGGTCACTTTTATAATCGGTACTTTGTCTCAAAGTTCTAAGATTTACCTGAATGCATTAAAAGGAGGGAAAAAGGAAATCATAACTGTAACTGTGGTGAACTTCTAGATGTCAAGCACTGAATTAGGTCTTTATATATCATTATATTTAATCCATACTGTGGCAGATTGTAATGCTTGTCCCAAGCACAGTTCCCTCTTCCCTGTAAGAAAATCATCCTAGACCACTGCCATCCGACTTGATGGGTTTCCTTGTGAAAGAGGACATGGTGTCATCGAGGTTGGCCACATGACTTGCTACCGCCAGTTAAAATGTGAACAGTGTAATACTGTGCCAATTCTAAGAAGAAATTAGAAACCACTGTATGTTTCTGCCAGCTCTTTCTCTTTTCCTCTGCCCTGAAAATGTGTCCTAGATAGGATCAGCTCCTTAGCCTAATCTCTAGAATAAGATATGAGAGTCAAGCCACCAACACACACACACACACACACACACACACACACACACACAAAAAAAACTCACTTGTAAATCATTGAGATTTCGGGATTATTTGGAATCATAACATAACCAAACAAAAACTGATTGATATGTGTGCTCTATGAGATTGCTTACATTATACTCATTTTATAGAGACGCAAACTGAGGCTAAGAGAGGTTGAGCAATTTTTCCCAAAATATTGATGTTTACCGTAAAAATCTCTTTAAGAGAAAATTTCTGTGTCTTGGTTTTCTCATAAGAAAAAAAAAATAGTAGTTTTTCTTATCTCCTAAGAGTTATATATTAAAGTTTTTTTGGAGATTAAATGAGTTAATACATGTATAATACTCTGAACACTGCCTGGCAATAAGTGTTCATTATTGTTTTAATTATTACTTTTATTTTTAGGGATTATTATGAAATTACTTAATTCTTCTGAGCGTCAGTTTACCTATCTGTGGAATAGGGATAATTATACTTTTTAAATGTACAGGATGTCATCAAAATAATGTTCTTTCATTCAACATGATTTTGTTGTAACACTAATAAGAAAAAAAATCAATTCCTGGTCAGGGTCACTGTCTGTGGAGTTTGCACATTCCCCACATATCTATGTGGGTTTTCTGTGGATACTCTGGTTTCCTCCCACATCCTAAAAAGTGCAAGTGAGGTGAACTGGCATGTCTGCATGGTCCCAGACTGAGTTATGGTGGGTATGAGTGTGAGTGTGCCCTGCAATGGGGTGGTTTCTGTCCAGGGTGAGTTCATGCCTTATGCCTTGAGCTGCCAGGAGAGGCTCCAGCCATCCACAGCCTTGAATTGGATTAAGCTGGTTGGAAAATGAATTAATGAATATGAAGTATTATAAAATAAAAGTATGAAGTATTCAATTTCATATAAATGCACAGTAATAAGTAATGTGGTAGAAAAATGCTCAGTGCAAAAGAAACTACCATCAGAGTGAACAGGCAACCTACAGAATGGGAGAAAATTTTTGCAATCTACTCATCTGACAAAGGGCTGATATACAGAACCTACAAAGAACTCAAACAAATTTACAAGAAAAAAACAAACAATCCCATCAAAAAGTCAGTGAAGGATATGAACAGACATTTCTCAAAAGAAGACATTTATGTAGCCAACAGACACACGAAAAAATGCTCATCATCACTCGCCATCAACAACCACAATGAGATACCACCTCACACCAGTTAGAATGGCAATCATTAAAAAGTCAGAAAACAACAGGTGCTGGAGAGGATGTGGAGAAATAGGAACACTTTTACACTGTTGGTGGGACTGTAAACTAGTTCAACCATTGTGGCAGACAGTGTGGCGATTCCTCAAGGATCTAGAACTAGAAATACCATTTGACCCAGCCATCCCATTACTGGGTATATACCCAAAGGATTATAAATCATGCTGCTATAAAGACACATGCACACGTATGTTTATTGTGGCACTACTCACAGTAGCAAAGACTTGGACCCAACCCAAATGTCCATCAATGACAGACTGCATTAAGAAAATGTGGCACATATACACCATGGAATACTATGCAGCCTTGAAAAAGGATGAGTTCCTGTCCTTTGTAGGGACATGGATGTAGCTGGAAACCATCATTCTCAGCAAACTATCGCAAGAACAGAAAACCAAACACCGCATGTTCTCACTCATAGGTGGGAATTGAACAATGAGAACACTTGGACACAGGAAGGGGAACATCACACATCGGGGCCTGTCCTGGGGTGGTGGGAGGGGTAGGGATAGCATTAGGAGATATACCTAATGTAAACGACGAGTTAATGGGTGCAGCACACCAACATGGCACAAGTATACATATGTAACAAACCTGCACGTTGTGCACATGTACCCTAGAACTTAAAGTATAATTTAAAAAATTTTTAAAAAAGAAAAATGCTCAGTGAACCTATTGTATTGTAATTGATTTTGAATTGTGTGGTGGGAAACGTTCCTTACAATTTTTGCTTTGCAAACATTTACTCCTTGATTGAACTCCACCACCACTAGAGCTGCTATCACTTGCTGATTTACCAAAAATTGGGAAAATAATTATTTTACTTGTTTTTATAAAACTTTCTCAAATGGATATATAGCTCATACTTATTTCATTGTTTAATAGTATAAGTGTTTTGGTCTTCATTTAGAAGTTTGGTGATGTTTTTGTGACCAGAAATATGTCATAGGAACCTAATTCTTGTTTAAATCAATTAGCCTATGGTAATATAGGTTTTGTTATATGTTACAGATGTCCAAGAACCTATTGACAATGTTCAATGAGGACTTACTGTACAGGATTGCTGATTTAAATAAAATAACATATGTGAAATTGTTTTCACATATGTTAACATATAAGGCTAATTGTATTATTAAACTGTCTGACCACAACTATTTGTAACAAGACAATAGGCCATTGTCATAAAAATATACAGCCACCATTATGAATATACCAAGAACTTGCAAAAAATGTTCTTTAAGAATCTATAATTATCACTGTAGTTAATCAGATGATAGATAACAAGCTTATCTGTGCAAAGACAGTGAAGAATCTCTAGATCTGTACTATCCAATAGAACTTTCTGTGATATTGGAAATGTTCTATATCTGTATTGTACACCACATAGCCACTAGCTACGTGTAGCTATTGGGCACTTAAAATGTGGTGATTACAACAGAGGAACTGATTTTTAGTTTTATTCAGTTTTAACTAATTTATATTTAAATAGTTGCATGTAGCTAGTTGCTACCATATTGGATAGCTCAACTCTAGAACTTAACACAGGGGAAATCTTGAGAGAAAAAAAGTACTCTAAAATTCAGAATAAGGCAATGGAAACTTCCTCCATTAAATAAGAAAATTTGAGGAGGGCAAAATCTGGGCAATGGAAGATTTAGGTGATTGTAATTCTGGAGAAAAATCTAAAAGATGACTTGTACATTATGATGCGTTTGCCCTGGCCTAGCATTCCACAAACTGTCAATGGCAACGAAACAAATAAATTAAAGGTTGCCATAATAACACTGCTTTCAGAAGGTAAAGCTCCTGAAGGGAGGAAAGAAAACATTGATGATAACATAGCAGCAGAACTCTTAGAGCTAGGAACTCATTTTGAAGCCTGATAAATGAAAAGCAACACTGTTTTAAACATCATCTCCAGTGATACCATCCTAGCCCAAATCATAATCAGCTTTCAACTGGACCACATCAATAGCTTAAAAATAGGCTTGTTTTTTGTTCTTATCTCATACATTCTATTCTTAACATTGCTACCCATTGGAGTAAAATGTCAAAATCACAATCCTTATCATGTCATACTCTGCTTAAGACTTACCCATGTTGTACCATTATTGTTAGAATAAAATCCAGCCTTTATTGTGACCTATAGATCTGGTCCTGCCTTGGACTATGCCCTCATCTGATGTCTCTCTCCCCTTCATTGATGACACCCCAACCATTCTGTCCTTCTTTCAGTTCCATGACATGCCATGTTTTCTTTCCCAGGGACCTTTTCCCCTACTGCCCCTTCTTCCTGGGATACTCTTTTCACCCCTTCCTCTTCTATTGGCTTGATTAACTTCTACATCTTTTTAATCTCAACTCAAATATCCTGTTACAGAGAAGTCTCCCTGATTGGCACTTTTTTGTTTCTCTCTCTTTCAATACCTTATACATTTTCTACATATTCCTGAACCCAATTTGCTTTTGTATTCATTTGCATAATCTCTCTCTCCCACAGTAGACTATATGCTCAGTGAAGGCAGGAAGTATTCTGCTTTATATCTGCTTTGTTTACTGTAGCATTTTCAGCACTTAGCATACTCAGTAAATGTGTTGAATTATTGAATGAATGAACAATCTCTTAACTATATTTTGTTTCCTTACAGTACCCACTATTATCTTTTTCTCTGGTACCTCAATCTTTTTATCTACACTGGCCTTTTCCCCCTAAACTTTCAACCATGCAGTTCCCTGCATTGATCAGCCCTTTATTATAACCTGTCTCCTGTCTTTACTACGACCTAATTCTATTAGAATGCCAATTCTTTCATTCATAGCCATGTTTGTACAATAAGGCATTTCCCCAAAGATCCTGTTTCTTCTTTATCCATGCACAACTTCTCCTTTAAGCTTTGCTCTCTGCCCCATGATATATAAAAAATACAGTTTCAAATTTGAACAATTTTCTGTAATTGCCAAATCAAATAGCATATTCTGTAATGGAAATTACCCAGAATCCCACCATATTTGGAATGAACTGTTTTCATTTTTCTCTCTTCATGTTCAGTTCTTAACTGCATGCATCCATAAAGTTTTAATTAATGGTGATATTTAATACTCTAGTATCAAAAGTGGCTACATTTTCTCTACAATAGCTCTATAATTTTTATATACAAGGATGTCTTTTTTTATGATGTGTTACAATTAAGCTATTTTTTATAATTAGATTGATATGGGTTTTCACATTCTCACCATTTGAAGACAAATTGGAAATAATATCTTCATGAAACTTAATATTTCTCCTTTTTAGACTCTATCCTTAAATTTCCAGGAGTAGGAATATTGGGTCAAAAGATATGACTATGTTTATTGCTCTTGAAGTGTACTGTCAGACAGCCTTATGAAATATACTACCAATTTTTATTGCAAACCATTAAAATATGAACGTACTAGCTTCACTATATCTTTGCCAGTGAGCTTTTCTCATTCCTAACTCTACTTGATCTATTGATTCCTTTGTCTTCCCACCTTGAAATCTCCTCCTCAGTTTATGCTGTGTTATCATGGTTCTTTCTCAGTTTGCCTTTATTTTCTTTACCACAATTCTCTTTTCTACCTGGCCTTATATCTGTTCACCTTTTTACCTGCATCTGCTCTTAAGGCTTCAAATATTTATTACTGAGATGGCCTTTGAGAAATTTGCAAATTTTGTTTTGTTTTGTTTTGTTCTTGTTTGTTTGAAGTACTTGCGATAGGAGAGTAAATTTTTTAACTTAATTTAAAATTAATGAGAAGTGAATTGTAGCTAGAAGTGAAACTAGGTATACTAAATATAAGAAAATGTATAGTTAATGACATAATATTAATAATTCATAATTTGGCATCCCGAGTGATGCTCCACGAGATTTCTCTGCATCACTACCATAAATCCTACTTTCCCAAACCTAGCTTGACTCTGTTTCTGTTCCTGGAATTCAAACATTTCTAAAGAAGGGTACAAGCCAGACATATTCGTCCATTGAAATATTTTTTAAAAATCATGCTCTCAAAAATATTTATGATTGGAAATGCTTATGTTATAATTGAGAAAAAGCACACACACACACACACACACAAACACACACACAAGACCTAGAGCACAGCTGCACAAATGATGATTCAACAACCCACAGAGGCTGACCGACACATTTCCACAGGGTTGACGCCATTATAGGCAGTTATGGCACCTATTTTGTTTTCCTTTTTTAATAATTTAAATTATCATTTAAATATCTTATGCCTTCAAAATGAAAAGTACCATGGGACTGTGCATATCCAGACTTTGGAGACCAGATGAATATGTTCCGGATTTAGTCATAGTTCATCACTCAGCTGCACACCAACAGCCACTGTGCTGGTTTTGAACATTATGCAGTTTTTAAATTATACTTATTCTTTGTCATGTATATATTAATATATATCCCCAGTAGACCATTAGCTAAGTACAGGCAACATAAGAAATACTAATGCTAAAAGGCAAGTTAATGAGAAACGAACACACCAAAGAGAGATGATATTTCAAATTTGTTTCAGGATGATTTCCACCAGATTCACATGTTAAACTCATCTGAGCAATATGTCTCTGTTGTTTCCAAAACAGGAAAAATATTGTAACCATTATATCAGGTTGACTTTCATTTATTGGAAATTAAGACTCCCCATCCCTACATCTTTTTACTAAGTAGGACTTGAAAATAACTGAAAGCTTTCTCCTTTGTCATCACTGGATTCAAGCACAAAATTATTTTTTTAATGGATTTGACTTTTAAAGTGCAACGGGCAAGACTTGGAACATTAGGTAATAAAAACATGTTTTTGTTTCTTTTTGATACCATAAACACAGATTTCAACCTATATTTTAATCTATATTTGGTCTAAAAACTATTATGCTACCTAAGTATTTATTTGTCAACAAAACATATTTATTCTTACACAAGGGAAGTAAGTAAAGAACATACTTCGCTTGATCAGGTTGCTTAAGCCAAGCTTCAGGTTCTTTATCTATGTAAAAAAGGAATTAGATGAGCTGATCTTTTCAGATGATTACTTCCTGCTCTAAAATTCCATGACTAGTAGGAAAGAGGAACAAGTCCAGTGAATTCACACTTGCCCATATCCCAAATATACTTATGTGCATATCTTCCCACATGCTTTCTCTATGGTATGCGTGTCCCTGAAGACCAATATAGGTAATTTTTAAATATCAATGAAGTACAAAGTGAACACAGAAAATTAAATGCAAAACATTTGCTATATATCGCAGATTTCCATTGGATTTAAAGTAGTATTATTTAGTTTTTATTTTAAAAATGTTTTACCAACACATAAAATGTCAGAGTGCTAAAACAAAGCCTCAGTAGCCTCCTGTTCTCCTTCTCCAATTTTTGCATCCTAGAGGGAGCCCCTCTTGACTCTTTTAGTTGATTCTTTTGACAAATACCTTCCTATTTGTAAATAATATGCTCTTCTTACTTAGAGTTTTCAGCTAAGGTGTTGCCTATTGATTTCCCACTTGGGAGATTATTATTTAGTTTTTTTTTTTTTTTTTTTTTTTTTGCTACCAATACCCACTTCTCCTCTTAACATGCCACAGATGCATGCTAACTGTGCCCCAACATCCCAATATTTTACATGATAGTTGTAGTTGGAAAAATAGGCTGGAAAAAATACTGTGGCTCTATAAAACTGTATCCACAGCTGAAGCATAGAGTGCACTATGATCTCTTAATTTTCTGTGCAATACTCTGTCTTCCCAGGAAGACATGATAATGATTATTTTTAAGTTTACCTAGAATTCTCAGTACTTATTCATTAAAACCTAAGCTCTTTGCTAATTTTTAAGATGTTAAAATACATTATGTATTAATCTTCTTAAATTTTTCCTGGACTTTTCTGATCTGCTCCAATCTGGACTAAATGCTCTCCATACACAGCTCATAGCTATCATCCTGCACCTCTCTCTTGAATTGCATTCTCTGTTTCCTATTTCATGTGTTAAATATAGATAGATGACAGAAAGACATGGATAGATGTACAGACATATAGATACGTTATCTCTTCTATGGATACAACATGACAACAACATATCTGTAAAATGGCCTATCATTTTATTTTGATACTCAGTGAGTAAGTGTTCACACTTGATAACTTTTTAAATTGTTAATAGAAAAGTCATACTTCTCCCTGCTCAGGTGGGTCCCTGACCCCTGAGTAGCCTAACTGGGAGACATCCCCCACTAGGGGCAGTCTGACACCCCACACCTCACAGGGAGGAGTACACCCCTGAGAGGAAGCTTCCAAAGCAAGAATCAGACAGGTACACTCGCTGTTCAGAAATATTCTATCTTCTGCAGCCTCTGCTGCTGATACCCAGGCAAACAGGGTCTGGAGTGGACCTCAAGCAATCTCCAACAGACCTACAGCTGAGGGTCCTGACTGTTAGAAGGAAAACTATCAAACAGGAAGGACACCTACACCAAAACCCCATCAGTACACCACCATCATCAAAGACCAGAGGCAGATAAAACCACAAAGATGGGGAAAAAACAGGGCAGAAAAGCTGGAAATTCAAAAAATAAGAGCGCATCTCCCCCGGCAAAGGAGCGCAGCTCATCGCCAGCAACGGATCAAAGCTGGACGGAGAATGACTTTGACGAGATGAGAGAAGAAGGCTTCAGTCCATCAAATTTCTCAGAGCTAAAGGAGGAATTACGTACCCAGCGCAAAGAAACTAAAAATCTTGAAAAAAAAGTGGAAGAATTGATGGCTAGAGTAATTAATGCAGAGAAGGTCCTAAACAAAATGAAAGAGATGAAAACCATGACACGAGAAATACGTGACAAATGCACAAGCTTCAGTAACCGACTCGATCAACTGGAAGAAAGAGTATCAGCGATTGAGGATCAAATGAATGAAATGAAGCGAGAAGAGAAACCAACAGAAAAAAGAAGAAAAAGAAATGAACAAAGCCTGCAAGAAGTATGGGATTATGGAAAAAGACCAAATCTACGTCTGATTGGGGTGCCTGAAAGTGAGGGGGAAAATGGAACCAAGTTGGAAAACACTCTTCAGGATATCATCCAGGAGAACTTCCCCAACCTAGTAGGGCAGGCCAACATTCAAATCCAGGAAATACAGAGAACGCCACAAAGATACTCCTCGAGAAGAGCAACTCCAAGACACATAATTGCCAGATTCACCAAAGTTGAAATGAAGGAAAAAATCTTAAGGGCAGCCAGAGAGAAAGGTCGGGTTACCCACAAAGGGAAGCCCATCAGACTAACAGCAGATCTCTCAGCAGAAACTCTCCAAGCCAGAAGAGAGTGGGGGCCAATATTCAACGTTCTTAAAGAAAGAATTTTCAACCCAGAATTTCATATCCAGCCAAACTAAGTTTCATAAGTGAAGGAGAAATAAAATCCTTTACAGATAAGCAAATGCTTAGAGATTTTGTCACCACTAGGCCTGCCTTACAAGAGACCCTGAAGGAAGCACTCAACATGGAAAGGAACAACCGGTACCAGCCATTGCAAAAACATGCCAAAATGTAAAGACCATCGAGGCTAGGAAGAAACTGCATCAACTAACGAGCAAAATAACCAGTTAATATCATAATGGCAGGATCAAGTTCACACATAACAATCTTAACCTTAAATGTAAATGGACTAAATGCTCCAATTAAAAGACACAGACTGGCAAACTGGATAAAGAGTCAAGACCCATCAGTCTGCTGTATTCAGGAGACCCATCTCACACGCAGAGACATACATAGGCTTAAAATAAAGGGATGGAGGAAGATTTACCAAGCAAATGGAGAACAAAAAAAAGCAGAGGTTGCAATCCTAGTCTCTGATAAAACAGACTTTAAACTATCAAAGATCAAAAGAGACAAAGAAGGCCATTACATAATGGTAAAGGGATCAATTCAACAGGAAGAGCTAACTATCCTAAATATATATGCACCCAATACAGGAGCACCCAGATTCATAAAGCAAGTCCTTAGAGACTTACAAAGAGACTTAGACTCCCATACAATAATAATGGGAGACTTCAACACTCCACTGTCAACATTAGACAGATCAACGAGACAGAAAGTTAACAAGGATATCCAGGAATTGAACTCATCTCTGCAGCAAGCAGACCTAATACACATCTATAGAACTCTCCACCCCAAATCAACAGAATATACATTCTTCTCAGCACCACATCATACTTACTCCAAAATTGACCACGTAATTGGAAGTAAAGCACTCCTCAGCAAATGTACAAGAACAGAAATTATAACAAACTGTCTCTCAGACCACAGTGCAATCAAACTAGAACTCAGGACTAAGAAACACAATCAAAACCACTCAACTACATGGAAACTGAACAACCTGCTCCTGAATGACTACTGGGTACATAACGAAATGAAGGCAGAAATAAAGATGTTCTTTGAAACCAATGAGCACAAAGATACAACATACCAGAATCTCTGGGACACATTTAAAGCAGTGTGTAGAGGGAAATTTATAGCACTAAATGCCCACAAGAGAAAGCAGGAAAGATCTAAAATTGACACTCTAACATCGCAATTAAAAGAACTAGAGAAGCAAGAGCAAACACATTCGAAAGCTAGCAGAAGGCAAGAAATAAATAACTAAGATCAGAGCAGAACTGAAGGAGATAGAGACACAAAAAACCCTCCAAAAAATCAATGAATCCAGGAGTTGGTTTTTTGAAAAGATCAACAAAATTGACAGACCACTAGCAAGACTAATAAAGAAGAAAAGAGAGAAGAATCAAATCGACGCAATTAAAAATGATAAAGGGGATATCACCACCGACCCCACAGAAATACAAACTACCATCAGAGAATACTATAAACACCTGTACGCAAATAAACTGGAAAATCTAGAAGAAATGGATAATTTCCTGGACACTTACACTCTTCCAAGACTAAACCAGGAAGAAGTTGAATCCCTGAATAGACCAATAGCAGGCTCTGAAATTGAGGCAACAATTAATAGCCTACCAACCAAAAAAAGTCCAGGACCAGATGGATTCACAGCTGAATTCTACCAGAGGTACAAGGAGGAGTTGGTACCATTCCTTCTGAAACTATTCCAATCAATAGAAAAAGAGAGAATCCTCCCTAACTCATTTTATGAGGCCAACATCATCCTGATACCAAAGCCTGGCAGAGACACAACAAAAAAAGAGAATTTTAGACCAATATCCCTGATGAACATCGATGCAAAAATCCTCAGTAAAATACTGGCAAACCGGATTCAGCAACACATCAAAAAGCTTATCCACCATGATCAAGTGGGCTTCATCCCTGGGATGCAAGGCTGGTTCAACATTCGCAAATCAATAAACATAATCCAGCATATAAACAGAACCAAAGACAAGAACCACATGATTATCTCAATAGATGCAGAAAAGGCTTTTGACAAAATTCAACAGCCCTTCATGCTAAAAACGCTCAATAAATTCGGTATTGATGGAACGTACCTCAAAATAATAAGAGCTATTTATGACAAACCCACAGCCAATATCATACTGAATGGGCAAAAACTGGAAAAATTCCCTTTGAAAACTGGCACAAGACAGGGATGCCCTCTCTCACCACTCCTATTCAACATAGTGTTGGAAGTTCTGGCTAGGGCAATCAGGCAAGAGAAAGAAATCAAGGGTATTCAGTTAGGAAAAGAAGAAGTCAAATTGTCCCTGTTTGCAGATGACATGATTGTATATTTAGAAAACCCCATTGTCTCAGCCCAAAATCTCCTTAAGCTGATAAGCAACTTCAGCAAAGTCTCAGGATACAAAATTCATGTGCAAAAATCACAAGCATTCTTATACACCAGTAACAGACAAACAGAGAGCCAAATCAGGAATGAACTTCCATTCACAATTGCTTCAAAGAGAATAAAATACCTAGGAATCCAACTTACAAGGGATGTAAAGGACCTCTTCAAGGAGAACTACAAACCACTGCTCAGTGAAATCAAAGAGGACACAAACAAATGGAAGAACATACCATGCTCATGGATAGGAAGAATCAATATCGTGAAAATGGCCATACTGCCCAAGGTAATTTATAGATTCAATGCCATCCCCATCAAGCTACCAGTGAGTTTCTTCACAGAATTGGAAAAAACTGCTTTAAAGTTCATATGGAACCAAAAAAGAGCCCGCATCTCCAAGACAATCCTAAGTCAAAAGAACAAAGCTGGAGGCATCACGCTACCTGACTTCAAACTATACTACAAGGCTACAGTAACCAAACCAGCATGGTACTGGTACCAAAACAGAGATATAGACCAATGGAACAGAACAGAGTCCTCAGAAATAATACCACACATCTACAGCCATCTGATCTTTGACAAACCTGAGAGAAACAAGAAATGGGGAAAGGATTCCCTATTTAATAAATGGTGCTGGGAAAATTGGCTAGCCATAAGTAGAAAGCTGAAACTGGATCCTTTCCTTACTCCTTATACGAAAATTAATTCAAGATGGATTAGAGACTTAAATGTTAGACCTAATACCATAAAAATCCTAGAGGAAAACCTAGGTAGTACCATTCAGGACATAGGCATGGGCAAAGACTTCATGTCTAAAACACCAAAAGCAACGGCAGCAAAAGCCAAAATTGACAAATGGGATCTCATTAAACTAAAGAGCTTCTGCACAGCAAAAGCAACTACCATCAGAGTGAACAGGCAACCTACAGAATGGGAGAAAATTTTTGCAATCTACTCATCTGACAAAGGGCTAATATCCAGAACCTACAAAGAACTCAAACAAATTTACAAGAAAAAAACAAACAACCCCATCAAAAAGTGGGCAAAGGATATGAACAGACATTTCTCAAAAGAAGACATTCATACAGCCAACAGACACATGAAAAAATGCTCATCATCACTGGCCATCAGAGAAATGCAAATCAAAACCACAATGAGATACCATCTCACACCAGTTAGAATGGCAATCATTAAAAAGTCAGGAAACAACAGGTGCTGGAGAGGATGTGGAGAAATAGGAACACTTTTACACTGTTGGTGGGATTGTAAACTAGTTCAACCATTATGGAAAACAGTATGGCGATTCCTCAAGGATCTAGAACTAGATGTACCATATGACCCAGCCATCCCATTACTGGGTATATACCCAAAGGATTATAAATTATGCTGCTATAAAGACACATGCACACGTATGTTTATTGCGGCACTATTCACAATAGCAAAGACTTGGAATCAACCCAAATGTCCATCAGTGACAGATTGGATTAAGAAAATGTGGCACATATACACCATGGAATACTATGCAGCCATAAAAAAGGATGAGTTTGAGTCCTTTGTAGGGACTTGGATGCAGCTGGAATCCATCATTCTTAGCAAACTATCGCAAGAACAGAAAACCAAACACCGCATGTTCTCACTCATAGGTGGGAACTGAACAATGAGATCACTCGGACTCAGGAAGGGGAACATCACACACCGGGGCCTATCATGGGGAGGGGGGAGGGGGCAGGGATTGCATTGGGAGTTATACCTGATGTAAATGACGAGTTAATGGGTGCAGCACACCAACATGGCACAAGTATACATATGTAACAAACCTGCACGTTATGCACATGTACCCTACAACTTAAAGTATAATAATAATAAATTAATTAAAAAAAAAAGAAAAGTCATACTTCCTTATTATATTAAAAGTTTTTTTTTAATCTTGGAAAGTGAATTTTATCACAATTGGTTTGCAATTCTAACTATAAAATCACATAAAAGAGAATAATAATATTGATAACACTTCTTTCTTCTGGGTTCATGTGGATATTTAAAACTTTATAGCCTTGTATAACTCCTTATTCAATAACAAGCACAATCCATGCTCAAGAAATGTGGTGTTTACAGGAGCAGAACCTAGAGTTAGTTTTAATGTAACCTGACAAGAATGAAGACTAGGGTGGAAAAATAGTGACCACAATATCTAATTGTAAGACCTGGCTTTATTTTCAGTATTAAAAATGAATATAAGGTACTCAGTGCCATAAATATGCAAGCATAGCCCTTTTTGCTTTAACGTATATCATTTGGTCATCGTAATAACTACAAATAGGTCAAATAATATAACTATCTTTACTTTATAAATGAAAACGTAGGCCATAGAGCAACTTATCTATGGTACCACAGTGAGCCATTGTCAAACGTGGAATCAGGACGCATGGTTCCTGATACCTAAGCTAGCATCTATGTTATTATTATTATTACAATTATTTATGCATATATCTGTGAACTATTTTTTTCTTTCCCCTCCCCTTGATTTTCTCTCATTCTGTCCCATTCACCCCCTAGGACCTTATACTCCTCTCACTATTCCTGGGCAAACAATTTTAACAGTGTATTTTTCCATGTATTTCTCTATGCTGATATAAATACTGACACATGCATGCACACATGCCCTACCCACCCACACAACACACCCACACATATATGAGAGAGTGTGACATCATTAGATTTATAAAATGAGATCAAATTATAAATTTTTCTACAAACTTTGCTTTCACAGTTAGCATACTGTGAGAATTCCTCCAAACTAACTCATTTTTAAGAACTGCATAATATTTCATGGTATTAACATGTCACTGCTTTTTCAACTATTACTCCATTTATTGGCGTTCCCTTACCCTTTTTTTTTTTTTTTTTTTTTTTTTTTTTTTTACAGAGTGTCACTCTGCTGCCCAGGCTGGAGTGCAGTGGCATGATCTCGGCTCGTTGCAACTTCTGCCTCCTGGGTTCAAGCAATTCTCCTGCTTCAGCCTCCCGAGTAGCTGGGACTACAGATACACACAACCCAGCCTGGCTAATTTTTTTTTTTTTTTTAATTTTTAGTGGAGATGGAATTTCACCATATTGGTCAGGCTGGTCTTGAACTCCTGACTTCATGATCCACCCTCCTTGGCCTCCCAAAGTGCTGGGATTACAGGTGTGAGCCACTGCACCTGGCTCGCATTCCCTTAATTGTTAGTTATCACCTTGAACACCACAATGTCACCATTTATAGGCAATTAATGTTCTTATTCTTTAGTATGTTAAAGATGATGTTGGTTTAAAATCCAAATTAATCTTGATAAGTTATATTATTCTCCACAGAGTTGTAGAGGAACTGAAGAGTCATTAATATTTGTAAGTATAGCATTTACTATTTTACTGGTTTTTCAAAAGTTTTAAACCCCATGAAGTAAGGAAATTAATCCTTTAGAATTAAATATATAACTACATTTTGCCTAATGATTAACTACTTGGAATCTGGGTTCCATGTCTATACTGCCACATACCAGCTGTGTGACTTGCAACCAGTTTTGTAACCTTCCTGTGCTTCAGAATGGAGATGATTATGTTTTCCTCATGGGGAAGTGGAAAGAAGTAAGTAACTTTAATACAAGTAAAGTACATAGAACAGTGCCCAGCATGAAGTAAGTTCTCAATAAGTAAATGATATTAACAGTTATTGATGTTATTAAATTATAAGTACCTCAGGTTTATGGGGTGGGGGGGGGATTGCTAAATAAAATCCCAGAAAAACTGCTTACCATTTTGTAGAGTGACAAAAGATATTTTTCAGTACCTCTAATGGTATGTGCTGGAAAAGAACTTTCAACACTCAAAATAGATTATAATTAAAAGTACGTATAATGGCTCCCCTTACAGCTTCACAAAGAAAAGTGAAATTCCCAAAGAGGTTGTAAATTTTCAGCACTCCCACTAGCAAATGAGAAATGGTCACAAGCACTTTCTTGACAGGTTAACTGTGGCTGCCAACAGTCAAGGAGAGGATATTTTGTTTATATCAGTTGCCATTCAGCAAATGAAAATTCAACTGGAAACCGTTCTTTTCTGTCCTCAAATTTCATATGTTTAAGAATAATTGTTGCTTTGAATATATAATGTCACCAATAGGACATGGAGCACTTCAATATGACAGTTGAAATATTAGCATGACAAGTATAGTAAAAGGAATTCTAGTAAAAAAGAAAAAAATCTTTTTTAAGATTGACTGTAGAATTTGCCAACTTAAACAAAAGATATATCAAATTCTCTACCACTAATGAGAAGAAACTCATGATTCAATAACTGAATTGTATAAAATATTTCTTCCATATATAAAGTAACAGTGTCACCCAAGATACATGTGTTAATTCCCACACGAAAACACACACACAAAGTTGAACAACTACGTGGTTCTTTTTTCTTTCAATGCTTGAACGTCTTTTCTATGTGCCTTTCTATGTGCTCAAGGAGTGTTACTCAAACTTGATCATGTGTTTCTTAGTTGGAAGCTTTTTCAGACACAGAGAATGGCAGGCACTGATACCAATCAAGACACTCAGGTTTAAACTCCCTACCTCCCACTTAGCACTCTGTCTGCCAACTGGAAAATAATTTGTTTGAGCCACTAAGGCTTACAGTTATTTACTCTTTATCCTTGATTTTTCAGGGAGGACCATCCCCACCAGTGACCCTTGCTAAAAGCAGATAGCACTGGAGAAGGACAAAATTCTGATGCTATGCTTACTTTTAGCAACTCTAGTAAAGCTTTTCCAGTGCTGGCCCTTGATCCGGTAGCTCATGTAGGCTCAGCATTCGGCAGTGCAAGGCAGCTTTAATCTAATTCTCACTTCATTTCTCCCCCCGGCTTTCTCCTTAGGACAAGTCTCAGGGAAGAAAAAAAGAAAAGAAAGAAAGAAAAGGAAAGAAAGAAAGTCACAGGCCTGGCATGTCATAATACAAAAATGCACTGCTAATTACTGTGACTGTAATTCTTGATCCAGCCAAAATGCAGGTACACAATTACTTTACTTGGGGGCAGACTCTGCTTAACCCCTGCTTCATTTCACCACCTCTTCAGCACGTACCCTCTTCTTCAACAGCAGTTATCTCTTGGTAGTAATAACTGAATAGCTGCCTCAGAAAAAGATTCCCTTGGGAAGCATCCAGGTGAGGAGCAACAAAGCCAATGCCCCACACAGGTTTGGGATGGGTTGTGACTTACCGGGAATAAGAAAGAGAAACCCAACGTATTTCATTCTGGCTTTCCGAAAGACTTAATGATGATTAGAATCGCAATAAGATGGTTGCAATTTGGTCCCTTTCCAATCAAGTAATAAGCTATTTTTAAATCCACAAATATTTTAGGCCTTCTTTATGATGGATCAAATTTTTTTAATGGACACATAACATTTAGTTCACCAGAGCTTTATATCGCACTTGAGAGAGTTATGCACATGTGCGTTCAACCTACTTAAGTATTTTATACGAAGTTACCATCTATCAGAAAGAAATGCCGCTACCAATCACAATCACACATGAAGTCAGTGATTTTACTGAATAAGGAGCACCTACTAAGCATACTTTCTAGTGTGAATTAGCAGAAAAGCATTTCAGGGAGTATTTTTATATTTAATTGGCTATGCCTGCTCCATCCAGTTTATCCGAAGCTTTTTTTTAAAAAAAATCTATTTCAATTAAGAAGTGTCTGACTTGCCATATATATGAGAGAGAGAAAAAAAAGAAAAAGAGAGAGAGAAAGAGAGAGAGAGAGAGAAAGAAAAGCAAGCGGGCAGGCAAGCCTTCAAAATATATGCAGAGATTAACCCATTCTCACCAACTCCACTGCTCCCACCTTGGTCAAAGGCACCATTGTCCTGGGTTTGACTTACTATGGTAGCCTATTAATGGTATCACAGCTTCTACTCTGGCCACCCTGTCTAGTTTCAACACAAAGTAGGCAGCTTAATTTGTAGGACCCAGGAAATATGAAAATACAGACCCTGCTGGGAGCGGCGGCTCACGCCTGTAATCCCAGCACTTTGGGAGGCCGAGGCGGGCTGATCACGAGGTCAGGAGATCGAGACCATCCTGGCTAACACGGTGAAACCCTGTCTCTACTAAAAATACGAAACAGCCGGGCATGGTGGCGGGCGCCTGTAGTCCCAGCTACTCGGGAGGCTGAGGCAGGAGAATGGCGTGAACCCGGGAGGCGGAGCTTGCAGTGAGCGGAGATCGCGCCACTGCACTCCAACCTGGGCGACAGAGCAAGACTCCGTCTCAAAAATAAATAAATAAATAAATAAAAATTTTTAAAAATTTAAAATAACTAAAAAAAGAAAATACAGACCCTTTGTTCAGAAAACAGAAAAAAAAATGCCATTAAAGGTACAAAAATATAAAATGCTTTTCTTTCTTCCATGGTTGCTCCCTTTCAATTTGTCATGGTGTTTTCTATTTGCTATTGAATACCATGCTTCCAAGGGCCCAGAGATTCTTGCTGGGCGGGAGCAGGCCCTCTCAGGTGATGACTTTTGCATAAAAGGTCTTCCCGGGAGGCTGATGGGACTCCAAAAGAAGGATGTTTTGTGGGGGGAACTGTCAGAAAAACCAGGATTATTCAGAATGGCAAATAGAGAACAATTCAAGAGTCCCAGAAGAAAAGACCTCATGAAACACACAAAAGCATCCATAAGCAGGATCGCAGATTACAGACAGCTGCCTGCTGAAGAGCAGAGAGAGGAACAAAGCACAGAGAAAGGGGAGAAACGAGAGGGAGAAGACGTTGATTAATATATTCATTCTGGCATTCTACCTTTTGAACTGAAGTTTTGCTTGTGACTTAACATGACTGTTGTACTTTCTTTTACTTAAGAATGACCAGAAAAGTCATGGAATCTGTTAGAGATCAGATCCAGGAAATGGGACAAGGAGAGAAATAAAAAATAATGTTTCAGTTACATCTTATAGTTCATTCTTATTTGTGGCTGATTATGTGTAATTACTTGATGCTTAGAAAGAGACGCAGCATATTGGAAAAACATAAGGATCTTCAAATCCTTGATCTACTATGATTAGTTTCAAATCTTACATAAACTACATAACTACAATTTTCTCCTTCCTTGTCTATAAAACATTGAATCTTGAAATCTAAAACTATAAAATGCATGCTTAGTTATTTCTTTAGTACTCAACGCAGTGTCTGATATAAAATAAAGCCTCCATAAATAAATATTTTTAAGTGGGTAAGTGAAAGAATGAACGTGGCTTCCCAATCTATTAAAATTAATTATTTCCATTGTTAGCTGTGGCCCTATGTAGGTAAGTAGGTAAATAGATGGATGAATGCAGAAAGACTCCAAAGAGTCAAAATGGCTATGAATTTCCATCAAATATAAAACTACCAAAACGCTTTATATAAAAAGCTTAACACCACTCAGAGGTGTGTTAGAGCCAGTGGATACTAAGAAGTCCTTTAGTACCCACTGACTCTAAGACATACGCTTTTTCCAATCCTTTTGTTAACATAAACATAAATGTTCGTATTCATGTGGTTGAAAAACTTTACAGATTTGGAGTTCTGTAGATTTTGAAGATAGTCTGAAAAACAGTGAAATTGTTAAAACTCTAAGAAATAATTATTCAAGATAAGAATCTTATTTTGTCTAGAAAAATAATGGTTACTTGGTGACATAATGTCTTCATGAAGTGAAGGCTTGTAGTAGGGTAGATAATGATTTTTGTTATAGAACTTTTCTGACTGAAGAAGTGTAGGAACTAATTCATTTCTATTCAACAAAAATTGTTAGACTTTACCTGAAAACATTTTAAAACATTGTTTGCATGTTCAAATGCTGCAGTGACTGGGCAAGTAACCAGAATAGATGCAATGCTAGGTTATAAGCACTCAGGAATGATAAGGATTGTTCCAAACCAATATATTCCTTTTCCAAAAGGTAAATTGCTAATAAGCTCCGGATAATGATACCCAGTGGGAACTTGGACTCATATTTGTCAAAATATCCAATTTTAAAAGAATCCTGACATTAAAATTTTTATATAACATTTTCTAAGTTTAAATGGCAAATTTTAAAAATCAAAACAAAAACCCACTATGTAGGCCAAACAAAACAAACTTTGGCCTCTGTATGACCAAAGCTCTTAAAGTTTGTTGTTGTTGCTGTTTCCCAGTTAAATGTTAATAACGATGTTCAAAGGGGATAAGAGATTCGAAAAATCATTCACAAGTCTTTGACCTGTTTGACCAACCAACTTTTTAGATTTTCAGATATGTGCCTGGGTAACACCACAGATCAGTGGGTAATCTTTTCTTCTATTTTCCTTTCTCCTTTTTGCGGGGAGAGTTCTTTATCTCGCTTTCTCTTTCTCTTTCTTGCTTTCTTTCTTTTCTTTCTTTCTCTCTTTTATTTTCAACTAGTTGGGTTTTACTCCAGCTTCCAATGAAGGAGGACTTGGTTCTGTCAAAACATAGCCAGAGAAACATTAATTCTTTGAGCTTAAGGCTTCCACAATCTGCTCCTTTGCTGCCTTCATTCTGGAAACACCCTAATCTTGGCCATGCAGGGAAATGAGCAGGAAATAAAAAAGGAAGACAAGCCCAACAAAACTCTAAGCATCTCACTTCATGTTCTTTATTTGTGCTTCACATAACCCTGAGTGTACACATGCGTGGCTGTGTGTGTGTGTGTGTGTGTGTGTGTGTGTGTGTGTTGGAGGGGAAATTGATGGAAACATGGATGGAAGAGAAACACACACAGGACCCATCTAACACATCAGTCCTATGGAAAGTAGAGGTGAAATCCCACACATTGCCCATCAAAGAGAGAACAAAAAGGGAAGAAAGTCAAGCCTTTCTCTCAATTTTATCAATTCGGTTTAAATCTTTTTATTTTTACTGCAGAATCTCTGTCATTAAGGTGACTCACTGAGTCTGATTTATATCAGAGTTCCTCTTCATTTAGGAAATTCTTTGGGAGAAGAGGGGAAGAGAAAGAAAAACCTTTGAACACTCCCTAATGGTACGGGAAACATTAAGCATAGTAACATTCACTGTGAAAGTCCCCAGAACGTTAAAATATCTACTAGAAATGTCACCACCACATTCTCACCACCACCCAACCAGGTATCAGAGGACATCACCATTGTCTGTTTAAATATGTCCCCTCATGGAGTGTTAGATGTACTAGGCATTCTTTTGAGAAAAAATTTAAGTGATTGTAATTCCATTCTAGCAGTGGTCCCCACATGCCACACTTTCCCATTCATAGTGTTTGCTTTTCTTAGTGTTTTGAAAAAATTATATTGGAAAAGCATGGCATGTTTTCAATTAAATTATATTTCAGAAGGATTTATAGAGAGGAAAACTTGAAATGACATTCATGTAGTATCATTATATATTCACTCAAATAACTTCTATACACATTCCTAAAAAAGAAAAAGAAAAATGCTTTCTAGGAATAAAAACCAAGATTCTCCATTAAAGCAATATTGGAGACAATGTATCCTTAACTTTTGGAGAAAAGAAGTAAAGTATAAGAAAATTTTCTAAATGGAATGCGACCTGATTTTTAACTGAAATTGAAATTTCTTTGCTTAGGTATTAGGCAAAAAGAAATTTCAGATTCTAGGAAAAAACACAGGTAATAAGCTGTTTGCTTTATTTCTTATTAATATATAATCAGTGTTTCCCAATTAATTTATTAAAGCTAGTATTATGTTAGATAACCTACAACATATAAAGAAAGCTGATAAGACAGGCTGTTTCCCACAAAAACTTACAATCTAGTCTGGACAATAAGAACAAGACATGAATCATAAACTTTTTAGATTGAATGAAAGCTCAGTTTCCTTAATTTATGGTAGAGAAAATCGAATCCCAAAAAGGCTGGGTCCTAGAATTGCAGAGCTAGCAGAGAACAGAGCTAGTTCCTAGCCTTTTAAATTCCAAGGCCCTCTTTTTTCAATGCTAAATAGGACAGACTATGCAATGCAGTAGTTTAGTTTCAGGAAAAAAAAAAAATAGGGCTTTTGTTGGTCTCAAAGGATTTATCAGAGGCTCTTCTCTTGGGTGAGTGGGGAGAAGCACCAAAAATGACTTGGGCAGATCATTGAATGCCCTATATGACTGCATGTCAAATTTTAAATACAATTGCATTTTCTGGAAAATGATTATAGCGTTTATCAGAGTTTCAAAATAGCTCTTAAAGCAAAAAATAAAAAATGTAAGAACTATAGGGAGAGGAATCACGGACCGTCAATTGTTGAGGAGGAAGACAAATCACTTGAAATTGATCATCTTTACAGGTTCTTACAATAAGAATCCTTACAGAACACATTGTAAGTGCTGAGGGGAAGAAAAATTTAGGTACATAGTAGGACACGAGATTAGACAGGATCTTCAAAGTCTGAAAGAGGAGATATTAGTGAAGTAGGAAATCCCTCATACTAGTTTATATCATTAGTATAATTCAGTATGTTTGGCAACTTTGATTGTTAAATGGAGTAGTTCTTAATGTATCAGTTCCAAAAGGAACTCTAGAAACTCCTGGTACGCGGTTTTCATCTTGTAGAAACATCATTACCTACAGGTTTAAGATAGTCATTTATTCATGTTATATTTTAATATTTTGCATTTCTGCATTGTCCTTAAAGTACATCCAACACTGAAACATACCTGGTTCTATAAACCAAATTAATACAAAGACAAAGGTATTTGGGAGAGTTGCTTTATAAAGCATGAGCCTGCCTACTGTGTACATGAATGTGTATCATTCCTACTTGAGTACCATGGAGATGGTCTGTGTGCTAAAACCAGTTCCAGGACAAGTGTTCCTGGAATGGTGAGCATTTCAGTGTCGTTTACCAGCCATTCATCATGCTTAAAAAATAAATTATTCTCCCCCACTAACAGCTAATTGTGTTCACTCAGAAATGAGCTTTCTTATTTCACTTGGAGGGTTTCCCTGCCACCACCCCCTACTCTGCCTTTGGCCAAGTTCTGGTTAACACAGGGTTATTCCATATCACTTGAAGAATGACATGTCCCGACTACCATGTTTGCTGACAAATGTCAATCAAAGTGTCTCAGAGCTATCCCCAGCATGTCAGCCATCATCTGAAACACACTTTCCCAGGAATGCCTTAGCATGGCATCTTTGTTCTGTTTTCAGATAAACAGATCCAATTCCTCAACAAACAGACTGCTACAGTCCTTTTGATAACAGTGTAATAATTCAAAACAAATGATTCTCAGCTTTGATGATAGCACTTTTATGGGTCATGAAGAAATCCTCCCACCAACATCTGTTTGATTTTATCTACTTGAACTTTATCCTCCAGTTGAAGATTTATAAGCTGAAATCATCCCAGCCTATTAAAGTCAAACCAATGTTCAAGCACTAAAAGGAGAATGAAAGTGCATTTCCTAGTCATCTACCTTTTGAAAAGCTGTTGTGAGCAAAAGAATACCGAAAGTTTGGAGAATTTTATATTTGGCTGAGCCTGAGACAAGGCTCCTCCATGTCAGGGACCTCAGGAATCCAGTTTGTTCATGTTAGGAAAATAAGTTATTTACAGAATCATTATTTAAAAAGACAACATTACAAACACAGAGGTTGTTTATATTAAAGTCTATTTTCTTAGTGAAATCTACTATGGGTTTGGGAAATGAAATTCAGATTTTTCTTTTTCTTCTTTCCTAATTTCCTTACAGACTGCAAACTTTTAAATGTCAGTTCAAAAATACTTAAGTTTAACTTAATAACAAATTAAACTTGTTATCCACAAACACAAAAGATGTGCAGAGATTTTAATCTGATGAAAGGCACAGCAAGAGTGCAAATGACTGGGTGTCAGGAATCCTGAGTTCAGATCACAGATCCTCCATTAGCTCACTGATTCAGTCAAGCAGATAGCTAGACGATACTCATTAGCTGTGTGTTTGTGTGTTATTGGGTGTTGGGGGTCATAAGCACATTGCTATATGGAGGTTAAAACGTTCTTTCTCTGCCATTTACTCCTTACCAGGTAAAGTAAAGGATCACACTTCTTCCCTGGTTTTACTATTTTTTTAACCAGAAAATATTTATATAAGTATAAAATATTTATATGTAAATAATTAAAACAATCAAGTATACAACAAACAACTGGGAATTGGCCAGGCACGGTGGCTCACACCTATAATCGCAACACTTTGAGAGGCCAAACAGGGAGGACTGATTGAACTCAGGAGTTCGGGACCAGCCTGGGCAACCTCTCCACTCAGTAGTTACGGACTGACATGAGTCAGCACTGAACAAATTTTCCAAACCAATTTCATACACTTAATTTCAAATTAGACACATTTTGGATGGTATGAGAGAAAAACTGGAAAAGATCTTTTAAAATATTAAATCTTTCTCCATTTTACAGGTGAGAATACCATAGCAAAAGTAGTTGGTAACTTTATACAAAGACATAGGTAGATCATTTACTCACTCATTCATTCTTGCAATAAACATGTATCAAAAAACTATTAGTCAGACTGGCACTCAGTGCTAGAAACATGCTGATAAAGAAACAGATTCTGTTTCTGATTTTATAAAATTTATGGCCTATAGTGAGACGTGGGAGGTGAACAGTGACTGCTGTTACTACAGTAATTAACCACACCAACATGTGTAAGAATGTTATCAAGACAAGAGCTACAAAGAGGCCAATGCAAGCCCGTAAGTGGGAGATTTGACTTAGTGATGTTAGGCACAATTTCCCTGAGGAACTGGCACAAGCTGAGACCTCAAAGATGAGTGGAGTTAACCAGGCAAAGAAGAAAGAGAAGAGAGTCCCAGGCAGGGAGAAAACCTATGCAAAGGTCCTGTGGCTGGAAAGTAGGAGTGACCAAAAGAGAGATGATTTCATTTGGCTATAATAAAGGGAAGAAAATGGGAAATGTGAAGCTGGAAGCCTGAGTAGCAGACAGACCATGTTGTGCCTTGCTGTTCTGATTAAGTTTCCTCTCCAAGACCCATTTATCTGAAGATAAGTAAATAATTTTATGCAGAGAGGTGATCCGATTCGATTTATAGCTTGACAAGGTTGCTCTGCTGTAGTGTTCACACTGGAAGAAGTCAGAGTGATTACTCCCAGACTGACTAGAGGTCATCAGTCCAGGCGAGAGACAATGGCATTCTGGACTAGGGCGGAGGCAGCAGAGATGGAGAGAAACTGGCAGATTGAGATATTACAGGCATAAAATTTACAAGATCATGTGATAGGTCAAATAGGAAGGTTAAGAAGATGGAGGTATAAAGGATGACTTTTAGATTTCTGAACTGCAGACTGGGTGTATGCTAGCACCATTGACTGAGATAGGAAACACTGAAAGATGACCAGGTCTAAGAGAAGATCATGAGCTCAGTCTCACACATGTCGATTTTGAGGTGTCTTTGAAACATCCAAGAAAGGATGTCAAGTCAGTACAAGAAC